>NC_057850.1:246627306-247243076 GCF_015237465.2 Chelonia mydas | reverse complement strand
AGACCACCCTTCCCAAACTAGTCCATAAAACAATTATCCTTTCCTCCTTCAAATCCTTCCTTGAGACCTTTCTTCTGTGGAGCCTACAAGAAACTGCCAACTGTTAATGGCTACATGGGTGGCCCATGGGACTTGCCAATGTCTAGTTACCAAACTTTTATTTTTTGTAAAAAGTCTCAGAACCATCAGTCTGAGCCTATAGCTGGCCATTTTAAACCTCTGGTTCAACTGTAGGCTTTGTCCTCCTTCCCCCCTTCCATAGTAGTGTTTGTTACACCCGCCTGATGTGTCTTGTCCTAAATTAGATCGTAAGTTCTTCAGGGCAGAAACCATGGCATCTTATGTGTTTGTACAGCACCTACCACTATGGGAACCCCAATCCTGAATGGGGGCCTTTGGGTACTACCATCATAGAAGATATAGTATGCTATGGACTTAATGTGAGTTATGGTCAGAACAGTGATGAAAATGGCACATCCTAATTAAGAGTATGTCTATGCTTAAAACACTACAGCGGCACAGCCGCAATGTGTCAATGTAGACACTCGCTACAGTGACGGTAAAGGTTCTTCAGTTGCTGTAGGTAATCCATCTCCCCAAAAAGCGGGAGTTGGGTCAATGGAAGAATTCTTCCATGCACTGTCTACCGTGGGGGTTAGGTCAGCCTAGCTACATGTCTAGGGGTGTTAAAAATCCACACCCCTCAGAGAAGTAGCTATGCAGATGTAAGTTTTTCAGTGTAGACCAGCCCTAAGAGCTGCTCCTTGCTGAGGCCTATCTCAGGGAGTACAAGGACTAGAAATGTTATTAGGCCCTGTGCAAAGGAGGGGAGAGAGCTTACATCATCTGTTCTTTTTCTCCCCTCCACCATCTCCCTAAGTAGTCACAGTTTAACCCCAACTTATTACAATGCTACCTAATGTACAATTAAGGCTTTTCTTACTGTTTAGAAGAATTAGTGCATCTCTCCCCAGACATCCTTTGATGCAAGATAATTTTAAACTAGTTCTCCAGTGAAAGGTTTATAAAATTAGTGGTGTTGGCAAAAGAGAGTTTCATGGGAAGTTGACTTTTTCAAAGAAAAGATTATTTTTATTTTTTTGTTTTGTTTGTTTAGGTACTTCTAGTTCATCAACGGATGAAGACATGGAAACAGATGTAGTCAATGAAATCTTAGAGGATATTCCAGAACACGAGGAAGATTATCTGGATTTAACTCTGGAAGAGGAAGAACAGGTTATTAAAGAATACTTAACCTATATGCATGAGGAACAACCCTGAAAACTCATTACCCACCATTCAGTTACATGAAATTACTTTGGCTATATATCACATTTTGGACTCTTGAGTTTGGATTTAGATACCTATATCCTCAAGCTTATCTTTTGCCAAATGCCTTACATTCAGTTAAATTATAGATTAATTATTTAATTATCAATTAATTCTAACAGTGCTCAACATCTGCTTTTTTTTGGTTTATTATAATTTGTCATAATCAGCATAATGATGAAGCAGAAACAAATATTTTTCTGAAAAACACTGTTTAGTAGAGAGTTGAATATATATTTATATGGGTGTGAAATTAGCCCATTTAATTAATATAGCAAATAAAAGCATTTTACAGCATTTTGCATCATCTGTTTTAAAACAAAATCTACGTTTGTAAATCAGAAACCTAGTTAATACATTTATAGAGCTGTCAGTTTACAAAACCAATTTCCTTCTCTTTGAAGTACTGTTCTCCAAAAGTCACTTACAGATCTGTTGTGTATGAACTGATGATATCTTTTCTTGTCTCTGTTCATGTCAGATGTTGCAACAGCAACTAATAAAAATAAACATATGGCACACCTTGCTTTTATTGAGATGTTTTCCATACTTTATACATAACAATATTTTAAAAAGGGGGGGGGCAGTTGGAAGCAGCTGGGGAGGTCCTGCTCCCATCCTTGCCTCGTGCTGATGGGGCTGATTTAAACACTTTTCTGTAAAAAAAAAAAATTGGTGGGTATGACGTAGGGACACATTTTGCAATTCATAATCACACACATTCTCAACAAAATCACCCGTGAGAGCCAAACATGACCCATGGACCATAGATTTGACCCTCCTGTCTCTATCTCAATTTTTAGATAATTTAAACATAAGGAGGAGGAAACAAAACACTGGCCAGCTAATAAAGACAGAAATTGGGCCAGGCTCATTTCACCTGTCACTTTGTTGCCTTCAGAAATTTAGCTGAATGTTCCTTCCTAATGCTCTTTATCTTCCTTTTGATTCTAACACTTAGCCCTCTTCTTTTTGGTGTCCCTCCAAATGCAACTGCTGAACAGAGATGTTCCATTTTTGAGATCTGTGGTGGTGCTGTAGCCCTGTTGGTCCCATGAGACTAGAGAGACAACATGGGGGAGGTAATATCTTTTACTGGACCGACTTCTGTTGGTGAGAGAGACAAGCTTTCAGGCTTAAACAGACCGACCTCTTCTTAAGGTCTGGGAAACTGAAGAAGAGCTCTGTGCAAACTGAAAAGCTTGTCTCTCTCACCAACAGAAGTTGGTCCAGTAAAAGATATTATCTCACCTACCTCTTGTGTCCGTTTTTGAGAGGCTGTTTTGGAACAGAGAATGTGGTGTAATATTTTTATTAACTTTATTCAAGCAGTAGAGGGACTCAAAGTCCCATCCATTGTGTCGGTCCATTTAAATGGCCCTACTTCAATGAAGAAAACAGTGATTGGGAAAGGAGGGAATATGACAGCAATGTGTGGTGTTCGTAGTCATCTGTATCTAAACCCAGATGAAGCCCCTTCAAAGGTTAGTTTACTGCCTAAGCGGTGTACACAAGTTATTCAGGGGCCTGCTTTTCAGTTTACTCCAGTTAATTCATATGTGCTGGAATTCTAATGAATTAGCCTTCTGTAGAAAACACAAGGACAGTGGCACCTTATGGTCGAGTTAGAACAAGGAGGAAACATGGAACTATAGTTTGGTCCACCAGTATAACAATCTGGAGGGGGTACCTGGTAAGAGTTTTGTCTGCATGAAATGCCGTCTGATAGAGCTAATGGAGGAAAAGATCCGAGGTTTGGAGATGCAGGTGGAAAGTCTGGTTGAGTTTAAAAAGGAGTTCGAGCAGATTATGGAGCAAAGACATGAGGTATCTGAAGGGAAAAGCTCAGACTTGCAGATGGAAGCAGGACTGAGGAATTCTGAGGGGAGACTGGGTGAGGAAAGTCGTCAGTGGAAGCATGTGACTAAAAGAACCAGGCAGAGGAAAAGACGGGCTAGTGAAGGAGAAATAGAGCTCAAGAACAGGTTTGCAGAGTTGGAAAATGAAGAAGGGGCTCAGCAGGTAGTCACTGAAGGTGGAAGGGCAAGGAAGAAGAGAAGAGCAGCTAGTCCTATAGGAAAAGGGGAAGAGTCAATGGAGACTACACCAAATATGAGCCCCAGGAGGATACAGGATGGGTTGAAGAGGATTACAAGGGAGAATAGGAATGGAAAGAACTTGCAGCCAGAGGGAACAGGGGATAGACTGGAGAATAGCACCATCACCAGGAAAAGGCAGGTCTATGTGATCGGGGACTCTTTACTGAGAAGAATAGAGAGGCCTGTAACCAGAGCTGATCCAGAGAATAGAAGGGTATGCTGTCTTCCAGGTGCTAAGATACGGGATGTAGACCTGAGGTTGAAAAGGATCCTAAAGGGAGCAGGAAAGAATCCCCTAATTATCCTTCATGTGGGAACAAATGATACCGGTAGATTCTCGCTGGAAAGTATTAAGGGAGACTATGCTAGACTGGGGAAGACGCTTGAGGAAATCGAGGCTCAGGTGATCTTTAGTGGGATTCTGCCTGTTCCTAGAGAAGGGCAACAAAGGTGTGACAAGATTGTGACTATCAACAGATGGCTTAGGCAGTGGTGCTATAAGGAGGGCTTTGGGATGTATGGCCACTGGGAGGCATTCATGGACAGAGGACAGTTTTCTCTCGAGATGGACTTCATCTGAGTAGAGAAGGAAATAGACTTCTAGGATGGAGGCTGGCACAACGGATTAAGAGAGCTTTAAACTAGGAATCTGGGGGAGATGGTTGGAAGATGTCCAGGTAATCTCCACGCCGGATATTAGCATTGAGAGGGAAGAAAACGAAGTAAGAAAGGATACAGCCATGGGTAGGAGAATGTATATAAGGAGGAAGGGCAGTGTGGATACCAGTCTAATAGGTTATACTGGCTGTAGAACGACCATGCCTAATAGGGTACAAAATGTGAGCGAGGCCAAAGAGCAAAAATTAAGATGTTTATACACTAATGTGAGGAGCCTCGGTAACAAAATGGAGGAACTAGAGCTACTGGTGCAGGAAGTGAAACCAGATATTATAGGGATAACAGAAACATGGTGGAACAGTAGCCATGACTGGACTACAGGTATTGAAGGGTATGTGCTGTTTAGGAAAGACCGAAATAAAGGTAAAGGCGGTGGAGTAGCACTGTATATCAATGATGAGGTAGAATGTAAAGCAATAAGAACCGATGGAATGGATAAGACAGAGTCCGTCTGGACAAAAATTAAATTGGGGAAGAAAACTATTAGAGCCTCCCCTGTGATAGTGCTTGGGGTGTGCTATAGACCTCCGGGATCTAATTTGGATATGGATAGAGCCCTCTTTAATGTTTTTAATAAAGTAAATACTAATGGAAACTGTGTGATCATGGGAGACTTTAACTTCCCAGATACAAACTGGAGAACAAGTGCTAGTAATAATAACAGGGCTCAGATTTTCCTAGATATGATAGCTGATGGATTCTTCATCAAGTAGTTGCTGAACCAACTAGAGGGGATGCCATTTTAGATTTGGTTTTGGTGAGTAGTGAGGACCTCATAGAAGAAATGGTTGTAGGAGATAATCTTGGTTTGAGTGATCATGATTCAAACTGAATGGAAGGATTAACAAAAATAAATCTTCAACTAGGGTTTTTGATTTCAAAAGGGCTGACTTTCAAAAATTAAGGAAATTAGTTAGAGAAGTGGATTGGACTGAAGAATTTATGGATCTAAAGGCAGAGGAGGCCTGGGATTACTTTAAATCAAAGCTGCAGAAGCTATCAGAAGCCTGCATCCCAAGAAAGGGAAAAAAATCATAGGCAGGAGTTGTAGACCAAGCTGGATGAGCAAGCATCTCAGAGAGGTGATTAAGAAAAAGCAGAAAGCATACAGGGAGTGGAAGATGGGAGGGATCAGCAAGGAAAGCTACCTTATTGAGGTCAGAACATGTAGGGATAAATTGAGACAGGCTAAAAGTCAAGTAGAGTTGGACCTTGCAAAGGGAATTAAAACCAATAGTAAAAGGTTCTATAGCCATATAAATAAGAAAACAAAGAAAGAAGAAGTGAGACCGCTAAACACTGAGGATGGAGTGGAGGTCAAGGATAATCTAGGCATGGCCCAATATCTAAACAAATACTTTGCCTCAGTCTTTAATAAGGTTAAAGAGGATCTTACGGATAATGGTAGCATGACAAATGGGAATGAGGATACCATATCTGAGGTAGAAGCGAAACTCGAACAGCTTAATGGGACTAAATCGGGGGGCCCAGATAATCTTCATCCAAGAATATTAAAGGAATTGGCACACAAAATCGCAAGCCCAATAGCAAGAATTTTTAATGAATCTGTAAACTCAGGGGTTGTACCTTATGATTGGAGAATTGCTGATATAGTTCCTATTTTTAAGAGAGGAAAAAAAAGTGATCCGGGTAACTACAGGCCTGTTAGTTTGACATCTGTAGTATGCAAGGTCTTGGAAAAAAATTTTGAAGGAGAAGGTAGTTAAGGACATTGAAGTCAATGGTAAATGGGACAAAATACAACATGGTTTTACAAAAGGTAGATCGTGCCAAACCAACCTGATCTCCTTCTTTGAGAAAGTAACAGATTTTTTAGACAAAGGAAACGCAGTGGATCTAATTTACCTAGATTTCAGTAAGGTGTTTGATACCGTGCCACATGGGGAATTATTGGTTAAATTGGAAAAAATGGGGATCAATATGAAAATTGAAAGGTGGATAAGGAATTGGTTAACAGGGAGACTACAGCGGGACCTACTGAAAGGTGAACTGTCAGACTGGAGGGAGGTTACCAGTGGAGTTCCTCAGGGATCAGTTTTGGGACCAATCTTATTTAATCTTTTTATTACTGACCTTGGCACAAAAAGTGGGAGTGTGCTAATAAAGTTTGCGGATGATACAAAGCTGGGAGGTATTGCCAATTTAGAGAAGGACCGGGATATCATACAGGAGGATCTGGATGACCTTGTAAACTGGAGTAATAGGATGAAATTTAATAGTGAGAAGTGTAAGGTTATGCATTTAGGGATTAATAACAAGAATTTTAGTTATAAGCTGGGGATGCATCAATTAGAAGTAACGGAGGAGGAGAAGGACCTTGGAGTATTGGTTGATCATAGGATGACTATGAGCCGCCAATGTGATATGGCCATGAAAAAAGCTAATGCGGTCTTGGGATGCATCAGGCAAGGTATTTCCAGTAGGGATAAGGAGGTTTTAGTACCGTTATACAGGGCACTGGTGAGACCTCACCTGGAATACTGTGTGCAGTTCTGGTCTCCCGTGTTTAAGAAGGATGAATTCAAACTGGAACAGGTACAGAGAAGGGCTATTAGGATGATTCGAGGAATGGAAAACTTGTCTTATGAAAGGAGACTCAAGGATCTTGGCTTGTTTAGCCTAACTAAAAGAAGGTTGAGGGGAGATATGATTGCTCTCTATAAATATATCAGAGAGATAAATACCGGAGAGGGAGAGGAATTATTTAAGCTCAGTACCAATGTGGACACAATAACAAATGGATATAAACTGGTCATTGGGAAGTTCAGAGTTGAAATGAGACGAAGGTTTCTAACCATCAGAGGAGTGAAGTTTTGGACTAGCCTTCCAAGGGAAGCAGTGGGGGCAAAAGATCTATCTGGCTTTAAGATTAAACTCGATAAGTTTATGGAGGAGATGGTATGATGGGATAACATGATTTTGGTAATTAATTGATCTTTAAATATTCATGGTAAATAGGCCTAATGGCCTGTGATGGGATGTTAGATGGGGTGGGATCTGAGTTATTACAGAAAATTCTTTCCTGGGTATCTGGCTGGTGAATCTTGCTCACATGCTCAGGGTTTAGCTTATGGCCATATTTGGGGTCGGGAAGGAATTTTCCTCCAGGGCAGATTGGAGGAGGCCCTGGAGGTTTTTCGGCTTCCTCTGTAGCATGGGGCACGGGTCACTTGCTGGAGGATTCTCTGCTCCTTGAAGTCTTTAAACCACGATTTGAGGACTTCAATAGCTCAGACATAGGTGAGAGGTTTACCGCAGGAGTGGGTGGGTGAGATTCTGTGGCCTGCGTTGTGCAGGAGGTCGGACTAGATGATCATAATGGTCCCTTCTGACCTTAGTATCTATGAATCTTCAAATTCCAGTATGAAGCATGTTTATTTGATTTAGTACAAAGATTTCTTTTAGTCATGGCAAATATGGATCAGATATTACAGCTCACAGCAATGGTGTAGACAGTGATATTATTTGTATGGCTTTAATATTTGATATTATTTACAGCTTTTGTACATCAATACAATGGACAGTACAAAAGTTAAATACAATAGTTATGCATTTATGGGAATACTGGTAGCATACCAAAACCCAATAAAGGGTGGCTGGAATGAAACAAACCTGAAAAAGATCAGCTCCGGGACTACCTAGAAACAAACGGAAGAAATATGATGTCCTCCAAGACAGCGGTACAAAGGAAGGACAAGGAAGTGGTTTAGCCCTGAGGGATTTGGGCTTGAGCCTGTGACCGGCTGAGAACTCTCAGCTCGTATTAAAACCAGTGGGAGTTGAGGAGGCTTGGCGCCTGGCAGGATTTGAGCCCTTATTAAATTGATACTGTGTTACCGGATAGAGCTTCCCACCAAATGATGTAGTTGGGGTAGATGGACTCTATAGCTTGATATAGTGCAGAGTGAATAGCAGGAGTGGAGGGACAATTGAGTGTGCATCAGTTCTGATGGAACTGTTCACTTCTCCTGCTTTGTGCTTTCCTTAGGCATTGAAGCTTTGCTTACGCAAGACGGTACAATTTAAAATGAAATGCTTGCCATAGGGAAATTTAAAATTTACTATTGAATGTGTAAGGTCATTCCGACAGAAACAGTTCCACCAGTCACGTAACTAATCCAAATGGCCCATGCGGCAAATAGTGAACAGCTGCCACTGGCAAGTGAGCTGCAGAGTAAGAATTACGCGTTGAAGTCTGAGAGTAATTTCAAACATATGTTTGCTACTGTGATCTGCTTACAAGCAAGAGGCAAAACTCAGGTTACTCATTCACCCAACTCTGATCCAAGGGATCATCTCCACCATTTATCGTTCTTTCCCAGCACCATGTGCTGCTGCAGGGCAGCCGGTTCAGTTCATGTAAACATACACAATATTGTTTTCTTTTAAATTTTCTGTAGGGGTGTAGGTGCACTTTACCCAGCAGAGAAAAAAATAAGCCTTTACCTGTCCTCCAGCCCAAACTCCAGTGTATTCATCTGAACTCCTAACACACATCACTGAGCTCGCAGACAGCCCATGAATAGAGTGAGCCTCCTGGCTGTGGAGGAGGGAGCCTGGTAAGAGCCACCATCTTATAAATGTGTCCCCTCAGGACCAATGGTTAATAGCGAGCTGCATAGCAAGATGGAGTAGTGCCTGACCGTGGTAGAGTACGGGGCCAGTCCTGCTTGCAGGTAGGTTCCTAAACCAGCACTTCTAGATGCGTTCACACATCAAGCTATAATTTCAAGCTGGTGGAGACTGCCCCAGGCTAGCTCTGGACAAGCAAGCACAGGTCATTCACCTGGAGCTGGACATTACACCTCTAGCTTGAAGTGTAGACATACACCTAGTATGAGTTAAACACACAAACTCCAGTCCCAGCCAACAAAGTGGCGGGGGCACTTGCTGGACATAGAAAACAACTGGTAAACAAACACCTGCATAGAAAAGCAGGACTGTGCATGTTTAGTCAAGCAAAAGGAAGGCTGAGAGGGGCAATGATTGCGCTCTATAAAAAGATTGCGAGGGGACAGGAGGGGTGCTAATAGCATGGCAGGTGACAAGCAGAGGTGAACCTGGTACCGGTAAGAACCGGTGCACCGTACTGGGGCAGCCCGGCTTCCCCAGGGGGCAATTTAAAGGGCCTGGGGCTCCCAGCAGTGGCTGGAACCCCAGGCCCTTTAAATTGCCTCCAGAGCCCCGCTGCTGGAGCCCTGGGGTAGCGGCTGCAGGGCTCCGGCGGCTATTTAAAGGACGGGGGCGGTAGAAGCAGGGGAGCCGCGGGGCCCTTTAAATAGCCCCAGGAGCCCTGGGGTAGTGGGGGCTCCAGGGGCTATTTAATGGGCCGGGGCTCCAGCTGCCTCTGCCGCCCCGTCCTTTAAATAGCCGCTGGAGCCCCGCCGCTTCCCCAGGGCTCCGGCGGCTATTTAAAGGGCCAGGGCGGTAGAAGAGGGGAGCCCCGGGCCCTTTAAATAGACCCCGGAGCCCCGGGCTGCTGCTGCTACCCCGGTGGGGGGGGGGGCACCTACCTTACAGGGTGGGCTCTGACCCCCTCAACCCCGCCCCTTCCACCCTAGGCCCCGCCCCTTCCGGGGGCCAGAGCTGGCCCCAGAGTATCGGTAAGTCACTCGACTTACTTTCACCCCTGGTGACAAGCTACTTAAGCTAAAGGACAATGTTGGCTCAAGGGCAAATGGGGGGTCAACTGGCCATGAACAAATTCAGGCTGGAGATTAGAAGAAGGTTTCTAAGCAGTAGAAGGTTGAGTTAGTATCTTAGTTTGTTTCAAGAACAAGCTGGACAAAGTTATGGGTGTAACTGTATGAAGGGGTTACTTGTGATGGTGGGGGGCAGGGCTCACGTCCATTTTATGCTCATAAAAGCTCATGTTTCAGGGTTTCAGGCAGCCCGCTGGAAGGGGATCAGGAAGGATTTTCCCCCCACCCTCAAAGTAGTCTGGCAAGTTGGGGTTTTTTTTAAATCTTCCTCCAATGCATCTGCGATAACCCTCCCCGCACCCCGCTTCCTGCTTCTGTCGCTCCTCAGCCTTGGGGGTGGGGGTTCATTGTATAGGGAGCTGCTCCCCTGTTTCATCTGGACTCCCCCACACCCCATGCCCAAACACACACCGCAGCTGAGCCTCACTCCCCCACCAAGCGCCCACACACACCTGAACTCCCACCCGTCCTGCACCTGGACCATGTCAACAAGCTCCCCCTGCACCCAGACCCTCCCACCCGCACTGAACCCCAACTTGCTGCACCCAGACCAAGCCTCCCTCCCTCAGCACCTTCACCTGGACACACACACAGCCACCCCACAGAGTCCCATTCCCTCTGTACCCAGAACCCCCCAAGAAGCCCCTGTGCATCCAGATTTTCCACTTCTGAACGGCCCACCTCCAGCTTGCCCTACCCAGAACCCTCACCCCACACTTGGATCCCCCACACTGAGCCCCTCCACACTTGGATCCTGCAAGGCAGAGCTGCTTGCCTCACACCTGGATCAGTGGCCAGGGCTGGGCATGCAAGTGAGATGCTGTTCTTCTCACTTACTGTCTTGGCACCTGGCATGGAGGGGCAGGGTCCTGGGCCGTGGCCCTTGTGCTGGGTGAGGCTCAGGTGCAGCCCCACTGCCAAATCTGGAGGGGGGCACAGGGTGATCTCCTACCTTTGTGCAGCCAGGGCCCTGTGTTCCCCCCACACCCCCTCCCCCAAGCCATGCTGCAGTCTCCACCTTTATTTATTGACAAAATATGCAGCATTTTAAAATGTTGTAGACAGAATTTTTAGGTGTAGAATTTTTTGGCACAGAATTCCCTCGGGAGTATTAAGTGCTTGGCTGGGTCTTGTTCAGGGTCTAACTGCTCACCATATGTGGGGTGGAACGGGACTTTTCCTCCAGGTCAGGTTGGCAGTGACCATGGGGGTGTTTGCTTTCCACTGCAGTACATGGGTAACCAGAATTATCTGGGTCTATCTCAATCATTTCTCTGCCACTGCAGCACCTTGGGCCCTGGTGCACCTCAGTCCCTCTTCTCTCTGTCTGCAGCACCTAACAGTCTCCTGTGGGTTGCAATACTTCACGCTAATGTGGGGTGTTGGGTATAGAGGGCTGGTCCTGGATGGCACTGGGGGCCTGTGCTATACACAGGGTCAGACTAAGTGATCTGGTGGTCCCTTGTGGCCTTGAAATCTGAGTATAGCTGTACTGGTCCTGTCACTGGGCAAGGCTAGACTTTCACCACTGCATTTAAGAGAGAGAGAAAAAAAGATAGGCCTGTGGCAGCTTGTTTAACTACTTCTAGGACAACCCTCACCGTATGAGACCTGCTACTTTCCCCCACAGTGTGAGTCAGCAGGCTTTGACCCAAGACCTTCTGATCCCCAGTCGCCAGCTCTACTGCTTGCACTACAGGAATAACTGATCGCAATGTCGGCTGTCATCCTTGTGGCCCAGGCACTATGTGTGGGGTTCAGCGTGGCACAGACTTTGCCCCAGTTTACGCACCTATTTGCTAGCCAGTATCAGCATTGTAGGCGTAAGGCTGCCTTGGTTCGCTACTGTGCATTGGGAGGACAGCGTGCTTATGGTGAGGCTGAGCCAAGCCCTTACAGGCAGTGTGACTGAGGAGTGGCACTGCGCTACCGAAGAGCTAGGTTCTGGTCCCAACTTTGCCATCTGTGACTTTATTTGTAAAATGGAGGGTGTCACATTCTCCTGCTTAGGGGGGTGAAAGGAGGGATGAGCTACCTCGCTTACTGATGTAAGCAGTGACAGGATGAGCTCCACCCTGACATCTGGTGGTGAGGTGTGGCAAGTTGTGGAAAAGAACTTCAGGGGCCGATCTCATTTGCATAGGCACACCCACCCCACCTAGAATGAGGCCATAGCTGCCCAAATGGTCACTTTGGCTGCTGTGGGATCCCCAGTGTCTCTGTTATTGGGGCAGGAAGAATAAATTGTTATTACCCTGATTATGGGAACTGTGCTGGGAACTGTACTTGGCCTTTTGTTATGATGGAGGGACTCACCATCAACTAAGTAGCACTCACTAGGCAAGGGTCATGGGTTCCAAAACTCTGTGAATTGAGAGAGGTTGGGGATAAGTATTAATACTTGGTGGTATGGGCCCCTGGGTGAGGGTCTTACATGCTAATTGCACTTCCTCCTCTCTCCATTGTGGAATATCAGAGCTAATTTTGATTCTATTAGGAGTCTAGTTACAGGCTGCTGAGCTCACTTTGGGCTAATGGTGCACCAGCACTGAGGCTCCCCTACTACAAGCTGAATTCACCAAAGAGCTGACCTGACTAAGAGCTGAAATCACTGAGTGTTGTGTTAAGTAGTGGGGGAGCCTGAAGATATATTGTGGAGCAGTTTGTGGGACGGCTGGAGTGCCTTGTGGACAGGCTGGTGGAGCAGTTCATCGGACGGCGGGAGCTGCTTGTGGGACGTGGAGCGGAGGAGTACGTGGACCGGCTGGTGGAGCAGCGGAGCGGAGCCGAACAAAGCAGTTCGTGGGGCGGCCGGCGGAGCGAAGGCCTATGGAGCTGTGGGGTGCTCAGCTTCAGATCATGTAAGGTGCCCCTTACCTCTCTTTCCCCCCCCATCGCCACACAGGTTGGGGAGGTAAAGCTCTGCAGATAAACTTTCGAACTCTGGGGCTGCCCTGACCAGGGACAGAGACTTTTGGGTCATTGGACTTTTGGGACTTTGGGTGATTTGGGGTTGCTGGACTCAAGAACCAAAGGGAAAGGACATGCCCCAATTTGCTTGGGGTGGTTTTTTTTTGCTCATGGGTTGTGTTACGAATCCTGTTGGTGGTGTTTCCCCAACATAATGCCACATTGTTTCTCTCTGTTATTAAAAGGCTTTTTGCTACACTCAGACTATGTGCTGTCGAGAGGGGAAGTATTGCCTCTTGGAGGCGCCCAGCGAGGGTGGTATATATTTGTCCCACGTCACTGGGTGGGGGCTCGAGCCGGTTTGCATTGTGTTATTGGAATGAATCCCCTAGATATTGAACCCGGCCCTTGTTGCTGCCAACTCTGACGGGCAGAAGGGTTACACTAATAAGGGTTGTGAACTGCAACAGCTAGTGCAAGCCAAGATGTGAAACCAGGGGGTGTCCTGGCTCCCAGCATAACATACCTTGTGCCAAGGCTGCCGTGTATTTTGTGGCTTTGTCAGTCAAACTCAGTGGATTAAAGCGTTGAGATGTTGGCAGTCATACAGCTGTAGCAGGCAGGACATAAGAATTTAGGGACCGTCCTGCTTCACTAGTAACAGACTTGACTCCAGCCCAGGGGTGACCAACCTGAGCCTGAGAAGGAGCCAGAATTTACCAATGTACATTGCCGAAGAGCCACAGTAATACGTCAGCAGCCCCTCAACAGCTTCTCCCAACACCTCCTGCCCACCGGCAGCCCCGCCGATCAGCACTCTCCCCCCCCACATCATCTGTTTCGTGGTGTGCAGGAGGTTCGGGGGGGTAGGGGGAGGAGTGAGGGCATGGAGTGGGGGGCAGGGCGTGTGGCAGAGCCAGGGGTTGAGCAGTGAGCACCCCCCGGCACATTGGAAAGTTGGTGCCTGTAGCTCCAGCCCCGGAGTCGGGGCCGATCCAAGGAGCCGCAGGTGGCTCCGGAGCCACACGTTGGCCATTCCTGCTCCAGCCCATCTAAGCGGGAAAAGCGAGGACACGTTTGTAAAGTTCACATGATTTTTTCCCTATGCTTCTCCCCCCGGTCTGACTGCCATTTGTCTGCAGCCAATCCTATGTATGCAGCAAAAAAATACAAATAAAGGATTCAGTTTCATCTATAGATGCCATGTGTTTATTACCCACTCGCAGAGTATTACAGCATTTATCCGCCACAATACAGAATAAATAAAGCCACAAAAATAAAAACACATGGTTACGTATCTGTTTCATTGATTCTACAAAGTGTGCTGTATCGACAACATAAATATAAGGACACTTGAATGTTTATGGCTCAGTGATTATCAAGGAGCAGTGAACCTGGACGAGACGAGTGCGCCACCCCTAAATTTAGGTCAGCCGTTCTCAACCTGCGGCCCAATTAGCGCACAGCTGTGTACTAAAAAAAATTCAAAATTTGCTGCTTTGGTCTGGCGGGGGCAGGGCTGGCTGAGGGGGAGACAGAGTCTTGCAGCCTGCTGGAGCACTCCTGCCAACAGGGGGCTGGTGAGTGGGTCTGTGGATAGGTTTGGTGTAGGGGGGGGCCACTGGGCAGTGAGGATGTGGGGGGTCGCTGGGAGCTAGGGGTTTACCAGGGTGCTGCAGAAGCCCAGGTTTCAGGTGGGGCTCTGCTCCTGGCCCCCCTTCTCAGGTCCTGGCTGCTGGCCCGCTCAGCTCCTGGCCCAGTGCCAGGGCTCCCAGCTGCCCGGCCCCACACAGCAGCACTCGGGTCCCGGCTGCTACCCAGCCCCGCATGGCGGGGTCCAGGTCCAGCTGCTGCCCGACCCGCACCCAGGGCACCATTTCTGGCCCCCGCTGTGGGCAGGGGTGCTGGGCATAGGGGACTGTGGGCAGTTCGGGGGTGGCCCTGTGGTTCTCAACTTGCAGCCCACATAATACACTGTGGGCCGCATAAACAGGTTGAGAACCACTGATTCAGATGCTTTCCCAAACCTACTGCACCCCTTTCCTTCAGGCACACCTAGGTGGTCTCTAGCAATTTCACTCTAGATCTTTACACACCACCACCTCCCTTCCAACAGGTCCCCACCGTCTTCCATGGTAACACCCTTCTCCATTCCCATGCTCTTCATTTCAAAGCCTCTATGGTCTCCAGGCACTCTCTAGCTTTTGTCTGGCTCCTATGGCACCTGTCATGGAATGGGCAGCACCGCTGCTGGGTTCATGAGATGTGAAGGGAGCCCAGGCCGAGCAGAGACGCCAGAGAGCTACTGAGTGGCTGCATTCACTCAACCCCCCTCCATTACATCCTTCAGAACCAGCATTCCTGAAGCCTGTTGACCTGCTTTCCAAGCCCCACAACAAGGAAACAAGGCCCTCTCCCCACCAGGGGTACACCCACTGCCATCCTGCTCTCCCACTCGAGCTGTATCGGGGGGAACCGGTCTGAAGTTCAGGTTGGTTGTTTGCTGGAGTTTTTTAAAGCCCATTTAAATCTCTGCTCTGTTGCTGTAAGCTCAAGCCCCAGAGAGACTTCAGCCATCTGTGTGCCTCAGCCAAGCTCTCCTACATTAAAGTCACTCGGATCAGCGAGAGACAAGGACATTATTACCCCAAAGGGAGCTGAGAAAATTCAATTCAGAGTCATCCTGCAAGGCAGCTTTTGCTTGCACATTCTGCTCCATCGCAGTGTGTTGTAACAGGCAATAAGAAGGGGAGGGAGCCTATTGGCTTATTACTTATTCCTGCCTCTCCTCCTGTCAGGGACCAGCATGATACAGCAGTGGGGTCAAATACCACTGTACAGGGAGGAACTGGGAAAAGGAGACTTAAATACAAATTATAATTACAAACAAACCTACAGGGGAAGGCATATCTCATGGACTGCTTTCCACAATGGCTCCTGACCCCATATTGCCCCTGGTCTGTAAGTCATCCACGTAAGTTTACTTTCCATTACAATATACTGTGAGATGCAGTGAGACGTCAGTAATAGTCCGAAGAGAGTAGTTTCATGATTCACAAGAATGTGAACTCTTGATTGAGCACTTTGGGCAATGTAATTTCCCACCCCTTTCCAAGGTCTGGCTTATCTGCACCCAGTGGCACAGCAGATGGCTCAGAAAGTTTGTTCCAGGCAATCACATTAGTTCAACAGCCTCAAGTTCCCCATTCTCCTGTTGCATTGTGCAGCCAACTCTGTTATTGAAAAGACGAGACAGGCTTCCCTTCTGAGAGCTCTTGCCCGGGACAGACCGCTCCGTCTTCAGGCGATGCTTGTTTCGCTTGCAGATTCCTTGTACATCCCAGATCCTTAGCGTGCCATCATGGGAAGCTGTGTACAATAATTCATTGTGAATCTGGAACAATAGGGTCATACTTAATCCCATACTGCACATTTCCGGGTCACCACAATCAAAATACAGCTTGGAGGTTTAGTCCTTTACATTTAAGGCCCAATTCCCCACTGCAAGTCATAGCACATGGCATTCCAAGCTTTCTAATGCCCAGGTAACTGGCCATGTCAGTTTCCACAGAACATATGGAGAAATCTAAACTAAAACTTGCTGATTGGGATGTTGAGTTTTTCAAAGTAAAATCCCCTCCTCACCTGAATGCAGTTGATGATGAACTTGTGTCCTCGGAAGACCCTCTGCAGGACTCCTGTCCTTGAATTGAAAGCTCGAGCGCTGGCATCACCACTTCCTGTAAACACTAACACAAAGAAGCAATGAGGCCTTTTGAGGATAGCCATGTGACCCATCAAAAAGGATCAGTTATTCGAGGAAAACATTTTTTGGGCCCCATTCTCCACTTGCTCATATCAGTTTAGCTTCATGGACACCAGTAAGGTTGCTCCCAATTTAGTCCTGTGTAAATGAGAGAAGGGTCATTCTGGAATTTATTAGCAGGAGGGTTGTAACCAAGACACAAGAAGTAATTCTTCCACTCTACTCAGCACTGATAAGGCCTCAACTGGAGTACTCCAGCCAGTTCTGGGCACCACTCTTCAGGAAAGATGTAGACAAAGTGGAGAAAGTCCAGAGGAGAGCAACAAAAATGATAAAAGATCTAGAAAACATGACCTATGAGGAAAGATTAAACAAACCCTTTTTTTTTTCCAGTCTGGAGAAGAGAAGACGGGGGGGAGGGGGGCATAACAGTCTTCAAGTATGTAAAAGGCTATTATAAAGAGAAGGATGATAAATTGTTCTCCTTAACCATTGAGGACAGGACAAGAAGTAATGGGCTTAAATCGCAATAAGGGAGATTTAGGTCACACATTAGGAAAAGCTTCCTAACTTTAAGGGTAGTTAAGCACTGGAACAAATTACCTAGGGCAGTTGTAGAGTCTCCATTAGTGGAGGTTTTTAAGAACAGGTTAGATAAACACCTGTCCGGGATGGCCTAGATCATACCTTGTCCAGCCTCTATGCATGGTCCCTTCTAGTCCTACATTTCTATGGTCTTTCCCACCATTGCTAAGCACTCTGGAGCTCCAACAGCAGAGTAGTGTAGACAATGCACCAGTCGCCACTGATGCTTTAATCGCCATGAAATATAGGCTTGCTCTGAGCAGGGTTAGATGATGTGGGGCCAGACCCTCAGCTAATGAGAGTCAGCAGAGTTCCATTGAACTTCAGTGGTACTACCTGGATTTACTGTAGCTGAGGATCTGGTCCTGAATTCCAATGTACATAATCCACTGGGAGGAAGAAGTTACTGCACATAACATGAAATGATGGCAAAGGACCCTGTTTTATTAACATGGGTATCTTCCTCCAGGAGATGCTGCCACGCCTCAGGTTCATCCAACCAGCTCCCGGCTTTACCCCTGAAATGTTCCCCACTCAAAAACATTCGTTTTATTTGTAAAGCAACCAGTTGCTGCTTCTGTGGCTACATTTGTTGTTCCATGCTACACATTCATTACACTCAGCCTAAATTCCTTCTGGGCTTTGTTTCCCTCACACACACCTCTTATTTTTCAAAGTACTGAGCTCCTCCTCAAGTCTATGGTTCCTTCTCATGTTAAGTCTACCCGACTACGTTAATTGCACACATTTAGGTTTCCCTTCCTTCTCTCTGTATGTTTCCCTGTCTATACACATGCTTTGACAGTCTCTAGAGTTTCAAAGATTTTTCTGAAGCCTTCACTATCTTTGAACACCATACAGTTCCAGGGGCCCATTCCTTGCTGTAGTATCTTCACTAGTTTCTTCTATTGCATCAAGCAGCGGAGGCAAATACCCTTCTGATTTTGAAAGAAAAACTGCAAACCCCAGTAATTTAGTACGAGTCTAACACTTTTTCTCATAATATATGAAGCACGGCTTTACCACTGTTAGAATAAAGCCTGGGCTTTTCAACCAAAAAAGCTTACTATCAACAGGTAGGATTCCTCTGTGCAGAGATATCACACAAAAGAAAATCCTTTTTCTTCAGCAGTGAAAATGCATCTTCAAGCAACTCTACACATTTCCTTTCAGAAGAGCTGATTTTTTTCAATTAACTCTTGTAGCTTAGGATCCTTGAAAGCAATACATCCTTTGAGTGATTTAAGCCACAGGTTAGAGCTGGTATTCCATTACAGTATAGGAGTTTATAGAAATGATTGAAAGTGTCTGTCATGTCTATATTGTATATCACATACTATATGAACTATGGAAGTTATTATAAATTCAAGCATGATAAGTGATTTTGGGTGCCCAACTTGAGATACTTTCAAGGGGCCTGATTTTCAGAGGGTATATGCTCAGCACCTTTAAGGAGTTTCAGGTTGGGCACACAAAAATCACAAGACTTTTTTGAACATTTCAGACTATGAACAACTAGCTATTAATACGCACAGTAAGGACCATATCAACCAGCTTTAATGGTTGGGGAACATGCTCTTCTAATGGCACCACTTTTCTTAACTATTTCCAGCTCATTGACTTTTCTTACAGATAGAAATTTCTGAACTAAGATAGAAAATAGGTGAAATCAGTGATCCTTGTATTTCATGCCTCATCATAAACTGCCAGTGTGGAAAGTTTTGTGAAACAGAAGGGCATCCAAGGATTCACATTCTGTCTCCAGCCGTCTCACCCCTCAAAACAGATGACAAGGCATTGTTTGACTACTGAAAGAGAGGAAATGGACAAACGTGGTAGTTCAGTATTATTTATTGGTACACCAAGCAACCTGTCACTATACATCTAGTGGCACAAGCTTTGCAGATCTCAAATTAAGCAAGGGCAGGCTGGAGCAGCAACTGCATTGCTCTTAGCGAGTACATTTTAGTTCACTCTTTCTTTCAGGATTTGCCTTTTGACAGGTATCCTTTATTTCTCTGTGAACTGTCATTTTGCATTTAAAGAGATTATTTGTATAACTGAGCTTCAACAGGGCAATGTAAAATCAAGTTCGGGCCAACATTTAGTTTGTATATAAATAAATTTGTATCCAAACCTACCTACAAACCCAATAGAAACCCCTTTTATGGAGGGTGGAAGGGGGTGGAGAAGAAGGGGTTAAAATTCAGTGCAAGGAGCAGTTCTTAAACAAGATTCCCTGGCAATCTTTGCAACACAAAAACTGCAGCACAGACATCTGAGTTGACTAAATTCATTTTCATTGTCCAAGCCCGAAAATGTAAGAGAGAAACAACAAGCATAACCCGTGAAAGAGAAATTGCACTGAAAAAAAATCTAGTTTTAATAATCTGTGGTGTTATTAGTTACAGAGGCAAAGAGAAGATGACGCATGGTTGTGTGGTTAGGATGCTAGCCTGGCCTTCAAGAGACTTGGATTCAATTCCCAGCTCTGCTGTGGACTTCCTGTGTGACTTTGGGCAAATTGTTTCTTTTCTCTGTTCCCCATCTGCAAAAATAATACTTTGTCTGGCTCGTCTTTTTTCAGCTGTAAGCTCTCTGGAGCAGGCAACGCCTCTGACTATGCATGTGTACAGTGCTGAGCGCAGTGATGCTCTTATCTCTACTGGGGCCTCTAGGCGCTTCCGTAACAAATCATATTGTAAACAAATTACTGGTTGTAAGGGGGCAGTTTCTCTTTTACAAGGTTAGAATGGTGTGTTTATTCTTCCCAAACAGGTCCCTAATGTTCTTCATTGCCCACTTGATGTTCTATTTCCCAAATGGGACAAGTCAGCTGTCTCATCAATGGCTGTAATCAATGGCTCCATGTCTAGTTGGCAGCCGGTATCAAGTGGAGTGCCCCAAGGGTCGGTCCTGGGGTGGTTTTGTTCAATATCTTCATAAATGATCTGGAGGATGGTGTGGATTGCACCCTCAGCAAGTTTGCAGATGACACTAAGCTGGGAGGAGAGGTAGATACCCTGGAGGGTAGGGACAGGATACAGAGGGACCTACACAAATTGGAGGATTGGGCCAAAAGAAATCTGATGAGGTTCAACAAGGACAAGTGCAGAGTCTTGCACTTAGGACGGAAGAATCCCATGCACCGCTACAGACTAGGGACCGAATGGCTCGGCAGCAGTTCTGCAGAAAAGGACCTAGGGGTTATAGTGGACGAGAAGCTGGATATGAGTCAACAGTGTGCACTTGTTGCCAAGAAGGCCAATGGCATTTTGGGATGTAGAAGTAGGGGCATTGCCAGCAGATCAAGGGACGTGATCATTCCCCTCTATTCGACATTGGTGAGGCCTCATCTGGAGTACTGTGTCCAGTTTTGGGCCCCACACTACAAGAAGGATGTGGATAAATTGGAAAACGTCCAACGGAGGGCAACAAAAATGATTAGGGGACTGGAACACATGACTTATGAGGAGAGGCTGAGGGAACTGGGATAGTTTAGTCTGCGGAAGAGAAGAATGAGGGGGGATTTGATAGCTGCTTTCAACTACCTGAAAGGGGGTTCCAAGAGGATGGATCTAGACTGTTCTCAGTGGTAGCAGATGACAGAACAAGGAGTAACGGTCTCAAGTTGCAGTGGGGGAGATTTAGGTTGGATATTAGGAAAAACTTTTTCACTAGGAGGGTGGTGAAACACTGGAATGCGTTACCTAGGGAGGTGGTGGAATCTCCTTCCTTAGAAGTTTTTAAGGTCAGGCTTGACAAAGCCCTGGCTGGGATGATTTAATTGGGGATCGGTCCTGCTTTGAGCAGGGGGTTGGACTAGATGACCTCCTGAGGTCCCTTCCAACCCTGATATTCTATGATTCTGATTCTCTCATCAAATCCTTTTAGCTTTTATTATTATATTAAAAGCTAATAATACCCTTGTGAACACCTCTGTCACATGTTTCTCCCAGGTCTGGCTAAATATATCAATGCTGACTGCTTAGTCACAGAGTGTGGAGTGCTATGGAAAGAGAAGGGGATGAAAGAAAAGACGGCAAAGTGTGCAAAATCTGGCAACACTGGGGTGGCAGCTTGGAAAGTTTTATTTGAACTGTGTGTAATCTTTCAAGTGAGCCAATGTCAATTGATTTCCCAGTGAGCTACAGAGCGGGAATTGTTTTGAGACTTTAGTCTTTCTCATGCTCTCATTAAACAAAGAAAGACCTCCCACCCCTTCACCTCTCCTGTTCTCCTCCCCAACAGGAAGTAGGAGTTACAATAGTGGATCAGACCAGCAGTGTATATAAAAAGAAAAGGAGTACTTGTGGCACCTTAGAGACTAACAAATTTATTAGAGCATAAGCTTTCGTGAGCTTCAGCTCACTTCATCGGATGCATGCAGTGGAAAATATAGTGGGGAGATTTTATATACACAGAGAACATGAAACAATGTGTGTTACCATACAGACTGTAACAAGAGTGATCAGGAAAGGTGAGCTATTACCAGCAGGAGAGCGGGGGGCGGGGGGAACCTTTTGTAGTGATATATAGTGTATATAGTTCAGTATCATGCCTCTGGGCTTGTCTACATGAACACTTTTTAAGTGCCCCAGAACAACTATGAAATCAAGTTAGCTTACTTGATTCTGATCATGACCAACCAGCCAGTGTGGACCAAGGAAAACCATATTCAGCATCATGTCCGCTAATCATTGTTTACCCATGATCTGTATGTCTGAGTAGCTCATATTATTCTTTCCAATGTGCATTACCTTCTATTTGTCAACAGTGAATTTCACCTGCCATTGTACTGCCCTTTCACCTATAGGGATGGACCGTTAGTTCCAAATTACCCTACAACAATGCAGTTAGAGTTATTTGTAGGTATCCTAGTTGAGGCAGATGTGGAAGAGGGAGCTGAAGAGAGAGCAGTGGCCTTGTGGATTGGCTCAGGAAGGGCATTTCTTCCATGGTGCCTGTATGCAAGAAGGTATGGAGACATTTATTGGGCAAATAGCACACCACAGCTACATCACTGGCAGATCAGGCCAGAGGATGATACATAAAAAGGCTCAGGATTAGTGGTGAGCTGGAGCCAGTTTGCACCGGTTTGCGTGAACCAGCTGTTAAATTTTGAAGCCGGTTTAGAACCGGTTGTTAAAGGGGTGGGCAAATTCCGGCCCATGGGCCACATCCAGCCCGCAGGACCATCCTGTCCGGCCCGCCTGAGCTCCCGGCTGGGGAGGCTCCCCTGGCTTAGAATCCCTTTTTAATTTTTACTCACCGGGCGGCGCTCCGGGTCTTTGGCGGCACTTCGGCGGCGGGTCCTTCGCTCGCTCTGGGTCTTCGGCTGCACGTCCTTCAGTGCCGCTGAAGACCCGCAGCAAGTGAAGGACCCGCCGCCGAAGTGCCGCCAAAGACCCGGAGCGACTGAAGGAATCGGTTCTTCAGATCTTGGCAGCTCATCACTGCTCAAGTGATGACTATCTAGGATCAGCGTTATACATGATCCTCAAGCCAAGAACAAGAAGCGTAAATGAGCCATGCTAGAAGAGATAGCCAACAAAGGGATTCAGAGAGCGGCGAGGATATGGTGAGAAGTGTAGGCTGTAAACTCTCTGAGGCAGGAACTATCTTCATTGTTTGTAGTGCCTAGCACAACGAGGCCTGGATGGGGTTCGTAGGCACAAGACATTACTTATTTGCAGGAATCACTATGGGAGATTATGAGGGTATGAATAGGAGTTTTAGCTTTCAGGACAAAGTAGACAGAATGTTTTGGAAGGGGAAGGAGCCAGGTTTCCCAGATGTACATTTTAGTTTGAGAACAATAAATTGTGCATTACACAAACCCAGTATCTTGCTATACCTGCATGCTCTAGTCAGTAGCGTAGCCAGGGGGGAAGCGGGGGGAGCAGCCACTCTGCCTCTGAGCACAAGTGGTGCCTTTTTAATTTATGGGCACTTTTTAAAATTTTTACTCACCCGGCAGCACTCCGGGTCTTCGGCGGCGGGGGCCTTCGCGCGCTCCGGCTCCTCAGCGGCACTTCGGCAGCGGGGGCCTTCACGCACTCCGGCTCGGCGGGGGCCTTCACTCGCTCCAGGTCCTCAGCAGCATTTCGGCAGTGGGGGCCTTCAGTGCCGCCGGGTGAGTACAGCGGGTGGCACCCTTTTTTTATGTCCACTGCCCCTGTACGCTCCACCTAGCTACGCCACTGGCTCTCGTGCTAGCTGGTGCACATGAGGACGGAACCCAGCCACGCTTCCGACCCATCCAGATATACTGTGAGATGTGCAGAAATAAACGGATCCCGCTGCCGCCAGGGAGTAGAAGCAGCTGCATGCACCTGCACTAATGTTCTGCTTGGGAGAAGTGAAGGTGCTCTCAGCAACCGCTCACCAGCAGAGTGAGCGCCATACTTTGGTGCTGAATCTGGTAGCACTAGAGCAGGAGGAAGAGTCAGTGAAGATTTCACAAGATCTCACTCCTCACAGCTATAATGTTACCTTTATTATTCACTTTTAATCAAAGGAAAAACATCCATAAATAGCAGGGAAAATGAGACAAAATTTCTGGAACGGAAACTTACAGATTCCTGCATGGTATTTCAAAGTGCTAACGCTGTGTTTGTGAGTCTTGTATGTTTGGACTTGCTCCCCAGTGTCTGCTAACCAGCACTTCACCGTCTTGTCTGCACTCCCCGAATACAAGTATCGATTCACCAGCTGAGGGGGAAAGAGAAAAGAACATCGGGAATAGCCTCCTGGGAAAATTCAGAGAATTGCACTCAAGTGATTCATCCTCAGTCACATCTTCCAACTGAAAACAAAAGCAAACAGCTTTTAGAGGGGAGTTTCAGCAAAACAGTTCTCTCAGAGCTGAAACAGAATTGCCTGATCCTGTATTCTTTGCACAGCCACGTCCCTCATGGGACTGCTGGGCCCTAAAAATGGTTTCCAAATTTCAAACGAGGGAGAGATTAAGGGCCAGATTCTCTTTTGGTGAAAGTGGGCACATGTCTCTTGAAGTTTATGGAGCTGCATCCACTTGCAGTAGTAGAGAGTTTGGACTAGTTTGTCAGTTTATAAAAGCACTAGACTAAAAACAATTGGGAAATACGTTATGAGATCACAAATTTCAAATTAAAAAAAAAAACGTCAAAGAACAAATCCTAAGTAACAAAAAGGCAAATTTAAAAAAACCAAGTCAGAGGCTAATGGGATAACAACGGACAAGGTCAGTGTTTTGAAATACTGTGTTTTCTTTGTAACCATTTTGGATGTGTTTCCAGTAGTGTTCAATGATGCAATAACATTTTTTGAAAAGCTGTTTTCAGACAGGATCCTAGAAGTGTTTCATAAATTATCTTAGCAATGTAGCAATTAAAACAGTTTCCAATATTATTTGTATTACAGCCATACTGCCTAGAGGCTTCAGCTGAGATCAGGACTTCATTGTGCTAGTCACTGTAAATCCACGTGGTAAGAGACAATCCCTTACAGTCTAAACAGACAAGACAGGAAGGGCAGGAAAAGGGAAGAGTTACCTGCACCAGACAGATGGGAAACAGAAGCAAAGGGAGATTAAGTGGCTTGTGCAAGACCATGTAGCAAATCTGTGGCACAGCTGTGAATTAAACCCAGATTTCCTGAGTCATAGTCCAGTGCCTTAGCCACAAGGCCTTCCTTCCTCTCATCATCCTTCCCTAATATGGGAAAGATTTCACTGAGTTCTTCTAACATACAGATAAGGAAATAAACCAAGACAAAACAGGCATCATTAAAATACTAAGATTGTAAACTCTTCAGAACAAGGACTCTGGCTGGGCGCTTGTCTGTAAAGCATCAAGCATGCAGTTGGTGCTACATGAAAAAAAAGAAATTTCTCTTACCAAAAGTTGCAATTCAGGAGCCAGGGTAATCACAGTTTCACATATCAGGTTTTTAAGGGCTGGTAGGAACCACCTTGGGACTGATTTAAATACGTAAAGAAAAGGGAGAAACAGGTGGTGACTGGAAGAAAAACAGAACTTGCACAAGGAATAATGGCTTATTTTCCCTACGAGCACACAGGTTTAAAGGCTGTCATGTCCAGAAGCATGGCTTAAATTCAGCTGGAGCTGACTGGAACAGTGCACCGGTAAATATTTTCAAAACTTGGCTCTTGTCTGAGTTCCCAACAGTTTCCAACTGGGGGGCTGCAAGCTGGTTTCAGGAGGTCCATATAGCACCTCTTATGGGGCTGAAGCCCCAAGTCCCTGGGCGCCTCCCATGAGGAATGGGGGTCGGGGGCTCTGGGAAATACTCTGAGAATTTAAGCCCTGTCCAGAAGATAACCCCTCCCCTGATCAAATTCTCTCTGACGTCAAGGGGAGTCCTGCAGAGAGACTGACTGCAAGATATGCACTAACCCAGCTTGACATGGACTTCACTTTTAGGCCATGTCTCTATTCCTATAAAATCACCCATTCCTTCACCATAAAGTAAGTTATTTAAAACACCTCTCCCCCTCCCACACACACACACACACACTCCACTTGGCTATTCAGCCCCTTTGCTCACCTCTGGATTTTGCAGATAAATTTGATTTCCTTCCTGCCCAAAATCCCATTTAGTGTCCTGAGTCAGCTTTGTAGCAAAGGGGTGAATCACATCTTTACTGCTTGTACAGTATTATGAGACCCTCTAACGAAAGATACTTAAAGTGTTTATGATGGAGCTGTGCTGCACTGGACGAGAGTAATGTGACAAACTCACACAGAAGGACAAAGATGCCCTTGAAGACACATGCACAAACCCCACCGAATTCAAGAGTAACTGTGCTCATGCAACTCACTGCAGGCAGAACTTGGTACACAGGACCTCTTCCAAGGCCACGTCTCAGAAGCTCATAAAACACACAATTGCCCAAAAACTAGTAGTTTGAAATTTCACATCTCATTAAATTTCTGATGCATCAGCAGTGGCACTACTATTACATCTCAAGAAGGGAAACGAGGGAATGACCTGCTGTATAAACAGACTTTGAGCTACACAAATAGCCTGACAGAGCTAATCCGAGCCCTAACCTTAAAACCCAACCTAAGTGGGCATCGAAAACATTGTCACATTTCACTGCTAATTGGAAAAGGATGGCTGGAGTTGGGATCCTGCTGGATTGTTCTTGGCCAACTCATGGTATTTCTGTTCCAGACATCTTACAAGAGGCAGAAACTACTCAACAAGAACAAACACTAAGTTACAGCCTCTTACAGGTACATGCCACTCTGCATTAACGGTACATTAGGTTATAGTGCTTGAGTTCTCCATTTAAGCGGGTGTGAAAACATTTAAGTCAAGCCAAATAACAGCTACGTGCCTTGGTTTGCTCTCCATCTTTATTTCTCTGCTAGAAATACAATGTGGCAAATGAAGGGGGCTTAGCTGGCTAGTCAATGGAACCCACAGTGTAACGGCAGTGAAAACTTTCCCTGAACAGTCCTAGCTGTGATATGAAGGGATGAACTCTAAGAGTCTTTGTGAACTCTAGTTTAGTCTTTATTCAGTCTGTAGCCTCTGTAACAAGAAGGGTACCAGTTGTACTGATTTATAGGCTTTTCTATGCTGTTCACAACTACAGTGTACGGGCATCACACCAACTTAATGAAATTAGACCCCATAATACCCATTTGATATAGGAAAGTATTATCAGCCTCATTTTACAGACTGGAAAAGTGAAGTATCAACACGTTAAATATTTTTTTGCCAAAGGTCACTCAGGAAGTCTGTGGCTGAATCAGGAACAAATCTCTCAAGTTCCAGTCCTTAACCACAACATGATCCTTCCTCTCATTTTGATGCTGTTTTTGCAATAGGAACTGAACTGAACCCACCATCTCATTGCACCTAGGGCACCTGTCAGCCATCAGTTGGTGATAGCTTTCACAAACTCCCACTGGATTTGAAGCTGTAACCTATGTGGCACTCTGCACCCCAAAGCACCCCATATTTACCATGGTGATGTAATTATGAGATGTTTTGTACAAAGAATGCCGTGAGAGGTATCATTCTAAAAGTCTGGATCTGCTAAACATTAATATCTTGTTGGACTGTATGTGCTATCATTGCATGTGAAGTTATGAAATCTTGCTATGTGTGAGTTATTAAAATATGATGTGAAGCTGGAAATACCCCAAACTAGCCTTTCAGGTACAACAATGGAGTAGCCAGACAGTGTTAATTGCTGTCATCAACACCCATCAAGGGAAGAATCCATTAACACAGGAACTCGGTATAAGGAAGCCTCCTCCCAGGGAGCATGGAGACAATGGAGAATGTTTGGCCAATGGAGGCAAACCCCTGCCTTCCTCCCACCCTTCCCCCCTTCACATTTATAGACTTTCCAGCAAACTGGAAGAAACTATAAAATACGGGGAGTGACATCTTGATTTGTCTTCACTCCCTCACAACTCAACACCTGAAAGAACCTACGGAAGACAAAAGACTTTGAAAAGGGGAGGGGAACCCAGGCTGCCAAGCAGATGCAGCCTGCATATCAAGAATCTGTAAGACTGCTTGTACCATCAGTCAGGGTGAGATATTGCTGATTCAAATCCTATCTAGTTTGTATGAGACTTAGATTGCGATTGTTTGATTTCCTAAGTAACCTGCTTTGATCTGTTTGCTATCACTTATAATCACTTAAAATCTATCTTTCTGTAGTTAATAAACCTGTTTTATGTTTTATCTTAACCAGGGTGTTTTTGAGTGAAGTGTTTGGGAATCTTAGCTGTGTTAACAAATGCTGGGGCATATCTTCCCCACAGCAGGGGGGAGGGGGACAGAATAATTAATGAGCTTGCACCGTACAAATCCCTGTGCAGTGCAAGATGGTATAATTCTGAGTATATGCTCCAATAGGGGTGCAATGCTGGGGAGCTGGGAAATTGGCTGGTGCCTCCACTGTTGGTCCATGAGTGGCTTAGGTAAAGCACTCAGGTAACTTAGTTGTGTGTGTGGTGCCACCTGCTGTCGTGTTAGGGTGATAACAGGGCCCAGAGGGACTGGCTGTGTGTTGCCAGCAGAGCATGGGGAGAGGGCAACCCAGCTGAATAGTTAGGGGAACACAGCGGTTCCAACAGTTTCCAGGCTTCACCTGGGGATACATCACATCACAACCTAGATCTACCTATAGTACTTGTGTGACACCCATCCCTTTACTATCTGAGTGTCTCTCAACACTCCTGTGAGGTAAGGAATTAATAATATCCCTATTTTATAGATGGGGAATTAGGGAAGAAAAATTAAATGATTTGCCCAAGATCATACAGGAACTTTATGGTGAAGCAGGGAATTGAACGTGGGTCTCAAGTCTCAGGCTAGCACCCTAACCACTAGACCATTCTTCCTAGATGTGAAAGACTCCATATACCATTACTAACTCTTGATTTATCCAACCCTGTTCCTTTATTAAAGCAAAATCTATTTTCATACAAAAACAAACCGTACAGACCAAAGAGAGTGAACTTTAGGGTGATCAGATGTCCCTATTTTACAGGGACAGTCCCAATATTTGGGGCTTTTTCTTATATAGGCACCTATTACCTCCCACCCCCTGTCCCGATTTTTCACACTTGCTGTCTGGTCACACTAGTGAACTTTCTAGTTTAGTAAGGCCTCACCCGTTTGTTTTTCTGAGTAATATTTGTTTCCAGTGTATAAAATATGGAATAAAATACTTTAGGCAATCTCCTAAAAAACTCATTGGGCTACTGAAATGGAAAAATGATTGCAGCCTCAGGCTTGAAATAGTCTATATCATACAATGCATATCAAGTACACAAAATCCTATATTAGGTCTTCACTTCAAAATGTCAAATATTCTAATTTTTAATTTATATTTGTTTCATTACAAAGATACAGATGCCTTATGCTGACAAGAGTGCAAATTAATTTCCCATGATTTAGGTGGGAGAGGGGAAAAAAAGAGAAACTTTACACAACAGCTTTTTTAAATATACCGAAGTCTGTCAACTCCTGATTTATAAGTGATCAGAAGATACAATTACAAATTCTAATCTGTCACTGCCTGGAGAAGCAGTGATATCCTCAGAGCTGTACTTTCCTTGGCTGACTTTGGAGAAGCTTTGTTCGCTTTGGCCAATTTCCCAAGAGAGCTCCTGTCGGGGAAAAGCATAGCAAACCAAGGAGACTTCTAATAGATTAGAGAGCACAGGCTGGGATTGCAGCTCTGATATCAATGAGAAAAGTGGACACTGAAGTGCCTAATTCAAAGAGGTCTAAACATTTGAAAACTAACTAGCTTAAAAAAGGAGATGGCAACAAGCTGCCTGGTTTTAAAGCCTTATTTACAAATGAATTATATGGAGTGGCTATCACTGCATAGCTGGCCAGAACTCCAACCCGTTCACTCACTCCATTGCTGAGAGAGGCATTTCCTCTGCACTCTGTGCTAGCTGAAACACTAGCTCTCACCTAGGACAGATGAATAAAACAAATTTGAGCATACAGGCCACACCATTTTAGATACACTATTGCATGAGAAATTTCAGGCAGACCAGTTTAGTATTAGCAAAATTAGGGCAGGAGCAAAACAATTATAATGGTAACATTGTTACAGCTTTAGCTATGGTGAGGTCATCTTCGGGGTGGCCCTGCTCTTGGTTGGGGTCTCTAAGACACTACTTTACTACAAACAATACATGAACAACAATGTTCTCATCCAGGCAGCTCTCAAGACTGAAGAGGCCAGTAATGGCGTAATGTTCAGCAGTTTGGTGGATCTGAATATGAACAGCAGCTCAAGATTTCCCTTCTCTTTGTATGACAGCCAAAAATATCTGCAGTACAACTGCCTGGCTGGTACTTATGCCAAGGCTCATAGACATGTGCTTTCCTCTCCTTTCCAGGTACATCTCTGCCAGAGGAGAACAAGTTCACATCTCATCCCTCCAATCAGATTTGGACAAATATTATTGGTGTCAGTGCATCCACATGTATTCCCAGCCACTCCTGTGTCTCTTCGCTTACCAAATTCCCAATTATCTGCTTACTCACCACTTCACTGGGCCGCATTCCCCAAACTTTTCCGCAGGCGATTCATTTAAACTGAGCTTGTTAAATTCAGAATCACTAATGGGACCAGTTCCTGAGGTCCAACTATATGAGCTTTCAGCTGAGCTGGCCTTTCAAGATCCTATTCCAACCACATTCATTTTAATGAACAAAAAAAACTCTGCAGACAAGAGGTTGTTTTCTGACAATCAGACTATAGTTATCCTGGCTGGAGTCTCAGAAAGAAACAAACAGTCCAACCCCTCCACTGCAGCTTGATCTCTTGGATTGGTGCTGAAACTATGCTTCTCTAGTACCCCTCAGGTACCGTACAAAAGTACATTACACTGATTTATATGTGCATCACCTGACTAGTTATAAAATAAATACTAAGGCAAATTACAAGATTTAAGAATATTTCAAATCCACTTAACAACTGGACAAGTCGTTCCTCCTCTTGTGATCACACTTGGTCAGGAAATGGAGTGCAGGTGACAATTTAGTAGGTGGTACTCCTCCACCCCTTGCGTTCTAAAATTCAGTACATCTTTAGGGGGACTGCTCTACTAAAGGTGCCACATTTTGGAAGAGACCCAAAGCTAAGTTCCTGCCTGTTTGTGGTTCTGTTGCACTTTTCACCACAGTAGGAATATTTCCTCTGGCTTCCAAGCTAAATCCCAAACTGCATAACTTTGTTCTACTAACCTATGTTCTCAGAAGAACATAGGAGATTCCACACTGGTCAGACCCAGTGGTCTATCTAGTCCAGTATCCCATCTCCAACAGTAGCTAGCACCAAAGCTCAGGGAAAGTGTACACAACAGGGCAATTTTGGAGTGATCCACCCATCTTTCAGTTCTGGCTTCTGTCAGCCAGAAGTTTAGGGTCACCTCAAGCATGGGGTTGAATCCCTGACCATCTTGGATAATACCCATTAATGGACCTATCATCAATGAACTTATCTAGTTCTTTTTCTAACCCAGCTATACTTTTGGCCATCACAACATCCATGGCCATGAGTTTCACAGGCTAATTGTGCCTTGTGTGAAAAAACATTTCCTCTTGTTTGTATTAATCCTGCGGCCCATTAATTTCATTGGATGATCCTTGGTTTGCATATTGTGGGAAAGGGTAAATAACACTTCTCTATTCACTTTCTCCACTCATTCATGATTTTATAGACCTCTATCATATCCCCCCTTAGTTATCTGTTTTCTAAGCTGAACAAACCTAATCTTTTTAGTCTCTCCTCAACAAAAGCCATTCCATATCCTTGATCATTTTTGTGGCCCTTCTCTCAACCTTTTCCAGTTCTATTATATCCTTTTTGAGATAGGGCAATCAGAACTGGACACAGCATTGTAGGTGTGGGCTCACCATGGATTTACATAGTGGTATTATATTTTCCATCTTATTATCTATCCCTTTCCTAATAGTTCCTGCCATACTGTTAGCCCTTTCGACCACTGCTGCATATTGAGCTGAAGTTTTCAGAGAACTATCCACAGTGACTCCAAGATCTTTCTTGAGTGGTAAAAGCTAACCCATCATTTTTATATTATATATTACTGTAGTTGGACTTATTTTTTCTCCACTGTGCATTACTTTGTCCTTATCAATATTGAATTTTATCTGTCATTTCTTGCCCAGTCACCTAGTTTTGAGATCCACCTGTAACTCTTCACAGTCTGCTTTGGACTTAACTACCTTGAATAATTCTGTATCATCTGTAAACTTTGCCACCTCACTGTTCACCCCCTTTTCCCAATCATTAATGAATATGCTGTACAGCACAGGTCCCAGTACAGATCCTTGGGAGACCCCACTGTTTACTTCTCTCCATTGTGAAAATTGACCATTTATTCCTACCCTCAGTTTATCATCTTTCAGCAAGTTACTGATCCATAAAAAGACCTTCCCTGTTGTCCCGGGACTACTTAGTTTCCTTATGAGCCTTTGGTGAAGAACCTTGTCACACACTTTCTGAAAATCCAAGTAGAGTATATCAACTGGATCGCCCTTGTTCCCATGCTTGTTGACCCCTGCAAAGAATTATAGTAGATTGGTGAGGCACAATTTCCCTTTTAAAAGCCAGGTTGACACTTCCCCACTAAATTGTATTTATCTATGCGTCTGATAATTCTGTTCTTTAGCACAGTTTCTACCAATTTGTCTGGTACTGAAGGTATGTGTGCCAGCCTACAATTGCCAAGAGATTGACATTGGAGCCCTTAAAAAAAAATCCACGTTACCTTACATACCTTCCAGTCAGAAGCTGATTTCAGCAATAGATTATGTACTACAGTTAGTAGTTCTGCAGTTTCATATTTGAGTTGCTTCAGAACTCTTGGGTGAATAAACATCGGGTCCTGGTGACTTGTTAAATTTTTCAATTTGTTCTAAAACTTCTTCTATTGACACATACGTATGGGACAGTACTTCAGATTTGTCACCGAAAAAGGATCAGTCTGATGTGGGTATCTCCTGCACATCACCAGCAGTGAAGACTGATGCAAAGATTACCTTTAGCTTCTCTGCAATGACCTTGTCTTCCAGGAGTGCTCCTTTAACACTGAATGCATCCGATGAAGTGAGCTGTAGCTCACAAAAGCTTATGCTCAAATAAATTTGTTAGTCTCTAAGGTGCCACAAGTACTCCTTTTCTTTTGCAAATACAGACTAACATGGCTGCTACTCTTTAATACCTTTGTCATCTAGTGGCCTTGCTGCCTGTTCGGCATACTTAAAAATATTCTTGTTAGTTTTTATATCTTTAAAGCAAGTTGCTTCTCTGGATTGCATTTTTATACTTTTACACTTAACCTAACAAAGTTTGTGCTCCTTCCTATTATCCTTACCAGGATTTGACTTGCAAATTTTTGCCTCTACTGGCATCCATTACTCTGCTATTTAACCATGCTGGCATTCTTTTGGTCCTCTTATTGTCTTTTCTGATTTGTGGTATACATTTAGTCTGAACCTCTATGATGGCGTTTTTTAAGTAGTCCAGCATGCTGCCTGCAGGCATTTAACCCTTGTGGCTGCGCTTTTTAATTTCCATATAACAAGCATACTTGTTTTTGTGTAGTTTCCCTTTTTAAAATAAAATGTTACCATGGCAGTTTTTTTTGTATTATCCCCCCTCCAAGGATATTAAATTTAATTACATTATGGCCACTATTACTGAGCAGTTGAGCCATATGGATCAGATCCTGTGCTCCTTTTAGGTGTAAATCAAGAATTGCCTCTCCCTTTGAGGGTTCCAGGACTAGCTGCTCCAAGAAAAACTCATTTATGGTGTCTAGAAATTTTATCTGCATCATGTCCTGAGGTGACATTTACCCAGTCAATAGAAGGATAGTTGAAATCACCCATTATTATTGTACTTTCTGTTTTTAGTCAAGTATGGAATTTCTATCCATAGATATCCTATGGTACAGTTTGTTTTATTTAAGATTTTTACTAGGGCTGTCGATTAATCGCAGTTAACTCATGCGATTAACTCAAAAAAATTAATCATGATTAAAAAAATTTATCACAATTATTTGCAGTTTTAATCGCACTGTTAAACAATAGAATACAATTGAAATTTATGAAATATTTTGGATGTTTTTCTACATTTTCATATATATCGTATTCTATGTTGTAATTGAAACCAAAGTGTATATTATTTTAATTACAAACATTTGCACTGTAAAAATGATAAACAAAAGAAACAGTATTTTTCAATTCACCGCATTCAAGTACTGTAGTGCAATCCCTTTGTCATGAAAGTGCAACTTACAAATGTAGATTTTTTTTGTTACATAACTGCACTCAAAAACAAAAAAACAGCGTAAAACTTTAGACCCCGCAAGTCCACTCAGTCCTACTTCTTGTTCAGCCAATCGCTCAGACAAACAAGTTTGTTTACATTTACAGGAGATAATGCTGCCCTCTTCTTATTTACAATGTCACCAGAAAGTGAAAACAGGTATTTGCATGGCACTTTTGTAGCTGGCACTGCAAGGTATTTACATGCCAGATATGCTAAACATTCATATGCCCCTTCATGCTTCGGCCACCATTCCAGAGGACATGCCTCCATGCTGATTTTGCTTGTTAAAAAAATAATGCATTAATAAAATTTGTGACTGAACTCCTTGGGGGAGAATTGTATGTCTCCTGCTCTGTTTTACCTGCATTCTGCCATATATTTCATGTTATCGCAGTCTCGGATGATGACCCAGCATGTTATTCATTTTAAGAACACTTTCGCTGCAATTTGACAAAACACAAATAAGGTACCAATGTGAGATTTCTAAAGATAGCTACAGCACTTGATCCAAGGTTTAAGAATCTGAAGTGCCCTCCAAAATCTGAGAGGGACAAGGTGTGGAGCATGCTTTCAGAAGTCTTAAAAGAGCAATACTCCGAGGCGAAAACTTGTAATCAAATATAAATATAAAGTGAGCACTGTACACTTTGTATTCTGTGTTGTAATTGAAATCAATATATCTGAAAATGGAGAAAACATCCAAAAATATTTAAATAAATGGTATTCTATTATTGTTTAATCGTGCAATTTTTTTAATCGCTTGACACCCCTAATTTTTACTTTATTTGACTCTATGCTTTCTTTCACATATAATGCCACTCCCCCACCAGCGCAACCTCCTCTTGCAGTGTCATTTTGATAAATACCCACAGAAGCTGTACATCAGTAGTAGATAAAGTAACCTCTGGGGACAGTTGGTAGAGCACCTTGGAAATTCTCAGGTTAAGAGGTACTGTATATATTTAGGGAAGGTTGTCCAAACTGTTGTGGTAAGGAAAGCATGTGTTTGGTTATGAATTGAACACGCTCCCTTAGCCATGCCCTGACATTTTTAAATGTATAGGTCTGAATCAGCTGCATCACTACATCTTCCCCAGCTGTCTCCAAGCAGCTGCTGTACCTTCCCTGATGCAGCTGCTCAGCTGCCACGCTGGTTATGTGTTGCACTGCAGGGAGTGGAAAGAGTGAGTAGCTCTAGCTGCTCCACAACCTGGTTAGGTAACAGGCAATGGACGTCTCAGAGGGAGCAGGTTGGAAGCTTGACTGGCTCTGCGTAATCCAATGGGAGCACCTAGCAAAGGACAGCCCAAGAAAGGGGGAGGGGGGGCTGAAGAGGCAGTGGGGAAGAAAACCTAAGAACCAACCACCACTCACGGCTCCCTGATTCTACCCCCAGAACAGCCTGGAGGCTACTCTAGCTTGTGCCAGCTGACAGAGATACTCAAGAGACCACATGCCAACTGAGGAAATCCAGAACACAGCCCAATCCTGCCACTTCACTGTCCCCACTCCCCCCAACATGTCTTTTGCACCTGGAGCCACAGGAAATGAAGTATAAAATCTGGGTATTCCAGCTATATTCCCACCAGACACCACCCCCCATATGCCAGGGGAATCTCTGGCAGAGCCTTGCAGGAGGTTTCTGCTCCCTTTTCAGCACCTGAAAAGTGCAAAGGGAACAAGACAGAAAAATCAGCCCCAAAGTACTCACTGTCACCCCTTGATCTTTCTGAAGCAATATGTCTGGCCCTCAGATTGAAGAGGTCTGACACGACAGATGTATGGTATTCTAAGGCAGGGCCCATGCATGTAGTGCTGCCTATAGCTAAAACTACCTACCACTTTTCATTACAAGTCCATTTTCATTTGCTTACAACCTTGCCGAAATTTAACCGCTTGGACTGAAATTTTCCAGGCTTGGTTTCTGCCTCAGGCCACAGATTTTTGTGAAGTTTCAGCAAAAGCAGCTCAGTTACTTTTGAGAACAAGACTCAGGAAAAGTAGGTTTCTTGAAGAGCTGTAGGGTGAAAACCTGGCTCCATTGAAGTCAATGGCCTATAACCCATTGAAAGAAATGGGGCCAGAAATTTACCCTACTGCTTAGGGGGTCTGAAGCAGGAATTAAGCATATTAATCATTTTGTTTATTTTCCCCACTTATTTTTGCCTTCTGATTATACCTTTAAGAGCAGTAATTGACTACTAGAGCATCCTCAAAACATGTTACTGTAATAATAGCACAGAGGGAGCAGAGAAACAACCTTTAACCCCAAAAACGTATCCAAACAAAACAGAGGTTATTTGGTGCCTGCATAATTCAGCTTTAAGTTTTCCCTCTAAGAGAGAGGGACACTCAAATTCCCATGTTACAATAGCTTTTGGGCCTGTAGGACCTAGCAGCAACCGTCTCCTTTACGAAACAATGGCAACACTTATTAAACAGCGACTAATATATTTTTGCCCTGCAAAGGAGCAGCAATCATTTTACACACCAGTAAACAAGGAGAGAGTTGACTGCATGTGTTTTCCCATGGAAGCTAACACAATACATCTATTTAAGACCATTTGGGCTTGAAATCCCTTAAGTTACAGCCACCAGAGCATGGAATTTCTAAAAATATCCTGTTAAAAATGACCTGTTATCTCAACTATACACTCAGAAGAGAGGAGCAATTTTATCCAAGCCTCCTCAAGCCAGATGTCCCCCAAACCTGCCATTTTGTGGCTGGGGGGGAGGAGTTGCCATAGAAACACAGTGAAATATAGATAGCAAGATGTACAAATGAAATAGGATTTTGCTAACCTAAAAACTACACCATGTCTTTTCTTTTCTTCTTTACCATTTCCTGGTTTTCTTCTATCAGTCTGATCAAGCCCTCGGACTGCTACCCCTTCCTACTTCTCCATGTGGGCACCGATGATACTGCCAAGAATGACCCTGAGCAGGTCACTGCAGACTACGTGGCTCTGGGAAGAAGGATAAGGGAGTTTGAGGCGCAAGTGGTGTTCTCATCCATCTTCCCTGTTGAAGGAAAAGGCGCAGGTAGGGACCATCAAATTGTGGAAGTAAATGCGTGGTTACCCAGGTGGTGTTGGAGAGAGGGCTTTGGATTCTTCAACCGTGGGATGTTGTTCCAGGAAGTAGGATTGCTAGGAAGAGATGGGATCCATCTAACGAAGAGAGGGAAGAGATCTTCACAGGCAGGCTTGCTAACCTAGTGAGGAAGGCTTTAAACTAGGTTTGATGGGGTGTGGTGACCTAAGCCCTGATGTAAGTGGGGAAGTGGGATACCAGGAGGAAACACAAGAAGGAGGGTAACAGGGGAGGCCTCCTGATTCATACTGAGAAAGTAGGGCAATCGGCTAGTTATCTTAGATACCTGTACACGAATGCAAGAAGCCTGGGAAACAAGCAGGAAGAACTGGAAGTCCTGGCAGTCAAAGAACTATGATGTGATTGGAATAACAGACAGGGGGGTAACTCACATGACTGCAGCACTATCATGGATGGGTATAAACTGTTCAGGAAGGACAGGCGGGAGAGAAAAGGGGGAGGAGTTGCAGTGTATATAAGAGAGCAGTGTATTGCTCAGAGCTCCAGGATGAAACTGGAGGAAAGCCTGTTGAGAGTCTTTGGGTTAAGTTTAGAGGCGAGAGCAACAAGGGTGATATTGTGGTGGGCATCTGCTATAGACCACCAGACCAGGAGGATGAGGTAAACAAGGCTTTCTTCGGACAACTAACAGAAGTTTCCAGATCACAGGCCCTGGTTCTCATGGGGACTTCAATCACCCTGACATCTGCTGGGAGAGCAATACAGCAGTTCACAGACAAGCCAGGAAGTTTTTGGAGAGTGTTGGGGACAACTTCCTGGTGCAAGTGCTGGAGGAACCAACTAGGGGTCATATGCCTCTTGACCTGCTGCTTACAAACAGGGAAGAATTGGTAGGGGAAGTAGAAGTGGGTGGCAACCTGGGCAGCAGTGACCATGAGATGGTTGAGTTCAGGATCCTGACAAAAGGAAGAAAGGAGAGCAGCAGAATACGGACCCTGGTCTTCAGAAAAGCAGACTTTGACTCCCTCAGGGAACTGATGGGCAGGATCCCCTGGGAGGCTAATATAGGGGGAAAGCAGTCCAGGAGAGCTGGCTGTATTTTAAAGAAGGCTTATTGAGGGCACAGAAACAAACCATCCCAATATGCAGAAAGAATAGCAAATATGGCAGGCGACCAGCTTGGCTTAACAGAGAAATCTTCGGTGAGCTTAAACACAAAAAGGAAGCTTACAAGTGGAAACTTGGACAGATGACTAGAGAAGAGCAGCTAGTCCTATAGGAAAAGGGGAAGAGTTAATGGAGATTACACCAAATATGAGCCCCAGGAGGATACAGGATGGGTTAAAGAGGATTACAAGGGAGAATAGGAATAGAAAGAACTTGCAGCCAGAGGGAACAGGGGATAGACCGGAGAATAGCACCGTCACTAGGAAAAGACAGGTTTATGTGACTGGGGACTCTTTACTGAGAAGAACAGATAGGCCTGTAACCAGAGCTGATCCAGAGAATAGGAGGGTGTGCTGTCTTCCAGGTGCTAAGATACGGGATGTAGACCTGAGGTTGAAAAGTATTCTAAAGGTAGCAGGAAAGAATCCCCTAATTATCCTTCATGTGGGAACAAATGATACCGGTAGATTCTCGCTGGAAAGTATTAAGGGAGACTATGCTAGGCTGGGGAAGACGCTTAAGGAAATTGAGGCTCAGGTGATCTTTAGTGGAATTCTGCCTGTTCCTAGAGAAGGGCAACAAAGGTGTGACAAGATTATGACCATCAACAGATGGCTTAGGCAGTGGTGCTATAAGGAGGGCTTTGGGATGTATGGCCACTGGGAGGCATTCATGGATAGAGGACAGTTCTCTCGGTATGGACTTCATCTGAGTAGGGAAGGAAATAGACTTCTAGGATGGAGGTTGGCACAACTGATTAAGAGAGCTTTAAACTAGGAATTAGGGGGAGATGGTTGGGAGATGTCCAGGTCATCTCCACGCCAGAATTTAGCATTGAGAGGAAAGAAAATGAAGTAAGAGTGGATACAGCCATGAGTAGGAGGAAGGGCAGTGTAGATACAAGTCTAATAGGTTATACTGGTAGTAAAATGACCGTGCCTAATAGGGTACAGAATGTGAGTGAGGCCAAACAGCAAAAATTAAGATGTTTGTACACTAATGCGAGGAGCCTAGGTAACAAAATGGAGGAACTAGAGCTACTGGTGCAGGAAGTGAAACCAGATATTATAGGGATAACAGAAACATGGTGGAATAGTAGTCATGACTGGACTACAGGTATTGAAGGGTATGTACTGTTTACGAAAGACTGAAATAAAGGTAAAGGTGGTGAAGTAGCATTGTATATCAATGATGAGATAGAATGTAAAGAAATAAGAAGCAATGAAATGGATATAACTGAGTCCGTCTGGACAAAAATTAAATTGGGGAAGAAAACTATTAGAGCCTCCCCTGGGATAGTGCTTGGGGTGTGCTATAGACCTCCGGGATCTAATTTGGGTATGGATAGAGCCCTCTTTAATGTTTTTAATAAAGTAAATACTAATGGAAACTGTGTGATCATGGGAGACTTTAACGTCCCAGATACAGACTGGAGGACGAGTGCTAGTAATAATAATAGGGCTCAGATTTTCCTAGATACAATAGCTGATGGATTCTTCATCAAGTAGTTGCTGAACCAACTAGAGGGGATGCCATTTTAGATTTGGTTTTGGTGAGTAGTGAGGACCTCATAGAAGAAATGGTTGTAGGGGATAATCTTGGTTTGAGTGATCATGATTCAAACTGAATGGAAGGATTAACAAAAATAAATCTTCAACTAGGGTTTTTGATTTCAAAAGGGCTGACTTTCAAAAATTAAGGAAATTAGTTAGGGAAGTCGATTGGACTGAAGAATTTATGGATCTAAAGGTAGAGGAGGCCTGGGATTATTTTAAATCAAAGCTGCAGAAGCTATCAGAAGCCTGCATCCCAAGTAAGGGGAAAAAATTCATAGGCAGGAGTTGTAGACCAAGCTGGATGAGCAAGCATCTCAGAGAGGTGATTAAGAAAAAGCAAAAAGCATATAGGGAGTGGAAGAAGGGAGGGATCAGCAAGGAAAGCTACCTTATTGAGGTCAGAACATGTAGGGATAAAGTGAGACAGGCTAAAAGTCAAGTAGAGTTGGACCTTGCAAAGGGAATTAAAACCAATAGTAAAAGGTTCTATAGTCATATAAATAAGAAGAAAACAAAGAAAGAAGAAGTGGGACCGCTAAACACTGAGGATGGAGTGGAGGTCAAGGATAATCTAGGCATGGCCCAATATCTAAATAAATACTTTGCCTCAGTCTTTAATAAGACTAAAGAGGATCTTAGGGATAATGGTAGCATGACAAATGGGAATGAGGATATGGAGGTAGACATTACCATATTTGAGGTAGAAGCGAAACTCAAACAGCTTAATGGGACTAAATCGGGGGGCCCAGATAATCTTCATCCAAGAATATTAAAGGAATTGGCACAAGAAATTGCAAGCCCATTAGCAAGAATTTTTAATGAGTCTGTAAACTCAGGGGTTGTACCTTATGATTGGAGAATTGCTAACATAGTTCCTATTTTTAAGAAAGGGAAAAAAAGTGATCCGGGTAACTACAGGCCTGTTAGTTTGACATCCGTAGTATGCAAGGTCTTGGAAAAAATTTTGAAGGAGAAGGTAGTTAAGGACATTGAAGTCAATGGTAAATGGGACAAAATACAACATGGTTTTACAAAAGGTAGATCTTGCCAAACCAACCTGATCTCCTTCTTTGAGAAAGTAACAGATTTTTTAGACAAAGGAAACGCAGTGGATCTAATTTACCTAGATTTTAGTAAGGTGTTTGATACCGTGCCACATGGGGAATTATTAGTTAAATTGGATAAGATGGGGATCAATAGGAAAATTGAAAGGTGGATAAGGAATTGGTTAAAGGGGAGACTACAACGGGTCCTACTGAAAGGTGAATTGTCAGGCTGGAGAGAGGTTACCAATGGACTTCCTCAAGGATCGGTTTTGGGACCAATCTTATTTAATCTTTTTATTACTGACCTTGGCACAAAAAGTGGGAGTGTGCTAATAAAGTTTGCGGATGATACAAAGCTGGGAGGTATTGTCGATTTAGAGAAGGACAGGGATACCCTACAGGAGGATCTGGATGACCTTGTAAACTGGAGTAATAGTAATAGGATGAAATTTAATAGTCAGAAGTGTAAGGTCATACATTTAGGGATTAATAACAAGAATTTTAGTTATAAGCTAGGGACGCATCAATTAGAAGTAACAGAGGAGGAAAAGGACCTTGGAGTATTGGTTGATCATAGGATGACTATGAGCCGCCAGTGTGATATGGCTGTGAAAAAAGCTAATGCGGTCTTGGGATGCATCAGGGGAGGTATTTCCAGTAGGGATAAGGAGGTTTTAGTACCGTTATACAAGGCACTAGTGAGACCTCACCTGGAATACTGTGTGCAGTTCTGGTATCCCATGTTTAAGAAGGATGAATTCAAACTGGAAGAGGTACAGAGAAGGGCTATTAGGATGATCCGACGAATGGAAAACTTGTCTTATGAAAGGAGACTCAGGGAGCTTGGCTTGTTTAGCCTAACTAAAAGAAGGTTGAGGGGAGATATGATTGCTCTCTATAAATATATCAGAGGGATAAATACCAGAGAGGGAGAGGAATTATTTAAGCTCAGTACCAATGTGGACACAAGAACAAATGGATATAAACTGGCCACTAGGAAATTTAGACTAGAAATTAGACGAAGGTTTCTAACGATCAGAGGAGTGAAGTTTTGGAATAGCCTTCCAAGAGAAGCAGTGGGTGCAAAAGATCTATCTGGCTTTCAGATTAAACTCGATAAGTTTATGGAGGAGATGGTATGATGGGATAACATGGTTTTGGTAATTAAATATTCATAGTAAATAGGCCCAATGGCCTGTGATGGGCTATTAGATGGGGTGAGATCCGAGTTACCCAGTAAAGAATTTTCTGTAGTATCTGGCTGATGAATCTTGTCCATACGCTCAGGGTTTAGCTGATCGCCATATTTGGGATCGGGAAGGAATTTTCCTCCAGGGCAGATTGGAAGAGGCCCTGGAGGTTTTTCGCCTTCCTCTGTAGCATGGGGCACGGGTCACTTGCTGGAGGATTCTCTGCTCCTTGAAGTCTTTAAACTACGATTTGAGGACTTCAATAGCACAGATATAGGTGTGAGGGGTTTTTTTGTAGGAATGGTGGGTGAAATTCTGTGGCCTGCGTTGTGCAGGAGGTCAGACTAGATGATCATAATGGTCCCTTCTGACCTAAATATCTATGAATCTATGAGGAGTATAAAAATACTACTCGAGCATGCAGGGGTGTAATCAGGAAGGCCAAAGCACAATTGGAGTTGCAGCTAGCAAGAGATGTGAAGAGTAACAAGAAAGATTTCTACAGGTATGTTAGCAACAAGAACATGGTCAGGGAAAGTGTGAGACTCTTACTGAATGAGGGAGGCAACCTAGTGACAGATGATGTGGAAAAAGCTGACATACTCAATGCTTTTTTTGCCTCCGTCTTCACTGACAAAGTCAGCTCCCAGACTGCTGCACTGGGCAGCATATTATGGGGAGGAGGTGAGGAGCACACAATGGTGAAAGAACTATTTAAAAAAGGTGGACATGAACAAGTCCATGAGACTGGATCTAATGCATTCGAGGGTGCTGAGGGAGTTGGCTGATGTGATTGCAGAGCCATTGGCCATTATCTTTGAAAACTCGTGGCAATCAGGGGAGGTCCTAGACGATTGGAAAAAAGGCAAATACAGTGCCCATCTTTAAAAAAGGAAAGAAAGAGAATCCAGGGAACTACAGACTGGTCAGCCTCATCTCAGTCCCTGGAAAGATCATGGAGCAGGTCCTCAAGGAATCCATTTTGAAGCACCTGGAGGAGAAGAAGGTGACCAGGAACAGTCAACATGGATTCACCAAGGGCACGTCATGCCTGAATAACCTGACTGCCTTCTATGATGAGATAACTGGATCTGTGGATATGGGGAAAGCAGTGGACATGATATACCCTGACTTTAGCAAATCTTTTGATACAGTCTCCCACAGTATTCTTGCCAGCCAGTTAAAAAAGTATGGATTGGATGAATGGACTATAAGGTGGATAGAAAGCTGGCTAGATCGTCGGGCTCAATGGGTAGCGATCAACGGCTCAAAGTCTAGTTGGCAGCTGGTATCAAGCAGAGTGCCCCAGGGGTCAATCCTGGGGCCGGTTTTGTTCAGCATCTTCATTAATGATCTGGATGATGGGATGGATTGCATCCTCAGCAAGTTAGCGGATGACACTAAGATGGGGGGCAAGGTAGATACGCTGGAGGGTAGGGACAGGGTCCAGAGTAACCTAGACAAATTGGAGGATTAGGCCAAAAGAAATCTGATGAGGTTCAACACGGACAAGTGCAGAATCCCATGCACCGCTACAGGCTGGGGACAGACTGGCTAAGCGGCAGTTCTGCAGAAAAGGACCTGGAGATTACAGTGGACAAGAAGGTGGATATGAGTCAATAGTGTGCCCTTGTTGCCAAGAAGGCTACCGGCATATTGGCTGCATTAGTAGGAGTATTGCCAGCAGATAGAGGGAAGTGATTACTCCCCTCTATTCGGCATTGGTGAGGCCACATCTGGAGTATTGTGTCCAGTTTTGGGCCCCCCACTACAGAAGGGATGTGGACAAATTGGAGAGAGTCCAGCGGAAGGCAACAAAAATGATTAGGGGGCTGGGGCATGTGACTTATGAGGACAGGCTGAGGGAACTGGGGTTATTTAGTCTGCAGAAGAGAAGAGTGAGTGGGGGATTTGATAGCAGCCTTCAACTACCTGAAGGGAGGTTCCAAAGAGAATGGAGCTAGGCTGTTCTTAGTGGTGGCAAATAACAGAACAAGAAGAAATGGTCTCAAGTTGCAGTGGAGGAGGTCTAGGTTGGATATTTGGAAAAACTATTTCACTAGGAGGGCGGTGAAGCACTGGAATGGGTTACCTAGGGAGATGGTGGAATCTCCATCCTTAGAGGTTTTTACGGCCCAGCTTGACAAAGCCCTGGCTGGGATGATTTAGTTGGGGTTGGTTCTGCTTTGAGCAGGGGGTTGGACTAGATGACCTCCTGAGGTCTCTTCCAACCTTAATCTTCTATGATTCTAACTCATATGAATTCCAAGCTCAGAGAGAATCTAGGTAACAGATCTAGGAAAATTAGATCTGCCTTTCCTTTAGCCATACAGAAGCTTAGGAAAGACAGAACAGCTTCTGTGGAAGAGGAGTTGTTTCAAGGTTACAAAATGCCATTATTTCCATTACTATTTATATTTTAATGCCTGGCCAGGGACAGACCCATCTCCCCAAGTTAAAATTATGCTCTCACCCCATTTGCTAAACAAAAATATTACATTAAGAGTTAAAAATAGATTTGATAAAAAGCGCCTTATTACCTTTCATAGAAACATAAGACTGGAGGGGACCTCCCGGGTCATCAAATCCAGTTGCCTGCTACTGGAGACAATCGTGTCATATAATCCCATTCATATTTTTATCAAACTCTATTGTTAGATTAAGTTGATAGCCACCGTTACTCCTATTGAAGGCTGCTCCAGAACCTCACTCCTCTGATGTTTAGAAATCTTCTAATTTCTAGCCTAAATTTATTCATGGCTAGTTTATACCCATTTGTTCTTGTGCTAACTTTGTCCTTTAGCTTAAATAGCTCTTCATCCTCCCTGGTATTTATCCCCTGAGGTATTTAGAAACCAATCGTATCCCCTCTCGGCCTTCATTTTTCAGAGCTAAACAAGCAAAGCTCTTTTAGTCTCCTCTCATAAGATAGGTTCCCCATTTCCTTGATCATCCAACTAGCCCTTCTCTGCAGCTGTTCCAGTTGGAATTCCTGCCTCGCTTCTACCTGGCTTTTTATCCCAAACACCAGTTTCTGGCTATTTTGTGGTCTGAGACTAAAGCTTGTGCTTCTTAGTCACACTTACTGGAACATTTTGTTTCACAGCTTGTCAGTACTGAAGCTTTTTAGCCACGGACGAGGCAACAACTGGGCAGGTTTCCTGCATGTTATTGCTGTACACTGTCTCAGAGGAACCTCTTCTGAGTATAAGGTGGCAGCTCAGTCCCCTTGGCCTATTCAGTTCTTGGCCAAGAATGGTACGATGTGGATAACCACCTCCAGGTGGCAGTATGAAACATACTGGTTCTTACCTCTAGACAGATAACCGATCCTTGATGCTCTTTGAACACTTTTAACTGCTCGCCGGTTACAATATTCCATGTTCGGATGGTATAATCTGTGCTGCCAGAAAATAGCTCCCTGTTTGGAGCATCGAGTATAAGGCATAAAACAGCCCCAGTGTGCCCTAGCAGAGTCTGGTAGCAACGCCCACTCGACACCCACCAGACCTTAACAGTGCAGTCTGTGCTTCCTGTCACCAGGAAGTCTCTGCTCAGTTTCTCCTGCTCCTCCTCTGACTCATCATGAACATCCCTGGAGGAGTAGTGAGCCAGAGTCAGAACACAGTTCCGATGGCCCCGGAATTCCTGGATTTGCTTCTCCTTGTCCACACTCCAGCACCGAGCTGTCCTGTCATAGGAGCCGCTAAATAGATAGTCTTTGGCAACCAGGATCCTGTTAAAAATAAAGAACTAGTATACACATTGTTGCTTTGTGCTTTAACTGCCGCCCCCTCACCCCCGGTGACTGCATAAAGGGTACTGTACCAAGACTGCAATGAAGCACAAGAAGCAACTGTCCTTCAAATAACTGTTCAACCATCAGATATATTAAATATATCAATGTGAGCGCCTCATTGCCACACGCAAGGACATGGCACAGTCCTTCAGAGACTTACCCAGTTACAAGTGAAAACAAACACATTACAAGGCAGAAGACTACTCCATTCAGGGTTCATCCAGGTTTTGGCCTTTGGTATTTGATTCTCTGCTGCTTAACATTTCCATTCCAGTTTAGGACACCATGTTGCTAGCAAGCAACTCTAATTCCCCACTGAACCTGCAAGACGTATCTAGATTTCTGATACACTGACAATGGAAGATTCCCAGGATCATAAGACTTAACCAGATCAGAGATCCATCTAATCTGCTACCCTATCTTCAACAGTGGCTAACACCAGATGTTTCAGAGGAAGATACAAAAAATCCCATAGTGGACAATTATATATGGAATAATTTGCCCATAAAAGAAATTTCTTCCTAATTCCAGCTAATTAGGGGTTATTTATACCCTGAAGAATGAGAGTTTAATCCTCTTACAATTTTTTATCCTCATTTAATTGCTGATGTTTTCATTAACTATATGGATTACATGTAAAAAAGCAGGATAAAAAGAATGTTAAAGTTACAAATATAAGCATTCGGAAGTTAGGAAATCCCAGTATTAAGGTTGCATGTGGAACCTTAATTTGGCCCTTCTGCATATACATTATACATAATCACATGCTATCCTTCCCTTCCCTCTCCTCTACCCTCCCAAAAGCCAAAACAAGCCAAAACAAAACCTGCTTCAGCATTCTGAAGTCAGGTAACTTATTTAGGTACCTAAAATAGACTAATTTTGGGAACCCTTTAAAAAATAACCTTGACTAGCAGCGCTACCATGTGTTATTCATTAGTTATCAGTTGCTTTTATAAACTTATTTAGCAGCTCATTTTTCATTATGGCTATTTAGCTGTCCAAATGCCAAAGAAAATAGCCAACAATAACAGCAATTAAACTAATCAAACATTTAGTTTCCAAGAACTTGGAACCACAAATGATGGTTCCTAAGACCAATTATCACACAACTGTCAGACAAACAGGCAGGTTAAAAACAACTTTTAAAAAAATACATAGTCAAGGATCTCACAAAAAGAGGATGATCATCATTATCCCAGTTTTACAGATAGAGGCTACGGCTACATGAGAGAGCCGTGCACTACAGCGGCGCAGCTGTAAGCTCTCTAAAGTAGCTGCTCTACGTAGACGGGAGAGAGCTCTCTCAACGGCTTCACTACTTCAGCCCTGGCGAGCGGCCGCTCCCTATGCTGGCAGGAGAAGCTCTGCCATCGACATAGTGCTGTCCACACCAGCGCTTATGTTGGTGTAATTTACGTCACTCAGGGGGGTGGTTTATTCACACCCTGAGCAACATAAATTATGCTGACAAAAGCTGTAGTGTAGACATAGCCAGAGAAACTGAAGAACAGAGGGGTTAAGTGACTTCCTTAAACTCTCAAAGGGAGTCAGTGACAGATGTAGGATCAGACACCCAGTCCAGCACTCAGTCCACTGGACAACAGAAGATCTGATCAAAGAGCAGCATGCAGCCCATGAGGTTCTACCCTGCAGTTCATAGCACCTTCACCTTAATGAGGAAAAGAAGGTGGTCCACTGAGATCAAGAAGCCAAATGTCCAGATTAGAGACAGGGCAGGGTGGGTTAGGGTTAGGGACACTTCTAACCACCTTCTTTTCCGTAAGTTAGACATGGCCCTTTGGCACCTGTCAGGCTGCGAAGGCAGCCATCTAAAATGGGCAATGTTTTGGTGTCCCTTTAATTCAAGATGTCATGAAAACTGGCTGACCCAGTATTTGAGCTCTCTCCTCCAGCTGTTTACATATTCTGTTACATGCGTGTATTTGTTTTTTCCTTTCAAAACAAATGCTTCAATTGCTCTATTCCTAAATAAGTAAATATTTTCCAGCAATCAGGAGAAACCCTAGGATAACAAGCTAGGGAATATGCAAGTTCAGTAAGAGGTCACAGTGTAATTTTAAACTTAGTTTTAACAATAAGGAATAAATCATTCAAACAGGACCATGTTCTTTTTGCTAACAAGAATGGCTGACATGCTGCTTTTAAAATCTATTACAGGTATCTGCTTTCAACTGAGCGATTTCTTCTAGAATTCCATTCCCAGTGGCAGATTCACCATACTGTGAGCCTTTTGCTGTTCTCCCATCTCCAGTCTATAGCTGTGTCAGCACTGTTGCTAGGATAACTAATTATTACCACAAAGAACATGAGTAGCAGAGAGTCAAAGATTTACACAACCCATTTAGTTGTATAATGGAAATTACCAGATAAATTGTCTTTTTACCAGGATACAAGGTGGGTGAGGTAATATTTTTTGTTGGACCAACATCAGTTGGAGAGAGAGACAAGCTTTTGAGCTACACAGAGCTCGTCCTCAGGTCCCACAAAAAATATTACCTCACCCGCCTTGTCTCTCTAACATCCACAGGGCTACTACAGCACTGCATACAATTTATCTCGTGTCAAGTTACAGAAGCACAATGGAATGATCCTCTTAAATGAAAAATCTGTAGTACCAACCTGTTGACAATTGATGTGTGCCCTCGGTAAATGGCCAGACACTGGCCTGTCATCACATCCCACTTTCTAATTGTGTGATCTGCACTACATGTGAATGCAACCTCATTTTCTAAGTGGCAAAAGGTGATGTAGCTTTCATGTCCTAGGAACAATGAGGGAGATAAAAAATATTCAGTATGTTTCAAACAGAACAGGTCGGGCAAGCTGTGACATGCTTTCTTTAGTTGAATTTAAAAAAAAAAAAAAGACTTTGAAAGTTTGAAATTGGCCTGATCCAAAACCCCAGACCCTAATACTTTTGCGGCTGCAGTTTAAAAATCCACAACTGAGTTCATCACAAGCAGGAGCTCATGGAAAACATGGCACTTTTAATTTTAAAAGCATGAACTCCATCTTTGATTTACTGCTTCACTGGTATAAGGAATAAATTAAACAGAGGCATAGGTGCTGGAACTAGGGGTGCTGGGAGTGCTGCCGCACCCCAGGGCTTGGAGTAGTAACAACACAAATACATGGTTTCCGCATTCCCCACTATAAAAATTGTTCAAGGACCACTAAACAGAGATATGGTGGACCATTTCAATGATTACTGTCAACCAATTTAAGGCCCATCACTGAGCTTCTTGTTGTTTTAAAGGGTATTACAGAAACAATGAGCCAAATTCATCCTTGGTGTAACTCAACTGAAATCAATTGAGTTCAAATGAGCAATGAATTTGGTTCACTATATAAATACAAGTCTTTTCTCTTCTCTTTTTTAATTTGGTGAAAAAAGTGTATTTCAACATTACCCTCTGGTTTTTTAGACAAACAGCAGCACTGGGCTAGTGCAGGAAATTCTGAAATACAAAAGACTAACTGGAAAGTTTCATTCCCAATCTAATTTAATAAGGTCCAATGTGAGTGAAATGCAAGCAACTAAAAGAACATGAGTGATGAAAAATAAATCAGCTGTATTCCCCCCCCCATTATTTCTAATAACAAGCAGAAATATTAAATATGCTTTTAATGGCAACAGTATCTCTTTAAGCAAATATAATAGAGAGAAAGAATAAAGGCATTGTCATTACTATTTATACAGTGATCAGACCGTAGTAGGCTTTATAGTCAGATTAAAAACAGACATGGTCCCTGCCCTAAAGAGTTTACACTCAAGCAAAAGTGTGGGAATAGAGGCAAGGAGGAGTAGGGTTACAACATTTAGGTTGAGTTGTTATTTGATTGTACCATTAAGTGTATTTTACTGGCACTCTGTGAGTTCAAGATTCAATTCCCACCAGCTCTGCCATAGCCTTCCAATTTGGCCTTGTCACAAGATCTCTCTGGGCCTTGGTTCCCCATCTGTAAAACAGGGGTATAATACTTTCTCTCCTTCCCCCCACCCACCGCTTCATTTTATCTGTTTAGATTGCTTACTCTTGGGGTAACATCTCTTACTATGCGGCTGTACAGTGCCTAGCACAATGGAACCCCAGTCTCAGCAGGGGCCACTAGGTGCTATGATTATTATTCCAGTAGCTTTGGGGTTTGTTTGGAGGGGTGGGGGAAAGAGGTAGAACATGACAAGCAGAAGAGGTTGGAGGGAAAGAGGAAGGAACAAAGATATAGGGAAAGGAGTGGTAGAGTAGGGAGAGTTATGCAGAAGAGGGAAATGGGAAAGGGTAGAGGTAAGGATCAGGAGGAGAGCAGATGGTAAAATGAGGCAAGCAGACATAGTTAACTGACAGCATTAAAAATATGTGACTTAAAACAAGTGACTAAAGATAGTCAATTAGATATCAGGGGGTAGCTGTGTGAGTCTGTATCCCCAAAAACAACCAGGAGTCCAGTGGCACCTTAAAAACTAACAGATTTATTTGGGCATAAACTTTCATGGGTAAAAAACCCACTTCTTCAGATGCATGGAGTGAAAATTACAGATGCAGGCATTATATACTGACACATGAAGAGAAGGGAGTTACCTCACAAGTGGAAAACCAGTGTTGACAGGACCAATTCAATCAGGGTGGATGTAGTCCACTCCCAATAATAGATGAGGAGGTGTCAATGCCAGGAGAGGCAAAGCTGCTTTTGTAATGAGCCAGCCACTCCCAGTCCCTATTCAAACCCAAATTAATGGTGTTAAATTTGCAAATGAATTTTAGTTCTGCTGTTTCTCTTTGTAGTCTGTTTCTGAAGTTTTTTTTGTTCAAGTATAGCTACTTTTAAATCTGTTAGCTACTTTTAACAGATTTAAAAGTAACAGATTTAAAAGTAGCTATATAAGCTCCTAGTCAAATACTTATCTAGAAGAGGGACACACGCAATATACTGTCAGACTAACTGTAGACCATGCTGTGCACAGGAATTTGTTTATTGTTAATCTGACAGCATATTGCACATCTTGTCAACTAGAGCATAAATTTTTGCAATGAAACGAATATGTGGCTGACTTCCAGAAAGTCAGAGTCTTTCCAGATGGTATCACAAGTAAAGGTAAACTGAAATGCATTTTAAGTAAATAAAAGATGGCTCTGGGGATTAGTAATGTGATATAGCACTCTTCTAGCTGCTGGCTCAATTCCAACCTAGGTCACGTGACCAAAAGTTGTTACCATCAACAGCCAATGAAAAGTGAGCTTGATGGCCTCAGTCCAATTACCCAAGGACTGTAATGTGCACCGAAAAAAAATCCCACACACACCAAAATTTGGCACCCTTATAAGCAGACTCAACACACTGGTCAAGAATCAGGCCATCTGATCTATACTATGAACCCTTGTACCTATGCTGAGGTTTTGTGAAAACCTTCCACCAGTGCTAGCAAATTTGGGAGTATGAGTGTAGACATTCACCAGCATCTTGAGCACCATGCTACATAATTCTCCTCTGAGCCGCTCTAGACCAGTGGTTTTAAAACTTCGGGTCACGACCCAGTACTGGGTCATGGAATGCAAGGCACTGCGTCACGTTCCTCAGCACCCAGGTACCATGGCGCCTGGCCAGTAAAAACTCGTGGTTCCTGGCAATGGGAGCTGGGGCAGGCGGGGGGTGGTGCCTGCGGGTGAGAGCGGCTTGCGTGCCTCCGCTTAGGAGGCAGACCTGCTGCTGGCTGCTTCTGTGGTGCAGCGCGGTCTGTGGTGTCAGGATAGGCAGGAAGCCTGCCTCTGCACCCTGGCTGTGCTGCTGACCGGGAGCCGCCGGAGGTAAGCCTGTGCCCCAACCCTGCACCCCAATCCCCTGCCCCAGCTCGGAGCCCCCCCAAACCCAAAGCCCCCTCCTGCACCCCAAATGCCTCATCCAAGGCCTCACCCCAAAGCCTGCACCCCCAGCCCAGAGCCCTGACCCCCCTCCCTCACCCCAACCCCCTGCCCCAGCCCAGAGCCCCCTCCCATACCCTGAACCCCTCATTCCTGGACCTATGCCAGAGCCCTCACCCCAACCCTCTGCCCCAGCCCTGAGCCCCGTCCCACACCCCAAAGTCCTCATCCCCAGCCCCGTTGGGTCATGGGCATCAACAATTTTCTTCAACTGGGTCACCAGAAAAAAAGTTTGAAAACCACTGATCTAGACAACCTGGTGGCTGAATCACTTCACCACTATCTACAATAGTTACTCTTGGAGGAATTATGCACCACTGCACACATGCAAAGTTCAAGTCCCCTGCAGATTTTTTCCCCCCTGCAGAAAATAGATTCTGCAGGGGAAGTGCTGCAATTACACCTTTCACCCACCAGGGGCTACTGTTGTGCCAGAAGAGGGCAGTTGGCTCATGGGCAGGAGAGGCTGCTTTCCTCACAGCGCCCTGCCTATGGGGACAGGTGAGGAGGCACTGGATATGTGGAGCAATTAGAGGAGAGGAAAGTGATCAGGAACAGTCAGCATGGATTCACCAAGGGCAAGTCATGCCTGACTAATCTAATTGCCTTCTATGACGAGATAACTGGCTCTGTAGATGAGGGGAAAGCAGTGGACGTGTTGTTCCTTGACTTTAGCAAAGCTTTTGACACGGTCTCCCACAGTATTCTTGCTAGCAAGTTAAAGACGTATGGGCTGGATGAATGGACTATAAGGTGGATAGAAAGCTGGCTAGATTGTCGGGCTCAATGGGTAGTGATCAATGGCTCCATGTCTAGTTGGCAGCCGGTATCAAGTGGAGTGCCCCAAGGGTCAGTCCTCGGGCCGGTTTTGTTCAATATCTTCATAAATGATCTGGAGGATAGTGTGGACTGCACCCTCAGCAAGTTTGCAGATGACACTAAACTGGGAGGAGAGGTAGATACGCTGGAGGGTAGGGATAGGATACAGAGGGACCCAAATTAGAGGGTTGGGCCAAAAGAAATCTGATGAGGTTCAACAAGGACAAGTGCAGAGTCCTGCACTTAGGACGGAAGAACCCCATGCACCGCTACAGACTAGGGACCGAATGGCTCGGCAGCAGTTCTGCAGAAAAGGACCTAGGGGTTACAGTGGACGAGAAGCTGGATATGAGTCAACAGTGTGCCCTTGTTGCCAAAAAGGCCAATGGCATTTTGGGATGTAGAAGTAGGGGCATTGCCAGCAGATCGAGGGACGTGATCGTTCCCCTCTATTCGACATTGGTGAGGCCTCATCTGGAGTACTGTGTCCAGTTTTGGGCCCCCTGCTACAAGAAGGATGTGGAAAAATTGGAAAGAGTCCAGTGGAGGGCAACAAAAATGATTAGGGGACTGGAACACATGACTTATGAGGAGAGGCTGAGGGAACTGGGGATGTTTAGTCTACGGAAGAGAAGAATGAGGGGGGATTTGATAGCTGCTTTCAACTACCTGAAAGGGGGTTCCAAAGAGGATGGATCTAGACTGTTCTCAGTGGTAGCAGATGACAGAACAAGGAGTAATGGTCTCAAGTTGCAGTGGGGGAGGTTTAGGTTGGATATTAGGAAAAACTTTTTCACTAGGAGGGTAGTGAAACACTGGAATGCGTTACCTAGGGAGGTGGTGGAATCTCCTTCCTTAGAAGTTTTTAAGGTCAGGCTTGACAAAGCCCTGGCTGGGATGATTTAATTGGGGATCGGTCCTGCTTTGAGCAGGGGGTTGGACTAGATGACCTCCTGAGGTCCCTTCCAACCCTGATATTCTATGATTCTATGTTGGCGATGGACAGAGTAGGGCACATGGGGCTTCTGGGGGGCCACGTAGACTGGGGTTCACAAGGGCTAGTGGGGGGACAGACTGGGGCAGGAACACAGGAGCTAGTGGGTGATAGCATTGAGCCAGGGAGTGGGAGTGCAGGGCGACATGGGGACAGTGGAGGACTGGTGGCTGAGTGGAGGTGCAGGAACACATGGGGACAGAGGTAGATGTGCCTGACTGAATGGGAGAGGCTCGGGGTCAGCCAGGGACTCCATGGGGGAGGCTCCCCAACTCCCTAACAACTCCTCCCAAAAACAACTATTCCACACTTCTCCCACTCCGACCCACACCCAACAACCCTCCACGTTCATTCCTAGGCTGTTTCCCAGCAATTACTTGCCTCTCCCTCAGCTCCTCTCTTACCCCTGACTCCCACAAGCTTTTACATTGTTTCTGAGAGGTGCAGGAAATAAACAGAGCCCTGCAAATCAACGGGTATCTGTTTTATATCCATGAACCATTTTTGCAGATAGCCACTCGGATGCAGATACAAATTTTGTACCCGCGCAGGGCTCTGACGGTAAGAGTCAGGCAGGCAGCTGTGAGAAACCATGGCTCGGACTCTCCACCTGCCCTGGGCAGGGAGCCTGGGGTACAGGGACACAGACTGGGGGCTGCTCAGGCCCCACCCAGGGCAGGTGGAAGGTCTGCTGCGACTCCCCACAGCTGGCTCTTAGCATGGCCAGGCTGCGGCTCAAAGGGCCCACCCCTCACTGGCCGGAGCTGGGTCAGGGAGAGCCATGCTGGCAGCTGTGGGAAGCCAAGGCAGACCCTCCACCTGCTGTGGGTGGGGGACCGAGCAGCCCCTGGCCCGTTTCCCTGACCCCCCAGATCACCTGCCCAGGGCAGGTGGAGGGACCCAGGCTCCCCACAGCTGCAGCTTCCCGACCCAGCTCCGGCCAGCGGGGGACAGGCAGCTGTGGGGAGCCGCAGTGGACCCTCTCATTGCCCATGACTCCGCGGCTCCTCACAGCTGCCGGGGTGGCTTGTATCATGGCTAGGCTGTGGCTCCAAGGCTCTACCCCCCGGCCAGAGCCGGGTTGGGAGAGCCGAGTGGGCAGCTGTGGGGAGCTGGCATGAAGTCATGGACCTCCACCTGCCCTGGGTGGGGGGCCCGAGCAGGTCCACAGGTCACCATGCAGCAGTGACCAGTAGCGCTGGAACAGGGGACCAGGAGGGGCCTCGCCCATCCACTCTTCAAAGGGGCGGACCCCTCCTCCTTCCCTTCTTCTTCTCCCACCAAGGTCCCACCCACCCTTCCCCACAGCCAGGCCAGCTGGAGCCCAGCTGGGGAGCTGTGGGGAGCTGCAGCAGACCCTCCACCTGCCTGTGGTGCAGGGGAGGGACTGACAGCAGCCCCCAGCCATGTCCCTGCCCCCCAGGCTCCCTGCCCAGCCAAGGGCAGGTGAAGGGTCCATGACAGCTCCCCACAGCTGCCCACGTGGCTCTCCATGACCCGGCTCCGGTGTGGGGGGTGGCGGTGCCTCAGAGCCTCAGCCAGGCCACAGTAAGTAGAGCCATGCAAATCCGTTGATATCTGTGGATATCCACAGACAACTTTTGTGGATCACAGATCAGATGCAGATGCAGATACACAGATACAGATCCAAGCAGGGCTCTCGAAATATGTTTCTTTATTGTAGTTTAAATGAATTATTACTCAAAGTTCTGTATTAATATGCCTATTAAGGAATCTATTTGATAAAAACATTTCCTGAATCTTTTTTTTGTCTATATTGTTACAAAAAGAAAAGGCGTACTTGTGGCACCTTAGAGACTAACAAATTTATTTGAGCATAAGCTTTCATGAGCTACAGCTCACTTCATAGGATGCATTCAGTGGAAAATACAGTGGGGAGATTTATATACATAGAGAACATGAAACAATGGGTGTTACCATACACACTGTAACAAGAGTGATCACTTAAGGTGATCTATTACCAGCAGGAGAGCAGAGGGGTTGGGGGGAACCTTTTGTAGTGATAATCAAGGTGGGCCATTTCCAGCAGTTGACAAGAACGTCTGAGGAACAGTGGGGGGGAGTGGGATAAACATGGGGAAATAGTTTTACTTTGTGTAATGACACATCCACTCCCAGTCTCTATTGAAGCCTAAGTTAATTGTATCCAGTTTGCAAATTAATTCCAATTCAGCAGTCTCTCGTTGGAGTCTGTTTTCGAAGTTCTTTTGTTGAAGTATTGCCACTTTTAGTTCTGTAATCGAGTGACCAGAGAAATGGAAGTGTTCTCCAACTGGTTTTTGAATGTTATAATTCTTGATGTCTGATTTGTGTCCATTTATTCTTTTATGTAGAGACTATCAAGTTTGACCAATGTACATGGCAGAGGGGCATTGCTGGCACATGCTGGCATATATCACATTGGTAGATGTGTTTCAGAGTAACAGCCGTGTTAGTCTGTATTCGCAAAAAGAAAAGGAGTACTTGTGGCACCTTAGAGACTAACCAATTTATTTGAGCATGAGCTTTCGTGAGCTCACTCCTTTTCTTATTGGTAGATGTGCAGTTGAACGAGCCTCTGATAGTGTGGCTGATGTGATTAGGCCCTATGATGGTGTCCCCTGAATAGATATGTGGACACAGTTGGCAATGGGCTTTGTTGCAAGGATAGGTTCCTGGGTTAGTGGTTCTGTTGTGTGGTGTGTGGTTGCTGGTGAGTATTTGCCTCAGGTTGGGGGGCTGTCTGTAAGCAAGGACTGGCCTGTCTCCCAAGATCTATGAGAGTGATGGGTCGTCCTTCAGGATAGGTTGTAGATCCTTGATGATGCGTTGGAGAGGTTTTAGTTGGGGGCTGAAGGTGATGGCTAGTGGCGTTCTGTTATTTTCTTTGTTGGGCCTGTCCTGTAGTAGGTGACTTCTGGGTAATCTTCTGGCTCTGTCAGTCTGTTTCTTCACTTCAGCAGGTGGGTATTGTAGTTGTAAGAATGCTTGATAGAGAGCTTGTAGGTGTTTGTCTTTGTCTGAGGGGTTGGAGCAAATGTGGTTGTATCATAGAGCTTGGCTGTAGACAATGGATCATGTGATGTGGTCTGGATGAAAGCTGGAGGCATGTAGGTAGGAATAGCGGTCAGTAGGTTTCCGGTATAGGGTGGTGTTTATGTGACCATCGCTTATTAGCACTGTAGTGTCCAGGAAATGGATCTCTTGTGTGGACTGGTCCACGCTGAGGTTGATGGTGGGACGGAAATTGTTGAAATCGTGGTGGAATTCCTCAAGGGCTTCTTTTCCATGAGTCCAGATGATGAGGATGTCATCAATGTAGCGCAAGTAGAGTAGGGGCATTTGGGGACGAGAGCTGAGGAAGCGTTGTTCTAAGTCAGCCATAAAAATGTTGGCATACTGTGGGGCCATGCGGGTACCCATAACAGTGCCACTGATTTGAAGGTATACGTTGTCCCCATATGTAAAATAGTTATGGGTGAGGACAAAGTCACAAAGTTCAGCCACCAGGTTTGCTGTGACATTATCGGGGATACTGTTCCTGACGGCTTGTAGTCCATCTTTGTGTGGAATGTTGGTGTCGAGGGCTTCTACATCCATAGTGGCCAGGATGGTGTTTTCAGGAAGATCACCAATGGATTGTAGTTTCCTCAGGAAGTCAGTGGTGTCTCGAAGATAGCTGGGAGTGCTGGTAGTATAGGGCCTGAGGAGGGAGTCTACATAGCCAGACAATCCTGCTGTCAGGGTGCCAACGCCTGAGATGATGGGGCGTCCAGGATTTCCAGGTTTATGGATCTTGGGTAGCAGATAGAATACCCCAGGTCGGGATTCCAGGGATGTGTCTGTGCGGATTTGTTCTTGTGCTTTTTCAGGGAGTTTCTTGAGCAAATGCTGTAGTTTCTTTAGGTAACCCTCAGTGGGATCAGAGGGCAATGGCTTGTAGAAAGTGGTGTTGGAGAGCTGCCTAGCAGCCTCTTGTTTATATTCCAACCTATTCATGATGGAGACAGCACCTCCTTTGTCACCCTTTTTGATTATGATGTCAGAGTTGTTTCTGAGGCTGTGGATGGCATTGTTTTCTGCATGGCTGAGGTTATGGGGCAAGTGATGCTGCTTTTCCACAATTTCAGCCCGTACACGTCGGCGGAAGCACTCTATGTAGAAGTCCAGTCTCTTGTTTTGACCTTCAGGAGGGGTCCACCCTGAATCCTTCTTTTTGTAGTCTTGGTAGGAAGCTCTCCGTGGGTTAGTATGTTGTTCAGAGGTGTGTTGGAAATATTCCTTGAGTCAGAGGCGTCGAAAATAGGATTCTAGGTCACCACAGAACTGTATCATGTTCGTGGGGGTGGAGGGACAGAAGGAGAGGCCCCGAGATAGGACAGATTCTTCTGCTGGGCTAAGAGTATAGTTGGATAGATTAACAATATTGCTAGGTCGGTTAAGGGAACCACTGTTGTGGCCCCTTGTGGCATGTAGTAGTTTAGATAGTTTAGTGTCCTTTTTCTTTTGTAGAGAAGCAAAGTGTGTGTTGTAAATGGCTTGTCTAGTTTTCGTAAAGTCCAGCCATGAGGAACTTTGTGTGGAAGGTTGTTTTTTATAAGAGTATCCAGTTATGACAGCTCATTCTTAATCTTTCCCTGTTTGCTGTAGAGGATGTTGATCAGGTGGTTCCGCAGTTTCTTTGAGAGCGTGTGGCACAAGCTGTCAGCATAGTCTGTGGTATGTAGATTGTAATGGATTTTTTACCTTCAGTCCTTTTGGTATGATGTCCATCTGTTTGCATTTGGAAAGGAAGATGATGTCTGTCTGTATCTGTATGAGTTTTTTCATGAAGTTGATAGATTTCCACTCCATACGGCTAAATTCAGTGCCTTGCATAATGACAGGTTTCAGAATAGCAGCCGTGTTAGTCTGTATTCGCAGAAAGAAAAGGAGTACTTGTGGCACCTTAGAGACTAACAAATTTATTTGAGCATAAGCTTTCGTGAGCTACACCTCACTTCATCGGATGCATTCAGTGGAAAATACAGTGGGGAGATTTATATACATAGAGAACATGAAACAATGGGTGTACATTGGTCAAACTGGACAGTCTCTACATAAAAGAATAAATGGACACAAATCAGACGTCAAGAATTATAACATTCAAAAACTAGTTGGAGAACACTTCAAACTCTCTGGTCACTCGATTACAGACCTAAAAGTGGCAATACTTCAACAAAAAAACTTCAAAAACAGACTCCACGAGAGACTGCTGAATTGGAATTAATTTGCAAACTGGATACAATTAACTTAGGCTTGAATAGAGACTGGGAGTGGATGGGTCATTACACAAAGTAAAACTATTTCCCCATGTTTATCCCCCACTCCACCCCACCGTTCCTCAGACGTTCTTGTCAACTGCTGGAAATGGCCCACTTTGATTATCACTACAAAAGGTTCCCCCACACACCCCGCTCTCCTGCTGGTAATAGCTCTCCTTAAGGGATCACTCTTGTTACAGTGTGTATGGTAACACCCATTGTTTCATGTTCTCTGTGTATATATATCTCCCCACTGTATTTTCCATTGAATGCATCCGATGAATTGAGCTGTTGCTCACGAAAGCTTATGCTGAAATAAATTTGTTAGTCTCTAAGGTGCCACAAGTACTCCTTTTCTTTTTGCGAATACAGACTAACATGTCTGCTACTCTGAAACCTATATTGTTACAGATATACTTATTGACAGGTGTTTTAAAATAAATTAACTAAATAATTGAAACTGGAGTGATTATATTGTGTTATTCTGACTAATAAGATATGCTGAATTTTGAAATATTTTGCGCAGAATTTTTAATGTTTGGGTGCAGAATTCCCCCAGGAGTAAACAGTGCTCTGACCATCATGTACTAGAGTAACAGTGAATAATTCACAAAAACCTCATTGTAGATGAGGCTTCACTGATGGGTTACGGTTGCGGCACCTTGGTTGTGTTGTGGGGGAAGCTTGCAGTGGTGTTTGTTCTGTTGGCAGAGGGCTGTCAATATGGTGACTTTCACAACACCAAATTTATATGATTTTTTTCATTAAATATGATAAACTGTTTCATGTAGAATTGAAACTAGCCAACATCCGTAAGGGAGATTATGTGTGGGTAGAGCCCCAAACCCTAGCAGTAAGTAGGCCTGGTTGTGAATATACCCAACCCTTATTGAGTGGATTGAAAAAGAATTAAAATCCTAAAGGGGTATGCAGGAAGTTATCTAAAGGGCAGCTTTTACACTGGAAATTCAAGATTTCAATTCACAATCCCCTCCTGCAGGGTTTCTGCATTCTTTAATCGTTTTGAGGTTAGTCTCGGGATTGTGTACGAAGATGTAAATCTCATTAAACAGGCAAAAACAATTTCAGAAGAAAAAGCCTAGCAGTTTGTATTAGACACATGGAAATGTTTTGTTCTACTGAAGAAAATCCCATTGTTCACTGAGGCCTGTTTCTCAACTGTAAGGTCAAGAAGTTCTGAATAAAAAAAAAAAGTCTCCTGGAAAAAGTGAAGATTTTAAAAGAAAAAAACAGTTACACTTGGGTGAGCAGCTGAGGACTGCAGTGAGGAAGCAGAAGTTAAATTGCTGTGTTCTACTCCAGAGGCCAAGGGATTCCTCTGTGCGGTAACATTTGTAACTTGCTTTGGGATGAAAGAGCTTCTAGTTAATATTACTCTTACTGATTCTTAAGCACGATATTTGGCCACTCAACCTGCTCCAGAGACTGGAGAAGATGGAACATGCTGTGTCAGGTTTGTCCCATACCTTAGAATAAACTGTACTTGGACTCAGAGCCTGGATAAAAGGGACACATACTGTACCTTGGAAGTGGCCATGGCACTGGCTATCTGCAGTGCTCCAGAGACGTGCAGTGCCATCTTCACTGCCCGTCAGCAGGTGCTGCCCGTCTGGGCTCAGACTGAGCCAGTTGATGCCTCCTCGGTGATCAGAACAGACCTTCAGTGCCGAGCCACTGCTCCCCATCCTGCTGGCCTCAGCACAGGCCCCGCAAAGGCAGAGGACCCAGACAGGGGTTGACTCACTGACTCCACACCACTCTAGGAAGGTAGTATGAGGCTGCAGCGGGCTCCCAGAGACCAACTTCAGCCATTACTATGGCCCTGAGAAACCAGCAGGCTAGCCTAGTCCCCTGCAAAAATGCACAAGGTCACAGAACAGGACACACAGTACTAACTGATCCTTAGCATGGATAGTTACCCTTTTCCCCTCCCCTGGTCAGGACATATTAAACTAACAGATCCTTGACCCTTCATGAGTAAACATGGGAAATGCAGCAATTCTCACTGCTATAGGCATGGGGCTGAATCTATGTTGCCACCCTGCCCCACACACTTCATTCTGGTTATAAGAAAGGGCTTGATTTTCTGCAGTGAAGAACACTGGTAGCTCCAACTTCTCCCTCTGGCTGGCTGTAGTGCCCATAATCTGGTGTCCTGACCACCCCAGAGGATTCTAATGTACCTTTGAAAGGTTTAAAGCCAGGTCTGACTAGACACAGGGGATTAACACCTTAAAGCAGCACAAAACCCAGCCCTGAACAGAAAATACCCCCCACCCCCCGGACAGAGATCTGTCTCTTCTACAGTTTGCAAAACATATGTAGCTTGTCATGCCAATGCAGTATTATCAAACTGACCTGACTGGACATGATGTCAGCCCAGGGACCCTTACCCTGGCCCCACAAAACCTGCCCTTTCTAAGCACAGCTCTCTCGCACCCCCTTGGGAACTAACTCTGCTTTTAGCCCTTATTCATCACCTTCGTGCCAAGTCCTGAGCAGACACATTAGAAAAGAGGTTATATGCCAAAGAGAGCAGTGAGAATGCCCACACCACCTCCTCTCGCGTCCCAGGAGCAGAGGCCAGGGCAGGTTTGTTCCCTGTGGTACAGTTCCTAGTATTGCTATTCAGTGCCCCTCCTCTGCGGTACAGGCCCACAGGTTTCTGCCTGCACCTCCCACCGAGGGGAGATGGAAATCAGGCAAGGGCTCTCCCCTCTTTCCCTGGGTTATATCCTCACCTTCCCCAACCCCCCCAAAAACCTCAACCTCTGTGTAAAATCAAACAGGATGATAAACACTGAATGGTTCCTGCCATCAGAGAGCAGATCCCTCTCCATGCCCATCGCTGTGCTCAGCCCCCGCCCCTCCCCCGCCTCCTGCCCCCAGGAGAGAGAAAATCCCCACCCCCATCTCTGTGCTCATCCCCTCCCACCCCTATGGCTGTGCTGCTCTCCTTCTGCCCTTCCCCCCAACAAGGCGGAGCCCCCTCTCAGCCCCCCCCATGGCTGTGCTGATCCCCTCCTGCCCTTCCCCACCCACATGGGGGAGCCCCCCCAGCCACCCCCCCATGGCTGTGCTGATCCCCTCCTGCCCTTCCCCACCCACAGGGGGAGCCCTCCCAGCCACGCCCCCATGGCTGTGCCGATCCACTCCTACCCTTCCCCACCCCAGGGAGGAGCCCCCTCCCAGCCACCCCCCCCATGGCTGTGCTGATCCCCTCCTGCCCTTCCCCACCCCCAGGGGGGAGCCCCCCCAACCCCCCCATGGTTGTGCTGATCCCCTCCTACCCTTCCCCACCCCCAGGGGGGAGCCTCCCCAGCCACCTCCCCATGGCTGTGCTGATCCCCTCCTGCCCTTCCCCACCCCCAGGGGGGAGCCCCCCCAGCCACCCCCCCCCATGGCTGTGCTGATCCCCTCCTACCCTTCCCCACCCACAGGGGGGAGCCCCCCCAGCCACCCCCCATGGCAGTGCTGATCCCCTCCTACCCTTCCCCACCCCCAGGGGGGAGCCCCCCCCCAGCCACCCCTCACCATGGCTATGCTGATCCCCTCCTACCCTTCCCCACCCCCAGGGGGGAGCCCCAATCTGAACTGTTCCCCACCATGCCTGTGCTGCTTTTCCCCTCACGCCTCCTTCTTTCCCAGAGGAGACCCCCCCCCATGTTCCTCCCTAGAGAGCAGGGGTCCCTCCCCCATGGCGGACCGGTGCTATCTGCCTCGCTGCCTGTGTGTTCTGCGCCCCCCCCCCACCCCCCGCATGCCAGCGCCGCTTCTGTCCTGCCAGACACCCCCCCCCCCCCCCCCAGGACAGCAGCGTCCCCCTCCCCCACGTCTGTGCTGCTTCCCCCGGCCCCCTCCCCCCACGTCTGTGCTGCTTCCTTAACACTCCACTCCCCCTTTGTCTCTGCCGCCCCCTCACAGAGGTGCCCCCCCATTGGCCAACCCCCAGCAGCTGCCCCCCCACAGGGCTATTTTGCTCCTAATGCCCCCAAGCACCCACCCCTCCCCAAATAGTGCAGCCGGACTCCCCCACATACGACCCCCCCATCTATGTTGTTTCCTTTGACACTCCCCAGGGAAGGAAACACCCGCCCCCGCACCCCCCAGAGCTGGACCGTCTCCATGTCACCCCAGCCCTTCCCCTTGTCTGTGCTTCCACCCCAGCCCCATGCAGGACACCCTCCCTCCCGCCGTGTCTGTGGTGCCCCCCCCCCCGCCCCCGCTCACCCCCAATCCGGGTTTCTGACCTCATTGTAACCCGCCAGGGCGGGCGAGGAAGATCCCGCGTCCCGGAGCCTGTGGGGCAGAGGCACCCACTTGCTGGAGAAGAGCGGAAAATAAAGCGCCCCCGGGGGGCTCGTCTGCAGCGGGGCAGAGACACGTTCCCGCAGCAGCGAGTTGTGTCCTTTTAACCAAGGGACTTTCTCCCCGCCCCACGGGAGAGGGGCAGGGAAAGTCCGAGGGAAACGCAGCCAAAGTCACCGAGCCTCGCGTGCGGACAGACCCATGTCCCTGCCTGCGGAGGGGCAAGGGGGAAGCCTGGGGGCAGGAGCCCCCCGCCTAGCAGTCCCTGAAACCCTCCACGTTCCCACGCGTGGGTCCTGCTGGGACGATGCTCGTGGGGATGGTCCTTCGCCCGGGCTTAGCCCCCGGCGCTGTGGTAGCCGCTGCCGTGCAGGGAACAGCGCGGCGGAGAGGTCGGATTCAAGAGGTTTCACGTTCAGCACGATGCCTTTTGTCCGGGTCCTGGCCCCCCTTCAGCTGCGCCCGGCTGAAGAGCTCCATCTGAACTTCGTGCCGAGGCCCCCACAGGCATCCCCAGCCCATTCGCTCTTCAGCCCCTTCCAGCGCCTTCGCCCTGGTTCTCATTAACGCGGTGGTTCAGAGCTCAGCTTGTCTGTCCATCAGCTGCGCGGGGGACCACACCACCCCCCTCAGGCTTCCCCTAGGTCCTAGAGGAAGTTGGCTTCATCACGAGACTTTTTTTTTTTTTTTTTAACACTTCTCTAGCACTTTCCATACTAGGAATCCATGCACTGGTTGCCTCACAACACCCCTGTGACACAAGGAAGCATTCTTTTTTTTACCGTGCCCATAGGCCCCCAGCTAAGATCAGAGCCCACTGTGTTGGGCACTGTATAAATATGTAGAAAGAGACCGTCCCAGCACCAAAGAGCTACAGTCTTAGGCCATGTCTACATTAGCAGTTATGCCGCCAAAACTTTTGTTGCTCAGGGGTGTGACAAAACAGCCCCCCCCGAGTGACATACATTTTGATGAATGTATCCGATGACGTGAGCTGTAGCTCACGAAAGCTTATGCTCAGATAAATTTGTTAGTCTCTAAGGTGCCACAAGTCCTCCTTTTCGTTTTACATTTTGCGGCATAAGCACGCGTGTGCACAGCGCTATGTCATGGGATGGCGTCCCTAGCCTGCGTTTACCAGAAGCTGGGACTGGGTGACAAGCATAGGGTGTGCTCAGCATACACCAGCCATGGTTGTTTGGCAGGGCCATCAATCAGTCGTTTTGCAGCTGGTGGAAGGTGCTAGAGGGAGGGCAGAGAGCAGTGATTGGCGGGTGAGGGGCTCGAGGGAGGGAGCACAGCAGGGGCAGGAAGAGGCGGAGTGAGGGTGGGGTCTCTGGGGAAGGGGCAGATTGTGGGCGTGGCCTTGGGGCGGAGCAGGGGTGAAGCATCCACCAGGAAAAATAAAAGTCAGCACCTCTGGTTAAAGCAGATGGATCACTTGATGATTACCTGTTTCGTTCATTCCTTCTGAAGCACCTGGCATTGGCCACTGTCGGAAGACAGGATATTGGGCTACATGGAGACTTTGGTCTGATCCAGTTTGGCCATTCTTAAGTTGGTGGGAGACACTGTCCTGCCAACATATCTACCACTGCTCATTGAGCTGGTTTTATTATGTCGACGGGAGAGCTCTCTCCCATTAGCATAACACGGCTACGCAAGCGATCTCACAGAAGCACAGCTGTGTCAGTACAGCTGTGCCACCGTAAGCTTTTAAGTGTAGTCATGGCCTAAATATACAAAGGAGAGAAGGAGAAACAGAGATACAGAAAGGTGAAGTGATTTGATCCAAAAAGTCACACAGCAGGTCAGTGGTACAATCAGGAACAGAATCCAGATTTTTATGTAACAAATGGGAAACTGAGATGCAGAGGATAAATGACTGCCCAAGTTCACTCAAGAAGTCTGTGGCAGAGGTGGGAACTGAATGCATTTCTCCTGACTCCCAGTCTTTTTAAGCCACACAACCATCCTTCTGGTGCTAGGCAAGATCTCCAAAATACTGTCGGGGACAACCCACTTTATTATTATGATTGTATTTAGTGACAAAAATACACTAGCCATTTTACAGATACATCAGAAGATAAGTTCCGGGCCCCAAAGGGTTGCTATCTATATAAATTATTCCAATGTAAAGAAATGCACAAATTAAACATACTTCAGAACGAATCATATTCAGTGCAGCACATTATGGCTGACATAAAACAGATCTAATACATTACGCCCACAAAGAAGAACATATGGTTAACTTCTGCTTCTTCTGCTCTCAGTTAGTTACAGTAATGTAAATCTGGAGCAACTCACTGAAGTTAATGTTAAGTTACGACAATGTAAGCCTGATGTGAAACCAGAATCAAGCCTAATGGCCGTTTTCTGATGACACACATTTCAACACATTCGCCAGGACCAAAACTGGGACCCAATTTTTTTTAAATGACCAGTGATTCTGGATGCCCAACTTGAGGGCTGATCACTTGTCCTCTGAAAAATCAGGCCTCTTTAACATGTCTCAATTTGAGCATCCAAAATTCGAGACACCCCAAATCACTAGTTACGTTTGAAAATTTAAGCCTGAGAATCTTTTGGGCTAGGTATAGTTGCAGAAGGTATCCCAGGTTATGGGGAAGCACTGCTTTACTATACTGCTGCAGTGTGGATGCAAGGATAAATTCAGGTGCCAGGCATAGACACACATTTTCATTACACAAGTATAAAACTCCTGCTTAGACTGGGCCATAGGGGATCCCTCTGTTATATCTCAGGTGGCCATGTTTTGGCTTTTGGTGAGCCCTTGGGTGTAGAAATTGTTCTGCCACTTCCTATTTTGAAGAGACATTTCAAGGCTCTGTTTCAAAGGTGGTTTTCCCCTGTGATCATTGTTAGTTGTGATGGATAAAATGTTCAAAATTGTCCAAGCTTTTTTGCCCTATTTTTATTACCTTCCCCCAGCCCCTTTCATCTTTTTCTATTGCTTTTATCTGTTTGTTTTTTAGGATTTATTATATTTTATTGTATTTTGTTTGTATACCACACTGCAAGGGAGGAGCAGGAAAAATATCTGTTTGGTTTTGCTATTTAAGGCCCTGATCCTGCAATGAGCTCTATCTAGGCAGATTCCCTCCCTCTTGCTCAGAGCCCTGTTGAAGTCAGCAGGGATCTTCAAGCAAAGAACTCACTGTAGGTTCAGGGGCCAAGCTGGTAAGAGTTTTTAATGCAGATCAGATATGCCTACAGCCTTTAGACATGGGTTTCTTAATGTTTTTTCTGGAGGGGACAATTGTACCAGGGCCCCAAGCTCAGGGTCCCGTCCCCCCCGAACATCTGTAACTGGGGTGGAATGGAGGTTAAATGGAATGGGATGGGGTAGGCCCCAAATTTCTCTGAAGGGCCTGTGACTGGCTCACTCCCCTGTTCCTAACCAGAGAGAGCAGGATCTAGGAGGACACTATAATTGGCTGGGCTCCTCCTCCCCCCCAGACACAACAGGATTGTATGGGTGGAGAGGCCTCTGGTAGTGCATTTTCTTCTGACTTGTGTGAAAGCATGATCTTGCCTGTGTGAGCTTGCTTCCTTCTAACACACAGGACAGGCTTCCAGCCCCAATCGTAAGCTTCATTTGGAGCAGCACTGAGGTAGACTCAGAAAAATAGCATTTTACCTCCTTAGCTGTACTCTGTACAAGATTTGAATAATGTTGGACAAACTGCTACTTTTTGTTGGTGTTATTCACTTTTATTCTGAGCAGGAGAGAGGGGAAGAGATTATTGCCCCCCTCCTTATTTATATGAGCCAAATCCAAACCTGGTGTAAGCAGATGGAACGACCACGGACAACAAAGGTTCTTTTGTTACATCAAAGAAGCGGAGCCAATAATGCTCTAAAGTAGTCAGTACTCAAGGCTCCTCTCACCCAACTAAAAACAAAAGAATAAAGTGTCTAGCAATACAAATGAACTTCCCTAGAGGATTAACCCCCTCAGCAATCCAGCTCTCTCTCTGCACATTCCAGCAGAGAGGCTTGTCTAGATACCAGCTAAAAACATCTTTCTACTGCATCCTATCACTCTGCTTCCTAATTCAAGCTGTCAAACCTAATCCTAATTGAACTGCTAACAATTAAATATTACCTCCCTTCTTCCCAACCCAAAAGATTTCACAAGCCGAGCAAATCTCTCATGGAACAGCTGCCCGGACCCAGGAGACTGGTAATGGCATATGACACCTTCCACACTTAGCTCACTCTCTTGACAGCAGCCACATCATGTTAGTGAATGAAAATTATTATCTTCTGAGGTGTGTTAGGTGGAGTCTCCACTGACATAGCCCCTCAGCAGTGAGGTCTGGTCTAGGCTAGAAAAGTTGCACCATCGTAATTACATTGATTTAAAATCACTCTAGTCACTCTAGTTCAAACCCCTAATGTAGATGCACTTAAACCAGTTTCTATCTTGCTAAAATTGGCTTAAACCTTGCTTAAATTGGTTTTGCTTAATTTAGTATGTTAGCAAGAACTAAATTGGTTCAAGTGCATTAGGAATTTGCATTGGTGAAACTGGTGAAACTTCTCATGGACCAGGCCTTAGAGATGGTTCTTATAGATAAGAGAAGAGGCATATTGGTTGAGCAATAAAGAAAACCCAGCTCCGTATCTGCTTTATAAATGCCAGTTCCTTAATTTCTTGCACCATCAATTCAGATCCTTTTACCAGCATTAAATTCACTAAAAACTAAGGAAAGAAATAGTAACAATCTCTGTTGGGCCTCCAACCACATCAAACCTCTAACAGAAACTGCTCTTCCTTCAAGCCCCAATGGGATCTGAAAATATTTGTAGGTCACGAGTGTGGACTCACCTCAACTAATATGTGGAGCAAAGGTTCACTTTACTATGCAATGGTGTAGGGAATGTAGATCAGGAACTTCTGATCTCCCTCTCCCATAACACAAAAATAAGGAGACATTCAATGAAAGTCAGCAAATTAAAAATGATAAAAGGGAATACTTTTTAGACAATGCATAATCAGATTGTGGAAGTCATTGCCACAGGATGTTGCTGAGGTCAAGAACTTAGCAAGATTCAAAGAGGGAGATATATATATATGGATAACAGGAATATCTATAGTAATTTTATGAGATACCAAAAAAAGTACTAGAAAGGATATAAAACCTCATGTTTTGGGGCGTAAACCAGTCTCTAACTATTAGGGCTTGTCTTCACTACCGGGAGATCGACACTGCTGCAATCAATGCAGCAGGGGTTGATTTAGTGGGTCTAGTGAAGACCCGATAAATCAATGGCAGAGCGCTCTCCAGCTCCCTGAGAAGATTAAGGTAAGTCGATCAGAGAGCATCTCCTGTCGACGCAGCTCTGTGAAGACACCAGGATAAGTCGACCTAAGCTACGTCGACTCCAGTTACATTATTCATGTAGCTGGAGTAGCGTAACTTAGGTCGACTTACCCCGGTCATGAAAGCAAGCCCTTAGAGGGGTTAGGAGGAGATGCTCCCTCTGCTGGGCAGATTATCCCATATTTGCCTGGGACAGGGTTTCCTGTACTTACTCTGAAGCATCTGGTGAGAGACAGGACACTGGACTAGGTGGACCACAGATCTGGTCAAGTACGATAATTCTGAGGCTTCTGTACAGTTACTCTGTCCAGGTTCTTTGCAGGTAGGCATGCCCCAGCTTCCTCTCGAGCCTTGCTTGAGTAGAATAGTTTTGCAAATTCTATGCGCAGTCTAGCAGGGTAAAGCCCTGTTGGAGACAATTTCAAAGACTAGGATTTCCTGTCAGTATTCACAAAGGCCCTTCACTTTTTTTGATGAGCTCTAAAGAAGTAGTTCCCAACTAGTGGTAGTTTTTATCACTGGTATTCTAGGTTCCTTCTCCCTATTTTAATGATTTAAGTTATCTGCTAAACTCCAGTACTCCACTGCTACATATGGCACACACTAAAGGGATTTAAAACTAGCTGATAGGTCTCCAAAGGAACCATAAATCGGGCATCATCATCAAGCAGGTTGTTTCCAGTGGAGTCCTGCAGGCAGGGCCGGCTCCAGGCACCAGCGAACCAACCTGGTTCCTGGGGCTGCAAATGTAAAGGGGCGGCAGGATGTCAGGCTCTGGGGCGGCAATCCGCCCTCGGCGGAGGCAGGAATTCGGCGACCACTCTGTCACAGTGCTTTTCGCACTCGGCGGCAATTCGGCGGCGGGGACGCGACTTCTTCTTTGGTCGCTGGGGGCAATTCGGCAGCTGCACCATCACACCACCTCCATGTTTGGCGGGCAGGATTCTGCCTCCTCATTTGGTGGCAAGTTTGAGGTTTTTTTGCCGCTTGGGGGGGCAAAAACGCTGGAGCCGGCCCTGCCTGGAGGCATCTGTTTCTGGCCCTACACGAGTTAACACTTTTATCAATGACCTGAAAGAAAACATAACATCATCACTGATAAAGTTTGCAGATGACACAAAAATTGGGGGAGTGGTAAATAATGAAGAGGACAGGTCACTGGTTCAGAGCAATCTGGATCACTTGGTAAACTAGGCACAAGCAAACAACATGTGTTTTAATATGGCTAACTGCAAATGTATGTATCTAGAAACAAAGAATGTAGGTCATACTTACATGATGGGGAACTCTATCCTGGGAAGCAGGGGTCTGTGGTGGATAATCAGCTGCATATGAGCTGCCAGTGCGACACTGGCTAAAAGAACTAATGCAATTCTGGGGTGCATAAACAGGGGAATCTCAAGTAAGGGTAGAGAGGTATTTTACCCCTGTATTTGGCATTGGTATGACCACAGCTTTAATACTGTGTCAAGTTATGGTGCCCACAATTCAAGAAGGGTTCTGATAAATTGGAGAGGATTCAGAGAAGAGCCACTAGAATGATAGAAACCATGCCTTATAGATATTGAGCTCCTTGAGTCTATCTATTTAGCTGAACAAAAAGAAAGGTAAGGAGTGACTTGATTACAGTTTATAAGAACCTACATGGAGAACAAATATTTAATAAGGGGCTCTTCAGTCTAGCAGAGAAAGGTATAACACAATCCAATAGCTGGAAGTTGAAGCTAAACAAATTCAGACTGAAAATAACTTAAGTTGTAAATTTTTAACTGTGAAGGTAATTAACCACTGGGACATTTTACCAAAGATTGTGGTGGATTCTCCATCACTAACCATTTTTAAATCAAGCTGGATGTTTTTCTAAAAGATCTGCTCTAGGAATTATTTTTTGGGAAGTTCTATGGCCTGTGTTACACAGGAGGGCAGACTAAATGATCACAGTGCTTCCTTCTGGATTTGGAATCTGTGAATCTACCTAGCCACGTGAGCACTAACTCTTGGCGCTTGGTCTGCTCCAAACTCCAGTCTAGTAACTGTAAGAGCAGAGTCTGGAGAAGCACAGATTCCCAGGCAGAGGAGAGCTGACCTGAACAAGAGACAGTGGGTTTCCTGGGTGCTACAAATGAGGTCTTTTAAGATCTGACCCAAAGCTCACTGAAATCAATGGGAGTCTTGCCATCAACATCAATGGGTTCAGACCCTTAGTATGTTGAATGGATAGAGTTGCCCCAATAGTTTAGGAACTTCTGCTGTATAGTAGACTTCTCTCTCTGCTAACAAACCAATTATAATTTCCAAGAAACTTTCAAGATTATTTTTCCTGATATATAGCCAGTTGTGATCACAGCTGTTCCAGGGAAGGTTATTGCCATCAGCTTCTTCCATTCTGTTCTCTGCTAGGACAGGCAGCAGACTTCCCTGCAATATTATTGTATTTCTGGAATGTTACAAAATAACTCAAAATTACAAAACTTTACAAAATTACAAAATATCCTGGAAAAAACCCCTCATTCAATCCTGTTCTACTTTGATAGGAGTCCTCGCTTTCCTTCCAGACAGTAAACTGGCCTCTTGCCCAGACCATATATCTCTTATGACAGTCTCCTTAAGGGCCAACTCTAAATACAAGCCAAAAGAAATGTTTCAAAATGTGATATAAGGGTAACACTATAGGCCTGATTCTGACCTCACAGTGGTTTTGCAGCATTGCAACTCCTTTGATTTTGGTTGAGTCGCTCCTAATTTACATCTGTGTAAGAGAAAAACTGGGCCTCATGGCTTTGAAATAGGTAATAAAACACATTTTAAAAATAAATAAATAAATAAATAAAAGCCAAGTTGGTTATTCTCATTGCAAATGCCGATCTATACAGTATTTTAACTAATGCATTCATAATATGGAAGTCATAGAATCATAGAATATCAGGGTTGGAAGGGACCTCAGGAGGTCATCTAGTCCAACCCCCTGCTCAAAGCAGGACCAATCCCCAATTAAATCATCCCAGCCAGGGCTTTGTCAAGCCTGACCTTAAAAACTTCTAAGGAAGGAGATTCCACCACCTCCCTAGGTAACGCATTCCAGTGTTTCACCACCCTCCTAGTGAAAAAGTTTTTCCTAATATCCAACCTAAACCTCCCCCACTGCAACTTGAGACCATTACTCCTTGTCCTGTCCTCTTCTACCACTGAGAATAGTCTAGAACCATCCTCTCTGGAACCACCTCTCAGGTAGTTGAAAGCAGCTATCAAATCCCCCCTCATTCTTCTCTTCTAAAGACTAAACAATCCCAGTTCCCTCAGCCTCTCCTCATAAGTCATGTGTTCCAGACCCCTAATCATTTTTGTTGCCCTTTGCTGGACTCTCTCCAATTTATCCACATCCTTCTTGTAGTGTGGGGCCCAAAACTGGACACAGTACTCCAGATGAGGCCTCACCAATGTCGAATAGAGGGGAACAATCACGTCCCTCGATCTGCTCACTATGCCCCTACTTATACATCCCAAAATGCCATTGGCCTTCTTGGCAACAAGGGCACACTGCTGACTCATATCCAGCTTCTCGTCCACTGTCACCCCTAGGTCCTTTTCCGCAGAACTCTGCGGTGAACTCTGAAAGCTGCCTCATTACTTTTTTGCCTTACTTAGTAAGTAATGTGTCCTACAAGAGACCTTACCTCTTAGGCAGGGGATGCACAATGAGCAGCCCCCAGAGCCCTAAATGTAACCCACCATTACCTTCTCCTTGTGACTGATCATTGCTGACCTCCTATCAATTTTCAATGCTGGGAAAGTCAGACGAGCTGATCCAAAACCCATTGATGACAATGGAAAGACTCCCACTGACTTCAGTGAACCTTGGATCAGATCCTTAAGGCTGGATTGTTCCTGCTCCCTAGCACAGCTTTCCAAAAAGGAGTGCGAAATGTCCCAAAGACGTTGGAAGGGGCAGAGAGGAGCTGGGATCAATGTGCTACAGTGGGAGCAGGCTGCACCATCCCAAAAGATAGCAATGCTTGTCCACTGCTCTGCATGGCATGGAGCAGGATGGAGGGCTGTATTTCTATCAGACTTCTGCCTTGGTCAGCATAATTCCCCACCATCCTTCTACTCAGGGCTAAATGTCACAGACTGGTCCTTGGCAAGGAGATACAGATACCAAAAGAGATGAGCATCAGCCCAAACAATCAGACTGGAATCAAAATTTGAGCTGCTTCGATGCAGCAGGCTGGGTTGAGTCCATATAGAAATAATTGGGTCATTTATTTTGTCACAAGAGGTCCATATGATTTTATATGCTGGTTAGACACTCCCCCCCGGCTCGTAACAAACCGGCAACCTGACCCTTAGTATCACAAAGGTCAAGTGCCCCTAGTTTAAGGGAAACTCAGGCTGCCCATTTGATTAGGGAATCCAGTGATGCGCAGCCAACATTTTACTGAAAATTTTAACAAAAGCCCTCCCTAAAGTGTCCTTCCTTTGCTGGTCCACGCGACATGGGGAGGGTAAAATACTTTCCGACGACCCAGCCTCCCACCCCATCCTGACCGGATGTGGCTCCCATACTGCCAAGTGTTCGTCACAACAGCAGCCGCGTGACCTGCATACTCTGACTGTGGAGTGGGTGCTTGTGTGGCGATTGGTCTCCTTTTCATACCTGGTCTGAGTGGTCAGTTGGGAGATGGGTTGTTTTAGGTTTGTGAGATGGGTAGGTCGGCCCTCACTACCTGGGGTGGGAGGAAATCAGAGGGGGGAACAGGCCTGCTCTGGCTGACACTGTCTGGGAGCCATGGGAACACAGACTAGCATTTCAGTGAAGTCCTTTTTGTTGCCGTAACTACCAGTATGGCTGCATGTTTTAAGATGAGTGTCATGTGAGTATTCAGCATTATGCAGTTTGTCTGCTTGTGTAATCTGACAGTAGATTATGGGGCAAAAATCACCCTTTGCTGATGCACAGGGTGTATAAATTGTACTTCCTTGCACTAGCCTGATTGCTGTATCCCTGAATGGAAGGACCTCCAATGGAGGGAAAGCAGCATTTCCACATGCACCCCTTCCCAGGTTCTGCCAGGGACAGCTTTGTGTTGGGGGTTCTGTAGGAGCCCCACTGGTTAAGATGGCTGAGATGTCACTGAGCTTGCCATTACTCTTTTCCAGCTGTTGCACCCCGTATTTGGGTTTGCACTGGCTGGCTGTGCTTTCCACCTGATCCTCATGCAGGGGAGGTTGCAGCCACCTTACACAGCTGTAACCTTCCCCCAGTAGACCTTCTGCCACCAGGAGCCGTTCTCTAGTAGCTGGCACATAACCTAGGTGAATGTGACTCCCTCAATCAGCAGTCTCCGTCTGTCTCTTACAACCAGAGTCACAAATCCTTCTTACATGTCTCAATGGCTTGGCCATATGTTCTACTGAGCTGAGTGTGTCTAGAATATGCCACATATCCATTATAGATTCCATCATGCCACTCTGAAGCAAAACCCCATTGAATTCAATATCTTAATGTAAGTGGCAGAAAAAACATAGGGATGAACATTCTGCATCTGAATGGAACACAAAATGGCAGATACCTAACAGCTACCTTTGCTATAGCAAGGAAGTCCCTCTATATTTAAAGGCACAGTTCACAGATAACAGAATGACAGATAGACATTCTCCTCTCAGTTATCGTACATATATACTACATCCCCCTTTGTCTGTAAATCCTTTCTCTTCCTCCCCCAATTTTCAAAGGCTTTCATCATCTTATTTTTTAAAAAAAGCAACCCAACTCCTCCCTCTCGTGTGAGGTCAAAGTGTAATTCAGATGATCCATAAGCATCTGTTTCTTCATCCAGAGGTTTTCCAGCTGCCCACGAAAATGATGCACTTACATACTCCAGGTAGATTTGAACTGAGACCAGTGCAGGGTGGGCCTCAGGGAGTGTTGTGTATACAAGATCCCAGAGCAGATACCAAGATGACATGGTCTGAATGATGATGGTCAGGGAGCATTGCATTGACTGCATCAAGGCCAAGGATGGAACAGCAACCGCAACACGGTAGGATCTGACATATTGCTCCCCAACGATCAAATGACAGGATTCCCACACCCAAATGTTCAAACATCAACGGGAAAACCAAGATAACCGTCCTGCAGCCTAATCTGATTGCACTTTCACTGCTATAAATCATGAGGAGTAATGGACCTCTTCTGAAGTCAATGGAGTTACACTGGCATAATAGCCAGGGTTGTTCCTTTCTTGTTTGTTTACTTTTGTCAAATTCTCTCTCCTTTTATCTTCCTTATCTTTTTATGGGGAAGAAAAAAATAGTAAAAAAAAAAAAAAAAAAGGATGATTGCACAACTTCTTGATTTATACCTTTGCTGGATCTCAGCCAAATCCCCCCAATGATTTCAAGGGGACATTCTGGTAAAAACTGATGAGCTAATGGTAGAATAAACACCACCTAACCCTAAATTCAGCCATGATGTCAATTGTGGTGTAAAATCACACCATGTGTAAACTGACCAGAAAATTGGTGTAAATGGCAAAGTCATGCAATTTATGCCAATTTGACTCAAAGAGAAGATGCATGAAAGGATTGGCACTCTCACCAATTTGGCATTTTCTCTAGACAAAATTCATCCCCCATTGTAAGTTGCAGCAGCTCCCATGGAAGTCAATGGGAAGTGCTGTGCCTGCTTACACCACGGTCAGAGTTTGACTCCTAAGAGTTCTACTTCATAATAACGTCTAAGTTAAAGCTGGTTGCGGGCCTATTTTATCTTATGCTTTTGTGTTAGTTACTTTCCCTACTACACCTCTACAAAGTATTGCCAAACCCAAGCATTCAGTGGGGCCTCCTCAAAATTATGAGATGGGCTTAAAATCATGAGATTTAAAAAAAAATAATAATAATAAATTTGGAATTCTTTTTATTGACCTTTGGTTTCTCAGCCTTACGTGTGCACTCAGATCACATTTTCAAACTTTTCTTTGTAACAATGAAGGCTAGAAACACATAGTCTTTTTAAAAATGAAAGCTGAGATTTCCACATAATCACAGGACTCCAGGAGCTAGGGCATTTTAAAAGCCAAACAAATATTGTGTGACTCATGATAAAATCTCAAGCATTGGCAACACGTCCTACAGGCCCTTTGTCAGCAAAATCACGCTGCTTTGCCAGTTATACCCACTTACACCTGTTTGCTAATCAGTTTACATCCAATGGGCCTGATTTCCCCCTCACTCAGATAGGTGTAAATCAGGAATGTCTCAGCTGAAATCAGAAAACTTTCTCCAGCGCAAAGCAAGTGTGGAAGGAAAGTCAGACCCAATGTTTAGCATCCTACTGTCAAGTGAGCAGCAAGCAGCAGCTTACTTCAGGATGCATTTGCCTGAATTTATCTCCTGGCATGTGGCTCAGCCAAAGTTGTGCTTTTGAGGTTTTGGGGATTGATAGTTTAATAAAAACAAAGTGTAAAAAAAATCCCTCTGAGAGCCTATGTGATTAGTAATCAGAATGATCAAGCTCGTCAGCATCTCAGAAATGCTATGGAAGGCACTAGGACCGGGAAAATAACCACGCCACACACTTGGAAGACAGCTGCAGGCTCTTCCTGTTCTGCGGTGTAAGCGATCTATTTCATCTCACAGATCTATTCATTTTGGATGCAAGTGCTCAAAATATGCATTATTTACAGTCACACAGATAAATAAAAAGGAGATTTGCAGTTGTGCTATTAACCCCCTTGGCTCTCAGTTTAGCTTTGCCCAGTCACTGGAAAAGCAGAACATTTCAGGCCTGATTCTGCATCACATGGATTTGGAGCTATGCCAGTCCACGCTAGCTGAGGATCTGACCCTTAGGGCATATATTTTCCTTCTCCTCTGTATATTTGTCTGTGGTTTATATTACCATTTGCTAAGTGGTAAGAGGCTGAGCCTCATGATTTACACGCCTGTGAGTGAGAGAAGAAACTCTGCTCAAGCAATTGGGTCTGAGGCACCAGTGTTATGCAGCTTGTGCAGCCATTTACATCAGATTGGCAGCATTTTGTACTCACTTTGCACAGGTGAAAATGACTATGCAAGGTGCCAAGCAGTGGAGAACGAGAATGGATGTATAATGGTGTAAAACTGGCGTAAGTGTGAGGAGAATCAGGCCCTATGAGAGGCTATTTACCTTTGAAATCTTTTTGTGGTTTTCTCTCCAACATGAATTTCACAACTAAACCACTAAAAAATAAGAACAATAATTATTAGGCTAGGGTTCTTATTAAATAGGTACCAATTGGAGACCATAAAATGGAGTTGAAAATACAGAGAACAATCAAGACTGCGCACACTGTATGGACCAGATCCCCAGCTGGTGGAAATCAGTGTAGCCCTATTTAAGTCAGTTGAGCTATCCTGGCTTACACCAGTTGAGGAGCTGGCCCTATGTGGTTATGAACCAGTTTTTATACCAGAATTTCATAAGCCTGGCCTGTGGCTGCCCCTCGTGGATTACCGAAGCCAGGGCATAGCCCTGAAGCTAATCTAAACAACATCAGGGGCCAAATTCCACTCTTTGTGCTTTTAGCACTGGACAATCACAACCAGTTTCCCCACGATTGCCGCACCCAATGGAGACTGAACGCAGCACAGAATTAAGCCCAAGAGCTCCTGAGACAGATTCAGGCATCTATTTCCTTGCTTCCATGCAAAGCTAGGGCAAAAGTCAGCTCTAGTTACACTAGTGAAATCCTGTTGACTTCAGTAGGGTTGCACCTCTGGAACAGAGAGAAGGATTTGGTCTAAATTGCAAGATACCAGCGTCCACCTAGATATCTCAGTGAGCAAAGCAGATGATGGCCAATGTAGGAGGAGCAGAGAGTGCAGAGGATCTCAAATCACTGCCTTTGTAGCAAGCTACCCACATTGGTAACCGCTGAGTTTGCAAGTCCATAAACAGGACTGGATGCTAGAAAGAGCCAAACCTTAGCCCTCCTTTGGGAGCCATGCAAAACAGTCTGGCATTTTCCATTCTGCTCCATAATTATTCATTTTTAAAAATTATGAAAACACAGAAGAAGCCTTTAGATCAGGGGTGGGCAAACTTTTTGGCCCAAGGGCCACATCAGGGTGCAAAACTGTATGGAGGGCCGGGAGGGGAAGGCTGTGCCTCCTCAAACAGCCTGGCCCCCACCCCTGCCCCCATTCGCCCACTCCCATTTCCTGTCCCCTGACTGCCCCCTCCTGGGAACCCTCCCACCCCAAACCACGCCCCCCCGGATCCCACCCCCTATCCAACCCCCCCGCTCCCTGTACCCTGACTGCCCCGACCTATCCACACCCCCGCCCCCTGACAGGACCCCCGGGACTCCCACGTCCTATCCAACCCGCCCCGTTCCTCGACCCCCGACCGTCCCAGAACCTCTGCCCCATCCAACCGCCCCCTGCTCCCTGTCCCCTTACTGCCCAAGAGACCCGATACCCAACCCCCTCCACCACCGCGTGTGCCGCCGCTGCCCCCTTACCATGCCGCTCAGAGCGGCAGGAGCTCGCAGCCCTGCTGCCCGCGTGGCGACATGGCTGTGTGGGAGGGGGAACAGCGGGGGAGGGGCCGGGGCGAACCTCCCGGGCCAGGAGCTCAGGGGCTGGGCAGGAAGGTCCCGCGGGCCAGATGTGGCTCACGGGCCGTAGTTTGCCCACCTCTACTTTAGATAGAACAGACAAGGCAAGAGGGAGAAAAGCTAGTCTTGGGGTTAAAGCCCATGACTGGGCATCATGAGATTGGGATTCAGTCCCAAGCTCTTCCACAGACTTCCTGGGTGACTCTGGGCAGGTCATTTAATCTCTCTGTGCCTCAGCTCCCCATCTGTAAAATGGGGATCATGCTTCCCTTTCCTTGCAGGACTGCGTGAGGATACAGCCATTAATACTCTCAGGGTGATCATGAACTATGGTGAGAGATATCAGTACCTAGATAAAAGGTGCTAAAAATACTAAAGCCATCCTCAAGGGTCAATATCCATTTTTATCAGATGAAAACTCCCAGCCCAGGACAGAAGTCTTGATTTCAGCAATAACTGGATGGCATATAAATTAAGTTTAAAAAGATCAATACATGAATCCAAAAGAGACACCATTCATCAATCCCCTGTTAGACTAAAGCTGTGTGCATCTTCTCTTAAAGGGAGGATTTTGACTCAAGGGGAAATTGCTGATTTGCTGTAATACTTTTTATTCTGTCCAGATGAAGGCCCCACTCATTATCTGTTGATTAGATCTGGGAATAATAGAAGAAGTATGATCAGCTTGTGAAAGGAAAAAGCAGAACCTTGGACTATCTTGTAACCTAACTCCCCTAACCCCTTCCCTAATCGCCCCTCATTTTGACAGAGAGCCTATGCTAAAGGTTCAACACTACATTTGAAAAAATAAATAAAACAAGAACTGGAACAAAGGGGAGCTCTGTCTGGTACCTCATTCCAGCCAAAAAACTCTTTAACAATATCAGACAAATCCCCAGCCTGGGGGTTGGGAGGTTTGTTACAGTTTCCTATCAGGATTTTTCAATTCCTATCAGGATTTTTTGTCTCCAAACCCATATTGCCTGAATGCAGCTAAAAAGAAGGGTCACTGGGTGCAAAAGCTTTCTCAGCGTCAAGGAGTTCCACGTTTCCAGTGTAATGGGGATCGCGGATTGTCTGGGGAGTTGCCTGTTGGAAAACAACCTTCGACAAAGCCAGTGCCATATTCATTAATGCATTTAGGGCAGCAAACTTTGAAGCATAGATTATTAACTCCTATATTCACAAGCAAAATGGGGTTATGAGCTCCAAAAATCAAAGCCGTGTTTGCCCTTTGTGTGTATGTGAGTGGATAATGACAAGTTTCAGAGTAGCAGCCGTGTTAGTCTGTATCCGTAAAAAGAAAAGGAGTACTTGAGGCAACTTAGAGACTAACAAATTTATTAGAGCATAAGCTTTCAAGAGCTACAGCTCACTTCATCGGATACATACAGTGGAAAATATAGTGGGGAGATTTTATATACTCAGAGAACATAAAACAATGGGTGTTACCATACACACTGTAACAAGAGTGATCAGGAAAAGTGAGCTATTACCAGCAGGAGAGCGGGGTGGGGTGGGGGGGAACATTTTGTAGTGATAATCAAGGTAGGCCATTTCCAGCAGTTTACAAGAACAGTAGGAGGGGAAATAAACAAGGGGAAATAGGTTTCAGAGTAGCAGCCATGTTAGTCTGTATTCGCAAAAAGAAAAGGAGTACTTGTGGCACCTTAGAGACTAACCAATTTATTTGAGCATTAAATAGTTATACTTTGTGTAATGACACATCCATTCCCAGTCTTTATTCAAGCCTAAGTTAATTGTATCCAGTTTGCAAATTAATTCCAATTCAGCAGTCTCTCATTGGAGTCTGCTTTTGAAGTTTTTTTGTTGAAGGATTGCCACTTTTAGATCTGTAATCGAGTGACCAAAGAGATTGAAGTGTTCTCCAACTGGTTTTTGAATGTTATAATTCTTGACGTCTGATTTGTGTCCATTTATTCTTTTATGTAGAGACTGTCCAGTTTGGCCAATGTACATGGCAGAGGGGCATTGCTGACACATGATGGCATATATCACATTGGTAGATGCGCAGGTGAACGAGCCTCTGATAGTGTGGCTGATGTGATTAGGCCCTATGATGGTGTCCCCTGAATAGATATGTGGACACAGTTGGCAATGGGCTTTGTTGCAAGGATAGTTCCTGAGTTAGTGTTTTTGTTGTGTGGTGTGCGGTTGCTGGTGAGTATTTGCCTCAGGTTGGGGGGCTGTCTGTAAGCAAGGACTGGCCTGTCTCCCAAGATCTGTGAGAGTGATGGGTCATCCTTCAGGATAGGTTGTAGATCCTTGATGATGCGTTGGAGAGGTTTTAGTTGGGGGCTGAAGCTGATGGCTAGTGGTGTTCTGTTATTTTCTTTGTTGGGCCTGTTCTGTAGTAGGTGACTTCTGGGTACTCTTCTGGCTCTGTCAATCTGTTTCTTCACTTCAGCAGGTGGGTATTGTAGTTGTAAGAATGCTTGATAGAGAGCTTATAGATGTTTGTCTTTGTCTGAGGGGTTGGAGCAAATGTGGTTGTATTGTAGACCTTGGCTGTAGACAGTGGATCATGTGGTGCGGTCTGGATGAAAGCTGGAGGCATGTAGGTAAGTATAGCAGTCAGTAGGTTTCCAGTATAGGGTGGGGTTTATGTGACCATCGCTTATTAGCACCGTAGTGTCCAGGAAATGGATCTCTTGTGTGGACTGGTCCAGGCTGAGGTTGATGGTGGGATGGAAATTGTTGAAATCATGGTGGAATTTCTCAAGGGCTTCTCTTCCATGGGTCCAGATGATGAAGATGTCATCAATGTAGTGCAAATAGAATAGGGGCATTTGGGAACGAGAGCTGAGGAAGCGTTGTTCTAAGTCAGCCATAAAAATGTTGGCATACTGTGGGGCCATGTGGGTACCCATAGCAGTGCCGCTGATTTGAAGGTATACATTGTCCCCAAATGTGAAATAGTTATGGGTAAGGACAAAGTCACAAAGTTCAGCCAACAGGTTTGCCGTGACATTAGCGCGGATACTGTTCCTGACGGCTTGTAGTCCATCTTTGTGTGGCATGTTGGTGTAGAGGGCTTCTGCATCCAGAGTGGCTAGGATTATCACTACAAAAGGTTCCCCCCTCCCACCCTGCTCTCCTGCTGGTAATACTCACCTTTTCTGATCACTCTTGTTACAGTCTGTATGGTAACACCCATTGTTTCATGTTCTCTGGGTATATAAAATCTCCCCACAATATTTTCCATTGGATGCATCCGATGAAGTGAGCTGTAGCTCACAAAAGCTTAAGCTCTAATAAATTTGTTAGCCTCTAAGGTGCCACAAGTACTCCCGTTCTTTTTTTGAGTGGATAATGAGTATCCCCCACAAGGAAGAGGGCGATTGGAGTTATTTTTCTGAAATTAATACTATGGTCACAGCAGGATACACACAAAATAAAACACTTGGAGGCCTGTTATTGTCATTATTATTACAGGTTCAGATGACTCAAGTGTTATTGCTTCCTTCTTGCATTACGAGCAAAAAACTGCTGTTGACCAGATAGCGCACTCAAGTCTCAGCAGTTTTGGTTCCCAGCTACATGACGGAACAGCCTTTGTGTTTACATAGTTTAACAGTTCCAGCTTTGCAGTGAAGACAGGACCAGACATGTCTTCACTGTGTTCCTCAAGGCTATAGCAGGATTCACAAATGGGGTTCACCCCTGTCTGCCCTGCAAGCCTGAACTATGTCACAAGCTTCCCTGGTGAAACTGGGCTCAGCATGGGACATGATTTCATACCGTAGGCTGGACCTTACTTCACACAGAGTGAGGGAACTATATTATTTTAGGCAGAGGGGAAGAGGATGGGCTCCGTTAGTGTCTCCCGAGGTTTCCTTTGTGTTTCAGACTCAACAAACCAAAAAATGCAAAGGGAAATTTAGCTGACACCACAGAAGGTTGCATGTCTGTCAGTCAGAATCAGGAATCCCTCCCAGTTGCTTACAGGGTGGTTAGAGCAAAGCCTGCTCCAAGTTCTCCCAACATGTTCATAAACCTGAGTCTGGGGCTTTTTCTTGCCTAACATTGGGGTTTGTAATAAAAGGGTCCCACTGCTCTGTTACCACATCATAGACTTCGAGCAATTCCATTAGGTCAAGGCGTAAGCTCCAGGGAAGTCAATGGAGCTAACCTGGTGTTAAACTAAGGTAAACAAGAGGAGAATCAGGTCTCCACAGGTAGTGCGGGGTTTACTTCTACAAGGAGTAAAAACCAGCCATGAGTGTCTATTCTAAACTAAACTCTCTACTTTCAGTAAAACGACAGGGCTTGGTTCTCCACAAGTCTCCACCTTGTGTTGCCATTTACTCTAGATCAAAGTGCATGAAAAATGCTTTTATTCTGGTGTAGTAACTGTTTTACTGCAGAGAATCAGGCTCATTGAGTTATATTTATGCTGGGGAAGGCAAAACTGGAATTCTATGTATCTCAACCACAGACCCTTTAAAAGACACACAAGTATCATTTTAAATAGGGTTTTAGGGCTGGTCTACAGGTAGTGTGGGCAACAATTTAACTCTAAACCAATTGAGTTAAATTGGTGCAATCCCCCTTCGTGTGGACAGTCCTAAATCAGTTCAGTTTATATCAACTACAAACTCACTTACCCTAAACTGACTGAAGGGTGTTCACAGTACAGGGGATAGCACAAACTGCTTGTAGCCCAGCCCTCACGTCCATTTGTGTCTATCCAGTGTTTCTGATGCCATCTTAGAACCTTGAAAATCATAGGACTGGCAGGGACCTTGAGAGGTCTTCTAGTCCAGTCCCCTGCACTCATGGCAGAACTAAGTATTGTCTAGACCATCCCAGACAGGTGTTTGTCTAACACCTGTCCGGGATGGTCTCGATAATCAGTGGTCTCTCTGTGGCAAAGTGACTCACCACCCGGTGCGCTGCCTTGTAAGTAGGTGCAGTGTTACGGGGGATTTCCTCTGTAGTCCTGCTGACCAGGTCAGCTGGTGGTCTCCCTCCGGGGGACTGAGTCATCTATCTGCCGCCCTGACCGGGAAAACCGAGAAGTCTGCTGCTTGCCAGGGGCTAAGATTCGCGATGTGACAGAGAGACTGCCGAGACTCATCAAGCCCTCGGATCGCTACCCCTTCCTGCTTCTCCACGTGGGCACCAATGATACTGCCAAGAATGACCTTAAGCGGATCACTGCGGACTACGTGGCTCTGGGAAGAAGGATAAAGGAGTTTGAGGCGCAAGTGGTGTTCTCGTCCATCCTCCCCGTGGAAGGAAAAGGCCAGGGCAGGGACTGTCGAATCGTGGAAGTCAACGAATGGCTACGCAGGTGGTGTCGGAGAGAAGGCTTTGGATTCTTTGACCATGGGATGGTGTTCCATGAAGGAGGAGTGCTGGGCAGAGACAGGCTCCATCTTACGAAGAGAGGGAAGAGCATCTTTGCGAGCAGGCTGGCTAACCTAGTGAGGAGGGCTTTAAACTAGGTTCACCGGGGGAAGGAGACCAAAGCCCTGAGGTAAGTGGGAAAACGGGATACCGGGAGGAAGCACAGGCAGGAACGTCTGTGAGGGGAGGGCTCCTGCCTCATACTAAGAATGAGGGGCGATCAGCAGGTTATCTCAAGTGCTTATATACGAATGCACAAAGCCTTGGAAACAAGCAGGGAGAACTGGAGGTCCTGGTGATGTCAGGGAATTATGACGTGATTGAAATAACAGAGACTTGGTGGGATAACTCACATGACTGGAGTACTGTCATGGATGGTTATAAACTCTTCAGGAAGGACAGGCAGGGCAGAAAAGCTGGTGGAGTTGCACTGTATGTAAGGGAGCAGTATGACTGCTCAGAGCTCCGGTACGAAAATGCAGAAAAACCTGAGTGTCTCTGGATTAAGTTTAGAATTGTGAGTAACAAGAGTGATGTAGTGGTGGGAGTCTGCTATAGACCACCGGACCAGGGGGATGAGGTGGATGAGGCTTTCTTCCGGCAACTCGCAGAAGCTACTAGATCGCACGCCCTGGTTCTCATGGGTGATTTTAATTTTCCTGATATTTGCTGGGAGAGCAATACAGTGGTGCATAGACAATCCTGGAAGTTTTTGGAAAGCGTAGGGGACAATTTCCTGGTGCAAGTGCTAGACGAGCCAACTGGGGGGGAGCTTTTCTTGACCTGCTGCTCACAAACAGGGAAGAATTAGTGGGGGAAGCAAAAGTGGATGGGAATCTGGGAGGCAGTGACCATGAGTTGGTTGAGTTCAGGATCCTGACACAGGGAAGAAAGGAGAGCAGCAGGATACGGACCCTGGACTTCAGGAAAGCAGACTTCGACTCCCTCAGGGAGCGGATAGGTAGGATCCCCTGGGGGACTAACATGAAGGGGAAAGGAGTCCAGGAGAGCTGGCTGTATTTCAAGGAATCCCTGTTGAGGTTACAGGGACAAACCATCCCGATGAGTCGAAAGAATAGTAAATATGGCAGGCGACCAGCTTGGCTTAATGGTGAAATCTAGCGGATCTTAAACATAAAAAAGAAGCTTACAAGAAGTGGAAGGTTGGACATATGACCAGGGAAGAGTATAAAAATATTGCTCGGGCATGTAGGAAAGATATCAGGAGGGCCAAATCGCACCTGGAGCTGCAGCTAGCAAGAGATGTCAAGAGTAACAAGAAGGGTTTCTTCAGGTATGTTGGCAACAAGAAGAAAGCCAAGGAAAGTGTGGGCCCCTTACTGAATGAGGGAGGCAACCTAGTGACAGAGGATGTGGAAAAAGCTAATGTGCTCAATGCTTTTTTTGCCTCTGTCTTCACTAACAAGGACAGCTCCCAGACTGCTGCGCTGGGCATTGCAACATGGGGAGTAGATGGCCAGCCCTCTGTGGAGAAAGAGGTGGTTAGGGACTATTTAGAAAAGCTGGACGTGCACAAGTCCATGGGGCCGGACGAGTTGCATCCGAGAGTGCTAAAGGAATTGGCGGATGTGATTGCAGAGCCATTGGCCATTATCTTTGAAAACTCGTGGCGAACGGGGGAAGTCCTGGATGACTGGAAAAAGGCTAATGTAGTGCCAATCTTTAAAAAAGGGAAGAAGGAGGATCCTGGGAACTACAGGCCAGTCAGCCTCACCTCAGTCCCCGGAAAAATCATGGAGCAGGTCCTCAAGGAATCAATCCTGAAGCACTTACACGAGAGGAAAGTGATCAGGAACAGTCAGCATGGATTCACCAAGGGAAGGTCATGCCTGACTAATCTAATCGCCTTCTATGATGAGATTACTGATTCTGTGGATGAAGGGAAAGCAGTGGATGTATTGTTTCTTGACTTTAGCAAAGCTTTTGACACGGTCTCCCACAGTATTCTTGTCAGCAAGTTAAAGAAGTATGGGCTGGATGAATGCACTATAAGGTGGGTAGAAAGTTGGCTAGATTGTCGGGCTCAACGGGTAGTGATCAATGGCTCCATGTCTAGTTGGCAGCCAGTGTCAAGTGGAGTGCCCCAGGGGTCGGTCCTGGGGCCGGTTTTGTTCAATATCTTCATAAATGATCTGGAGGATGGTGTGGATTGCACTCTCAGCAAATTTGAGGATGATACTAAACTGGGAGGAGTGGTAGATACGCTGGAGGGCAGGGATAGGATACAGAGGGACCTAGACAAATTGGAGGATTGGGCCAAAAGAAACCTGATGAGGTTCAATAAGGATAAGTGCAGGGTCCTGCACTTAGGACGGAAGAACCCAATGCACCGCTACAGACTAGGGACCGAATGGCTAGGCAGCAGTTCTGCAGAAAAGGACCTAGGGGTTACAGTGGACGAGAAGCTGGATATGAGTCAGCAGTGTGCCCTTGTTGCCAAGAAGGCCAATGGCATTTTGGGATGTATAAGTAGGGGGCATAGCGAGCAGATCGAGGGACGTGATCGTTCCCCTCTATTCGACATTGGTGAGGCCTCATCTGGAGTACTGTGTCCAGTTTTGGGCCCCACACTACAAGAAGGATGTGGATAAATTGGAGAGAGTCCAGCGAAGGGCAACAAAAATGATTAGGGGTCTGGAACACATGACTTATGAGGAGAGACTGAGGGAACTGGGATTGTTTAGTCTGCGGAAGAGAAGAATGAGGGGGGATTTGATAGCTGCTTTCAACTACCTGAGAGGTGGTTCCAGAGAGGATGGTTCTAGACTATTCTCAGTGGTAGAAGAGGACAGGACAAGGAGTAATGGTCTCAAGTTGCAGTGGGGGAGGTTTAGGTTGGATATTAGGAAAAACTTTTTCACTAGGGGGGTGGTGAAACACTGGAATGCGTTACCTAGGGAGGTGGTGGAATCTCCTTCCTTAGAAGTTTTTAAGGTCAGGCTTGACAAAGCCTTGGCTGGGATGATTTGATTGGGGATTGGTCCTGCTTTGAGCAGGGGGTTGGACTAGATGACCTCCTGAGGTCCCTTCCAACCCTGATATTCTATGATTCTATGGTTCCCTTTTGCCCTGTGACTTGGGCCTCTGGCCAGGTCACCTTTGGTCTCACTCTTTTGGGGGTAAACCAGAGTTTTCACCCAATTTAGTCCTATGGCCTCACACCAGGCCAATGGCCCTGGTCCAAGCCCAATAGTCCTTCTGGCCTCTTGTGTTTGGCATCTTCGCACTAATCTTTCTAAAGAGGCTGTAGGAGAACCCATTCCCTTTCTCTACCCTGGGTTCCAGGCCAGGGGCCCTTGTAGCAAGTGGTCTGGTCAGACCTCTTGCTTCTTCCCTGGGTTACTTCCTACCCATCCTTTCTGGAATGTCAGGGCAGTTCACAGTCTGTTCCTTATAGGTCCCAGGCCTTCTTCTCAGACCCTGGCTGTGCTGCAGGGATGCTGCGGGTTGGACACTTGCAATGGTGGTGGCCACACACCTCCAGGCTTTGGGTGGTGGGACCCTTCTTCCCAGTGTCAGCCCCCCATCGGGTTAAGATCCCCCTCCCAGTCTGGCCTGCAAGGACCCTTGGCTGGGGGGTCTTTCTGCACTGGACCCTTTGCCCAAGGTCCCCCCTTGGCTGGCCCCAGTTGCTCACCACATCTGGCTCTGTGGATGCAGCTCTGCTCCCAGCACAGGATCTGCTCTCCCTCGCAGGGCTGGATTAACCTTTTGTGGGCCTGGCGCCAAACTTATCTGTGGGCCTCCATGGGAGCAATGGAGCATGGCGCTGAGACTGGCCGGGCTTCTGCATCAGCCCCAGGCGGCTCAGCTCTGGGGAGACAGGTGGGGCCCCACAGGCAGTGGGAAGCAGAGGCTGCCCGGAGCCAGAGGTGCACTGGGGTCCGGCCAGCAGGCAAAGACGAGCAGGGGAGTGGGGCTGAGGAGACAGCAGGCAGGCAGGCCAAGAGGAGCAAGTGGTGGGTGGGGGGAGCCAGCAGGGTATCGGTCCACAGTGCAAGCGGAGTAGTACTACTGAGCATGGGCCCGGCTCCATGGAGCTACTGGAGCCATTTTAAACCCAGGACTGTCCCCTGGGCTGCTTCTGGGACTCTGCTCCCAAATCTGACCTGCTTCCTGGGCTGCTTTTCTGACCCCTCTGGATCTGGCCCGGCTCTGGTCCCCAGCTCAGCTTGGGCCCCTGCTTTCTCCTTAGCTCGGCCCCACTCTGTCTGACCCAGGCAATTCCAGCTCACACAGAGGATGGGACCCCGCTGGCCTCCTGACTCCCTGATTAGCCTGCCCGCCCTGTCAATCAGGCTGACCTGGAGCATTGGCCTCTCCCCTTTTGGCACTGGGAGCTAGCCAACCAAAACACCCCCACTGAATGTTAGTAAGGGGACAAACCCTTACATTTAGTCAGACAGAAGTTATTGGGCTCAATACAGGGGTAACTGGGGGGAATTTAATGGCCTGTGATATAAAGGAGGTCAGACTAGTTGATCTAATGGTCCCTCTGGCCTTCAAAAATGAATCTACGAACAGGAAGATAACATTTGATGCTGGAACATCTCAACAGTGTCAGGGTTACTCTAGGACAAGAGTCTGAGCTCATTTTGCTGTCACAAAGGAGCTAAATCTCACAGCCAATCACTTATGATACAAGTCAATTTTCATTTCATGAGAACATGACTGGAAATAGAATAAACTAATTAGGGATGGGAATTAGGATGCTGATTGATCTTCCCTCTCTAATACCAGGATCTCTTTCTCCACCCTGTTTACACCCAGCCATTCGTCATGCTTCACATTGTGCCCACTAAATTCCATACAGGCAAGGAGACTAGACCACCCTCTGAAACCCTTCATTGCTCCCCCTCAGTTGGCCAAAGAGGTCACTGCTGAACAAGGCTAGACACTCTGCCCTCTACTCATTGACTGAAAGTGCTGCCCACTGCCCTTGCGGCACACCCAGGACTGAACTGGTTTTCACTGGGTTGATGTCTTTGACAGCGAGGGATAAGGGAAACAAAATGCAGCCTTCCAGCACTGTACAATGTCATTGTCAGGGTAGTTCCTTTTTTAAGTCCAACTGCATTCCCAGACCCTTAGTGAGCATACAGCATAGATTAACCTGAAACTACGATTAGCCATGTTGCAAGAACCCCAGCATTCGAATATCCGAGTGACAGTTCTTCAGTACACATCTTAGCTCCAACCAGATAAATAAATGTACTGGGGAATGTATAAATGAAAAACAGTGAGATTGTCTAGTGCTTCCCATGCGTTCATTCCACAGGGATATTGCAGCATGTACACCCATTACCCAGATCTGCATAAGAGAGTGCATCCACATACACAGTTATTCTAACAGCAGCTTGCTCTGCAGTCAGATTCTGTATAGATTCGCAAAAAGAAAAGGAGTACTTGTGGCACCTTAGAGACTAACAAATTTATTTGAGCATAAGCTTTCATGAGCTACAGCTCACTTCATCGGATGCATACTGTATGCATCAGTATGCATATGATGAAGTGAGCTGTAGCTCACGAAAGCTTATGCTCAAATAAATTTGTTAGTCTCTAAGGTGCCACAAGTACTCCTTTTCTTTTTGCGAATACAGACTAACACAGCTGCTACTCTGAAACCTGTACAGATTCAGTCTGTATTCGACTGTTCTCAGTAGTAGCAGATGACAGAACAAGGAGTAATGGTCTCAAATTGCAGTGGGGGAGGTTTAGGTTGGATATTAGGAAAACCTTTTTCATTAGGAGGGCGGTGAAGCACTGGAATGCGTTACCTAGGGAGGTGGTGGAATCTCCTTCCTTAGAGGTTTTTAAGGTCAGGCTTGACAAAGCCCTGGCTGGGATGATTTAGTTGGGGATTAGTCCTGCTTTGAACAGTTAGTCCTGCTTTGAACATTAGTCCTGAGGTCCCTTCCAACCCTGATATTCTATGATTACTGAGTGTTAGGGCTGGCATGATCTTCCAGATGGAGTTTTTATTTAACGTAGCCTTATTCCTTGTAATTAACAACACTTCACATTTATTCATTTTGGAATTTCTGGTGATTTCTAGGAATTGTGTAGACTAGTTTCCAGTTTATTTTATCCACTGCCTTCCTTATCAGTGCACCTTACCAAGACTCATTCAGGCATACAGCTGAATGAAACAGAGCTCTCATCTGCACGGCAAAGACATATATTAGTTTTACATCATGTTTGGATCAGTCATGTTGTTTAGCAAATATTATTTGATCGCTTGAGCAATGTCATCATGTGCACACACACACATACACAAGAAAAAAAGTCACACATTAAAATATGTAAAGGACCAAGATGTGTTTTCCATTTAGGGATCAGGAAAAAACCAGACAACTTCATAGTACAGTGTCAAGTCAAGAAGAACGTATGGGGCTGAATTTACTTCTGGCAGCGACTAGTGTCCGAGGAAAATCCATGCGGTTGTGTAAGGAGAATGCTTTTAATTGTATATGTGCATGTACATGGTCACACCTTATATTAAAGTTACAATTCATAAATAGTACATTAAAGTGTTATTAAATGATGAATAGATGTTATAAGAATGCTACAGCCGTGTAATATATGTTATAGATAGCTTCCAACAGGTTGTCTAACCATTACACTCTATAACTGATTAACCAGTCTTTTTGATGGGTGTGTGTGTGTGTGCACACAGTGTCTAACTCAGTGTGGTCCTAGTCCTGGGGTTACTAGGGTGCTACCACAAAATAATACAGAATACTGTTTATGTCTGCATACATATGTTGGGGGTAGGGTGAGTGACCATATATAATACATGCTAGGAAAATGTAGGTCTGTCTCCCTCTAGTGGATAGTCTATGTAAGAGGTTTTGAGCGTGCTTCAGGACTTGGTGCTTCAGTTCAAGGGATAGAGGCTCATGCTTTTAGTGCGGTGGATCCCAGCCCTCCTGCCAGCCCAGGTGGAACAGTTACACATGCATACAGTTTGGTGAAATTCCATGTATTACACACCACATAGTTTGTGATTTTTACAAAACCCCTAGAGCAGATGAGTGTGCAGTTTGGGTTGATTTTGCTTCTTTATCCTCTTGTACTGTGCCCTGATATTGACTTTGATTCAAATAAATGACAATCCCCTGGCTTAAAAACAGGTCACAACTCAATTGAAATCATGTCTATCTTTCTTCAGGACCAAATTTTGATTTACGAACAGATTAGAGGTGGTCACAATAGAGTACAATGCATATTACTGAATATTAACATTTAATATAGTGTGTTGAGTTCAGGAGCTGATTAGAGCCCCAGTGAAACAACAGCAATAAGCCATATTTAATTAAAAGAAAATGAAATACGCAGAAGCCGAGGCATGAGTCGTGCATTTCTGCATCCCACTCAGCAAATGAATCATTTCTCTGTTTTCCTTTCTGAAACAAAAAACCTTGCAGTTCATAAAGATTCATAGATTTTTAGGGCCAGAACAGACCATTATAATTATCTAGTGTGACCTCCTGAATAACACAGGAAATGCCCATTACAATAAAGGACTATTCTGGCATTACTATAAAGATCATTTGATATCTTGACTAGATGAGGACATTCCTGAACATATGAACACAGAGCTGAGCCCAAGACAAGATAGGATTGCCCAACTTGCCTATGAGACAAACACAATCCAAACTATTATTAAGTTCACAGCATATGTTATCTCTCTCTATATCACTGTAATAGGCAGACACGCACATTATCTAGCTATATATAATGGGCTATGTTTCTCAGCTGGTATAAATCAACATAGCTCATTTGATTTCAGGGATTTAGCCCAGTACACTGAGAGTGTCAATAGGTACACCTAGGGCCACATCCCTTACACAGTATATACTCAGGGCCCAATTGTGCTCTCATATCAGTTTTACACTGATGTAACTCCACTGACTTAAATGGAGTTATTCCTGATTTATTTCATGTAAGTGAGATCAGTCCCTGAATCCTTACTAAGGCAAAACTCATTAAGCCCACTCATGACTGATGCTGAGTACTTGGCAACTCCCACTGGGCCTGATCCTGCAAAATGTCAAGAAGCCTCAACTTCCACTGAAGTCAGGGATCATTGAAGTTAGCCTGAGCACAGGATGAAACCCAGTGATTTCAATGAGAGTTGCAGGTGTTAAGCATCTCTCAGGCTCTGACTTTAAAGGGAGTTTGACCTGAGTAAGGGCTGCAGAATTTTGCCGAGGTAGAATACCTGAAGTTATGGGGGGGATATGCAGACTTTAATCAGCATGCGTTAGGAGGGCCACATTATTCAGGAGTTGCTAAGCCAAGAATGAGTTATGCATAAGACTCCAAACAAATGCTAACCAAAGCTTTCTATCACCTCAGCAGCTATATTCTTTATGCCACGGTTTAGAAAATAAATAACATTTTAGCAAGTTTCTGAACATTTTGTTGGTCCTGTTATTCAATTATGTCCTGCATGTACAGTTGAGCTGGCAAACACACAAATCCACAACCACCAGGGACTTCACGGTTGTCATCATGCTACACAGCAAGGCCACCAAGATCTTCTTGGCAAGAGTGGAACTTAAACTCAGATCTTCCAGTGTTAAAAGCACAGGCCCCTCCCACTGGAGCTAAAGGAAAGGCTACGTTAGCTGTAGCAATAGAAGGCCTATGGCATAGCTGAGACATGCTGATTCCAATCAGTAGAGCATATTTTATATATACTCCCATACAGAAAAATCTTTATTAACCCAGAGCTAAGGTCGCCGGACTGCACATCCCATCAACACGAATCCTAAAAAAACAAGGATACAAACACTTGTCATTCTTCACCCCACCTACAATCCACTCATTTCTCCTCCTCAATCTTATCTACCTGCCTTCCAATACCCACAGCCCACATATCTCCACACCAAGGGGAAGCTTTAACGCTGACCATGTTTATTACCCAGGGGCCTGGTATTCAGAAGTACGAGCACCCACAGCTCCAGCTGGAGTCAATGGAACCTAAAGGTCATCTGCAGCTCTGAAAACAAAGCCCTATATGTTCCAGTGATTCACATAGGGTTAGTGTGGCTTCCATAAAGTAAGTGTGTGTGTGTGGGTATGATGTTGGGCTGCTCATGGTGGTGTGAGATACACAGCCTGTAATTTTTAGGAAGCTTTATGTGAACAGGTGATTTGTGTTAATCATTGTTCTAAATGTGCTGGGTGTTGTCTGAAATGACAGAACGGAAATCTGCTTGACTGCACATTGAGGCATTCTATTTATGGTTGGTGTTAAGGCTGCCTTGGTGCTTGTTGCTCTCTCCCAGAGCCCACCTCCATACTCTTGTTGACCAGTCCTACCAGCTCACCAGAGGCCTGATCCAGAGTCCATTGGACGCAGGGCCATGTTCAGTGTGCACTAATGGAGTGGGAATCAGGAAACTGAGGTTTGATTACCAGCTCGACCACTGACCTGCTGCATGATTTTGCGCAAACCACTTCACCTCTCTGTGCTGCTGTTTCTCTTCCTGTCCTGTGTAGATTTTAAGTTGTTCAGAGCAAAGACCGTCTCTTACTATGGGTTTGTACAGGGCTTACCAAGCTGGCTCCCAGTCTCATTTGCAGCCTCTTAGCACTACTGCAATTCAAACAACAACAGCTGCAGGGAAGTTGGAGAAACAAGCTCCCAACATCTGAAAATGAAAGTAGCTGATGGATCTGAACAGTTGTGTTAGCTTGTCTTGGAGAAAACTATTATGTTAATTGTGTTATTCTGAATTATACTATTCATGGGCCAAATCTTCAGCTGGTGTAAACCAGGAGAGTACCATCAAATTCAATGGAGCTGTACTGATTTATATCAGTTGAGAATCTGGCCCTTTTTATCTAGTTTTAAAGTTCAAAAAGTGGCATATATCAGAGACACATTTTATGTGTGTGTGTTTTTGTGTGAGAGGACAGTGGCGATTCAAATAGAAGACCCTGAAGGAATTTGAGGGAAAAGGGCAATATTTCAAAAAAGAAACATAATTAAGTGCTTCTTCTGCAAAAGTTAGTAAATACCTCTGTAAACAAATTTCATAGAAAACCAAATTGTCCTATGTCCTACTATGCCAAAACTGGACACTACAAATTCAATCATTAAGGTGTGGAACAGAGGGATTTTAGTTCTGCTTTAACTGGAAATCTCAGTGCAATCTTAACTATGGCATCACAACTGATGGCTTCATAATATGTCATACATACATAGTCATACAACTACAGGCCCATTTATTACAGCATCATTCCAATAAAATGCCCTAATTTTGTTGTTTGTACGGGGCAATACTAAGCAAATAATGCTGAATTGAAAGGGTGAACAAAAAAGTTACAAAGTACATTTAAAATATATATGTTTGGAAAGTAAGCCACAAAAATAAAGGCAATTAACGGGAACACTGACACAGTGAGCAGCTCCTAAAATTCCACCTTAAAAAACTCATTCTTGGCATTCCAAGGTCCGGCTGATTCTTTTTCAAAAACAAAACCCAGTGGATGTAACCAGATTTATTTAAGAAAAAAACACCACTCCTCAGCAACATGTCTGTGGGCATGTAATTATCGAACCAGTGCCCAGATCTGGACACAGGCCTATGTGCAGTTCCAATGCAGATTGCCCTTCTTCCAAAGTGTATCCATGTGCTCCATTATAAATGTGCAAGTAATAGAGAGTTCTGCTTTTCTCTGCACTCTTAAAATCACAGAATTCTTGTATATTTCACTCCACTGCATGCCACTCCACAAGGGCAGAACAGAGACGCACTGCTGAGCGGAGCAGCCCTTTGTAAGTGCACTCTTGCATCACATTCAGATGCACTCGGGGCCTGCCATCCTTTCCAGTGTCCCTTTGAAGAGACAGCTAAAGTGCTTAGGTCAGCAGACTTTCCAGTGGACTAACGCACAGACTTGCAGTGAGGAAGCAACGGCTCAGCATTATAGGAATTCTGCCAGTTCCTGTCAGTAACCATCAGACAAATGAGCCTGAACAGCCAATATAATAAACCAATATATACCAGAGGGAGTGAAAAGGAGAATAAAATTATCCCTTTAAAAATTGGCCAGAAACAGTGTAGCTAATATCATATGCAGTTTATGCTCCTACGGGAAAAGAGCCATCTGACCTTTTAGGGCGATCTGTCGCTGACCACACAAAAGCAATCTCATTATGTATTTTGTAAATAATTTAAAAGACCGAGCTTTTGGCCCTTCAGCTCCACCCTGTCTATATCCCCCTGGCAGCCCATGTGAAGCTGCAACACAGATCAGTGGAATCTGGGGTGCAGAGTTAGGAAAGGACCAATTGAAAACACCCAAGAAATACAAAGGGCTAAATGTATCCATTTAAGAAGAAGAAAAGGAAAGGTGCTACGTGGGCTATGTGAGAAAAACATCTATATTCTTATATTGCTTTTCAAAGGCACACACAGAAAATCCCAGCGGATTGTGGCCGCAGGAGTTCACAAGTCTCCCTTCTGGAATTAAACAGAACAATGTTCCGAGATGTTATACTTGTGGGATGGTGGCTTTTAAAATAAAATAATAATAATAATGGGCCTGATCCAAAGCCCACTGAAGTCAGTGAAAAAATGCCCAATTACTTCAGTGGGCTTTGGACCAGGTGCAAGAGACTGCATGTGAATAATGTGCTGGTTTAGCATTGCCAGTACTGGTACCTCGTCTGGAAAGCAGCAAAGCCAGCCCATGTGCTCTGCTTTATGAATCAAAGTACTGTCAAAGTACATCTAACCAAGCAAAGCATACCTTCTCTCATATAATGGGGGAAAAATACCTGCAGCCAACAGCAGCTCTTAAGAATTTATTCCACACTTTGAGGGAGCAGAGGGGAAGACTGAACTCCAGTTTGCACCAGGACATTGTTTGTACAAGAATAACTCAGTTAAAAGTAGTTGACGACTCTTCTGAGGGACTGGATATTTGCACTGTGAGCTTGCCACATGTTAAAGCTGTTGTACTCTCCTCTCTCCACAACGTACATACGGCCACGATAATTGGGTTCCTCATACAGCACCCATCTAAAACAGAGAATGAATGGATTACTCAGGAAAGCATTTATGCAGCACAGTAGTAAAAACCATCTTTGGTCCCTTGCTGAATCCCTTTGTCAGATTTCACCCTGGAAGTTAGGGAGCTCTGCTTTCCTAAGGGCACAAGACTTTCACCTCTGGGTCAAATCCCAGTCAATATATTTGTCCAGTTTCAATCTGGACACAGAATGGAAACTGCTCTCCTCTGTGGAGTTAACCTCCTTAGTGCTGTTGGCTCCTTCTCCTTGACTTCTGAGCTCCCTTTTGACTATTCCCCAGCCATCCTGGACCACTCCATCATATTATTTATTATTTGTGTTACAACAGCATCTAGAGGTCCCAACTGAGATCTGAGCCCCATCATGCTGAGCGCTGTACGCACACAGGACGAGACCATCCCCGCCCCAAACAGTCCAAGTACACTCCATCTTCCTGAACCCCCCTTTATCTAGAAAAGTAAACTTGGTTCCCCGTTCCTAGATCTAATCAATCTCTCTCTCTCTCTGTGACTGGTGAGAAGTGACCTTCTCAAAGGCCCCTCTTCCATGGAATTCCACAAGGTTCATTTCTTGGCTGGTTTTTTTCCCCCAATTTGAATTTGACATGTTGGAAGGTCTTAAACCAACCTCGTGGTTCGGTTAAGAGAGTGCTGCAGGCTGATCATTTTAATCAAAATACAGCTTCTGAACCACATGTTTTGAGCAATGTTCGAATAAACTTTTATTCTAAATGCAAATCGATTTGATCAATGCAGCACACAGCGATCTCCCATTGGAGAAAAAGCATTGATTGGGCCCCACTGTTTGACTTTGCTGTTGTATCTGAAATGCTTTCTAGTCTGAGTACAGGAAATGTCACAATACTTTGGTCAATTCAAATACTCCGGCTCAGTCACCATTGGAATTTAGTGGAGGCTCTGATGTAAATGTGAATCTAAACAAAATCTTCAAAATTATCATCAATTATTAATCGCAAGGCTGTGATCTCAATTTTCACAAATTACTTTTGTGCATTATCACCAATTTTTTTTAAAAACAAAAACCTCCAGCTCTTCAATGCTATTCTTGCCAAACAAACAATCTCTTGCAATCACTGAACCTTAAAAGGAACAAGACACGTGTCACGTCAGATTATTCTATTTGTGGTACTGGAAGAGAAACGATGCACGACACTTTATGTGGAACAGAAAACATCTATTGAAAGCAAAATACCAGGTTACCAGGCTCCAAAAAGTAGTCACCTCTAATGGCCATATTTCATCCAAAAACTATCACATTTTCAGCTAGATGGCACTATCTTAGAAATTGCTATGAAATCAAAATCTCAGCAGCAGATTTCATTTTCAATAATGCCTTACAATCGTATTATTAAAAAAAAAAAAGGAGTACTTGTGGCACCTTAGAGACTAACCAATTTATTTGAGCATGAGCTTTCGTGAGCTACAGCTCACTTCATCGGATGCATACTGTGGAAACTCATGCATCCGATGAAGTGAGCTGTAGCTCATGAAAGCTCATGCTCAAATAAATTGGTTAGTCTCTAAGGTGCCACAAGTACTCCTTTTCTTTTTGCGAATACAGACTAACACGGCTGTTACTCTGAAACCAATCGTATTATTATTATTTACATTGAAGTTGTGCCTAGAAGCCCCAGTAAGGGACCAACGCTACATAAGGTAGATGCTATGCTCACTTACACCAAGCTATACCATTAGATGGACAGACTTTTCATTCAAATTACATGCAGTGTACTCATTTACACATAAGATAGGAATCACTCTGGACACTAACCATTGAAGTGCAACAACCTCTGTGACAGAATTTGGCAGCTGTTCAACAGCACCTCCAGATAAGAACTTAGGACAGGAAGCGAAGATTTCTGTGCCCAATTGATATTGTGCATGGAAAATTAGCAAAGGAACATAATTACCTTCCAAAAGCCACAAGTAGGATACATCATCAAAAGATCCCTGGGGAGCAAAGAACCTTGCATCTCCCTGAAAGCCTATTATGGGAGACAGCTTTGCCTAGTGGATAGGGCACTGGACTAGGAGTTCAGGAGACCTGCATTCTCTTCCTGGCTCTGCCTTTGACCTGCTGTGGGGCCACTTCACATTTGTGCCTCATTTTCACCATCTGTAAAATGGGGATAATGTGACTTACTCTGCATTGTAAAGAGCTTTGAGATCTAGGGATAAAAAATTGTTATATATAAAATAGGATGCATTATTACAAAAGCCCACCCTGTTCACAGAGTAGTGCAGGATGGGATTGAGTTTGGGGGCTGCCAGATGTATGCAGAAGGGTAGTGGAGAGGAAGAGTCTGCTGTTGCACACACAGTAAAATCCACCATGTTTCTCATCTTAACTCATTGACTGGAAGGGGCTGTGAAATGCTCTGGAAACAGCGTGTTCATGCAAGATAGTGGACGTCATCCCTCATGTTGTTCTCCATATCTTTCACCCTTGGGATGATTCTGAAGTTATGCTCGCAAGATCTGGAGAGAGTTGGCACAGAACCCTCCTCGCCTGGAAGGACAGGCTGGCCCAGCATCGTGGCCCACAGCAGTGTCCAGAGCCCTTTGCAGATGGAAGGATAGACCGACCTGACACAAGGACAGGAGCTGTGTCTAGAACCTGCCTCATCTGGAGGGATGGCTTGTCTTGACATGGGGCCTTTGAGGATGAGATAAGGGGTGGAATGGGACAATCCTAAAAGAATCCCACTCTCAGCTACATGGAAAGGTAAATTAATATAGAATTTAAAAAATAATTAAATCATTTATTTCTGCGATTAATATGAACAAAAGTATTGGGGGGAGGGATATTGAGCATTGGCCTGATAAACCCAGGGTTGTGAGTTCAATCTTTGAGGGGGCCATTTAGGGATCTGGGGCAAAAATTGGGGATTGTGCCTGCTTTGAGCAGGGGGTTGGACTAGATGACCTCCTGAGGTCCCTTCCAACCCTGATATTCTATGATTCTATGATTCTATTGTTAAACTAAAAATGAACAAAGGTATTGTCAATGTTAGGCCTCAATCTTCTGGAAGCTTCAAAAAGCAAGCTCTGCAAAGTTAAACTGAAACTTGAGGTCAGGATGCGCTGCAACCAGATAACACTTTAGGCCGGCTCAAATGTATGAAGATAAACTATGCACCCGAGCATAGCTTATAATATTAAAGCAACCACATTTGAAATAATTGGCTACATAAAGATAAACTATGCACCCACACATAGTTTATAATATCAAAGTAACCACACTAACCACACTAAGAATTTGGCCCACCCTGATTGGTTGGTCTGTTTTAAAACACGGCCAACAAATAAGATAAAAAGTATGAAGGCACAGGACTAAGGTGTGTGTGTTTGATCATAAGGGGACCTCTCTTTGATCAGGAAACTTGACCCACACCCCCTGAATGGAAGGGACATGCACTTCTCGACTGTCTGTACCTGGCCAGTGCGGAAACCAGCCGACTGAAGGGTAACGTATTTTGGATGAATGCAGGGTAAGGGTATGGAGTAAAGAAGTCTGGTTGCTTGAGCTGAATTGATCTCAAGTTTGTATCGATACTATAGCGTTAAGAATAGTAGTAGGTAGTTGATGAATAACATTACATGTACTTGTGCTTGTCTTCAGTACAACTTGCCATTTATATTAATCCTTATTCAGTGCTGGTCTTTTATCTTTCTTTTCTTATTTTGTCTGTGTTGCTTTTATAGCCGGAAGTCATAAAAGATCTTTTTTGAGGAATAATTAGTAGTTTTATTTTCTCTTATACGGACACTACTCAACCTCATTACATCTGTGTTGGATGGTTGGAAGTAGTGATCATCCAGGACACAATTAGGGTCCTGATGCGTGTCCCCTTCTTCCTTCATCTCCGCAATTTCCAATATTCTAAGAGCCTATTCCTTGCTTCTAACCCTTAATACTACGGCACATCTGGAGGAGAGCTTTTTAAGGGCCAAGCAACCCTCTTTAAAGAGGGTTTTAATGGAAAACCTGCACCCTGAAGCTCTCTTTCCCTGAGTCAGCGAGTGAGCATGTGTATTGTCCCCAGTGAGCATTCGCAGGGGCTCTCTCTCCAGGTTTGGAGTCTCAGGAGAACAGATCACCGCAGTGCTGGCCAAGGGGGTGATTCAGCAGCATGCCATGTCAGATTGTGTCATGCACTGGCATGTGGCATGCCTAAGGCAACCTGAATTGATGAGACACAGGTTAATGCAGCCTTCCCCACACTGTGTTTGAAACGCCTTTCTTACCCAGTGAAAGGGACAGTTTAGCAAGAATATCGTCTCTGGGATCCTGGGGCAAGAGGGTGGAAGATTGTGTATTGTGTAACTGGCAATCTGAACCATGACCGAAGGTTGTTCTCTTCAGTCAACAACAACAGATTGCCGGTTATGTGCGTGATCGACCCCTAACTGGCTAGATGGGCAACAGAGAATGGATGTGAGTGCAGCTCCTTAGGGCTTGCCAATGCTCCAAAGGCAGCTGCACCGCTGTAGTGCTTCCGTGAAGACACGACCTACACCAATGGGCCCAAACTCCTTTCCCCGCCTCCCCACGGAGCTGGCCTGAGCCCCTCACCCAAGCCCTCTGTGTAGGGCTGGCCTGAGCCCTGCTGCTCCCCCCACCAAGCCCCTTTTTGGCAAAACTGGCATTTGTCATTTTGGTGATCAGTTGGCAAGAACAAGCAAGAAAAATGCCCAGTTTTGCCAAAAATATCAGGAGGTCTGGGGCCAAGGGTTCCCAAACTATTTCAATCGCGCCCCTCCCCCAACCCTGTCTGCACCCCCCAGGAGCAGGGGCCAGGAGCAGAGCGGATTTGGGGCCCAGGAGCAGGGCCGCAGTTGAGAGCGGGGCCAAAGCTGCGGCTGGAAGCGGAGCCGCAGCCAAGAGCAGAGCCACAGCTGGGACTGGGTGCAGGGCTGGGCCCCGAATGTTCCTTTGTGCCCCGCCAGGGGATGTGTCCCACACCTTGGAGACCACTGCCCTAGGCTCTGATCAGAGCCATCCAGGGAGCCCAGACAACTGTGAGGAGCCCTGCACCTGTCTTGGATGGGAGGGGCTGGGGTGCCCAAGAGCAGCCCCCAGCACATGTCCCTGTCCCCCCAAGATGTGCTGCCCAGGGCAGGTGGAGGGTACAGGGCTCCCCACAGGGGCCCAGGCTCCCTGGGCAGCTCTTACCACAGCCCAGCTTCCAGCCAGGCCAAGGGGCGGGGCCTTGGGAGGAAGGGAAGGAGTAGGGGGCAGAGCGAGATCCCAAATGTTCCTTTTGCCCAGGGCTCCAATAAATCTTAATCCGCCTCTGATGCCCAGCATCAAAAGAATTTGTAGGTGTGGGTTGTGCAATAATCCAGGCCAATCCCCTCCAAAAAAGACCACCAAATCACATGATGGTCATAGGGCTCCTTTGCTCCAACTTTCAGTAAGATCTTCCCCTTCTCTTCACCCATCACCCTCAGTGAAGATGCTCTCTTAGCATGGAAGCATCATGTGTAACCACAGACCCAGCTGTGCCTTGCACAAGCCAAACATTTCCTGGCTCTGAGAGAATTCTGCGGCTTTCTGCTTCCCCTCCACACACACACCCCCCAACACACACACTTCCAACGAAATGTGTTTGTTGGTAAAAGGAAATGTGGTACAATGAAAACAGAAGAATAACTGATGACATAACAAAAAACAACAAATGTGTTCCTGATAAAAGGAGACAAGTTTTTCCCCCCTGAAAATGTTAATTCCCCTGAAACAGTGAGAAAGGGCAAACTCTGCACAACCCTCACTTTGCAAAAGGTTTCAAGGATGTCTGAAAATGTAGGGGAGACAGAAACTGGGCTGATCATAGTTTGCACTGCTACAATGAAGGATCACAAGGCAACCGTGAATGTAGCCTCAGAAGAGTACTGTGATACAGGGAAATATTATTATCCTCATTTTAAACACAGGGAGAATGAAATTCAGAGAGATTATGACCAAAATTGTCAAATATGAGTGACAGAAGTTAGAAGCCTACGTCCACTAGGCAATGAACTGAGTACTGATTTTTCAAAGTGCTATTGAAGTCGATGGGCGTTGTGGCAGCTCAGTGCCTCTGAAAATCACACACACACACCCCTCTTCAAGATGTGTGACATCAACATTTACATTCAAATTCAAATGCTGTAGCCTTGGCTCATCTCTAAGTACCATGAAGCCACACTGGGGAATCCCACAGGACTTCTAATGGAGAGTGGGAAAGCAGGAACCATCTTCATAAGGAACCTCCTCCCCATGACAACCTGTAATTAGACAGGTTTCAGAGTAGCAGCCATGTTAGTATGCATCCAGAAAAAGAAAAGGAGTACTTGTGGCACCTTAGAGACTAACAAATTTATTTGAGCATAAGCTTTTGTGAGCTACAGTTCACTTCTTCAGATGCGTACAGTGGAAAATATAGTGGGGAGATTTTATATACACAGAGAATATGAAACAATGGGTGTTACCTTACAGACTGTAACGAGAGTGATCAGGTGAGGTGAGCTATTACCAGCAGGAGAGAAAAAACTACAAAAGGTTAGTGGTAGCTATGGTGTTGGCTTTGTGATTGAGACACCTGACTACTAGGAACTGGACTGAGGCCACCAGCTCATTTCACATACGCCACCAAACAACCAGCACATGTAAACACTCACTGCTAACCTGGGCTGGATTCAAACCAGCAACCTCGTGGGTCAAAAGGCTCCATGTCCCAGTAGCAAACCCCCAAAGTGGCTAATCCTCCCAGTCTGTGCACTTATTCAATACTGTCAGCTCTCTAGCAAACTCATGAAATAGCAAGCCAGATAGCCATTTACTGCACCCAATCCACTACATTTTAACTGGTGGTTGCCATTGTCTGTAGAGAAAAATTATTTTCAAGGTAAAGATTTCAATGACTCCTAAACCCTACCAGGAAGAACCATCACTTTTTGTCTGAAGCATTAGCAACCTCTTGTAGATGTCAAGATTACTCAATTTACATTTAATCCCCTCCCCACAAATAAATGTATAGCTCAAGATGACCAAACTTCCTCCACCGGTGCAAACCCTCTCTTCGGGCTGACTCCCACTGAAGCCAAAGGGAGTCTCTTCAACAATTTTAGTGGAATAGTCACCACTGCACCCCAGCTCCAAACATGCACTGTCACCCCCAGTCCCAGTCAAGGAGGTTTATTCTTTTGTAACAAAGGTTAAACAAACAACCAGAGTGCAGTCTTAAGTCAGTACCTGGCCCCAGGCTTCAGGGCCACCCCTCCTGCGGGCAGTGCTTAATTTGTAAGGAAAGAGGTGCCGGGGCTCAAGCAATTTTTTTTAGTGATTACTGATGCAGTAAGCCCAGAGGTGCTGGGGCTATGAAGTGCCAAGCCTAGAGGTGCTCAGCCCTGGCACAGATTAAGCACTACCTACGGGTCTCTGACACTCCAGCTCCTGGCAGCTTCCCAGCCTCAGCCAGCTCTGCTTCCTCCTTGGAGTGGCAGCCGCAGGATTGCTTCCCTGAACTCCCCTCTTGCTCCACAACTCACCACAGGAGTTGGCGCCACTCCAGTGTGGCCTTTGCTGCTCGGGGCTCAGCCTGCCACACTCCCCCTTTATGAACCGAGGGTGTAGCCCAGCCCTCTTTAATTAGCTGGATTAGGCTCACTTGCTCCAGTCCAAGGAGCTGGGCTCAGTCTATCCACAGAGACCAGCTACCCTGTGACAAAGTGGATTGGGCTTGTGTGGGGAGCGAGCTTCATTGTGTTTCAAGTTAGAATGACATAGCAGTTGCATTTCTTTTATGTCCTTTGCTTACTTACGCTCCATCTCCGTACACTTTGATGGCATTGACACAGTTCTTGTTCCAGCCCTGCCCTTGCAGGAAAGAGCAATCTTCAGTGAACTCCATGCAGTGACCACTAAAATGGCTCCCATCAAATATTTCCATTCTGTAATGCTCACCGTGCTGGGGACAAAGAGATTTGAGTAAACTCAAAAGAAAATGCATCAAATTGTTTCCCCTGATTGTAAAAGATAACCAGAAAGCAAGAATGATACCTCATCATGGAAATGTGGCAAAAACTCAACAATAACACTGCCCACCCACGAACACATGCTCACAATACCCACCCAAATACCCACATAAACATACAAATGTCTCTCACAAACAGCTCACTCACAAAAAAGCACACACAAACTGCTCCCCAAAATATACCTCTACTAACATCCACACACCTGCATAACCACTGGTCACACACAAACGTATTGCTCACGCTGTACTTACCACACATACTCCCACACCTTTCACCTCTAAATCCCCTCCCCCACCAAACAAGTACTTAAACACTGTTCACAAAGACGCACACCACACAAACGCTATAAGCACAACCATTTCCCCCTCCACATATACATTTAAAAAAACCCCAAAATGCCATACACACACACAAAATATTGGAAATGTGATTGAACAAAAGTATAAGAAGTAAGAACATAGTGCAAAAAAATTTAATAAATCCAAAATACACAGAGGTATTAGATTATTTCCCCAGTTTGTACTTTTCTTCAGTTCCAATCATATCTGTGGTTATTTACACAAGATGTTGTGCCTTTCTTTAAAAAGAAAAGGAAAATATCTTCCCAGAGTCCTAGCTATGAAAGCCTTCAAGGGTGAGTTGAGGTAAATATCTTTGGGGAAATTTTCCTGTCTTCTCCATAGGTATTTGTGATGGAGCTGGTCAAAAGATTTTTTTAAGCAGAATTCAAACAATAGCTAATATATTTTTCATATAAATTGCATTATGCATGAAAAAGCTACATTGTAGTGCCAAAAATCCCATAGCATTCTCCAGCAGTGGAATCTCAGATACCATTCCTGACCAAACATTCTTCCGTGTAACTGTTGCCTGAATTGTTGAAATATTTTAAAACTCTCACTTGTATAAGAGCAATGGAGCACAGGCCTGAGGGGAAGAAAAGCACTCATGCTACTGGCCCACAGATGTTCAGTGGGTCTCCATGGATCTGGAAACAAGGTTCTATGTGATACCCTTGACACAAGCTCATATTCCCCTCTCTGGATTCTGTATTAAACATTGGAAACTGCCCCCTACACAATAGACTTATAACCTTGCCTTAGGAGTCTCGTTGAAATGCTAATATAAAGACAATCTTTCCCCTTGCTGAATGAAAAGGCCTGGTTCCAACATCAGCCGAAAGAGAGAGAGAGAGAGAGAGAGAGAGAGAGAGAGAGAGAGTCCACTACCCCAAAGATGTACATTTACCTCCCCTCAGGCCAGGCTAAGGGAGTGATGCATCTCACCCCGCAAAGTTAGTAAATCAGCAACAGGCCCCAGGATGTGCCAACCAAGAATAAAAAAACCATTAATACTAAGGAGAGGTGACAAGGGTCAACCAGTGGAGCACCAAGCATAGGGCTACAGCCAACCTTTGACTTGTACAACACACAAGCTTGAATGCGGGTGACAACGTACAGCCTTCATTCTTCTCATGGGGCATATCAGTTGCCTCCTGGCCCCAATCAATACATCCTTGGCAGAGTTCTAAGAGCAGCTCTGTGCAGGATCCTCCAGCCACGTACGCCAACCAGAGCAGCATGGGACAGACAGCTGTCCTGGCTTGGTACAGCTCCCACTGATATCTTCTCATGGCAGTTTAAAATGTAAGAAAAGGTCCCCTTCAGCAGCTTGGCTCATTGGCTGACAAATCCTTAGGGGTTAGTGAGACACCAGATTTATTTAATGGAGAACAGGGCCCTCAGTGGACCTAGTCCAAAGAGGCACCTGTTGATGTACAGCCTCATTTTCGTTTGCTGGGTACTGGTCAGCCAATAGCAGCTGCCTGTATAGGAGTAATGAGTGGATTCCTAAATTTGAGAGGATGCTCTGGAGTCTAGAGAAATATGTGTGGTCTTATGTATTGCACATGGACTAAAACTTCACAGGAGATGCACATATCTACACACCCCCCGCCCCCATTCTTTTAGGCTAAGTTTTACACAACACCAAAGAAAGCTACAACCCAATGGGACTTGGGGGCTGTATCAACCTGTAAGTGACCATAACCTGCGAGTAATTTTCTTTAATCATTCTCCCATCAGTAGCAGGTGATGTCGGGATCAAATGGAAAGCTCAAACCAGGTTCAATTATTTTCTCCAGCTGCAAATCCTCCCACTTCTTCCCCGGCATGGTAAAGGCTCTCTGCTCTGTTTGTTTGGTTTCTTTGTGTGATCTGGGCCATATTTGGTATTAATTCAGGGGTGCTCAGAGTTTGAAACACAGGAGATAAGGTGGGTGACTTTGCCAGGAGCCTGAGAGCTGTCCCATAGCAACATCCTCCTCTCTGGTTTGCACAGCAAATTGTGATTCCAATGGCCTCTCCTCCCTGTATACACACAGATTGCTAGTGGGTGTCATCAGGAGTTCTGCACACACAGAGAGAGCAGAATATGAGAGTAGAGCCCTGCCTTGTGCACAGAACTTTGCAATTCATTTGCATGTAAATATTTCATAATATTTAACATTACAAATAAATGCATGTGATGCTGTAGGGGCATTGCCCTCACATATAAAAACCACAGCAAAATCGTACCCCATTAAAACTGCTGACTTGGAAGACAGAATACAGTTTCTGCCCTTGTCCTGAAAGCATGGGAAATTGTTATGCTATTTTGTGGCCTATGAAGACAGTTCATAAAGGGTCTACTTTCCCCAGAATGCTCTTTACTTCCTAATTGTGTATTATTTCTATAAAGCTCGTTTTCTCAGATATTTATTTAGACTCCAGCTAACATGGAAGCTAAAAGCACAAATGCGACCCCCTCAACCAGATATTTCAGCAACAAAAACAAACCTCTTGGAAACTAATTGAAAGTTGGTACTAACCATTCCGACAGGCCTGCAGGAGCCCATGTGATCATTATGGCCATTCCAACGGTAGAAGTTGGGGTATTCCCCATGCTCCAGAACGTATTGCTGTCCTCGGAAGTCTGGGTGACCAAAACAGATCCAAGCTCCACTCTGTACACAGATAGAGTTCACTCGGTTCATGAAACCTCTGTCCTGGAAGTTATCACAGTTCCCACAGACCTCCAGCTTCCTGCCTGTGAAGTATTTGCCCTCATAGAAAGTGATCTGAAATGAGGAGGGAGAGGATGCTGTATTGTGGCACATGCAAACAGACTGCCTGCTTGTACTATGCATTGTTATTCTGAGCAGATGGGTGTCTCTGGCAGACACAGTGGTTCTTTAATTCTGAGTCCAACCAGAGGAGAACTAAATTGTCACTGGACTATTTGTTTTAATGAGAATTGTAACACAGCTCAAGTTTACAACACTGCATGTGACTTTTATACCACCTCTCTCTTGTTCTTTTGTAAATATAAATGTCTGAACAGGAAGCACAGCTACCAAAGTACACCCCATTCTAGTTGCTCCTTTCCCCTCCTTAACAACTTTGCTTCCATTTCTCCGCATTCATTACTAATAGTATCACCACATGATCTCACTTTGCCTTACCCTAACCTAGGAAAATTCCTGCTATCTCAGCCTAGAGAGAACTCTGGCTCTTTGGCCTGAACAGAGGACCAAACAGTTGTTTGTTTACTTACTTTTCCCGAATACTGAGACATTTTCTGCTGGATGCAAACCAAAGCCAAAGCAGAAGCCAAACCAAAAATGTGATCTACAGAAATGTTGGATACCCCACTATATACAGTGAGGAGAGATGAGGCTGGTATCGCGAGATCTGCTTAACAATACAGCAGAAATAGGAGGCTTTAAAAAATCATGCTTACTAGGCAGAACTTCCACTATCAGGCCCTGCTGAGTCCAGAGTTTTGATTTAGTGCGTATAATTTAACAAAAGATTTGTTTGGCAGGGATTTGACTGATTAGTGTTGCACATTTTGAGTTCCTTTTAGAGGCCTTTGTTTTTAGAATGGGCAATAAGGAAATTAGAAAAAGGTGGCTGCTTGGAAGTGGGGGCTCTTTTATTGGCATTTTCTTCTTCTTCTTCTTTTTAAATGGGCCGTTGTTTTTCAGCTCACTCTTATCTACTGGGGCTGGAGATCCCGAAAGTGAGCATCCTTGGAAGACTCCTTAACAATAATGATTTGTACTTCATCCATCAAAGGAACTGCTTCTCGTCCATCCTTAAAACCTTTTTAGACAGCATTTCTGAAGGCCAAACACCCCGTCTGGTGCACAGAGTCTGTGCTTAAAAACTCACAAAATTTATTCATTATTTGTCATTTTTGTTAATGTTCTGGCATTTCAAAGATGCAGCTAAGCACCAAGATATACATATATAATTTAGGATTAAAATGCCTCCCAGGGATTTTAAGCAAAGGCACCACTGACTGCGTAAATAACAGATTTCACAAATACCAGTAACTATGGCTCCCTGGGCATATAGCTTCACATTATATAATCCACAAGTTTCTTAAAGGTGGCCAGCAAAAAAAAAAAAAAAAAAAGACTTACTATTACTTGTATTACAATGGTGTCTAGCAGCTCTAACCGTGATCAGGGCTCACTGTGCAGTGCTCTGCCCCAAAGAGTGTACAGTCTTAATAGAAAAAAACCAAAGAGCTGGAGGGGAAAGAGACAAACTGACTTGTTACTGGTCACACAGCAAGCCTGGGGCAGACTGGAATGAGAACCCAAGTCCCCTGGCTCCCAGTCTACTGCTCAAACCATTAGGCAACACCGCCTCGCAATATAGACATCTACCTATTTTTTGCAGCTTTCTTTATGACGTATAAAGAAAGCCTGGCTAAAACTGAGGTTTTTATAACATTAGAAAAATAGAAGCCGCCGCCGTATGTAACTGTGACAAGACTGACAATTTCCTACAATATTCTGAGTGAACTTTATTGAATATAGGACTTGTGTACACTTAAAATACTGCAGCGGCACACCTGCACCACTGCAAGTGCACCACTGTGGCACTTCTGTTAAGACACTACCTACACCAATGGGAGGGATTCTCCCATTGGCATAGGTATCCCACCTCCCCAAGAGGCAGTTCAGTCGGTTTAAGTGGGTCACTAAAGGTTGTGGATTTTTCACACACCCCCAGCAAAGTAGTTATACAAAGCTAATTTCCTAGTGTAGACTAGGCCTAAATTAAACCTTATTGAATTAAGTTTAATACTTTTGGAATCCTGTTGTATTAATTTAGATGGAATATATTGGCTAAAGGTGTTAACATAACCCAGTCACTGTCCAACATTAAACAGTTATACACAAGGACCAGGGCTTGGTCTACAGAGACTTCAGCCTGCTTAGCACAACAGCAAATACACCATTAAAATCCTTTTAACTTTATATTAAAGATACAGAAAAGAAGGGAAAACAGTTAAAGCATTTGAAATGTAAAGTATTAAGTAAGGCTTTCTTTTAACAATATCCCTTGTTCCCTTTCCCTTTAGCTGTAGAGAGTTTTTAGAAGGAATTCCTCCACCCCTACCCTGTTGTTTGACAGTCTCTTAGTCTGTATTAAAGATGCTAGTACACTGTCTTTTTGGGGAAAAGAGAAGAAGTTAGTTGAGATGGGCTGGGGTTGTCATTGATGATGTTGTTATTAAAGGCCAGTATCAGATGGGAAAGCCCCCCTAATTGACGGTATTAAAGATGGTAACTATCATTCCAGGTGGTGTTTGGGATTCAGCTGGAGCCTATTGGGGTGGCCATGTCATCTGGGTCCTTCTCTTTCTGGTCCGTTCTGGTCAGGACACTTCTCAGGGTCAGGATGATGAAGACCCAGGGGCTCAGGAAACAGTGGGGTGGCAGCCAGGATGGTGAAGCTGGCTCCAGTAGCTTCTGTCTGTTCTTTCCAGCTGTTTTTCGTTTAGTTCTTTCATCCTTTCCTCACAAAAATCTTTTTCTTTTAAGGACTTTAAAAAAAGGATGATGGGTGGAATAGCTCATCCCCTCATTATTTTGTCTACCAATTAGGCTGAGTCAATGAACCAATTTTGGTTCATTAACTTTGGCTTCACATCTCTTGTTTTTAACAAGCGTAATATTAACACAGACCTTGAATCATATCAGTTTGGCTTTTTGGTTTAGACTAAGTCAGTTACTTTTTCCCATTAATATTTGTTATTGTGGGATATCGTAACATTTTATGAACTTTTACATGCTTTTTATAGTTGAGCTCACAATTCAGGTACATTTGTAGACCCAATTGTCACAACAGTCCTGTATGGAATCTGGGGGACACTTTAGGATATTATGAATAGCAATATTGTAAAATTGCAATGAGTTATGCCAGATAGGCCATGCAAGATATCTGCAAAAATGTTATAATTTGCCAGATATTATAATCTTGTTTATGTGTTTGTATCACCTTTATATTGTGAGTTATAGATATGTATGTATGTCTGTATTTCAAACTTGTGCTATGCTTCTGGGTGACATCCCCAGACAGTTTGGCATCACCACTGCCTAGCCTGCTTGATGGCCCATTAAGAACCATCAGCTATACAACTGACCCATTGAGAGAAGGCAAGGGATACACCTTACGACTCAGCAAGGCATTCAGGGGCATGCCTATGGACAGAAAAGGCTTCCAAGCTATGTGCTGGGCAGCTTGTGTTTGAAACAAAGGAAGCACAGGCCACATGGCAAAAGACTATAAAAGGCAGTTGCATCTTCTCCATTTGGTCTTCAGTCCTGCTTCTTACCTCTGGAGGAACATTGCTACAAACTGACGCTCTGAACAAAGGACTGAATGACCCATCCAAGCTGTGGCTGTATTCCAGAGGGACTTTCAACCCAGCAAACTCATCAATACCGCTAGGAACCTGATATATGGACTTTGAAGTCTTTGTATGTATGTGACTGTTTTACCATTTAACATCTCTCTTCTTGTTCTTTTTTCTTAATAATAAACATTTAGTTTTAGACACTAAAGGATTGGCTGGCAGCGTGGTATTTTGGGTAAGATCCAGACCTGGTAATGTGGCTGACACTTTGGGATCAGAAGAACATTTTCTATATGTGAGCAGAGTTTTTAAAATAACTTCTCACTATAGTGGACCTAGGTGCTCACTGGGAGCCAGAGAACTGGAATGCAATAAGGGGGTTGTGTGATTTCTTTTTTTGCTTCTTGGTAATCAGTGTGGGGGATTAGAAGCACAGTTTGTGACTGGTTGGGGAGTTTAACTTCAGTGTTACCCACTAGTCTTGGGAGTATCTGCTCTCCCTTTTGCAGCCTGCCCTGCCCTTGGCATTTCCAGTGAGGGCTGCCCCCAGGCACCACAGAGCACATTGGTGTAGTCATGGCAGGATCCACAGAACCAGATCATTGGGGTTGGGGATCAAAACCCCACGCTATTCCAAATTTGAAATTTAAAACTGAGAGTGTTAAAGGTTAAAGTTAGTCACAATGAGTGATCCACAATCAAAACGGTAAGCCCTGAGAGAGTGTCTTCAGCATGAGAGAGAAATGGCAGAACTTCAGATGCAAGAGAAGCAAACCTTGGCCCAGCTGGAAAAAGAAGCGGAGGAGAGAGCAGAGAATCTCACAGGAAGCAGATGGAGCTGCTGCAAGCTGAGACTGAGGTTGCCAGACTTAAACTCCAAATCAAAATAATGAAAGAACAGCAGGAACTGTGTTATCCTGGTAGTCCAGCTCCTCTCTACAGCAGAATGTGTTCAGTTTATAACAATGCTGGTATGTTGTTTAATAATGATGTGGTAACTATGTTTAATCAGGGGAATGTCATAACCCACTCCCAGAAAAAGCATGAATGTGAATCCTCTGTATTATCTGTAACTGACAGGGAGATCTGTGAAGGGCGGGTGTTTGACTCCAAGCAGTTGTATGTTTTTAACCAGGTATGCTATAACCAGGAAGAGAGTGTCTCTAGCCTTGGGATTATGGAAAATAGCTTTTTGTCCAGTCAGAAAAGCAGTTTATATGGTGAAGAAATTTCTGAATGTCTGTCTAATATCTCAGAAGTGAATCTGGAATTAGATGAAGTGCAGAAAGAAGCTCAGGAAAACATTTATTTAGAGCAAATTAATGTTGGTGGTCAGTTTGAAGCCCTAACTGAGGAAGATAAGGGTAGATTTCTGGTGGGTGATGGATTGATGGCCAGTGAAGTTTGTGAAAGTGAGCCGGAACAAAGTAAAAGTGATTTGCTTAAAGTAGCTCAGTATGATGAGCCACTGTCTGTGAAAAATTCGGTGTGCAAATGTGGTCACCCCATCTCAAAAAAGATATATTGGAACTGTAAAAGGTTCAGAAAAGGGCAACAGAAATTATTAGGGGTATGGAACAGCTTCTGTATGAGGAGAGATTAATAAGATTGGGACTTTCCATCTTGGAAAAGAGACAACTAAGGCCTGGTCTAAACTGGGGAGGGGGGGGAGACACGAGCTAAGTTGGTTTAAGTTATGCAACTTCAGCTTCGAAAATAGCGTAGCTGAAGTCGACGTACTTAGAGCTACTTTCCGCAGTGTCTTCACTGTGGTAGGTTGACTGCTGCCACTCCCCTGTCGACTCCGCCTATGCTTCTCACTCCGGTGGAGTACCAGAGTCGACAGGAGAGTGCTCGATCTATCACGTCTTTGCTAGATGCGATAAATTGACCCCCACTGGATCGATTGCTCCGGAGGTAAGTATAGACTGCCCTAAGTGGGGCTATGATAGAAGTCTATAAAATCATGATTGGTATGGAGAAAGTAAATAAGGAAGTGTTACTTATTTCTTCTCATAACACAAGAACTAGGGGTCACCAAATGAAATTAATAGGCAGTGCGTTTAAAACTAACAAAAGGAAGTATTTCTTCACACAATGCACAGTGAACCTGTGGAACTCTTTGCCAGAGGATGTTGTGAAGGCCAAGACTATAACAGGGTTCAAAAAAGAACTAGATAAATTCATGGAAGATAGGTCCATCAATAGCTATTAGCTAGGATGGGCAGGGATGGTGTCTCTAGCCTCTGTTTGCTGGAAGCTGGGAATGGGCAACAGGGATGGATGATGATTACCTGTTCTGTTCATTCCCTCTGGGGCACCTGGCATTGGCCACTGTCAAAAGACACAATACTGGGCTAGATGGGCCTTTGATCTGACCCAGTATGGCTATTCTTATGTTGTTGTGTTAAGGGGCAGGGGAGGTTCCAGCACTCCTGCTGGAGTGTCCAGTTTTTAAATATTACCAACTTATCAACCCTAAGACGATGTTAGGTTGGAGCAAACTCTGGTAAGCTTATTAGCATGTGTGTAGGTTCATTTATTGTTTGTCATCTGTTTTCTCTGTGATGCTTTGTACCTCAAGAATAAAGTAGGCCTGCACAGGAAGTGGTGTGTGGTCTTTTATAACCGTGGCAATTATACCTGTTAACCATCTCTGAAGAGAAAGCAAGCAGGTGTGCTTGGGCAGCCTGTCTCTCCTGGGAATAACACAGTGAAAGCAGGGAACTGTGCAGCCTGGAAATACCCTAGTCAGAAGGGAGTGAGATGAGGGTCTCCACCCAAGAAAGGCAACAGCTGGGGAGCTGGAAGCTTGACAGTGGGTGCCCTTGCTGGACCTGTGCGGGAAAATACAGTAGTTGCAGTTGCCCTGAACTATGACAGTGACTAATAAAATTATGGCGTCACAGGACACTGAAAGCTGAGCTATTGAGAGGGGAAAGGAGTTCTAGTTTCCCAGACTTTTTTAGATACTTTTTTGCTAGCAAATAACTAATGAACCATTTGGAGAAAGGATGAAATGGTTAAAATAGTAAATATTCACACACACCCTTCAATTAAGGTGTGAAAGGCCACACACACAGATCCCCAATACCTAGAGGTCTTCCAGCAGAAACAGGAAATAATAAGGCTTGACATTCCTAATATTTATTAGGTTAAAAAAAAAGCTTCATCAGAAAGAAAAATGGCCACCTTTAAATGTTTGTAGGGATGCAGGAAACAAGCAAAAAATCTAGTGAGGCATCTCATCAAAATGCTGGCATTATTTTCTAAGTGCTAAATTAGTCACCACATTGTCCTAGGCAAGTAATGAACATATGGAAATTCACATGTTAAAGAGCTACCAAGATCTTATTGCAGTCACCACATCATGAAAATGAGACCTGCACTATCTATTTAATGCCTGGATAAGCAGGACATGAATTGTACAATTGTACTGTCTTCTTCAGCTTTACATTGCTCCCCAGTTCCAAAAGTGATTTTTGATCTTTTAAGATGGAATTCCTGTGGGGTGTGTCAGGGTTCCCTCCCCACTCTGAACTCTAGGGTACAGACGTGGGGACCCGCATGAAAGAACCCCTAAGCTTATTTCTACCAGCGTAGGTTAAAACTTCCCCAAGGCACAAATTCTTTGCCCTTGGAGGGTACGCTGTCACCACCAAGTGATTTAACAAAGAATCAGGGAAAGGACCACTTGGAGTTCCTATTCCCTCAAAATATCCCCCCAAGCCCTTATACCCCCTTTCCTCAGAGGGCTTGAGAATAATATCCTAACCAATTGGTTATAAAGTGATCACAGACCCAAACCCCTGGGTCTTAGGACAATAGAGAAATTAGCCAGGTTCTTAAAAGAAGGATTTTATTTTAAAAAAAAGGTAAAAATCACCTCTGTAAAATCAGGATGGAAAATAACTTTACAGGGTAACAAAAGATTCAAAAACACAGCAGGACTTCCTCTAGGCTTAGTTACAAAAAAAAAAACAGGAATAAACCTCCCTCCAGCAAAGGAAAAATTGACAAGCAGAACAAAAGATAATCTAACACGCCTTGCCTGGCTTTTACTTACAATTTGTAATATGAGAGACTTTTAGGATGGTTTATAGGAGGAGTTTTCTGACCTGATGCTTCTCTGCTTCTCAAGAGAACACACAAAACAAAGCCTTCAAGATCTGAAAGTATCTTCTTTCCCCATTGGTCCTTTTGGTCAGGCGCCACCCAGATTATTTGAGCTTCTTAACCCCTTACAGGTAAGAAGGAATTCTAGGCTACCCTTAGCTGTATGGTTATGACAGGGTGAATGTCTCAGGATGGCTTTGCCAAATTCGAGAACACATCAGCTGACACTAACAATGTTTCTTAAGTGCCATGCTGATGGAGGCACTGCAGCTGTCACTGGTGTTTAGGGCTTGGTGACCAGGGGCTATCCCCCATCCATCTTTTTGTTGTATCTACCTGTTGCCTTTCATCAGACACATTGACCGTAAGCTATTTGAGGCAGGGAACTGACTTTTCAAGAGGTGTGGGTGCACTACCAAGCACACTGGGGTCCTGATCCCTGACCAGGGCCTTCCGTACTACCACAATGTAAATATGAAATAATAGCAACAAACAAGTAACAGACAAGTCACATCAGAAAATACTGCAAATAGAGAGAGATGTATGTGAAAAATAGCATATTGAAGAATCATAAGCACAGGCGTGGGTTTCTTGAACTAAATGTTTAACTTCTACTAAATAAAGGAAAGGTTGCCAATGAATGAGACCTCAAAACGGCAGTAAGCAGCTTTCAGAACTAGTGCCCTCTTCTTGAAGCTCACAAACTGCTCTGCCGCTCAAGCTCCATTTCTAGGTTTAGACGTGTGCAGGCTAGAACAATGCATTACCTTTTGTGTGCTCCCAGTGCTTCCAACCAGTAGCAACACAATAGATCATGTCTCCAGAAAGAAAAATCAAACAGACAAACACAAGAGAAAATGTGGATTCCCTCTGTTGCAGTGGTCATTTTCAGGGAAGTAAAAACTAAGTGGAGGGTGTGAACCTTAGATTTGGAATTTGGGTTCAAAACAGATAAGTACTGAAGGTGTTGATTTTTATCCACACTAACCAAACCCCTTGGGCATGAAAAGTCAGGCTTGAAATCTCACAAGATAATGCTCTCCCCTGAGCTCCTGAACACTTCCTGTCCTGATACAAGCTGTAAATACAGTGGAATGAATAGGGTACACAGGCACTCTGCTTCAGCTCCAAGCCGGACACTAGAAGTGGTGGGAAAAAAGTAAGCAAATGTTTTTGAACCTCAAAAGAGGCTTGGATTTGAAATGGCCCCAGGTTTAGGGATGAGGGTTGTTGCCTATCAACCATCCCTAACTTACATGAGAGTTGGAACCCTACATTCAGCTTGGGCAAAATTTTCAACAGCTCCTAAGTCACATCGGAGCCTAAATTCCATTGAAAAAATCAGTGGACTAAGGTTTCCACTTCGGTGATTTTCAAAAATGGGACTTTGGTTGCTTTTGAAATGTTTACCCTCTATCCTGTTCCCTCCCTCTGATACCTGGTTGGAAAGTCTATTCTATATAGGGTTTTACACTACACTCATCAATGTAGTATCTGAGCACCCTCAAGTATTCAAGTCTTATGGGATACGCACAATACTGCGGGGCTAATTCCTCAGACTAGCTATAATGAGCAGACGTACAGCAAGACTGTCTGGCTGCGCGCAGGTCATTTTTGCATTCACAGCAACGCTCAGCAAGAGTGCTTGCACAGCATTTTGAAAATACGAACATTGGCTGATTAATCCTCAACTTTCCTGGGAAGTAGCCAAGTGTCATCAGCCCCATTTCACAGATAGGGACATTGAGAAGCAGGGCAGTCAAGGTCACAAAATGAGTCAGAGGCAGATCTCAGGAGTTCCTGCCTGCCAGACCTATGCCCAAGCCACTGTGTTGCTTCACTTTGACCCCACTGCATGACATCAGCCTTTCATATAGAAAATAAATGGATTCTGTGTTTCCAACTGGATTTGTATTGCTCAGTTCTTGGCTGGCTCAGAGATGGAGGTATGGCGCAAATTCACATTAGCTCTGCTCACACCACCATGCTTCCTCAGTCTACTGTACCGTGAATGTTCAGAGATCAATACTTCTCTGGTTCTCTGGTCCCTCCGGTTCTGCCTGCCCCATGCTGCTCATGCCACTCTGACCTGCCTCCCCTGTTATAAGTGATTTATTCCTGCTCGAGCTGTTTTGCATATTAATATTTTCTTTTTCAGTCTCCATATCACCCTGGGAGCTAGTCAGGCATGAAGGACACTGCTGTAGTCCTAAAGAGGTGGCAGCTATCCCCAGACACTTCTGCACTTCAGAACCAGGCATGTTAGCAGTAACCAGGGAATGAAATGGCTGTTGTCTGCTTTTTCTCCCTCATCACTGTGCATCCCCTCCCCACTCATTAAACACCAATGCACGTTGTTTTCACTGTGAACGCTGCCATGCAATCCACTACAAGATCCCCGCAACCTATGCTGTCATCCTTCACACCCCTCTTCAACAATCTGTCTGTTCGCACTCCCTCTCCATTGCCTTCTGTGCTGGCATCAAGTTTATTTGGAAGAAGACTCACAATTTCACCATTGCAATCCTTCACGCTTATCATTTGCTTGATCTATATCTCAAGTTAAATTGCCTTGATCTTTATCTCAAATCAATGGCTTTTTTCTTTACCTCCAAAATGTCATCTCGACAGCATGTTTCTGGTCAGGAAAATTACCTGTCAATGACACTTTCTTACTCAATAAAACTTGTGTCTGGGTGTGCCCTTCTTCCTGACACAGAAGGGATAACATAGTGGTTTGAGACTCACCTTTGAAATCTCTAGGGCAGTGGTTTTCAACCTTTTTTCATTTGCAGACCTAGGGTTGCCAATTTTTGTTGGCTGCATTCCTGGAGATTTTATCACATAACAATTTTTGATTAAAGATTAATCTTTAATTCCTGGAGACTCCCGGCCAATCCTGGAGGGTTGGCAACCTTATTGCAGACCCCTAAACATTTTTGAATGGAGGTGAAGACCCCTTTGGAAATCTTAGACATAGTCTGCAGACCCCTAGGGGTCTGAAGACCACAGGTTGAAAACTACTGCTCTAGAGTACTAGACACCAGAGGTTCAACTCAGGCCATATCATGGCCAGCTGAATCCTTCTTGGAATTTGATGAGGAGTGTTGTTCAGAAAAGACCTAAAAATAAGAATATGAAGCTCCTGTGGCACTTATAGAAAGAGCTGGAGCTTGATGGAGTGTTCTTCAGCAAAATCCCTTTCAATCTATTGTGCTTCCTGACGGCCTCCCCTCTTCCCCATGGGTAGCTGCACTTTAGAATCCTTCTGGATGAAAGGTGCTATCAAAAGGATGTATGATTTTTACATGTGAGTGAGTTGGATTTTAGTCTGTCTCCTGCATTGCCAACAAAATTGTCCACTAAATTCTAATTACAGCTCTATATTAATAAAACTCAGGATTCATATGGGTCTCAGTTCAACAAAGCACTTAAATACATGCTTAACTTTAAGCACATGCTTAGTCCATCCCTATTCAGCAAAACAGAAAGTTAAGTATGTGTCTAAGTCATACTGACTTCAGGGGATCCAAGTCTGTGTTTAAGTACTTTGCTGAATCAGGGCCAGAGTGCTTTTCATCTTCAAAGGATGCAGTGAACATGAAATATCACATAGTGGTAGGCCCATGCATAGGTATGCAAGGGTGTTGAGGACACACTGAGCCTTGGACCCTTCCACACAGAAGCTGGCTATAGTTGTAGCCCTCACTACTCATCATTGGCTCTTCTGCAGGCACTAGCTGCTCCAAAAAGGGGAGGGAGGGTGAGTGTATTGTCCCTTTCACACAAGCCAGCAGCGTTTGTCAGCTATGAAGGGGGCTGCGTGCTGCCACCCACCTCCCAGCATACACACATAAAAAGCAGCAGAAAGCATTTTCCCTCACTGAGGCATAATGACTCCCAGAGCTCCCACAGAGCATTGTGGAGCTGCACCACCTCCTATTCAAGGCTATGTCTTAATGATACAAGCTGACCCTAAATAATCAATCTTCACTATGTCCCTGGGAGAAGGAACCCAGCTTGACTCTCAGACCCCAGGATGACACTGCAGTGCTGGAAGGTAGAGGGCAGGGGAAAAAAGCAGTTGGCCAGTTTAGGTCAAAACATTTGATGCAGAGGCCGTTGTGAGAGAAAAGAGCACTCCACAATGTCACTGCTATAGAGTCACATCTCTGACCTGCATCCTGCAGACCTGATGCCAGGACATGGCCAGAACAGAATTAATCACACTTGGGTTTGAAAACCCCCAATACCAACATGCTACACTTGTGGCAGTCAGAATACAGATGCCTGGGTCTTACCCACTGCCTCCCAATGGTCCAGCCCTTCTGCTTTCTCCCTCCACCCCCCACACCTGTCTCCCAATGGTCCAGCCCCTCTGCTTTCTCCCTCCACCCCCCACACCTGTCTCCCAATGGTCCAGCCCCTCTGCTTTCTCCCTCCACCCCCCACACCTGTCTCCCAATGGTCCAGCACGGCTGCTTTCTTCTTCCCCCCACCCCCAGATACCTGCAAACCAGTTTTTCAGAGACAAAGACACACTAGCACCCCAGCCAGGTGTTAAAAAGCTATCACCAGCTTAAGCAGCCATTCTTCAGCAATGGGAAGGTGTAAACAAGAAATTTCCATTTCATCACAGAGCCAGTTGAATCCTGTAATGGGATCACCACCAACCTCTTGCAAGCTCCCCCCCTGGTTGGGTGTGTCCGCAGGCTTTAAACCACTCCAGCCCTGATATGGGGCCTTATCCCCAGCGCTTCCTCCCTGGAAACATTATCTTCCTGTGGCCCTCCCCAGGCTCAGTCCCTACTCAGTCCCCACCGCCAGCCAGGAGCTCCTTCATTGCTCCCCGGGTCCCTGCTAGCAAACTGTTTTAGGCTCAGTCCTAGCAGCCAGCCAACCAGGAGCCTCTTGCTCCCCCTGTCCCTGCCAGCAAACTGTTTTTGGTCCTGCTGCTCTTCCAGCCAGGCACACAGCAATCCTTTCTTCTCCAACTCCAAGCAGCAACTGCCCTGTCTCTGGCTTTATAGCTCCTTTTTATAGGGCTGGGCCCTGATTGTCTGCTTCCCCTGCAGCCACTCTAGCCTGCTTGGAGGACCTTCTCCACTGCTTCTTTCCTAGCATGGGTGTGGCAGAACCCTAAGGCCTCAAGCAGGGGGCCTTGTCCACTCCATTACAAACCCTCACATCCACAAGAGACTACTTGTCACCTGCACCTCAGTTGGGGGTAAACCTCAAAGAGGAGACAGTGGTATAAGAGAAAGAGACAGTGAGCTCCATTTCACCTCTCCTCATCCCATCTCTTTGCTCATGACATCAACGACTCTCAAAAAACTAAACTAAGGGGAGGTGTCCCTATCTGAAAGGAGACCCAGCCTGTGACATTTACAACAGCGTACGGTTAGACAAAACCTTTGCTTTTAATGCAACTTATCTTGTTAAATTAGGTATTAGCTTGCATATTATTCTTTTATTTTCTTTTGTAACCAATCCTGACTTTTATGCATTAATACTTGTAATAGCTTAAAATCTATCATTTCTATAGTTAATAAACTTAACTTACTGTTTTATCTTAACCAGTGTGTTTGGATTAAAGTATTGGGAAGCTCCATTTAGGATAAGAGGGCTGGTGCATATATCATTTCCTCTGATGAAAGGACGGACTGTCTGTGAACTTGAACTGTTCAGTAGTGTGCTGAACAGTACAAGATTTACATTTCTGGGGAGACAAGGCTGGAACTAGAGAATTTGCAGGTGTTTCCCTGAAGTTTAATTCATGAGTGCCGGTCAGAGTGCTCATGTATTTAGTTGGGAGTGAATTTGCATGCTAATGGCTGTACGAGCAGGCCAGGTGTGGCTGTTCTGACAGCAAAGCAGTGTAAAAGGCACCCCAGGCTATTCACACCGCTGTTCAACAGTCCAGATTGTACCCAGGGGAATGCCACAGCTACCCACGCTCCCTAACTCTATTAGCCACTCACTGTACATTCACTTACATTTAAAAAAATCTATTCTAGAAAATTAAAAAAACACAAACAGACCCTTGGTTTTTCTCACGGTCAGCGTTGTTGCTGCTCTTGCTTTTGGGAAGCGGGGTGGTAGGTAGGTGGCAGCTGTATGGGATCCCGCAGATTTACTGGGAGTTGCTTATAGGATTGCATTGTACAGGAATGCAGAGAGCGGGTGAGGGAGGGCTGCCTGGGAATTTATGTTTGGGCTCAATGTGATGTTATCTAAGACTCTTACCAATGCTGTATTGTGCAAGGATTAACAGCCTGGCACTGGCCGTGAGCATTAGTATGTACAGCGACTGGAGTTGACCTCATGGAAGCATGAGAGCTCCCAGCTAACCACTAGCACAAACACCACACAGCAGTCGCTCCTTGTGTGCTTGTTCGCAATCAGTGCCTGTGGAGTACATGGGTGTGCACAGCTCTAGGCAGGGGAATTTCTGGAACATGCATCACAGACATGTATTCATTTTTAAATTAATTAGAGTTTCTTTGAGGGGGAGGAGGGTGGGTTCCCAGAACTCACACAAAGTCCTTGATTCTGACCTTGTGGTCATTGATTTTACACTGATGTAGTCCTGATTTACACCAGCTTAACTGAGCAGACTCCAGCCCAAATAATCTGAACCCAATAAATCTCTACTTACACACACACACACACACACCACACACAGTTTCAGTGTGGCAAGTTTGAACGGGAAACTAATTTGTACAGATGAATTCTAAACTGCTAATTAACCCTTAACTGTGAGAATTGCTAAAGGGCCTTGTTACAGCAGGATGCCAACCACTCGCCTTTCACTGATATCGCAGGGGATTGAGGCTGCTCTGGATCTTAAAAGATGGTTTCCCTGAACGACAAATCTTGTTACCTCTCCCCACTGATGTGGAGAGGCCTCTTGCAGTGGAGGAGGCAAAGTTCCACTATGCTGAAGGGAAGGGAGCAAAGATTTGGAGAGGCCATGAATGGGGTTCACAGACTCATCTCCACAGAGGTTCTGTCCACATGATTCCTGACAGGATGGCGACTCTCTAAGGCTCTGTACATTCTCCCATAGTTCAGCTTGGATATTCTATTTCCCCCCAGTTATAGTAGTTTGAAATGGTGAAATTTGCAGGTGAGCAAGCTTCCCTCACAATTGTCTGATGTCAGACATGGCTCTCATCCGAATAAGGCTGAACCCAGTTCTTATGAACTGCTGTCAATCAAATGCAATAAAACACACACATATTTTAACACATTGAAGTCAATTACTCACTAGAAGCAAATGACAGAACTACAGAAGTTGGAGATGGAAAAAACATTTTTAGATAGAGTCCCAGGGTTTCCCAAACTTTTTGCAGCTGTCAAAACCTCTTTAAACTAAAGTTTTTTTGTGACCTGTCTCTCTCAAGAGCGCCAACCCGAACCATGACCTGGTGAAATTTTGTAACTAAAGTCACACAGAAATAAGTAAGTGTTTAAAAAAATAAAGAAATAAGAGAAGAGGTCGATAGAGGAGGTAGAAATGTTACATTCACTCAGTTCAGTCTGGTGGATGTACCTGTCTAGCTGATAGAAGATGATCCATATAATATCTATTGGGAAAATACAGCATCTTAATCCATTTCCTATTGACAGCTGATCACAATAATTTGTTTTCATGGCCACCACCAAAGAGAAAACCAACTCACAGAGGCACAAGGTAAAAAAATGGGATGAAAGCCTCCATAGCTTTCATGCCTAAAGGCGGGAACTCCTCCTTCAGAGATGGCCAAAACCTGCTGAGCTCCTGGCTAGAGAGTCAGTGAGTTACACGGTCCTGTGACAAGAGAGACTTGATTGTTTGTTTTGCAGCGACCCAGACTCGGTGATGCCAAGCCAACAGCATCCTGGATAAAGGAAGAGCAAGCTGTATCTTTCCCCTCTGTTAATCTTCAAGTAAATTGTCCCACACCTGGGTATGAAGTGCCCTCAGATGCTGATTTGAGATACTTGTTAGGATATAGATATTCAGGCCTGTCTGCAAAGGCCTGTACTTTAAGAATTTAGGTGTATTCTTATCATTTGGCTAGTTAGAGGTATAAAAGAAAGAATCAAAATCACTGTCTACCAGTGTAAGGGCCTTCTCTTACTGTGACAGTCTGAGGCCCTGTTCTTAGGCTAAGGCCTTTGGCTAAGCAACAGAGGCAGCCATAAGCTGGGAAGCAAATGGTCACATCCTCACATTGCAAACTAGTCACATTGAAATAAGGTGCTATTGGGCTGTTAGGAATACAGTCCTGTCCTGATAGTGCCTGTCACCTCCAGAGAAAGGGAAGGGCCTAGAAAATGTAAAAGGAAACTTAGTTTGATAGCATCCTGTCTGGCAAGAACTCACTTATCAATAGCTGGGATGTGAAATCCTCACTTCTGTATTGTTTTGTCATTATAGTTCCCACTATGCTATTGTTTGTCTGTATAATCTCTGTCTGGTTCTGTGATTGTTCCTGTCTGCTGTATAATTAATTTTGCTGGGTGTAAACTAATTAAGGTAGTGGGATATAATTGGTTCCATAATCATGTTACAATATGTTAGGATTGGTTAGTTAAATTTCAGGAAAATGATTGGTTAAGGTATAGCTAAGCAGAACTCGAGTTTTACTATATAATCTGTAGTCAATGAGGAAGTGAGGGGTGTGGGGGTGGGAATGTGTGGGTGGGGAAGATGGGAACAGGGAATGGGGGTAAGGAAATTGGAATCATGTTTTGCTAACTGGGGAAATGGGAACAGGGAATGGGGGTAAGGAAATTGGAATCATGTTTTGCTAAGGGCAGGAATGGGAACAGGGACACAGGTGTAAGGCTCTGTGGTGTCAGAGCTGGGGAGGAGGATACTAAGGAAGGAAACTGGAATCATGCTTGCTGGAAGTTCACCCCAATAAACATCTAATTGTTTGCACCTTTGGACTTCTGGTATTGTTGCTCTCTGTTCATGCGAGAAGGACCAGGGAAGTAAGTGGGTGAAGGAATAAGCCCCCTAACAATACTGGTGGTCCCAGACCATATTCTCAGTTCACTCAAAGTCTGAACAAGAGGAAGAATGACATGGGAAGAACCACTGATGAGTTTCCCTGATTATTGCTTCAACTCTGTCACACAAGGATAAAGCTTTCATCTCCCATCCCTGGGGAGGAAGCAAATTCAGCTTGTCCACGTGCTCAAAAATCTACCAGGGTAAGGCTAAGTGTAGCACCCACAATCAATCACAGAAGGCGTTGGCGAGAAGAGATTGCTTATCATTCCAGAAAAGCTGCATCTCTGAGGAGTTGAGTTAGTGTTATACCTCATGAGACCACCTGGCTTGGAGGAGCTATGGGTGAAGGGAGCCCATGTAAGACACAAAGCTGAATTCATTGAGAAGTCATTAATGAAGTTCACTATAACAGCTTCCTGAAGGGGCAGATTTTCAAACCTTTGCACTGCAGCAAGCACTTGATGGCGTATGAAACACTGAAGCCATAAGGCCTCGGGTGCCATGTTTTGGACTGCGTGGCCAGTTCTCAATGCTCATTGCCTTAGCAGCTCGAAGCAGGCTGCAATAGTCCATTCCCGCTGAAGGTAGAGGCTGTGGAAACCCCATTATTGGTTAGACAAAGACCTGTCAGGGATGATCTGTATTTACTTGGTTCTGCCTCAGCACACGAGGCTGGATTTGATGACCCATTCAGTTCCCTTCCAGCCCTACGTTTCTATGACTCTAAGGTGAGGCTCTGACTGCATTCGGGAATGCCTAGGATGAACACTACCCTGCTGTGCAGCCCAGCACAACTTTACGAATACAGGTCTTCAAGTGAACCGACAGAAACATTCTGCACAAACACGAGAACCTGTGTAGCACCAGGCACAGCAGTAGATGGGTTGAGCAGTTAGCTGTCTTGAGTGCTGAAAGCAGACGCGCTCAGGAATCCTCAGCTATGCCACTAATAGGGAATGAAACATTGTCACAGGTGTGTGTGGTGGGGTGTGCGCCTGGGGCTGATAGGCCAATTATGGTATCTGCTGCACCTGGAGGGAGAGCCAGGCTTAACAGAACATGAAGCCCAGCTGGGCAGGAGCAGGCTGGTTAGTAGAAAGCCAGGAAGTTGGACTGTGCGATGGAGGATTCTCTAACCCCACATGAAGTCACTCCGGAAACTGAAGAAGAGTCTATTAGAGAAGAAGAATGGATACAAAGTGGGAAAACAAGGAGAGTAGAAGCAGAATCAGGTGATGATGATATCAGCAAAAAAGCAAAGCTGAGGAAGGAAATAAACCAAAATGTGATACTTGTAAGATCCCTAGCCAAAGAAATAAGATTAGGAGATGCGAACCCTGTGAAAGTAGCTAACTGGATTTAAAAAGCATAGGGGCTACTGTAAGAGCTAGTCTGAGAGATGGCGATCTTTTAGTTGAATGTAAAAATAAAGAGCAAGCTGATAAACTGCTAAACCCTGAAATGCTAGGGAAAGTTAAACAAAAGTTGTCACCTACCAAAGTATTTGACTGAAATAAAGGGGAGAATATATGGAGTGGCATGAGAGCTGACCAATTAAGAGAGAGGCTACATTTTAATCATGGATATTTTTAGTAAAAATCGTGAACAGGCTATGGGCAGTAAACAAAAATTCACAGCCTGTGACCTGTCCATGACTTGTACTATATACTCCTAACTAAAACTTGGAGGGAGGCCGCAGATGCTCGGGGTGGGGGGGAAGAGTGGTGCAGGGCACCACAGGTGCTGGGGACGGTGGCCCAGGACCTCCACTGGTGCTGGGAAGGGGGGCCGGGCAGCAGCATGTGGCCTGGGACCCCCACTGGTGCTGGGAGGGGAGGGTTGGCAGGCTCCCTATCTGGCTCTGACCTGTATGTCCCTGCAGCTCCTAGGAGGAGGGCCAGCCAGGGGGGTTCCATGTGATGCTCCCACCACAAGTGCCGGCTCAGCAGCTCACATTGGCCAGGAACCACAGCCAATGGTAGCTGCAGGAGCAGTGCCTATGGGCGGGGGCAGTGCGTGGAGCCCCCTGGCCCCTCTGCCTAGGAGATGCAGGGACTTGCTGGTGGGAGCTGGGGAGCGCCCCCTACCCCCACCAGGTAAGCACTGCCCTGCGTGCCAACCCCCTGTGTGAGCCCCCTCCCACACACCCAAATTGCTGCTGCTGCTACTAGCTCAGGGGCTGCCAGGCGTGGGCAGACCCTGAGCCAGCACTGCCCGCTATACAAGGCAGGAGATCAAGGAAGTCATGAGAGAGCCGCAGCCTTAATTATGAGATAACAAAAGCATAGAAGATAAAGTGTTAGTAAGTAAGTGACTAATTAGTAAACAAGGAGAAGAAAGTAAGCCATCAACAGCTGCACTGATTACATTTAAGAGTTCTTGCTACCTGAGAAAGTAACACTAGGGTTTCAGATCTTCCAAACCAAGTTATATACCCCCCCCCCCCCCCGCTTACGGTGTCATAAGTGCCAACAGTATGGGCATGTAGCCACTGTTCGTAAAGGGAAAACAAGATGTGGTAAATATGGGGAAGGACATTCCTATGAAAATTGTATAGGACAGAGGTCAAATGTTGTAACTGCAGTGGTAATAACATTCAGGCATATAGAGGCTGTACTGTGGCAAGGCAAGCTAAAGAGATACAAAAAAGGCAAAAATTGTTAACCCACCTTATGCAGAAGCTGTAAGGAGACTTTCAAAGCATCAGGTGGAGAAGGAAGAGACAGTCAGCACAGGAAAAGGGGAACGGCAGACACAACCTCATTCTATAAAGAATATGATAAACACTGCAGAAGGAAAAGGCAATGATATACTAATAATGAAGAAAGAAAAAAAGGGTTTTTTGCATTTATGATAGAAGTGATAAATTGTACATCACAAACTGGGGAAAAAATAAAACAATGAAAATTATAGCAAGAGCAATGGAAAAATACTTGTATGTTAGCAGCTTGTCAATGGACCTTATTCATGAAACTTAGAATGAAATTAGTGGTGAAATATGACAAGTATGGGGATCTCAATCTTTTGTTGGAATGCGCACAGTCTAATAGCACACGGTCAAGAACTAGAAAAAATATCCTGGAAATGAAAGCTAAACCATATGTTGTGTGTATCCAGGAAACATGGTTGGTTAAAAAGCTTACATTTAAAATTCCAAGGTATATTGCCTTTAGGCAAGGCCAAAAACTAGGAAAAGGAGGAGGCGTTTGTACTTTCATTAAGGAAAGATTAAGCCACATAACAGTAGAGAATGAAGAAGTAAGCCTAGAATATAATGCTATTGAGATCCCAATGCAGAAGATATTTCCTTAAGGATTTATATCTATAACCCATGCGGGAAATTAGAAAGTTTGGAGCTACAAGAAATAGTGAAGAATACTAAAAGACCATGTACTATATGCTGTGATCTAAATAGGCGTAATAAATTGTGGGGAAGTAAGACAACTAATAAAATGGTGCATGGTTAGAAAAGTTCACTGATGAAAACAATCTAGTGGTTTTCAACTTTGGCACCCCAACTAGATTTAATGCAGCAGATGGTAGTTTTTCCTGCTTAGACTTGGGAATTGTAACAGCAGATATTGCAAGTAAATGCAACTAGGAAAATATATAAGGGTATGTCTACACTACGGAATTAGGTCGAATTTATAGAAGTCGGTTTTTTAGAAATCGGTTTTATATATTCGAGTGTGTGTGTCCCCACAGAAAATGCTCTAAGTGCATTAACTAGGCAGAGTGCTTCCACAGTACCGAGGCAAGCATCGACTTCCAGAGCGTTGCACTGTGGGTAGCTATCCCACAGTTCCCGCAGTCTCCGCTGCCCATTGGAATTCTGGGTTGAGATCCCAATGCCTGATGGGGCTAAAACATTGTCGTGGGTGGTTCTGGGTACATATCGTCAGGCCCCCTTTCCCTCCCTCCCTCCGTGAAAGCAAGGGCAGACAATCGTTTCGCGCCTTTTTTCCTGAGTTACCTGTGCAGATGCAGTACCATGGCAAGCATGGAGCCCGCTCAGGTAATCGTCACCATATGTCTCCTGGGTGCTGGCAGACGCGGTACTGCATTGCTACACAGTAGCAGCAACCCATTGCCCTCTGGCAGCAGACGGTGCAATACGACTGGTAGCCGTCATCGTCATGTCCGAGGTGCTCCTGGCCATGTCAGCCAGGAGCGCCTGGGCAGACATGGGCACAGGGACTAAATTTGGAGTGACTTGACCAGGCCATTCTCTTTAGTCCTGCAGTCAGTCCTATTGAACCGTCTTATGGTCAGCAGGCAGGCGATACGGATTGCTAGCAATCGTACTGTACCATCTTCTGCCGGGCAGGCAAGAGATGAGGATGGCTAGCAGTCGTATTGCACCATCTTCTGCTGAGCAGCCATGAGATGTGGATGGCACGCAGTCCTTCTGCACCGTCTGCTGCCAGCCAAAGATGTAAAAGATAGATGGAGTGGATCAAAACAAGAAATAGACCAGATTTGTTTTGTACTCATTTGCTTCCCCCCCTCCCCTGTCTAGGGGACTCATTCCTCTAGGTCACACTGCAGTCACTCACAGAGAAGGTGCAGCGAGGTAAATCTAGCCATGTAGCAATCAGAGGCCAGACTAACCTCCTTGTTCCAATAAGAACAATAACTTAGGTGCACCATTTCTTATTGGAACCCTCCGTGAAGTCCTGCCTGAAATACTCCTTGATGTAAAGCCACCCCCTTTGTTGATTTTAGCTCCCTGAAGCCAACCCTGTAAGCCATGTCATCAGTAGCCCCTCCCTCCGTCAGAGCAACGGCAGACAATCGTTCAGCGCCTTTTTTCTATGCGGACGCCATACCAAGGCAAGCATGGAGGCCGCTCAGCTCACTTTGGCAATTAGGAGCACATTAAACACCACACGCATTATCCAGCACCAGAACCTGGCAGAGCGATACCAGGTGAGGAGGCAACGTCAGCGCGGTCACGTGAGTGATCAGGACATGGACACAGATTTCTCTGAAAGCATGGGCCCTGCCAATGCATGCATCATGGTGCTAATGGGGCAGGTTCAGGCTGTGGAACGCCGATTCTGGGCTCGGGAAACAAGCACAGACTGGTGGGACCGCATAGTGTTGCGGGTCTGGGACGATTCCCAGCGGCTGCGAAACTTTCGCATGCATAAGGGCACTTTCTTGGAACTTTGTGACTTGCTTTCCCCTGCCCTGAAGCGCATGAATACCAAGATGAGAGCAGCCCTCACAGTTGAGAAGCGAGTGATGATAGCCCTGTGGAAGCTTGCAACGCCAGACAGCTGTCGTTGGGAATCAATTTGGAGTGGCAGTTGGGAATCAATTTGGAGTGGGCAAATCTACTGTGGGGGCTGCTGTGATGCAAGTAGCCCACGCAATCAAAGATCTGCTGATATCAAGGGTAGTGACCCTGGGAAATGTGCAGGTCATAGTGGATGGCTTTGCTGCAATGGGATTCCCTAACTGTGGTGGGGCCATAGACGGAACCCATATCCCTATCTTGGCACCGGAGCACCAAGCCGGCGAGTACATAAACCTCAAGGGGTATTTTTCAATAGTGCTGTAAGCTCTGGTGGATCACAAGGGACATTTCACCAACATCAACGTGGGATGGCCGGGAAAGGTACATGACGCTCACATCTTCAGGAACTCTGGTCTGTTTCAAAAGCTGCAGGAAGGGACTTTATTCCCAGACCAGAAAATAACTGTTGGGGACGTTGAAATGCCTATATGTATCCCTGGGGACCCAGCCTACCCCTTAATGCCATGGCTCATGAAGCTGTACACAGGCAGCCTGGACAGTAGTCAGGAGCTGTTCAACTACAGGCTGAGCAAGTGCAGAATGGTGGTAGAATGTGCATTTGGACGTTTAAAGGCGCGCTGGCGCAGTTTACTGACTCGCTTAGACCTCAGCGAAACCAATATTCCCACTGTTATTACTGCTTGCTGTGTGCTCCACAATATCTGAGAGTAAGGGGGAGACGTTTATGGTGGGGTGGGAGGTTGAGCCAAATAGCCTGGCTGCTGGTTACGCGCAGCCAGACACCAGGGCAGTTATAAGAGCATAGGAGGGCACGGTACGCATCAGAGAAGCTTTGAAAACCAGTTTCATGACTGGCCAGGCTACAGTGTGAAAGTTCTCTTTGTTTCTCCTTGATGAAACCCCCCGCCCCTTGGTTCACTCTACTTCCCTGCAAGCTAACCACCCTCCCCTCCTCCCTTTAATCATTGCTTGCAGAGGCAATAAAGTCATTGTTGCTTCACATTCATGCATTCTTTATTCATTCATCACACAAACAGGGGGAAGACTACCAAGGTAGCCCAGGAGGGGTGGTGGAGGAGGGAAGGAAAATGCCACACAGCACTTTAAAAGTTTACAACTTTAAAATTTATTGAATGCCAGCCTTCTTTTTGGGGGGCAATCCTCTGTGGCGGAGTGGCTGATTGGCCGGTGGCCCCCCCACCGCGTTCTTGGGCGTCTGGGTGTGGAGGCTATGGAACTTGGGGAGGAGGGCGGTTGGTTACACAGGGGCTGTAGTGGCAGTCTGTGCTCCAGCTGCCTTTGTTGCAGCTCAACCATACACTGGAGCATACTGGTTTGGTCCTCCAGCAGCCTCAGCATTGAATCCTGCCTCCTCTCAGCACGCTGCCGCCACATTTGAGCTTCAGCCCTGTCTTCAGCTTGCCACTTACTCTCTTCAGCCCACCACTTACTCTCTTCAGCCCGCCACCTCTCCTCCCGGTCATTTTGTGCTTTCCTGCACTCTGACATTATTTGTCTCCACGCATTGGTCTGTGCTCTGTCAGTGTGGGAGGACAGCATGAGCTCAGAGAACATTTCATCACAAGTGCGTTTTTTTTTCTTTCTAATCTTCACTACCCTCTGGGAAGGAGAAGATCCTGTGATCATTGAAACACATGCAGCTGGTGGAGAAAAAAAAAGGGACAGCGGTATTTAAAAAGACACATTTTATAAAACAGTGGCTACAGTCTTTCAGGGTAAACCTTGCTGTTAACATTACATACATAGCACATGTGCTTTCATTACAAGGTCGCATTTTGCCTCCCCCCACCGCGTGGCTACCCCCTCAACCCTCCCCCCTCCCCGTGGCTAACAGTGGGGAACATTTCTGTTCAGCCGCAGGCAAACAGCCCAGCAGGAATGGGCACCTCTGAATGTCCCCTGGAGAAAAGCACCCTATTTCAACCAGGAGACCATGAATGATATCTCACTCTCCTGAGGATAACACAGAGAGATAAAGAACGGATGTTGTTTGAACACCAGCAAACATACACTGCAATGCTTTGTTGTACAATGATTCCCGAGTACGTGTTACTGGCCTGGAGTGGTAAAGTGTCCTACCATGAAGGACGCAATAAGGCTGCCATCCCCAGAAACCTTTTAAAAAGGCTTTGGGAGTACATCCAGGAGAGCTGCGAATGCCAGCGCAAATTAATCCTTTCACATGCTTGCTTTTAAACCATGTATAGTATTTTAAAAGGTACACTCACCGGAGGTCCCTTCTCCGCCTGCCGGGTCCAGGAGGCAGCCTTGGGTGGGTTCGGGAGGTACTGGCTCCAGGTCCAGGGTGAGAAACAGTTCCTGGCTGTCGGGAAAACCGGTTTCTCCGCTTGCTTGCTGTGAGCTATCTTCTTCGTCCCCAAAACCTGCTTCCGTGTTGCCTCCATCTCCATTGAAGGAGTCAAACAACACGGCTGGGGTAGTGGTGGCTGAACCCCCTCAAATGGCATGCAGCTCATCATAGAAGCGGCATGTTTGGGGCTCTGACCTGGAGCGGCCGTTCGCCCCTATGGTTTTCTGGTAGGCTTGCCTCAGCTCCTTAAGTTTCATGCGGCACTGCTTCGGGTCCCTGTTATGGCCTCTGTCCTTCATGCCCTGGGAGATTTTGACAAAGGTTTTGGCATTTCGAAAACTGGAACGGAGTTCTGATAGCACGGATTCCTCTCCCCATACAGCAATCAGATCCCATACCTCCCGTTCGGTCCATGCTGGAGCTCTTTTGCGATTCTGGGACTCCATCATGGTCACCTCTGCTGATGAGCTCTGCATGGTCATCTGCAGCTTGCCACGCTGGCCAAACAGGAAATGAGATTCAAAAGTTCGCAGTTCTTTTCCTGTCTACCTGGCCAGTGCATCTGAGTTGAGAGTGCTGTCCAGAGCGGTCACAATGGAGCACTCTGGGATAGCTCCCGGAGGCCAATACCGTCAAATTGTGTCCACAGTACCCCAAATTCGACCTGGCAAGGCCAATTTAAGAGTTAATCCACTTGTCAGGGGTGGAGTACGGAAATCGATTTTAAGAGCCCTTTAAGTCGAAATAAAGGGCTTCATCGTGTGGACGGGTGCAGGCTTACATCGATTTAACGCTGCTAAACTCGACCTAAAGTCCTAGTGTAGACCAGGGCCAAGGAAGACAGAACTGGGAGTGATCATTTCCCCATACCTTGCCCTTGAAAAGTAATAAGTAAGGTTGAGGGTAATGGAAAATTACCCACCTGGAATTTAAAAAAAGCTAACTAGGAGCTATTTATAAGCAAATGTACTGAATTTGTGAATAATCAATGTGCGAGTAATGACATAGAACATTTCTGTGATAATGTGATAAAGGGATTAATAGTAGCAGTTACTGTAGCCAAACCTAGGACATTGAAGTACCCCAAAACTAAAAACTCACTTCCACGGTGGAATGAGGAATGCAAAATGTCAGATAAAGAAAGAAACAGTCTATACAAAAGCAAAAAATACAACGAATAGTGAAGATCTAATGAAGTCTGGGTAATATGATGGAGAAAATGATGAATGAAAGATTGGTTGCCTATTTGGAAAACATTGGAATTATACATAAGGAGCAGAGTGGTGTTAGGAGGAGAAGATACACCATCGATCACATTGCTAAATTAGAAAATGAAAATACAAAAATGTATGAAGCACAAGGGTTTCATGATAGCTGTCTTTCTAGATATTGAAAAGGTATATGACATACTATGGAGGCAAGGCTTATTGTACAAAGTAGGTGCACTAGGGATAAAAGGGAAGAAAGTCTAGGTGGATTAGAGACATTTTTTGAGTAAAAGGACCACGCAGGTCAGAGTTGGGAAAGTTATGCTGAAGATATATAATATTAAAAATGGTACTCCACAGGGAAGCGTTATCAGCCCAACCCTATTTAATATGATAGATAATCTCTCAAAACAAGTAAGTGCTGGAGTACGTCATTCTACTTGCAGATGACTGTGCTCTGAGCGTTAGGAGCAGGAATATTGAGGAGGCAGAAGACGGAATCAAGAAAGAGTAATGAGAGACCTCAGGCTGGGGAAAGGCATGGGGTTTCAAGTTCTCCATCACTAAAACCAAAAGATTTATCTTTACAAAAAGGAAAGTTACAAAGGACTGTAAACTGTATCAGTATGGAGAACAACTAGTTAAAAGATTCAAATTCTGAGGAGTAATAAATGATACTAAATTACTCTGGAAAAATCATATAAGTTATGTTACAGATAAATGTACAGGAAGGATTAACCTGCTTAAAAATCTTGAGGGGACTAACCTGGGGGCGTGGATAAGGAAACATTGCTGATGGTGTCCAGAGACTTAATCAGACCAGTTATCGAACAGGGCTGCCAAAACTTCAGGTCAGCAGCAAAATCTGAACTTCAAAAATTAGATTTAATATAAGATCAGGCACTACGAATTATAACACCTATATACATGCTACAGATAGTGTCTAGTGAAAAGTCAGGTACACTACAAATGAAACTACTGGACCTAACTCGCTGGGCCAAAGTTAAGGGGAAATGCAACAATGAAAGTACCAAACAAATTTATGAAAATTTCTGGGAACTCAACAGGCAAACAATAGCACATGGCGTTAGAACTCCACACACCCTTGAAGTTCAAGTGCAGCTGCAGGAGTTGAAAGCCATGGAAAAGCTGAATGAAATCACATCTTTCAGTCAGGGTAAAATTAGTTATGGATGGAAAGTTGCATTTCCAAACATTGATTTAGATTTATTTTTCTAAACTTAAGACTAAAAAAGAGGCAGTAGGTATTAAAAATGAAGTATACCAATCTATAGATGAAAAGTGGAGTTGGTCTTGTCAAATATATACAGATGGGTCCAGAACAGAAAACACAGGAAGAGTAGGGAGGGCATATTGTGTATCAAAGTTGGGAATTAGTACATCTAAAAGAATACTCGACTATGTAGCTGTCATGACAGACGAACTATTAGCCATAATGCTAGCATTAAATTGGATCTGGAATGTATGGCCAGCAACAGCGGTCATTTTTTCAGGTTCAATCTTATGGTGATTAAAAACAGGTGTCACGGTATGCAGAAGTGATGTGTCTAATAAGAGAGTTAGTACAGATGGGGATACATGTATCATTAACTTGGATCCCAGGGGGATAACAGGGAATGAAATGGTGGACAAAGCAGCTAAAAATGCTGGAAGAAGTGGAAGGATTGACATAGAAATATCCTGGAGTAAACAGGAATTTAAAAGCCTAGTACTGTACAAAAAAATTTAAACGAGGAATGGCAAAAAATTTGGATTAATGAAAAAAGAGGAAGAAGATTTTCTGAATTGTGCCCTAGAGTGGAGGATTACGACATGTGTCAGGGCCTGGATAGGACTAATAACGTACCTTTGTTTGGCATACTAACTGGCCCTGGGGGCGTAAACAAAAATATTTTTCGACTAAAAGGACACAAAGATGGACTATATGATTTCTGTAAAGTGGAAAAAACAATTGATCACCTTTCGTGTGTGTGTCGGCTTTGATAAAGAGAGAAAAGCTTTTTGAGGCATTAAAATGTCTTAAGGTTAAAAAAATTACATTAGTAAAAATATCAGGGAAATGGAGTATTATTAAAAAGGTGCTGGGACATTACCTGAAAGACACAGGGTAGAGTGAGAGGATCTAAACAGCTATGTACTGAGGAATTAGAGTTGGTGACAGCTATAGACTATTCAGTCAAGCCTGCTTTGCCATTAAAATAAGAAAAAGAGAAAAGAAGACGACTGCTGTAAGAGAATCTGCAGTCACTCACTAGGACCACAGAAGTGGGGAGGAGAAAACTCAAGAGGAAGAATAAGACTTGGGATCCTAGCCCTGGAAAAAGGGTCAACCACACAGGAATTGTGGGGCAAGACAGCCTGAAGGGGCTGAGTAGAAAGAAGCCTAGGGAAACAGAAGCAAGGAGAAGGACTGAGCAGACATTTGCTGCTCATTATAGGGTCCCTGGACTGGAACCCGGTGTTGAAGGCAGGTCTGGGTTCCCCTACCAGCCCCTGGGAAGTGGCACAGGATTGTTGGAGATGCCAACCAGACAGCTGATCCGGAGGAACTTTGTTACCCCAGAAGGGGAGACCACATATTGACCTGGCCAGAAGGCTGAGTCATGAAGGGGGAGCACCCCGAGTCATGGAGAGAGAGAGAGGGGTCACAGAGTGAGTAACCAAGGCTGCCAGACTGGGCGAGGGCTGAGCGCCCGATGTAGTCCCAAAGAGGCGCCACCTGCGGTGAGTGCATCCCTTCACAGTGCCACTCGCAACCTATAACATTTGAAACCATGTCTGCCGTGGGGGGCAGGATAAGATTTTTTTTTTTCTTCAGTGAAATGCACCTTATGCTGTTATGCCATTCATAAAGACACCAAATAATCAAAGACCCCAGCAGTGTCTGTATTGACGGTAGGCAGTGGTGTTGTAGCTGTGGTTGTCCTAGGATATTAGAGAGACAAGGTGAGTGAGGTAACATCCTGTATTGGAGCAACTTCCGTTGGTGAGAGAGACGAGCTTTCAAGCTACACAGAGCTCTGCTTCCAGTATGGCTGAAGCGGTGTCGCCTGAAAGCTCGTCTCTCTCACCAACAGCAGTTGGTCCAATAATAGATATTGCCTCACCCACTTTGACTCTGTGTATTGACAGTGCCAGGTTGAAAGCTCAAATCTTGTTGCTTTTTCAAGGCTTCACATTTTCACTGAAAAAAGTCCTGGCATTCATCCTCAGTTCTGAAATGTTGCAAGAACTTTAAAGGTTGTGTCCTCCCATCCGTTAACAATCGAATGCACACACTGTACTGTTTTCCCATCAACTCATAGCCAGACATCAGAGCTGTGAGTGGATTTCTGAGCCATCCCTTGCACTTTGGGATGCAGACAACAGGGTAGAGCCTCAACTGTTGTAAACTTGGTGCAGCTCCATCCAAGTCTCTGAAGTAACACCGATTTACGTGAGTTGAAGATCTGGGCCATATATATTTATATTTTTTAATTGGGCTCATACTGTTTCATAGAAAGTAAATCCGGACACACGTACAGGTCAGAGTTTAATATTGGTTTATAAACTTGGTTGGCATCCTTTCGTCTACAAGAGATGGTGGGAATTGCAGCCTATGATGTAGATGGTTTGCAACGTCTCATGTGACTGAATAGTCCACTCCAAGATTTACATCTAAACAGAGGCCTAAGCTTTCAAAAGTAACTGGTGACTTTGGGCATTCACCCAGTTTTCAAAGAGTGCGGAGAACCTGCTCTCTGAAAATGAGCCTCTCTTGGGTGTCCCACATTGTGCACCCCAAATCACTAGTCCTTTTTGAAAGTTAAGGCCAGAGTCCCTAGCAGATCGGAGTGCCCACACAGCCTACACTAGTCTACACTAAACCACCACCAACAGGCAGTCACTGTTTACTCTTCGATGCCCTTAGAAGGGGGACAGCCCACTAGCCATTTTTTAAGATAATTTTTAAATTTATTGGATGGGGGGGAGGGAAGAGATTTTACATTTTGCATGCGTGCAAACAGCCCCCAAGTTCTTATCTGATCCTGCCTCACCCCCTAGGTGTAGGCCCCACTGCTGGAATCCAGTCCCCTACCACTTCAGGATTGCCCTCTATTGCACAGAGAGAGAAAGCACACTGCAGCTGTGAAATGCTTTTTATCCAGCAAGACGGCCTTTAAATTCTACCTTTCAGTTTTCCCTCCACGGAGCTCTACGGGAAGGGGAAGGAAGCGAAGCATACCCCTGTGAGCAGCAGCAGCCGCCCACTTGGCTGGCTCACAGAGACTAGATGTAAATTAGGGTGGTTGAAAACTTTTGACTTCCTGCAGTGACAGGAAAAATCATAATAAGCAAAGCTTGCACTGGGCAGCGGCTGCATCCACTCAGAACAATCCTCTTCTCAACATATGTCACCCTTCTGCCCGTCAGAGTTGGCAGCAACAAGGGCCGGATTCAGTATCTAGGAGTTCCATTCCAATACACAATGCAAAACCGGCTCGAGCCCCCACCCAGTGACCCGGGACAAATATATACCACCCCCGCTGGGCGCCTCTAAGAAGCGATACTTCCCCTCTCTCAAGAACAGAGTGTGAGTGTAGCAAAAGCCTTTTAATAAGAGAGAGAAACAATGTGGCATTATGTTGGGGAAACACCACCGACAGGATTCATAACACAACCCATGAGCAAAAAACCCACCCCAGGCAATTTGGGGCGTGTCCTTTCCCTTTGGTTCTTGAGTCTAGCAACCCAAAGTCACCCGAAGTCCCAAAAGTCCAACAATCCAAAAGTCTCTGTCCCTGGTCAGTGCAGCACCAGAGCTCGAAAGTTTATCTGCAGAGTTTTACCTCCCAACCTGGGTGGAGATGGGGGGGAGGGGGGTTTAAGGGGCACCTTACGTGGTCCAAAGCCGATTGCCCCATCTCTCCATGGGGCTCCGCTTCACTCCACCAGCCGTCCCATGAATCGCTCCTCTCTGCCAGCCGCGCCCCATGAGCTGCTCCAGCCATCCCACAAACTGCTCCGCTTCACCAGCCGCTCTGCTCTGCCAGCTGTCCCATGAGCCGCTCTGCTCTGCTCGCTGTCCCGCAAACTGCTCCGCAATATATCTTCAGGCTCCCCCACTACTTAACACAACACTCAGTGATTTCAGCTTTTAGTAAGTTTAGCTCTTTTGTGATTTCAGCTTGTAGTAGGGGAACCTCAGTGCTGGTGCGCCATTGGCCCAAAGTGAATTCAGCTCAGTAGCCTGTAACTAGACTCCTAATGGAATCAAAATTAGCTCTGATATTCCACAGTGGAAAGAGGAGAAAGTGCAATTAGCATGTAAGGCCCTCACCAGGTGGTCCATACCAGCAAGTATTAATACCTGTCCCCAGACTCTCTCCATTCACTGAGTTTTGGAACCCATGTCCCTTGCCTAGCGAGTGCTACTTAGTTGGTGGCGAGTCCCTCCATCATAACAAAAGGCCAAGTACAGTTCCACTGTCCTTGATTCCCATAGTCAGGATAATAATTTATCCTTCCTGCCCCAATAACAGAGAAACTGGGGATCCCACAGCAGCCAAAGTGACCACTTGGGCAGCTATGGGCTTATGCTAGGCGGGGTGGATGTGCCTATGCAAATGAGATCAGCCCCTGAAGTTCTTTTCCACAACTTGCCACAACTCACCACCAGATGTCAGGGTGGAGCTCATCCTGACTCTGCTTACACATGCAACACAGTTCACCAGCCAAGTACTAGAAAGCTTTCACTGGGGTGAATCAGTCAAGCCCGCTAACTGCAAAGCAGCTGATACCTGCAATAAGTGCATATTGCCCTAGAATGGAAGAATACATCTCAAAAGAACCACCATTTAAATCAAAGAGGGACATGCTATCAGGGGGTGGGGTGTCATACTGGGATCAGAACTAAGCAGTCCTGAAATTCTAATTCCAGCTCAGACACACACTGTTCTTATAGCTTCAAGCAAGTCACTCACCTTCTCTTCTTCAATTTCCCCCTCTGTAAAATGGGGCAATAACACTTACTTGCTTACCTCTGAAATGCACCATGAGGAATAATGCAAGGTGCTTTGAACACGTGAAATACTGAGCCCCCACACAATGAGGCACCAATCCTGATCAGGACTTCTAGGAGTTGCTGTAAAACAAGTAATAATAAAAGTGCTAGTCTTCAAAACTTAGCAGAAAAGTCACTGTAATTCAGTTGAAACCCTGTTGGGAGAAGTAGTTTCTGATTGAGACATCTAACGAGAATAACTATAATTTCCCAGGTCAACCAGTTCTCTCCTTAAAATGGGGTGAGATGGTTCATGGAGATGATAAGAGTATTTCTCGGCATGTTCTTTAGAAAGGCTTTCAATGCTAATTGCAGACACATTCCGTCTGGTCTTGCTGTTTTTTTGCCATGACTGTGGTTACACACAAGTCTCTGATGAATAACTGAACATTAGATCAGCTGGCCCTGCACGTCTCTCTGAACATTAGAGGGCCATTATCTTTGTGTTTCTAACTGGGAATGTGTTTAGGGACTGTCTAGTTTGATAAGGAGCTTTGCTTTACTCTGAAAAATCGATACAGCAATGACAAAGAGATATTGCCAATATGAAAGCTGCTTGATACAATGAGAGGTCTGCCAGGGCTGGAAGGGACACACAAAAGTTTAGCTTATATCTATGTACAAAAACACTGAACTTTCCCAAAGGAAGAAGAGAACCGACAGACTTTGCAGCTCATTGCCTATGATGGCAAGAAGGAATGTAGGCAGCTATACATCCTTAGTTGGGGAGGTATGAGGCAGGGTGCCACGCAGACCCAATGGACACCGCTATACAGATATCCTGAGCGCACAAGTATCACCCACAGTGGGGATCAGGCAGTGCTCATAGAGCATCAGTGATGTGCGTTGTATATGACTCTCACGCTGAAATCAATAAACAAGATGCTTCCCTTGCTGAGCGCCTGGGTTTGTAGGCATGGTTTTGTGGGCACAGATATCAAAGCAGGGAAGACATCAAAACACAGCAATTAGCCACATAGCACGCTTTTAGGGAGCGGCTCATGGAAGGTTCACCCAGACCAATTCCCCTGAGTTCCATGCAGCTCAGCTACGCGAATGCAGACATCAACAATCACCCAGGGCCTCGCATACTCTGCACCCTCATGGCAGTACATTTTGCCACAGAACAGTGGACAGTGAGAGTTTTGATACAGTTTGGTTTTAGTCGGAGGAATGTTTATTGATTTCCAATTTTTGCATTTAGACATAAAAACAAAGTAGTTTCTTTTCTGATATCACTCAGGAGAATGAGATGTGTGCCCTGGACATGACTCTTCAGGAATGACCTAGATAACATGAAGAGGAATTATTTATTCATTTCATAGTGGTGTCTTCCTGTTCTTGGAAGGCACCTCACATGTTAGGCACTACTGTAGATAAATAATAAATAAGCAGCAGCAAGGAGCTGACCTCATACTTCTGGCCCAGACCAAGCTCACATTGGCTTCAGGTGGAGCTTTAAAAGTGTGTAAAGCAGACACTGGAAGCTGAGAGTTTTGCCTCCATCTTTCACTTAGTGCTCTTGATGGGCCACTCAACTTAAAAATCCTGTATTGTAAACAGGAGTGTTTACCCATGTTAGAAAAATAAACACTTCAGGCAATTAGAAATAAAATTATAAAATGTTATTTCACATGTGATTACTTCAAGTCTTTATTTTCTTTCTGCACTTCTCAGACTCTGGGTAGTGAAGATCGTGGTCTGCTTCACTGCCACAACCATAAGGTTTCAAACATTGCCAGGGAGTGTTTGTTTAAAAAACTGTTTTCATTAGACTTTTTGAAATCATGTGGGCACATTTCCATTGGTCTTTGGCTTTAATAGATATGATAATCTGCACTTATGCAGGATCTTTCATCATGCAAGAGTCTAGCAGCTCTCGTGAGTAGCAATACTTATTGGGTGGTAGATCTGAGGAACAGCCAACTCACTTGCCCCGGAGAGAGTAGATGTCTCTAAAGATTCAAGTTGTTTTTTTTTTAATAAAGCAACACATTACTTGATTAAAATCTAGTTATGTGACCTGGGGTCACACAGGACTTCACAGGTAGCAGCTATATTGCATGCTATCAGTATGTTGACTTCACTGTGGTAGCGTGAAGTTCTATAACCATTCTGAGGCAGCCATCAGCAGTCAGCTTGCGGATGTCTGGCAAACCCCACGGTAGAGGACAGCTGTGCTCCACCAAGCTGTATGGTACAGTAGCCCATGTGGAATACAGACATGTGGAATTTTCACCTAGGCTCAAGGGTCTCAGGCTTAGGGTGACCACCTTTTCAAAAGGCAAAACCAGGACACATGCAGGGGCCCCGTCCCCTGCCCCTCTTCTTTCCCCTGAGGCCCCACCCCCTGGCCATGCCAGAAGCCAGTGCTAGGCCTGTTCCTCTCTTCCTTCTGGTGGCTACGTCCCCAGCTTTCCCTCTTGGTCCATCTGCTGCTGTGGTTTTAGCCCCGTCTCACACTGAGAACGAGCGAAGGGGAAAGAAGTTCACAATAACTAGGGGGGCAAGGACCTCCTAACACAGATTCCAGAAAACAACCCCAGGCCAGCTGTGGAAATAGGGTAGGCAAGTAGTAAGAGGCTTTATATCCAACAGGGAGCTTTCAGATTATTCTGGAGGATGGATACAGGGAGTAGACTTGAACACATGCAAATGAAATCTGGGCTTTCTATCGGCTGGTATATTTTGTAGCAGGCTTCTATGCTGTGCCCTGGCTAGGGCAAGTTCTTATACTCCTTACAAGACCAGCCCAGGCCACCTGAAGGCAATGTGGGTAACGGGATCAATGGAAAGGATAACAGAAAGCAAACGGCAAGGAGTGTTATTTAAAAGGAAAAGATATTTCTTACTAGTGTTGTCCTGCCCAATCTGTATCCTTTTTCTCAGATGAGTCTCCAATGCCCCTGGAACTGTTGGTTTATGCAGTAGTGCCAATGGGATTATGTTACTCATTTGCAAAGGGAAGCAGCAAAATCACCCCTTACAAAGTAGTCAAATTAACAAACTGAAATTACTGAAGTAAATAGCGAAAGACCAAAACAACCCAGCTGAAAGAGCAGCTCCTTAGTCAAAGAACTAGTAAATAAGTTTAGTAAAGCTTTGAATTCTTTTAGACCACGAAGCAGGTTCTGCATTTATAACATTGTCATTAAAATACCAAGAAATCTGTTATAAATTAAGAGCATCATCCTATCAAGGGAATTACAGACCTTGATTAGAGCTCAGCTATGCTGTAAAGTGCTATTTTTTATTCCTCTCTTCAATTGGTCAGCTTTACCTGGTATGCATTAAATAGATCAACAGTAGTACGCTGAAGCAGTACTAAGGAGAAAACAGAAAATGGGTGACCACATCCTGTCCCTAGTGGTCACTACTGCCAGGGCCTGCTACACCAGTCCACACTGCGGCATGGAGGAACTAAGGGCTGAATTAACAATGGACACAGTTTGTAACTTTGACTCCGTGCTTTGGAATTTGTACTAGAGCCTTGGGACAAGAGGACAGCTGCTGAAATCCTTTGTTTTCATTTTGATTTTAAAAGGAAGGACATTCTCAGGGTAACATGACACCAGAGGAGGGGCGGGGCTAGAAGCCAGACACTCCTGACTTTTACTCCCAGGTCTGACAGACACTCTGTGGTCCTGGGCAACTCATTAAATCTGTCTGCATCAAGTTCCTCCATCCTCTGTAAAATGGGGAGAACACTCATTGGGATGGGTGGGGAGGGATCAGTCAGCATTTGTAAAATACTTTGAAGTTGAACAACACTATGATTATAAAAATACTATGATGGTATGAATAGTAACCTGTAGCTTGCTCCTCCTCCTCCACCGCAGGTTACACACAACATCAGTGCTACTCAGACTATAATCTACCAGTCGGGTACAATAAATCAGAGTCTCCACTGTAGTCATGATCAGCGAGTGCAAGTTCTGATCCATCCTCAAGCTACAGAGGATTGTACCAAGTACCCCTAGTAAAACACTAATGGTGCAAACTATTCGGATCCTCTGCAGAATGCAGACATACAAGATTTTATGTTTATCTGAAAAAGATAAAAAGAATCTGAAAATGGATACTTGGCATTTCTACATCACAGAACCAGCTTTATTTATTTTTTAAATAAATCCCAATTTTCTCCAAGCTGACATTTGGCAATTATTACAATCTACTGAGTGGAGAAAATGAGGAATATTGTATGGAAACAAAACCAACCTCAACAATAGCAGCATTGCTGCTCTCTCATCTTTATGCTAGTCACTCACATTAGGGGCCAGATGTTTGGATGTGGGAGTTTCATTCAAAGAAAGAATGATTTAAGGGAAGCCCAAAGCCAACAACTGCCCCTCCCCCCAGTCTGTCAGCACTTCTTGCATCAATCAGGCAGACTTTAGCACACGCTGCTCTCCCCTCTGAGCAGGAGTTCAATTCACAGGGCCAGCTAAGGGAGCAGTCACTTCTGCAGCTCCCTGCTTGCCCAGAAAATGAGAAATTGGGACCCACCAACTCCCACCCTGTCAAGCCCAAGAGGAAGGAGATTATTATTGCCTCAGGCACTTCAAAGCTGTTGGCTTTGCTGTGTCATAACTAGGCATCTTCTACTTTGTAAGTCATGGCTGCTCTAGGCTTTTCAGGGCTTAGTGACAAGACAGATCAGCAGGAAGTTGTCCATTTTCCTGTCCCTCCTCTCACTACATCCATTTGCCATATTCTGCTTGTGATCTCTACTCAGTGTTGGTGACCATCACCACTCACCTGTCCCTAATGCTCTGCAGCTGCTGGAGAACTGCCTACCAAGTCAAGGGGTGGAAAAGCAACTCAGCTTTCCAACCCAAGTAGGGGAGGGCAGGTAGGGAAGTAGATTCCCTTCCATGTCCTTGGGTTCTGGTGTCAGATTAGAGAGAGACGTGGAAGTGGAAATGGCACTCCTGTGCTGCAAAGGCCCCACAAAATCACCGGTTTAAGCCCAGCCCCAGTAGCAATTGGTTAACTTCACATTTACTGTTGGTTAAAGCTGCCGGAAGGTTGACTCCATGAGCAAAAATGACTTAATCAGTTATAGAATGCAATAAAATGTTTCTTTATGTTCTTGGGGTGCCCCTTCCCCTATAACCAGGTGGGCAGCTGTCTCAGCATAATGCTGTGCCCAGGTTCCCCATACTGTGCTGCTGATAGCAACAAGGCTCTACTCTATTCTAGGGCCAGGTATTCCAAATTCAGGGCCACATCCAGGGGGCGCTGCAGAAGCGATGTGGGGAGTTACTAGATGTGGCACAAACTTGTGTACAAGTTTTGCAAGAAAATTAAGCATAAGTGATAAAAATGGAACCACAACATAAGACCTACATCAATGTGTCATAAGAACATAAGAATGGCCATACTGGGTCAGCCCAAAGGTCCATCCAGCCCAGTATCCTGTCTACTCACAGTGGCCAATGCCAATTAAATTCAAGCCAACACCTGAGACGAGCTACTTGACTATTTAATTGGTGACCTACAGAGCAAGGGAGAATATCTAAAACCTTCAGTGAAAGATGCAGTTTATTCAATAGCATGGACTGGGTCATTGCAAGAAATGGCTAAACCTCTTCTGTGAGGAAACCCTGTATGTGACTCAGCAGATTTTGCCACCTCTGAAAGATGCCACCCTGTTTAGCTGTAGAAGCCTTGGCAGTTTCCATCCCATTTTTATCCTCACCTTCAAACAGAGATCTGAAGGTAGTGAAGAAAATGCATTACAATTGCCCATCATTCAAGAGATGAGATTGTTTCTCCAATTCAGCCTATGAAACATCTCCTTAGCTAGACAGGCCCATCCATCACCACTTCCCAAATATATTTAAAGCTTTGAACCTTCTTTAAAGTTATAGATTTTGAAACTTCCTGATTATGATTTCTGATATAGCTATAGTTAAAAGTTTTTAAACTTTCCATGGTTCAGGTCAATGATCCTGAACCTTTACAAGAATGGAAACATTTACCTTAATTGGTCCTGGCTGGTCTGCTCTGAAAAGCAGGACAGATATGAAACCATTCCTCACCCATGTCAATGGTGGTCTCAGTATGGAAAATGCATTTGGAAATGCCCTGAAAAATGCATGCCAAAATGTTCAAGGCACATGTAATTGCTTGCAAGAACCACTTTGAATGTATAACCCAGAATTGCGTCATTATTTCATTCTATTTTGAAAATACTGTTCCCACTTACAAGTCTGTGTAAACAGTTTATAATGGAAGTGTCAACAGATCCTTCATTATAGCTATATTTGAGTGGCCTCTACCAGATGAGTCATGTTAATTAGAAGAGTGGTGCTGGTAGCCTATTATTGCATTTGCATCCTTAGCACTTTCTTCCATCAAGTTAACAGGTGATACCAGAGTGCATCATCCTTATCAGCTGATACATAGGTTCATCTGAGGTTGTAGTCAACCACCCAGGAGTTCTGCTAGAGGGGATGCTTCAGTCTCACTGTAGCAAACATTCTGAAAAAGCTAAACAAGTGATTGGCTTCAACATCCATCTCTACTAGTCCTGGGGGGGAGCTGGAGGCTAGCCAGTTTGTAGGAAAACCTGTATCAAGTTACTGCTACATTTATTATATCTTATTTAAAAACCACAGTTAAACAGAGCAACACAATAAGGTTTGCAGCTATTTTATTTACAAGTATACATTTAACACAAAGAAACACTGATATCCAAGCCTAGTTAAGAGTAGTGTAACAATATGCATCATTTTGATGATTATTCTAACCAATAGACTACACTGAAAAATTAATGCCAGTAAAATTCTTGGTCATAATATTAAGAAATACAATATAAACTGAAAATATGATTGCTTAAAATTTGAAAATGGAAGTGAAGCCATTTACACAGGAGTCAGAGTTTAACATAATCTGAGGGGAAAGGCTCCAACCAACTGTATCTTTCAGGTTAAACAGAAGAAAAAAGAAGCATAGTTTATCCTTAAAGATAACGGGCAGTTTGCTTCTTCAGGTAGAATGTATTCCCAGTGTTCAGGTTTTGCAGTGGAATTACATTACTGAGCATGACGACTTTCCTTGTGAAGCTGCCCCGTCAATCTTTTCTGCCTCCAAAATTATCCTCCTAAAAACGTCAACGGCAGTCTGCAAAGAGAGAGAAGTGTGATTAGTATGAAGGCTGCAATTATCACTTACTGAAAGAAAGACAACTTGGCACAGTTTTGCTGGCTACTCTAATAGACAAATGCATGCTCAGTATGTCATGTCAGGTCTCAAACAAATATGGTATGATTTGGGTAAGTAGGAAATGTAGGTGTAATTGAAATATTTACCACAAGAAACTCTTTGGAAAATGGGCATAACCCACCCAATATATATGCTTACATGGGGAAACATTTAAAAAAATATTCTGTAGAGAACAAGCATTAACTGAACCGTCGAAACAAACAAAAAGCTAATTACTATAATTCTGCTTTGTATTGTAGCCATTTTGAATAGTAAGTGCTCATTGACAATATTGAAAGCTTATATACTCTGCCTCTCCAAAGACAACACACAAGTATAAATTGATTCACATACTCCAAGCAATACTACTACAATTCAGACTAGAAGAGACGTTATCTCTGTAAAGCACCAAGTAATTTAACATCAAAAGGAGAGAAAAAAATGGAGGAAGGCAATTCCAACTGAAATTAAAAAAATAATTCAGTAGAGGGTTGTGGTTTTAAGTGTCTTGGGTCCTTTAGGCATGCAGAGGGAACATTCCTACATTACACTAATTTACATTTTATTGCAGTGACTACCATCAGACACTGCCTAGTTCACAAGTATTGTCCAAGATGAGGTGTCCTGTTCAGCTCTACCAGGATGGGGCAATGAGATTTGACAACTGCTGCAGGAAAATGCTCCAGAGATAACAGAAGACAGTTGAATTTCAAGGGACAGTATTTCAAACCAAACTGGTATCTAATTTTAACCAAAATCCTTTTGAAGAGAGTTAATGTGAGCAGATAAACCGTAAATATTCTGACAGGTTCAGGGCTTACATTATACATATGAAACCTCAGACTGCAAAACAGCGAGCATTAACATATGTTGGTTGCATGCAGCCATATGTTATAAGCTTGCCACTTCCTTATACAGTTGAGGAAAACAATCCAAAACCCCTGAAAAACACAAAAACTGTTCAAATTAACTGTGTGTAGGCATCCTCATACACATCCCTTCAGCAGCTAAGAGTAACTGCTATTCTCTGAGCAGGAATCATCTTTGAAGTTATTGATTCCACCTAGAACTCCTTGCTGAACCCTCCCCTGGCTAGACTGAACAAGCTTAGGATACAGTAATCACTGGATAACGTTTTTCCAATCTACTTGATGCTATTCCTCTCAGATTAGTTAGGAATCCCCTTGATAAGGTGAGCAGGTGAGGGAGAGACTATCATGTCCTCTGTGCTTTGGACTCACCCTCCAGCTGTGGAGAGGATCCACATTGTTATTCTACCGTATACGATCCTGACCTAGACAGTAACTTGGTGGGCAGAATGGATCTGTGCAAGGACACAAAGGAGTGGCACCTTTACTAGGGTCAGAACTAGGTATAAGCTTAAGCCCTCATCTGTGCGTTACAACCTGCTGGACTAGGAACTGGACAACTGAATCAGACACTCCTTTTCAATGTAAGTAGGGGCCTGATTCATTCGAGAGCTTAGGTTTCAACAGATTTCACGGAAGTGGTAGACTGAACATTTGACTAGTTTACAAAAGTTTTCATGAAAACATGAAAGTTACTCTAAAATGCAGAAACTTCAAGCCTCTTTAAACTTCCCCCAGTGGTTACTCTTCACTTCAAAAATTCTATTAAATGAAGCACCAGTGTACTTATATGGATTGAGAAACACTCTGAATAAGGGGGTTTAATGTCATGACACATTCAGGTTGAAGGATTATTGAATACTAGCCCACTCTGAGAACTAGTCACCCCTTTACAAAAGTTAATATGCTAAAATGGAGCATTCCATTGGACCTCTTAGTGGGATTCACTTTGTATGGTTAGACTGCAGACTCTGTAGCTAATAGGTTGCTGTGTTTTTGTATATTTTATAGCAGTCGTCACTTTAATAAATATTCCTTTCTACATTATTATCCTAAAGCCAATAGTGATGCTGAAGTCCTCATCTTCATTTTGGGTTTCTGAGGACAGCATTGATCATGTTAAAGACAGACACTGGTATTCTGACTAAGGGAAGTTTGGTCAAAAGCCAATGTTTCCCTGTGTATCACTTTTAGTCTATCCAAGTGTCATTACTATTATAATTTCATGAGCACCAAGTTCCGTTTGTATAGAAAAGAATAGAATAGAAAAGAATATTCCATGTTATATGGAAGCAAATGTATGAGAACTGGAAGAAGCTGGTACAAGACACTATAATTTGTTTAAAATAAACATGCTGAAAAGCTCTGTGTGCTCTGACCTGGCAGTTATTTCTCCCGTAAGGTACAATTTTTAGTTGGCTCACTTCTGAATAAATTCCACTGGACTCCAATGGCCCCACAATCTTAAAGTAATTATAGTAAGATCATAGCAGGCTGAATTCGATGTATAGCCTCTCTCATATTTAATACTGTGTGTTGTGTAGAGTCTCAGGAACCATTAAAATACTAATCAATATAATTTTCCAAGCAATCCAAAGGCAAACTGACATAAGTGGCTGATTAGTCAAATTACACAATACGTTTCCTGTGCAAATTGGATTTTAGCAGAGTCCTGGACAGGATTACAGATCCCATCAACTACTTTCTGCTGATAAATTTTCCTCGGGTGACAACTCAAAGGAAAAAATCTAGTCTGACCTACAATACACTTAACACTTATGTAAACAGCTGAAATTTTATTTTGGCTCTAGCAGACACTATTCTCTACATTCCTGACTGGAAACAGCTATTTTTAAAAAAAGAGCACTTATTCTGTCAAATGAGAAGAGACTATGTTATTTCTCAGACAGACTGTTCATCTGGGCCACTCACCAAGATGTAGGTGGCCAGTGAATACATTTCACAGAAAGGATGGGATATTTAAAGAGTTTTAGTTACATACATTCTTTATGGATCTTGTGACAAAGTTCCTCCTCTACCTTGGTGAGTCTTGCGCTTATTGGCAGATTTGCTCACCTCGGAGATTCATGGCAGCCCTCAGTTTGGCTGTTTTCGTGAGCCCACAGTCCAGGTCAACTCCTCCTGTGTCTGACCAGGAGTTGGGAGGTTTGGGGGAAACCCGGGCCCGCCCTCTTCTCTGGGTTCCAGCCCAGGGCCCTGTGGAATGCAGCTGTCTAGAGTGCCTCCTGGAACAGCTGTGTGACAGCTACAACTCCCTGGGCTACTTCCCCATCGCCTCCTCCCAACACCTTCTTTATCCTCAGTCCTCCAAACAGTATGCGTTCTCACTCTCAGCTCCTCACATGCGCACCACAAACTGAAGTGAGCTCCTTTTTAAACCCAGATGCCCCGATTAGCCTGCCTTAATTGATTCTAGCAGCTTCTTGATTGGCTACAGGGTTCTAATCAGCCTGTCTGTCTTGTTTCCAGAAAGTTCCGGATTGTTCTGGAACCTTCCCTGTTACCTTAACCAAAGAAGAGGGACCTACTTAACCTGGGGCTAATATATCTGCCTTCTATCACTCTCCTGTAGCCATCTGGCCCAACCCTGTCACAATCTACAAAGATCAAGAATACATTTTCAAGCTGGTAAATCTTTTCAGCAAAACAAGGTTATGAGACGACTCAGACAGGAGCCACTGTTGCATGAACAATAGTGTCTTCACTGGGAACCACTTCCCTACCTCACAGGGATACTGTGGTGCTGTTCATGCAATTGGTCATGTATACAATACAAACTTTTGTCAGGGGCTGGATAAGCTGTACTGACAAGAGCACAGTTTGGCTAGCATAAGTGGTGTCTACACTAGGAGCACTTGCCAGTATAGTATACAGATATGGCTATACCAGCAAAGTGCTCCTACATATTGATCTGGCCTTTGATAGTCTGATGACTGATGTCAGTTGTGATCAGTATTACTGAACTTTGGTCAGCCATTTGACCATGTTGACTTCTTTCTAGGACTTGAGTTTAGTTTTTTCAAATTGAGGACAGCACAGCAAATGGTAGTAGTTAACATTAAATCCAAACTGAGTATAATCAAATCTGCAGAAAAAGGTATTTCTATTTAATCTTACATAAAAGTACTACAGGCTTTAAGTCTGTTTGCTCTTCCTTTGTTACTAATACCCTTCATCTAGGGTTGCTTATAGGTGCTTGTTTCCATGGTGGCGAGCTTGGAGGCAGTTCTTTAAGCCTACTTCCACATGACCGCTGCACTTTCCTCTTGCTGGGAGCTAGAATCTGAGAACTCTGAAATACATCTCCAGTTGCCAGCTGCAGTCAACGTGCTTGTAGGGTGGAGACTACACAATAAGAGACTGAACAAGTCTGCCCCTGGAGCTAAACACCAAGCTTGAAATACAATATGACAGATGTTACGTTATGTCTGAAGTCCAGCTGCATTCCCTTATCTTCTGTTCTATGTCACATTCTAGGGCTTTCTTTCCTCTTCTTTTGGAAGATTATAGAAATTGAAAACTACTGAGAACACCATAAAAGCATAGTTCTTTGAACTCATGTTCTGCATTTAGGTTTGCGTGACATGTTTCGATTGGCTTCACAGTCTGAGTGCCCTATAAGCTTTTAATGTGTTTTGGTACAACAGCATTTTACATCTTCCAAAAGAGGAGGAAAGAAAGTCCTAGAATGTGACATAGAACAGAAGATAAGGGAATGCAGCTGGACTTCAGACACAATGTAACATCTGTCATTTCAAGCTTGGTGTTTAGCTCCAGGGGCAGACTTCTTCAGGCTCTTGTTGTACGGTCACCACCCTACAAGCATGCTGACTGCAGCTGGCAACTGGAGATGTATTTCAGAGTTCTTGGATTCTAGCTCCCAGCAAGAGGGAAGTGCAGCGGTCATGTGGAAGTAGGCTCAAAGAACCGCCTCCAAGCTCGCCACCATGGAAAGCAGTACCTATAAGCAACCCTAGATGTTGCTATCTGCAGTTACAGCAGGGAATTACAACTTCAGATGCTTTTTCTGCCCACTGCTGTCTTGAACTGGACTCCTATGTAGACCAGTTGAGATGGAGACAAAAACTGCAATTTGTGATCCGGCTATGGCTCTCCAGAAAGGAATCTACTGCAGCAATACCTTCCCTTGCCTGGTGTTCTATCATCAAAAGGTTGCTGCAAGCTTGGTCGGTGTTCTTGGTGCTGTTCCTGGTGGCCCAAACGGAAAAGCTTTGCATTGATTGTGATAGCCTCAGCATTGCAAAATATGAGTAACTGACGTGAAGGCCATGTTGAGATATGATGATCTAGGCCAGTGGTTCTCAAACTGTGCGTCGGGAAGCCAAAGTGGGTTGTGACCGTTTTAATGGGGTCGCCAGGGCTGGCAGTAGACTTGCTGGGGCCTGGGGCTGAAGCCAAAAGTCTGAGTCCCGCCACCCAGGGCTGAGGCCAAAGCCTAAGGGCTTCAGCGCTCAGGCTACAGCCCCACCCACCCGGGGGGAAAGCTCTCAAGCTTTGGATTCACACCCCCCAGGGCGGGCGGGGCTTGGATTTTGGCCCCCCTCCTGGGGCAAAGGGGCTCAGGCTTAGATCCCCCTTCCTGGGGTCGTGTAGTAATTTTTGTTGTCAGAAGAGGGTCACGGTGTAATGAAGTTTGAGAAATCCTGATCTAGGCTACACGGTTCCCTCTTCTCTGGGGGAGGGGAAAGAGGGACCAATAGGATGGCCTACAGTTTCAGCAAATGGTTCACAGTCCTTTGGAAAACACTGAGTTTGTGGGACTGGAGCAACAGAACTGAATGAAGAAGCTGCTGTAAGAGCCAGTGTGGAACAGCCTAAGACAATAGGATCCAAAAGACAATTTAGAGTTATGATAATTCATGCACAAAGATAGTGGCAGAGGCACCATCCTATGGCCTGGGCTATGTGTGGGACAGCATACCTCCCTGGTGATAACTTGAAGGTGCAGGAACGAACAACATGATCTGAGAGCACTTCCTCAGGATCAAACAGAACAGACAGTTCCAGGGCTCCTCTCGGAGGAAGTGGGATTTTCTCCGATAGGCTTGGAGAGCAAGAGCCTATCCCTTTTAGACAGAGAAGTTCTATCATTTAGGGCCTGTCTCACGGGAGTCCTGGCTTTCTAATATCTGCATTAGTCAACTCCAGTTTCAGAGGTTTTGCCAAGAGAAGATCTCCTCTGCAGGGTAGAGCAGCCAAGCTAACCTTTGATATCTGATCAGCTGGCCATTTCAGCCAAAAGGGACATCCTAGCTGAGATGGAAGCACTCATTCTTGAGGTGGTCCTGATGTTAAGTAGCACCTGCTATAAAACAACTCTAGACAGGGCAGTTTTTGAACCAGCTCTGTTCATCCCTGGTTTTGAATCACCTGGACAGGCTTTGGAGTCATCTGAACTCTATCATAGAGAAATATGCAACATATGTGACTTCTTGTGAAGAGTTGCCCATCAACTCATATGCTCTTTTCAACACAGATTCAACATCTGTTGAGCATCTCTTTAAAAGGAAGTTCCCATAACAAGTATTGCCATTCTCTTTTCCATCCAGAAGACTGTCACGTTTTCTTAATTTTTGGCAAGTATCCCAGGATCCCTTTGCATTGCATTTTTTGGGTATTTCCATTCTCCGGCCACCATGCCTTATGTGCAGATGGATGAGTAGTTGTTTCAGGGCCCTGTACGAACTCCATGGGAGGGGATCTATGGAAACTGGGTCAGCTGTGTCTTCCTTTTCCAGTAGAAGGATCAAAGCTCCTTCTGTACCTGGGGCTCATTTCTTTAGCTATAGGAAGAACTTTGACTCCAGATTTATAGAATCTGGGTAGTCCTCTTTAAGCAAGAGGCTAGCTTTCCCGCAAGCAGGAGGATAAAGAGAGGGTGGAGCATGGTCATAGTCCAGTCCCAATAGTCAGGATGCTGGTATTATCATGGCCAGAAGACAGCAGCTGGAGAATTTATGAATCTAACCAGAGGGCAAGTGCTCAGAGACTTCTTGCTCCTAAAGGATGCTGGCCTTTGTCCACCCAAGACAGCAGCCACCACCTGGAGAATAACAAGCCTTGCTCCCAAGCTAGAGGAAGCCTCTGCCTTCTGAACTGGAGGGGGCTTTAAAGTCATGGAATCTTGGCTCCTCAAAGGGGGTCCCTACCCCAGAGGTTCCTTGGTGGCAGTGTGAAATCTCTCAGAAGAGGAGGAAGTGTCTCCAGAACCAGTAGGATGTTCCTGTCTTTGGTTCCTGTTGAAAGGGATGCTTCCCTGTCCTGCTCCCTGCCTGGTCTCTTCATTTAAGGGAAGTCTTGGATGGATGCAGCCCTATCTCCTACCTTTCACCTTCCTTCCTCAAGAGCGTAAGTCACAAGATCCCCAGCAGCTGCCTGCAGTACCAAAGGTGGCTGTCCCAGCTTTGGCCTTTGGAGTACCTGAGCCCTGGACATGCTAGACAGAGTAATTCTCTGGCTGTAGCCAGAGGCAGCCACACAATAGCAGTGTCAGTCTTAGAAAGATTTGTGGAACCTGATCCTTCTCTATGCAGTCTTTACTGGCTGGCAAAGGTACCGATTTCTCCGCTTCTTGAAAACTATTGGATTTACCAAACATTGTACAGAACAAGTGACCTCACCGAGATAGTTGTGTACTTTCTCCATCTGATGGAAAGGAGCTAAACTCAAGCATTTGGATTGGTAGAGAAACAGAAGAGATCATTTACACTTGATGTTTAAGAACCTGCATTACATTATGCCAATATCAGTGATTAAAAAAAAAACAAGGAAATCTCTAGTTAAGCTTACTAGGTTATCCTGGATATAAATCTTGTCCAGCAACCTTTATATTAGCATGATATTTTGTACCAACTTAAGTGTTAGGTACTCTCTGCAGTTTGGAAGCATTGATTAAAAACAGAATTTTTGCAGGATTCCTATGGAAATTGGGAGGCTTGTGGAGAAGTTCATACATTTCTGAAGTGCAATTACTGTTCCTCCCCACAGTATTTCATACTCTTTGAAGCAGAGTTTGTTACATATTTCAGATGACAGCATATAATCTAATAGTTCTGATGTCCAGCCATCACACACTACACACTTATTATGGACACAAATTCCATGCCAGTCAGTTAATGAGACTTTGTATGTTAGTACAGCAATTTAATATGCTAGGTGTTATGAAAAAACTAAACTTCTTCATAAAAAAGCTGGCTACAAAACTACAGAGTGTCACTTCAAGTTTCAGAAAGTTATTAATACATCCACAATATGAATTAGTGAGCCGTTACAAAGACGTATATTTAGCAATGGCAGAAAACTGAACGCCAGCTAGATTGTCTAACTAATAAAAGTTGACCGCACTTAAGTCAGATTTAGCTTAAAGAATTTGTTCTAGAGTGGAGCATTTGTATACAATTTGTCTTCTAAAACCACTTAGCTGCAAGTCTACTATTCACTGAAGGATTTTACAGGATGTTTACAATCTTCATATTTTTGCACTACTCCGGAACTAGACTGAAGAGTGGCATTAAACTTGCCAAAATCTGAACGAAGAATTCAAGTACTACAAAAATTAAACGGTGACTTCCTTTGGATCTGCAGAAGATTTTGTAAGATTTGTACTATCAATTTTCTTGACTGGTGTGGAGAAAATGAATAAGGAAGTGTTATTTACTCCTCATAACACAAGAACAAGGAGTCAGCAAATGAAATTAATAGGCAGCAGGTTTAAACAAAAGAAAAGGAAGTATTTCTTCACACAACTCACAGTCAAACTGTGGAACTCATTGCCAGGGGATGTTGTGAAGGCCAAGACTATAACAGCGTTCAAAAAAGGAACTAGATATGATTATGGAGGATAGGTCCATCAATGGCTATTAGCTAGGATGGGCAGGATGGTGTCCCTAGCTTCCGTTTTCCAGAAGCTAGGAATGGGCGACAGGGGATGGATCAATTGATTACCTGTTCTGTTTATTCCCTCTGAAGCCCCAGGAATTGGCCACTATCGGAAGACGGGATACTGGGCCAGATGGACCTTTGGTCTGACCCAGTATAGCCGTTCTTATGTTCTTTTGCCCTGCGGAAACTAGATTTTCTTGATTGTCCACTACCAGCAGCACAAGTTCTGGGAACTACATGTATGAAAGAATAAAAGAGGTATGATTTTACCAGGAGACAAGGTTCCACCTTGCAGGATTGTCTGTTTGGTTGCACAAAGACCTTCAGGAAAGATACAGATTTGATTCCTAATTTTAGGTATAGAGAGGTGCTAGTGAACTTTCCACTAGCATAAGGGTCTGCTTGGAGCCGCCTCCTTCATCACAAACCAATCTGATACTGTTCCTCTGACCCCATCATGAGCCTGGATTCCATAAGGCAAAAGTTTCACTAGCAACATAGCTTGTTACAACCAAATTAAAAATGACATTTGAGTACAGACAGCCTATTACTTCAAACCCACAGCCCGTTAAAGTGAACAAGGGAAGAGGTCAAGGAACATGACAGATTAAGCCCTATATACAGCCATGAGAACAGACTGCCCCATCACCCAATTTGCAATTACTCTGAAGACACCCTCAGAGATGCTTAGTTTTGCAGTTCTCAAACTGTATGTGTGTGTCTCCAGAGATAACATGCTTGTTAACAGCAAAAATGTTTTTAAATAAATAAATAAATATATAGAGGTGAGAAATAACAGACTTCAACCCTATTGTACCTCTGCAAATTTGTGTACACAGAGTCAATCCTTTACCTCTCTCTAAAAGTGCAAAGTTTCAAAAAGTTTAGTGAATAGAAGATTGTTGGGGGCGGAATAGGTCTGGACAAGGAGAAGTCTGGAGATAAATGTGAGAAGGGAAGGACAGGAAGTAGAAACAAAAGTGAAACTGTTTGAGCAGCATATTCCAGAAGTCTTGAGGTCTTCCTGAGTGTAGCCTTCATTGATTTGAGCTCTACCATTCTCTCATTAGAAGGGAAAACCTATAATGGCAGCAGGCTGTAAAAGAGACGCAGTTTGGGAATAGGAACAATTCAAGAAATGTATGTTTGCTGATGTTTTAAAGAAAGTCACACCAGTGAACTGGTGGAAGTCACTTAAGCACTTGGATTCAGCCATTGCTGAAGTGATAATCTCACTTAACAGCAGTAGCTTCTTCTGCTGGTGTAGAAATATTTTCTTCCTTTGGACTAATTTATTCCAAATTGAGAAATCATTTGGGACCTGAAAAAAGCAGGAAAGCTTGTTTTTCTTTTCCAGATTATGAACAAATAGGAAAATGAAGGTGACTGAGTTAGCCGCAAAAGCCAATATTTTAAGTTTCTCATGTTGACCTGGCTGACAGTCTGTTTAATTTTTTTTTTAAAAAATATTTCATTTAATGATTTTAGTTAAATAATTTTAACAAAAACTTGATTTCAAAAAACGTGAATGTTTACATTCAAAAATTCATATGCTTGTTGTGTTAAAATATTAGATGTTTGCTGTTGAAGAAAAAAAATCCAGAATACATAACGTTGTTTTACTTAAATAAAACAATTTAAATGTCTGGTGATGTTCTACTCCTAATATAGCACGGCAAGAAAATCCTCCAAATATTAATGATTAATCTGTTGAATTGGAGATAGTTCACTTCTCAATGACTTCATAAATATCTGCTTCAATTACCTTTGGTAAATGAAATAACCAAACAATCATTCATTTTCTGATATAACTGTAAAACTAATCTGAAAAGTTTTCAAAGTAAATCACTTTAAAAATGTACAAAAAGAAAAGGAGTACTTGTGGCACCTTAGAGACTAAAATTTATTTGAGCATAAGCTTTCGTGAGCTGCAGCTCACTTCATCGGATGCATTCAGATGAAGTGAGCTGTAGCTCACGAAAGCTTACGCTCAAATAAATTGGTTAGTCTCTAAGGTGCCACAAGTACTCCTTTTCTTTTTGCAAATACAGACTAACACGGCTGCTACTCTGAAACCTTTAAAAATGTACAGAATGTACCTTCTAAAAATGAAACCTAACATCTCCGAGTTGTGAAGAATATGTATTAAGGTTATAACAACCAACAAGAATGCACTTTTATGTAGAAATCCATGATTAATAGAGTCTTCCTGACTAGTGATTTAAATCATGATTTAAATCAATTTGATTTCAATCAAATCCACCCTGTGATATTTAACAAAAAGGGGAAAGGAACAAGACAGAATAGGGAAAGAACAGGTTAGAGAATATTTTGGTAAGTTAGATGTATTCCAAGTTGATTGCGGCTGATTAAATTAATCTCAGGTACTTAAGGAACTAGCTGAAGCAATCTTGGAACCATTAGCAATTATCTTTGAGAACTCCTGGAGGATGGGGGAGGTCCCTAAGGACTGGAGAAGGACAAACATAGTAGCCATCTTCAAAAATGGGAACAAAGACTGGGGAATTACAGACCAGTTAGCCTAACTTCAATACCTGGAAAGATACTGGAACAAATTATTCAACAATCAATTTGCAAGCACCTAGAGGAATAGCTAGCATGGATTTTGACTGGCCTGGTGGGTTGGGGGAAACAACAGTCATGATATATGGCTTTATATAAGGCTTTTGACACAATCCCACATGATATTCTCACAATGAAATTCGGGAAATGTGGGCTACATAAAATTACTATCAGGTGGGTGCACTACTGGCTGAAAAACCATACTCAGTAGTAATCAGTGGCTCCTTATCGAGCTGGGAGGGCATATCTAGTGGAGGTTCCAAAGGTGTCTGTCACTACTGAATATTTTCATTAATGACTTGGATAACTGAGTGGAGAGTAGACTTAAAGTTTGGATGACACCAAGCTGAGAGAGGTTGTAAGCTCTTTCAAGGACAGGATTAGAATTCAAAACAACCTTGACAAGTAAGTGAATTGGTCTGAAGTCAGCAAGAGGCAATTCAATAAAGACATGAGCAAAATACTACATTTAGGAAGGAAAAAAAATCAAATGCAGAACTACAAAATGGGGGCAGTACTGCTGAAAAGGATCTAGGGATTACAGTGGATAACAAAATATGAATCAAGGTAATGTAGTTTAAAAAAAGGCTGATATATTCTGGGGGTGTATTAATAGAAGTATCATATGTAGGACAAGGAAGATAATGGTCACTGGTGAGCCCTCAGCTGGAGTACAGTGTCCAGGTCTGGGTGCCACCCTTCAAGAAAGATGTCGAGAAACTGGGGAGAGCTCAGAGGAGAGCACAAAAGTGATAAAATGTTTAGAAAACCTGACCTATGAAGAAAGGTTAAACACTTACCCAGTTTTTTATCTTAAGACAAAAGACTGGCAGGGAGGGGACCTCATAAATCTTCAAACATCTTAAGGGCTGTTATAAAGAGGACAGTAATCAACTGGTTTCCAGGTCTACTCAAGGTAAGACAAGTGATGGGCTTGATCTGCAGCAAAGGAGAGGTAGCTCAGGGGCTCTCAACCTTTTTCTTTCTGAGGTTTCCCCCCCCCACAACATGCTATAAACACTCCATGGCCCAGCTGTACCACGACAACTGTTTTTCTGTATATAAAAGCCAGGGCTGGCATTGGGGGTAGCAAGCAGGGAATTCCCTGGGGCCCCACAACAAAGGGGACCCCACAAAGCTAAGTTGCTCAGGATCTGGACCCAGGTGGTGTGGCTCTGTATCCCGGGCTGCAGTTCTGTATGGTGAGCTTCGGCTTTCTGCCCTTGCCTGTAGTGACTTTAATGCTGGCCAGGCTTGGTGGCCCCTCTGAAACCTGCTGGTGGCCCCTCAGGAGGCCCTGGATCACTGGTTATAGTAGGATGTAGGATGTATATTAGGAAAAACTTTCTAACTATAAGGGTAGTTAAATTCTGGCATAGGCTTCCAAGGGAGCTTCTGGAATCCCTATCACTCAAGGTTTTAAAGAACAGGTTGGACAAACACCTGTCAGGGATGGTCTAGGTTTACTTGGTCCTGTTTCAGTGCAGGGGGATGACTTGACCTCTCAATGCCCTTTCCAGCTCTACATTTCTATGAAATACTGGAACATATTCAGGGGGTAAATGAGGAAGCTATTACACCAACAAAGATTAGTGTTGGGTTAAAATGAAATTAAATCTGCTAGTTTTGTCACCATTTAGAAATAACAATGGTAACATTTACAATGTTTCCTGGGTTATATTTGGTCAGATTGTGGCCATCCATCCATTAACACAACCCACATCACTACAAGATTTGAGACCCTCCCCAGTATTTATGATTGTGAGGCAGGGAAACATTACTCCTATTTCAGAGGGAATGGAAGCACACTGGCAGAGCCTGGAAAAGAACCCAAATCTAAGGGCTGGCTAGTGCCTTATCACAATGCTATCCTTTCATCCTTGTAGCGGTATGTTCCTGCTAAGGATACAGCAATTAATTCTCTAATTTTGAAGGTACCGATACAGATCAAGCCATTACCACTTCAACTTAGGGGAGAGAGTTTACACTGAATCTAACTCTTTCCACATTAGCACCAGAACCACACACACATATAATTAAGTTACACCTTTAGTCACATATTTCTCCTTTCAACAACCTTACTTTATCTTCAGTTCTCAATGAAATATTTGGACAAGCTTGCACACATGGACTTCATTGCAAGTAATCATTTCACTTTCTATTGCCAATACACAGCTATACAGCATATAGTAGTTTTCTTCCCATTGTGATGAGGCACATGTGGAGACATTTAAAGAGCCTTTGATACCGAATCCCACTATTTAAACTGCAGTGTATCAAAGTGGATGTTAATTGGTTACCTGATTTTCTTTAGCAGAGGATTCCAAGAAAGCTGCATTCCAGGATTCTGCTAAAGCTTTCCCTTCTTCATAGCTGATCACCCTGACCAAATAGAAGACAGTATAAATTATTACAGCAAAGAAAATGTTTGATGGCTTATGGAGAAGTTAGAGAAGTGAGCTGTAGCTCATGAAAGCTTATGCTCTAATAAATGTGTTAGTCTCTAAGGTGCCACAAGCACTCCTTTTCTTTTTATGGATACAGACTAACACGGCTGCTACTCTGAAACCAGCATTTGCCATGCAACTGCAGTTACTTCCCTGCAGTACTTCATGCTCTATGAAGTATTAAACTGCTTTGCATGCAGTAAAAACATGTTCAAGTAAAATTTGGGTCTTGCAATACTTACTTTCCATTTTTACAATATTTTAGAATAACTCCATTTTATATAGTGCTTTAAAGTTATTGTCACAACATTCCTATGAAGTAAACATGCAACTACTCCATTTTGTAGATGAAAGAGAGGTTAAGTGACTTGCCCCAAAGTGAGAGTCAGGATTAGAATTCAGTAGCTCCTGGCTCTCAGTTCCATATTCAAGTCCACAGTACCTTAGTTATGATAACTTAGTTTAATTTAGAATTAGGTTAGCTTATGCTAACTTTTTAAGCTATGGAATATTACATACCTATAATTTAGTTCCTAAGAAGAAAATTGCATTGAAATTGTTACAAGTGATGTTGCAATGGAGAACTGTTCTGGTATCTTAAATTTTTCAGAAAAAATATTGTATTTACATACCGTTCCATATGCAGGTCTTTTTTATTTCCAACCAGCATAATGGGTATTCTGTGAAAAAAAGTGAACCACTTTTAGAACAGCTGTTATAGCATATTGAACAAAGTACTAGTAATATACCTGCAATGAAATGAGATGAAAGTGTTACTACTTACTGGACTTTTCCCACCATATCCAATAACTTGCCATGGATAACTTTAATCACTTCAAAACTGCAAAATAAAGGGATGAAATCACACATGCACTCTGATGTTTAGCCTTAATACCCAATACACAAGCAATTAATTCCACCTGTAGACTGTGTGTTTAAGCTTTATTCTCACTTTAGCTATAAAACTGAGATGCTCTAAATGTGTTACTGATTCCTGTACGAAAAGACAAATTGGGCCAGAACTCCATAAAACACTAGTCCATCTAACAATATTCTTACATAGTCCAAGATAATCCTGTCTAATATACTTGTTTTCCCTTTAGATAAAGGGCACTGCAAGTGTATGAATCAAGACGGAGAAAGACATGCCTTAAGCATTACTTGGATGTTTGATGCATCTGCTTGGATTGTAGGTACACTTTAGGCAGAATGTGTAATAAGATTTAGCTGCACAATGCAGGAAGTCTGGGTAACCAGGTTAAATTAAAAGTACAGCTTCAAAACCAAACAAGCACTAAGAAGGAAGGTACAACAGAAATACTAAGCATGTAGTGCTTTGCTGAAATTCATAGTACTTTTCATTTTAAATTGGGACAATACTCAATTTCAAAATTAAAATAGAATTCAAGTGATTTCATTCAGAATTTATGCACTTGAAAACGAAGAAAAAGCCTGAACTGTGACTTTCCAAGTCAAGAGAAGCACAAACTGAGCTGTCAGGTTGTATGAGAAACATTGCTTGTTCAGATACTACAATTATGGGTGCTAATACAAAGTCTGTACACAAAGCCTTGAGTGACTAAGGTCAGAAGCAATACCGTGAGGTGCCAGGAAGCCTCACACCCAGCTAACTTAATGGATATTTAGAACCATGCAGAATAAGCAGGTCGTAAGCAAATGAAGCCAGTGATGTGCAATGGCAACCATTTTATTACATTTGGAGTAATTGAGCTATGAGAGTTTGACAGACAACTTTGATCAATTATAACAGGGACATCATGTATAAACCTGGACTGGACACAAATATTGCAATTAAAAATTATTTGTAGGGTAAGTAAGGTAGGTTCTGACTTTCAAAAGGTTATTGCCATAAGTAGTGTGCTCATTTACGTGGCATTTTAATCAGAGCTCAAATTCCAAGGGCCTGAGTCTTCAAGCACAGCTTTGCATTAAATACATGCCACAAAGATAGATGACTTTAATACCTCCCTGTACAAGACTGGTCTAATCTGCATGAGGAAACCAGCCTGGTGTCAAACTAGTCAAGAATCAGGGTCCACAAAAGTAGCCTAAAGCCATCTCCCCTCCCCCGACAGCTGACCACAAGCAGACTATAGAATCTGGCCCACAGTTAGGTATGCACTCTCCTGCCTAAATCAGTAAGGACTAAAGCCAGCCTGTAGACATTTGGGAAGGAGATTGCAAGAGACAATGAAAACACAAAAAACATGGAAGTACACCGAGACAGTGAACTCTAATGATTGTTATAATGGACCAAACAATTGCCAATAAACCCAAAACAGAAGTGTCAGTGGACCAGGTAGCATTACACTGATCTTTCACATCACTTCATCTTTACTACCTTATGAACAGATTTCCTACATTAGCAAGTGGAATTAACGAAGTTCCAAATTAAAAGACAAGGTAACTGTAGGGCCACAATTTATTCTCTGCAGGCTGACAGTAACTGAGGATTCATTAAGGAGGTATACAGTGGGTTACAATGCATGTTATTGCTCACTAGAAATGGAACCTACTCTGTGATACAAATTAGGAATTTAATTAAGTAAACCAGAATGAGAAACCTTCAATAACCTTGATTGTGAGCAAATTTAAGACTAGTTTAGAGAAGTAGGGCATTGTTTGCTTCTTTAGGAGCATTTTTATGAATTCCCATTTGACAAACACTGCACTTGAGTCACTCAATATAGAGGAGAAAGTGGAAAGTAACAAGTACTCAAAAATAACAAGTATCCTACAGTATCAGTACTCAAATGTTCAGTTCCTATGTCAATATATAGCCAGTGACCTAGCTATATGAACCAAGAACAACAAACTTGTGTCAGACTGGAGTAGCAACCAACAAGCAAGCAGAAGACAAATCAAAGCCTCTTTGGCTTTCCAGAGTACTTAGGCAATCGGAGAGTGGTGTTATATGATATGTTCTACTGTTTAGAGAGTCTGGATGCAGGACAGAACAGGATATGACACCTTAAAAAGGTAGAAATCTACTTGAAGTGAAGAACCACGCAGTAAAATAAAAAGCCATTTAAAACAAAAAACAAAAAACCACTAGAAAAGAACATGTAGATGTAGACCCAGGGCAGTCTGAATACATTCTGGAGTTCTTTGCTAAGCTTACACTAGAATTTGACTCTTCCACAGTGGCATTCCAACAGCTGTCAGGCAGGACAAAGTTCTATTTTTCATCTGACTGCTTGACTTTGCAGCACTACATAATAGAGAAGTGTAGCCAGAGTTACAGAATTAAATCCTCTAGTTATTACAGATCAGGTATAGGACAATCAGTGGAAGCTTCCAGGTCATCAAAGTGCCTCAACTCTGGTTGAAAGGTAGTAACTCTAGCAGCAGAGATTCAGTTCTGTTGCTACTCTATCCATGTCTCTAGGTGAAACTACAAATAAGGGAACTTCACATCTTCAGTACACTGTCGCAGATGCAGGCAATTGTCCCTTTGAAGTGGACTCAGATTGAGACAACCAACTCATTTTACTTAGGACCATGCTGCTAGCCAAGCCCAGATCTGAACTAGTGTCCAAGAAGATGGGAGACTCCATGTCCCAAAAATCCCCAGGCTTTCAAGTATTGGCTTAAAATTAAGCCAGAGTGCCTCCCCCAGGAGGAGAGAATGCTATCACCAAGATTGTGCTGTTTGACAGTTTGTACATGGGGGTGCTTTATAATTATTTCACAGTCTTAAGACTCAAGTCTTATCTTCATCACCTGTTACTGTGAACGATCCTGTAAATAGCGACAGAAGCACCTGTCTAAAACATATGCTCCCATTAGCATTATTCCTCAATACTACAGAATGTTAATTTGTTTCACTGAGTAGATCTGACGAAGCTACTCTGCATATACTTTATGTATTAAGGTAATTTGCAACCATAAGAGTATTTGAGCAGCCCAGTAGAGTTCAGATTAGGACAAACATACTAGACACTCCAGTACCTGTCAAGAATGCAAGCAACTGTGTTCTTTCACAGTGTCCCTATGTGCTGAACAGGAAGAGAGGTCGCTCAGTACCTTCTGTTTTTAAAAACAACTTGAAGGTTCTTAGATTTTACTTATTCAGTAGCTTACATAAGGCAGCTACTATTTTTAAAGTGCTAACTCTTCCTCTTCCACTGATATGCAGATGCTGTACAAGGTAACTTTAAAAAGAAATCCTGCCACTAAAACCCACCAAATTTATAGAAACAAGAATGTAGGGGTCCAAAAAAGGAAGGAGATTAATAGAATACGGTGCCAATGACTGTACAAAAACCTAATAAAGAGGTTAATGTGCTTCTTTCCAGTAAAGAGATTACCTAGAAGAAAGCTGGGCCTCAAGGCAGAAAGGATCTTAACTCAAACTCTGAAAGCTGAATAGCTATTCTGAGAAGCTATTTTACAGTAAGACATGTCCTTCAATACTGCAAATAAAAAAGCAGCTTACAAGCCAAATTCCTATACACTGTCAATTGCCTGGCAGCTCATAGCACTGAGCTTCCTTACTGAACAGGCAATTTCTACCAGTCAACTGGACAGGTGGGCAAGGCAGAGGGGGAGGGAAAAAAACAACAAAAAAAAAAATGACCAAGAAGAATCAGCTCTATTTGAGAGCACAGCTACAGCTACCCTACAGAGCTTACAGCAGAGCAACTACACCAGTGCAGCTGCGTCACTCAGTGCTGCTAATGCGGACACTTGAAGCAGACAGGAGAGTACTCTCCCGTTGGCTTACTTACTCCAGCCCCTGCAAGCAGCGGTAACTATGTCGGCAGGAGGAGCTCTCCCACCGACATAGTGCTGTCAACACCGGTGTTTATGTTGGTGTAACTTACATTGCTTGGGGGATGGGGGAAGATTTATTCACCCCAGTGCATGACATAAGCGATGCCAAAATAAGCCGTAGTGTTGACACAGCCTAAGTTCATACAGCGAAGAGGAAAGAGAACCAACAATATGGTTCTTATGTTCACATGAGTTCTGACCCAAGGAGAAAAGTCAGAAAACATGCAGTGCCCCCAGCATTCTAGGTCATGTTTCAATTTATGCCTCTTTGTACTCACATACCACAATGAGGAGCCCTAGGAAGACTTAAGTTTGATCATCTTTTTACTCAAAGCTCACAACCAATACACTTGAATCTGGATTCTATCTTTACTTGTAGTTTGCAAGCTGCTTAGGTACAGTAAAGATATTTTCAAAATGCTATTGGGAGGAGAATTGTTATTCCCATTTTACAGATGGGAAATGGAGGCAGATATTAAGGAATTGTCCGAGGGCATACAGGGAGTCTGTGGCAGAGCCAGGGATTGAAGCCACATGAGTCTCATAAGCTTACTCATAAGAATACACACAAAGAAGAACTATTACCTTTTTATTGATGTGACTGAATAAACGAGAATGTAGCCATTAATGTCTATGGAGTATGTCTGAGGAAATATGGAGTATTCATCCTGTGGAAGGAAAATGGTATTTTTAAAAACAGTTACTGCCACAAGAGTGAGAAACTTAGTGATAGTAGATCACCAGCAGTTTTAAACATTGACCATATTTATAAGACAGGAATTGCGAGAACACCATTTGCAAAGATTTAAAACAATGTCAATACAGGTGAATCAGACTCCATGGCAGGCCTCTTGGTGGAGGCTGCATGTTCCTTAAGGATTACATATGGACATTCGGAAAAAGTCAAGTAAGCTGGGGATAAGAAGCTGTAGATTTCCTCCCCATCCCCATATATACGCTAAACAAAAAGAATTTCACAATTTCCCACAAAATAAAATTAAGAAGAGCGTTTCGGGTCGAAATGTTTTGTTTCAATTTTGACATTTTCTAATACTGTAAAATAAAATTCAAAACAAATCAAAACATTCTACTCCAAAAAGTTTCAAAATGGAATGTTTTGATATCAAAATGCTTAGTTTTAGGTCTTTCCTCTACCTCCACTCAACATTTCTTAAAAATAGACATCTTGGAAAAACTTTGACCACTTCTAAATTCTATATAGATGTTGTTCTGATGGTAGATTTAAAGTTTAGTTTGAGATCACTTCATCTCGTCAGTCAATCCAATTGCTCAGACTGTTGACTTCCACATGTCAGCCTATATGACGCAGGAGAACCTTCCTTCCCCCTTTCCTAATGGGCAAGTGGGAAAGGACCCTTTATCTAGTCCTCCCACACCTTCACAACTTTTTAGCATGGTGAAGCTAGACAGAACTTGTCTTCGCTTGTGCCTCATATTCAGCTCTAATGTGCGGCAAAGCCCCCACCACTGCTCGAATATCAGATAAGCGTGCAGCTTGGTTACTGACTGTAAAGTAAATGGCTTGGATCACTTCTATAGTAAGTGCAAGAAAGATGGTGGATGTACGAACGAAGCATTAGACTGTACTTGGCATTCCACAGGATTTCTATCAATTGGAATAGCTTTGGTAACAAGTATCACCACCTGCCCCACACTCTCTAGTACCTTTTAACCAAAGCTCTTGTTTTCACAGTACTCCCACCATCACTTCACTCCCTCCAGCTTTACAGGTTTCAGTATCAAATCCTGTGCTGTATTGAGATAGTTGTTATCTCAACCCTTTCTAATCCACACTTTCACAATTGTCTGCTTGGCTGTTATTTGCTTGTGAGAGATGCTTTTTGGAATTATAAAGTTAACATTTAAGAAGTTTGCCAACTAACAGCATAACGTAGCCCAGTAATTACTTTTGGTGTAAAGTGGTGTGTGTGAATCTGCAGTTATTACTATAATCTTTGCTACGTTGTATGTATCCATCTAAGCAGCCCCCATGGTCTATTGGGCAAGTAAACACAACTGAGCAAAGCTTGTGCTAATGCATTTACAGTGCTTTTCAACATCTACCCACAAGATCTCCCCCCTCCAACCCACCGAAGCCAAAGAAAACTCAAAGAAAATCCATGGGAAAGAAAGGTTTAAAAATAACCACTGGTGAGACAATGCTATTTTAATTAAGAATTAGTTTCAACTGTGTGATACTGAGATTGAACCTCAACCTTGAGAATGAACTCTGTTTAAGGTTGTGTTGGCTGGGGAATTGGTTGAGTTATGGTATTCTTTTTAGACTGAATTAGTGTTCTTGGGAAGGCGGGTTCTGATTTCTACAAACATTGCAATTTGCAAGAGAAGGAAAGGTAGTTACCCAGCTCCTGACACAAAATGACCAAAAATCATGATGTTTGGTCCACTAGCCTGCAATATACTGTTCAACACCACTCAAGCAAGGTGTGGGGAAGCGCCATTTGGCCAGCATAGCAAATGAGAAACTCAAAAATATTAGCACCAAAAGAAATAGTTACTTTCCTTGTGCAGCTTTCAGAGTAACAGCTGTGTTAGTCTGTATTCACAAAAAGAAAAGGAGTACTTGTGGCACCTTAGAGACTAACCAATTTATTTGAGCATAAGCTTTCGTGAGCTACAGCTCACTTCATCAGATGCATACTGTGGAAAATGATGCATACTGTGGAAAATAGTATTTTCCACAGTATGCATCCGATGAAGTGAGGTGTAGCTCACGAAAGCTTATGCTCAAATAAATTGGTTAGTCTCTAAAGTGCCACAAGTACTCCTTTTCTTTTTTCCTTGTGCAGTAACTGTGGTTCTTTGAGATGTGTCCCCCTATGGGTGCTACACTCTAGGTGCACTAACACTCCCTGTGCCTTTGACTGGAGATTTCTCATAGCAGTGTCTGTTTGGCCCACATGTGCATGTCAGTCAGTCTCATGCCCAGAGCTGTTATGCAGCCCTGTGTGGGAAAAACTGCCCTCAGTTCCTTCTCTACAACAAAGTCCCATGGCAGAGAACTGTGAAGCAGAGGGGAAGGACAGGTAGAGGAGCATTTATAGGGACACACATCTTAAAAAACCACAGTTACTGCACAGGGTGAGTAACTATTTCTTCTTCCAGCAGTATCCCTATCGGTGCACCACCCAAGGTGACTACCGAGCACTGCCCTCTAAGATGGAGGGGGCTTCGGAGTCAAGTCCAGTAGAAAGGAAAGAATAGCTGATCCAAACACAGTATCAGAGGCAGAGGCAGAGTCATGAGTTATTGCATAGTGTTTGGTGAATGTATATATAGAATCATGAGTTGTAGGACTGGAAGGGACCTCGAGAAGTCTTCTAGTCCAGTCCCCTGCACTCAAGGCAGGACTAAGCATTATCTAGACCAGAGGTTCTCTACCTATTTACCATTGTGGGCCACATATGCAGTTCTCCATGTGTTATGTGGGCTGCATCCACACAATATACATACCTGTATGGCCCTGAAGGTGTCACATGGGCTGCAGCTGTGTGCTGACTGGGCTGCAAGTAGCTCACGGGTTGAGAGCCACTGGTCTAGACCATTCCTGAGAGGAGTTCATCATTGGAGATTTTAAAGAGCAGGTTAGACAGAGATTCTACAACCTCCCTAGGCAATTTATCCTAGTGCTTAACCACTCTGACAGTTAGGAAGTTTTTCCTAATGTCCAACCTAAACCTCCCTTGCTGCAATTTAAGCTCACTGCTTCTTATCCTATCCTCAGAGGCTAACAATAATAATTATTCTTCCTCCTCCTTGTAACAACCTTTTATGTACTTGAAAAGGTATGTCCCCTCTCAGTCTTCTCTTTTCTAGACTAAACAAACCCAATTTTTTCAATCTTCCCTCACGTGTCATGTTTTCTAGACTTTCAATCATTTTTGTTGCTCTTCTCTGGACTTTCTCCAATTTGTCCACATCTTTCCTAAAATATGGCACCCAGAACTGGACACAATACTCCAGTTTAGACCTAATCAGCACAGAGCAGAAGAATTACTTTGTGTTTACTTACAACACTCCTGCTAATACATCCCAGAATGAAGTTTGCTTTTTTTGCAACAGCATTACACTGTTGACTCATATTTAGCTTCTGATCCACTATGACCCCCATACTCCTTCCTAGGCAGTCATTTCCCATTTTGTATGTGTGCAACTGATTGTTCCTTCCTAAGTGGAAAACTTTGCATTTGTCCTTATTGATTTTCATCCTATTTACTTCAGACCATTTCTCCAGGTTGTCCAGATCATTTTGAATTTTAATCCTACCCTCCAAAGCACTTGCAAACATGCCCAGCTTGGCATTGTCCGGAAATTTTACAAGTACACTCTCTTTGCCATTATCTAAACCATTGATGATAATATTGAACAGAATCGGACCCAGAACTGATCCCTGCAGGACCCCACTTGATATGCTCTTCCAGCTGGACTATGAACTGATAACTATTCTCTGGGAACAGTTTTCCCAACCAGTTATGCACTCAACTTTAGTAGCTCCATCTAGGTGCATTTCCCTAGTTTATGAATATAGATGCCCAAGTAGCAGCTTTACAGATTTCAATAAACAGCACATTTTTGAGAAAGGCCATTGAAGTGGCAGTAAACCCTTGTAGAATGGATGCTTATAACCAAAGGTGGTTGAATGTTGCGAGACTGGTAACAAGAGCTAATGCAGCCTGATAGCCATTTGGGAAACCTCTGGTGAGAGGCTGCTGACTCTTTTGACCTATCTGCTAGAGCAGGGGTTGGCAACCGGTGGCACGTGAGCTGATTTCTAGTGGCACTCTGCTGCCAGCCAGGGTCCCAGCCACTGGCCCTACTCAGCCCGCTACCGGCCTGGGTGGATAGAACCCCGGGCCGGCAGCTGGGACCCCAGCCGGCAGAGGCTGGCGACCGGAACCCCAGACCGGCAGTGGGTTGAGCAGCTCAGAACGCCGCTGGCCCCACTCAGCTGGGGTCCCGGCCCGGGGTTCCGTCCGTCCAGACCAGCAGCGTGGGTGGCAGACGGAACCCCAGACTGGCAGCGCGCTGAGCTGCTCAGCCCGCTGCCAGTCTGGGGTTCTGTCCGCCAGCTCCTGCCAGCCAGGGTCCCGGCTGCCAGCCCTGCTCAGCCAGCTGTCCACCCGGGGTTCCTGTAAATGTAAAATGTATTACTGTCATGCGAAACCTTAAATTATTGAAGACTTGGCAAGCCACTTCTCAAAGGTTGCTGCCCCCTGTGCTAGAGAATGAATAACTTGTCAGTGTCTCTGAAGGTCTTTGTTCTGTCTAGATAGAAGGCCAGAGCTCTCCTGACATCCCGGGTGTGCAACAGTGTATCCTGACTATGTAGATTCGCTTTGGGGGTGGAAGCCAGGCATGTGAATGGGCTGACTGAGATGTAAATCGGAAGAAACTTAAGTAAGAATTTGGGGTAGTGCCGCATGACCTTATCCTTAAAACACACTGTAGCGGGGTGTGTGTGTGTGATGACATCCAGGCACCTATTTCTTAATGTGTCGTGCTGATGTAATGGCTATCGGGAATGCTGTCTTCGCTGCAAATGGAGCAGTGAGCAGGTAGTCAAAGGTTCAAAGGTGCAGTCTTGTGAGGCATTTAAGGACCAGATTAAGTTTCCATATTGGAGTAGGATGTTATTCTGGTGGTTTCTCAGTCCTCTAAGGAATCTCACTGTGGTCAGATAGGCAAAGATAGAATAAACCTTTATTGGGGGTGGAAAGCCGTGATGGTTGTGCCAGGTGGATTTGTATAGAGCTCCACTGATAGACCTGAGGTTTTCAGAGTTAAGGCACATCCCAGTATATCTGGAAGTGATGTGATCATTGGTGGAATCTGTCTAGTCATACCAGCTGACAAATTGTGTCCATTTTTGAGAATATGGGTAATGAGTAGATTGTTTCTTGCTGTGTAATAGTACTCTTTACGTCTTCGAACAGGCTGTCTCTAATCCTGTGAGCCATCGACCAACCATGCTTTTAGAGGTTTCATCCCAATCTCATGATGCTTCATCTTCCTGCCCTTCTGGGAAAGAGAGGGAGCAGCATGGAGAGTAATCTGAGAGCAAACAGCTCTATCCTGTAAGGAAACCACATTTGCCTGTGCCAAGTTGGAACTATTAGAATGACACTGGCTCTATCGGTCTTTATTTTGAGCATTGCTTTGGCTATTAAGGGAGCTGGTAAGAATGCGTACAGTAGAGTTGATGACCAATGAAGGTGAAAAGCATCCCTCAAGGAATGGTGACCCAATCCATCCCTTGAGCCAAAGCGGGTGCATTTCTTACTTGACTCTGTGGCAAACAAGTCTATCTGAGGGGTGCCCCATTGACTGAATACGTGGTGTAATACATTGGGGCGGGGGGGAGGTCTATTTCCCACTCATGGTCTTAGAAGAAGAGTCTGCTGAGTGCGTCTCCCATGGATTCAGAACATGCCTGCAAATAGGTAACTATGATGGTGATCTGGTTTTATGTACCAGTTCCAAAGCCTGACAGCCGCAGTGCAGAGGGAAGGAGATCTTGCTTCTCTTGGGCAGTTGATGTAAAACACGCATGATATAGTATCTGTTATGATCTTATTTGTTTGCCCCTGATTAGAGATAGGAATTGGAGACAGGCATATCTGACTGCTCTTGAGTTCCAGGAGACCGCTCTTGAGATTCCAGGAGTTCCAGGGCAGGTGGTTGTCACTGTCTCTTGTGACAACCACCTGCCCTGAATCCTGTAAGTGTCTATATGTGCTCCCACCCTAGCAGAGATGCATTTGTCGTTCTGACGATTGGGTGAGGACGTGTAACTGGAACTGCTCTGCACATGCCGTGATGGTCTTTCTAGTCAAGGCATTGTTTTACAAAGGTAGGTGCGGGAAGAAGCATATTTAGACTGTCTGGTGGATGAACAGACTGTTCTAAGCCATCCTTGAAGGCACGGCAGTCAAAGCCTGGCATGTTCTGTAACAAAGGTGGTGGCTGTATTTGTCCCAGTAATTGAATACAGTTCCTGACCATGGTTTGGGGGCTGAGCTGAATTGTGTTTCTTATGTTGGAAAGAGCCACAAACCTGTGCAGAGGAAGGTAGGCTCTTGCTGTCACTGGATCAAGATGTGCCCTTATGAACTCTAAGTTTTCCACAGGGGTCAAAACAGATTTTTTGTATGTTGAGTTGTAGGCCCTATTCAAGGAAGAGGTCTATGGCCTCAGAAGTTGCCTAAGACATCAGTTCCAGGAAATGGCCTTTCAGCACCAGTCATCCAGGTAAGGGGAAACCAAGATATCTTTCCTGCAGCGCTTCACTGCTACCACAGAGAACCTTCGAAAAGGCCCTCAGTCTGGATGATAGGCCAAGGGGAGCACTCCATAGTGAAAGTGCTCATGGCTAACAATGAAACTGAGGAATTGTTTGTGGGATGGGTGGGTAGCGAGGTGGAAATATGCATCTTGAAGGTCAAGGGTTGAGAATCAATCTCCTTGCTCTAATGATGGAATTATCATTGCAAACGTCATCATTTTGAATTTCTGTGCCTCCACATAGGTGGTGAGTAAGCAGCCTCAGGTCTAGGATGGGTTTCCAACCTCAACTCCGTTTGGCACCAGGAGGTACCTTGCATAAAACCCCTTCCCTCTGTGCTGCATGGGAACTGGTTCTACAGACACACAACTTACCATTGGGAACTATTTCTTGATGAAGAAATTGTGTAACACTGCTCATGCTGCTCTAAAACCCTACCACACACAGGAGTGACAGAACTATGAGTGAGTGATATTAGTGCCCGTAGTGGAGATGCCATATAATAAAAAGGCAAAGGGCAAACTCTCCATAATCTTGTCCTGAATTTAAATCCTTAGAAATACAAAATCATGAAATATATACATACACAGCCATGGGATTACATTAGCATCATGCATCCACACATGCTTGAGTATTTCTTTATGGAACCTAAATTTTGCAGAGAGTCCCTATCATCATCAAGCTAAATGACTGTTTCATAGACCATTTATGTTCAAAACCTCCTGGAATATTCCCTGTATCTCCAAGACCGTGTGCACAAGCAACCCACCTACTCTCTGGGATTTAACAAAATGTAGTAGTCTGTTTTAGTTGCAGGATCCAGCATATTTGTCAATGCCCACTAGGCATTCATTCATGAGCACCACAGAAATATGAATGTCAGTGATTATCATCACCGGTTACAAATAAAATCACGCCCACCTTCATTTTGGTTAGGCATAGCCTATGGCAGCTGGTTCTTGGAGTCTGCAATAATAGGTTCTATCAGTTTAGCCCTTCTGTATTAAATGAATGCAATCAAGAATGCTAACAGGCATTACTAGCACATTACATTAAAAAGTAACGCATTGATGTAACCATTTTTTTGTATTTTGTTTGATGTAGCCAAATTCACTTTCCAAACACTAGTTTAAAAAAAAAAAAAAAAACAAAAACACCACTACAATACACTGCTTTAGCAATGTTTAATAGCCCCTCTCTATTAACCCCAAACAATCTGAACACATCTCTACTAATTTTGGGGGACTATACTACTTGATAGTATCACATTGGAAGTTAATTCAATTACTGCTAAATTAGCAAATACTAGTTTAGTGCTGTAAGCAAAGTGTAAAGGTCTTCAGACCCCCTTTATTCAAATATATCAATTGTGGTGTTTTGCTTAACACAGGACAATAGCAATCTAATCCTACAGGAGTAGCAACAACACATGTCTTCATTCTGAAGGAATGGTTCAGACAACAAAGGTCACTTACTTGGCCAGCTGTGTCTACTAGCTGAAGATGATATTCTTGCCCATTTACTGTGATCAGTTTTGTAAAAGCTAGAGGAAACAAGAGAAATGCACTTCAGAATTAAAACTGAATAGCTTTATACTCGAAGTCTACTGATATCAGACCAGAAATTAGTGGAGAGAACTCTAGTGGAACAATCTGAAGTTTAAGTTTTTAAAGAGGGAGTAAAAGATTAAATTGGGGTGCTCTGTATCCAGTTAATATATTGCATACACTGAACATTAATGTTAATTATTAATTTAAAACTTCTGAAAATTGGAATTGCACACACTGGATGCAGAATTTCTCATAAGAGTTATTTCTTTATGTTTAAAGCACTTTAAGATTGTAGACTTTTCAAATAGATAAAAACTAGTGGACAAATTGTAGACCTAACTGGATTTTCACATTAAGAGTTACCTGAATGCAAGTCAATGTCAAAGTTAGTTAAGATTTAACATGGGGTCTTCATTCTCTAAATCCAGTTTTCCTGATCTGAATACTCACCATGAAGCAAAACATCAAAAAAATGTTTTTAGCACAATGCAATTAAAAACAGCAGTGATTTATTGTGAACAAACTGCACACAGGACCACAGAAATTCTGACTTGAAGATGTCGCACTACTTTTAACTTGCTGCAGTTATCGCAGCACATTCAGTTCCTAATCAGGAAGTACATTTAGTACTATTAGAGGAAATCAAAACACTATTTATCAAGAAATGCCAATGCACATTATAAGCAGAAGATTATATGGAAGCCACAACTCAATTTTTTCTTTTTTGTTTTTGTGAGTGTATATTAGCATAGTAATGTTATAGTAAGTGTAATATAAGCTAGTTGCCTCCAGTATTTTACTACCACATTCATGCTGAGAACATAAGGAGCCAATTTCAAAGCTTTTTGTTTTGGCCCAGATGGTTAGTCTTTGTACTTTCCAAATGTACACCCTAGCTTTCAACACTCTTGATATGCCTCTAGGGTTATTACAATGTTATGGACTGAAATTTTGACTTAGGTCATCTAATGTTTAAAGCAGCATAGATTTCCTGAAAGGATGAAAGTCATAAACAAACAGCACCTTAAGGTTAACTATTTTAGTGCTGAATGTTTTAGCAAGAACATTAAGCTGATATGCTAAGCACACATTTCCTGACTTGCCTCCCAGTGGCCAAATGTTTTGGGAGTCCAAAACTTCTAGCTTCCCCGTTGACAATCTCCACAATGCAGTTCTCTCCCTCTGCCAGTATAAACTTTTGCAGTGCATTGAAGGCGATAACTTTCAGTATTAATGTTTGTGCTTTCCTGTAAACTAAACAAGGAATACTGCAAAGACTCTATTATTCATTTTTGTGTTTTGTTAAACTTGTGGAGGTTTATCTATCCAAAGCCACTGCAGAATTGCCAATAAGGGTACTGGACAGCTGCAGAATCTAAGCACCCTATTGAGGAATTTAGATCAAGTAGTTAGTATGAACAGGGTTTTATGTCATATACGAACTAATCCTACTAGGTAACCTCCAAATGCATAGCCACAGTATGTGTATTGTACAGATTGGGGCATGGATGAGGGTTATCCGGACAAAGCCTCAACCAGCTAAGAAATAATGAGTAGATACGGCCTCTGATAAAGGGCGTATGTCTGTCTTTTGACATGTCTATAAATTGGAGGTATCTGTCTGGATAAGTTACTGGTGTGTGTCTCAATAAGCTTACACCATGCCCAGTACTATTCTAGCTTTCTTCTGGAATGAAGAGCTCCAAGTTAAAAAATGATAGCAGTTATGTTCTTGCTCTATATGAGAAAGTATTAGGGTATTGATGAAAACACACTACTACCTCAAAAAGTGTTAATGAGCAAAATCACAATTTTCAAGATTCTTGGGTCAAGTTAGTAAGATGGAAAAACAAGCCCCTTTAGACAAGAAGGCCACATTAACACATTTAAGAGGTCCAGAAACTGGAAGGGGATAGCACTATTACCTACCATATCAAAGCTCTGTCCAGTCAAATGACTCCAAAATGTTAGAACATCTCCATACATGCTGTTACATAGTTCAAAGGGGTAAAAACTGATGGCATCTCTTTCGGGTGTGTTCTAGAAACCCAATATGCATGCTAAATGAGGAACTGTTCATCACTACTAAAAGTCAATGGTAAAGACTAAGAAGGGAAACATGCAGTGGAGCAGTTACTAAGCATCAGGAGCAGGAGGCACCCAAATTATAATGTTAAAAGCTTCACTACTACTAATGGCAATTATGCAGTGCCTTTGGAGAGATAAACCTTCACAGGTCTAACAAAGCATGAAAATAAATAATAGAGCCTTTGCAGTATTCATTGTTTAGTTTAAGATAAAGCACAAAAATTAATATTCAAAGTTTATATTGGCAGAGGTGAAGAGACTGCATTGTGGAGGTTGTCAAGGAGGAAGACAGAAGGTTTCGTAGCTGGTAAGGGACTCCCAACACTTTTGGCCAGCGGAAGGCAGATCAGGAACAGCGATAAGCACATCAGCTGGATTTTCTTGCTAACGCATTCAGCACCGAAATAACATGTCCAGAATGCTTACTATTCCTTTGCTCACACATTTATTCTTAACAGTACTTTAGGTTGCTCTTGTGATCAAGACTCTAAAACTGAAGATATTCAGACTGTTACATTAGATTATTTACCACAAAGCTTTCACTTTATATCTGCTCAATCCCTCAGATTGGGAAGGAGGAGAAGGTTTTTTGGGCATTTAGTCTTTCGGCTTCCAGACAAATTAACTGCCATCTCATCACAGGTGACAGCACTTGGCGGCAACATAAGCAAGAGAAGACTGGCAGGCAATAGAATGTATATGAGCTGCTGACACATAGGGCACATTTGGGGGTGGACTGTTACTGACTGTGCCACAAGAAGAGTGCCACAGAATGCATATATTCAAACGGGTTTATAGCTCAGCAGGATTATCCTTGAGTGGAGATATAAAAGACAATGGCAAACTATCCCCACAAAGGTACAGGGCTGTTAGCTATTCTTAAAAAGAGAAGCTGCCTCTCAAAAGTTGAGCTATTATTTCTGCACCCCTTCCTTGAATTTTATCTATTCTTCATTCATGCTCCCAAACCCTTTGTTTCTGCCTCTTTCTAGGCTTCTGCCAAGATATTTCCTACTACACTCCTCGCAAATGCATAACAGAGCTATCCTTAAGACAGGCACCCTCTGAGCCATTTGTTGCTGCTCTTTTAGATGGCTTGAGACGACCCTGGTGACCAACATGAACCACATCTTCTGCCCATAGGTGCAGTGTGCTGTCTCCACCTCATTCAGTCCAGTATGCATGGCAAACAGAAAACAAATTTAGTTCTTAACTGAAGTGCTTTTGGTAAACCAAGTCTGTCTACTTGTACCCTACTTACTCCTATTTTGGAAAGCCTATGGTTCCTCTCCCCCTTGTGACACCTTCACACAGAATTGTGTGCACTTTGCTCCTTCTGCACAAGCAATTTGCATGCAGTAGTCTCTACCTTCTAAACAGTTGAAATCCTCGTCACTCTTTCTTCCTCAGGGCCCAGCAGGAGCAACACTAATCTAAAGCAACACTGCTGCTTGGGAGAAGGAAGAAAAGGGTAACCTCATCATTTTCACTTTCTCCTCAAGCACTGCTGCTCCAACATTAGTCTTATTAAAACACAGAAGGAGCAGAGAAATTTACCAGAACAACAGCCTTGCTCTTTGTTTTTTATCAATACAATCAGGCTCAGCTGTTTAGAGTTATCTACTTGCCTTGACAGTTTAAACATGCAAAAAAATTCAAGGCACATTAATTGCATCACTGCACACCTCCCAAATCCATTTCAATTCTTACACTGAGAGGTACTTTATCACAGCAGTGACAGGCTGGAGGGAACCTCAACAGGTCATCAAGTACAGCCACCTGTGCTGAGGCAGGACCAAGTAAACCTCCACTATACCTCACAGGTGTTTGTCCAACTTGTTTCTAAAAGCCCCCAATAGTGGGAATTCCACAAGCTCCTTTGGAAGACTATTCCAGAGTTCAGCTATTCTTACAGTTACAAAGTTTTTCCTAATATCCAATCTACAACTTCCTTGCTGCAGATTAAGCCTATTACTTCTTGTCCTACCTTCAGTGGACATAGAGAACAATTAATCACTGTCCTCTTTATAACAGTCCCTAAAATATTTGAAGGCTGTATCAGGTTCCCCTCTCAGTCCTATTTTCTGAGGACAGAACATGCCCAGTTTTATTTAACCTTTTTTCATAGGTCAGTTTTTCTAAACCTTTTATCATTTTTTGTTGCTCTCCTCTGGACTCTCTTCAATTTAATCTACATCTTTCTTAAAGTGTGGTGCCCAGAACTGGACAGTACTCCAGCTGAAGCCTCACTAGTGCCAAGTAAAGCCAGACAAGTACCCCACTTCCCGTGCCTTATTTACAACATTCCTGTTAATACATCCCAGAATGATATCAGCCTTTCACACAACTGCATCACATTGACGACTCATTCAATTTGTGATCCACTGTAACCTCCAGATCTTTTTCCACAGTACTACTATTTCTACCCAATTATTCCCCACATTTTGTAACTGTGCTTTTAATTTTTTCTTAATTGTAGTACTTGGCACTTGTCTTTACTGAATTTCATTTTATTATTTCAGACCAATTCTTTAATTTGTCAAGGTTGTTTTCCTCTGTTTTCCCTATCCTCTGAAGTGCAACCTACCCCCACTTGGTGTCATCTGCAAAATCATATATGCATACTCGCCACTCCGTTATCCAAGTTATTAACTGAAATACCAACTAGCACTGAACCAGACCCAGGACTAGGTATAACCTCCCTGTTGGAAAACAAGCCATTGATAACTACTGTGGCTATGGTCTTTCAAGCAGTTATGCATCCATCTTAAAGTAATTTCATCTAGACCACATTTCCCCAGTTGCATGATTGTCCCATGGGACTGTCAAAAGCCTTACTAAAAAATAAAGATACAACACATCTACTGCTCACCCCCCCATCCACCGGGTCAGTAACCTTGTCAAAAAATTAGGTTGATTTGGCACAATTGGTTCTTGATAAAGCCATGCTGGCTATTTCTTATAACCCTATCCTCAAGGTGCATACAAATTGACTGTTGAATAATTTGTTCTAGTATCTTTCCAGGTATTGACATTAAGCTGATTGGCCCAGGTCCTCTTTGTTCCCCTTTTAAAGACAGGTGTTACGTTTGCCCTTCTCCATTCTTTTGGGACCTCACCTGTCCTCCATGAGTTCTCAAAGATAACTGCTAAAGGTTCCACGATTGCTTCAGCTAGCTTCTTAAGTACCTGAGGATGAAATTTCCTCAAACCCTGCTAACCCGAATACATCTAATGCATCATATTTTCTTTAACTGGTTATTTCCCTATTTGGACTTGAGTTCCATCCCCCATGTTAATATTAATTGCGTTGGGTATCTGGTTACTATTAACCTTTTTAGTGAAGATTGAAGCAAAACAGGCATTAACATCTCTGCCTTCTTGATGTCATCAGTTATTAGCTCTCTTTCCCCACTACAGACACCTACACAAAGGAACTACACTTTCCTTCATCTTTCTCTTGCTCCTAGCGTATTTAAAGAACCTCTTATTGCCTTTTTATGTCTCTTGCTAGGTGTAACTCATTTCATGCTTTAGCCTTTCTGATTTTGTCCCTACCTGCTTGTCAATAAAAAGGGAAGAACTCAAGATCTACGCTTACTATGTCAATGGGAGAGAATTTGATAAAAATTTCCTCACTTCCCTGCGACAATGGAGATTTCACACCCACTTCTAGAGCCAATAATGAGTTCCACATTTTAAAAAGGCAGACTGATGGGATGAATTATGTCTTGTGCCCTAAGAACAGCCTGACTTTATAATTTGTTACGCAGCTTTATTAAGAGCTCTCACTAATGAGTATGTGCATTTTCAAAACTAAACTACAGCTCTGTGCCTAAATAATTCTGCATTTGAATTAAAAGCAAAGTTTGGGAGAAATTTTAAAGGCTAGACTCATGAGAGCACTAAAATTGAATTTAACGTAAAAAAGCTTCAGAAGTTGAACTGTTTTGTATATGGCATTTGGCAAAGGTGAATCATGCCAAAGTTCTGATACAGGAATGTGTAGTACAAGAATACCTTGTTTAATGTGAAGAAACTGGTAACAGGGTAAGAAGTTACTGCAAACAAAGATATCTAGAGGGCAATAAAAGCTATACTGTTTCTTTAGCTTACGTTTCATTTACTTCTGTGACATTACAGTAGAGATTCTGGCACTAGATTCAGGTCAAACGTTTTACAGTTTGTTACTAAACATTCTGGAGAAACGCAAACCCTCCCCCAGGCACAGCATTTGAATTCACCCACCACTTTGCCACTATTATTCACTGCAGACCTGAGACTACATCATAGGTTCTGAAGGAACAGAAAAACAGAATTGCTTTCATGTTTCCCGCTGTCTTGTGCTTCTCGCATAAACAGAAGCATGCAATGAGAGATCTTCAAAATAAGATTTAGTGATCAGAAATGCATATTAAAGAATTTCCATTTTCAAACAATTTAGATAGTAATGCAAATACACTGCCTTTTAAGAAGTTTAATCAGTAACTGTATACAAGAGGGCAGAGATTTGAGACACTTGTCTGGTCACAAAAAAAACTGATTTTAGATTTGTCACTTTTTTTTTTTTTTTTTTTTTTTTTTTTTAACTAGAGCACTAATAAAAGGAAAGTCTCTTAACTGAAGCTTTTCTATGACTCAATCTACATCCTTATCTCCAGAGGACAAGACAGATTTACTTCTCTTAAAGGTTTGGGCGTTCAGGGCAATAGCAGCAGTCCACTGAATACTACCAGAGTAAGACCACCACCTTCTCAACATACCGTACTTTGAGAGCTTTGCATCTCACACATGACCTATTAGAGACTGACACATAGGATACATACTTTAAAGAGAAACCCCCCCAAAAAAGCTACCTTCACACTGCAGAAAGGAGGGGGACAGAAGAGAAATTCCTGAAAACGGTTTCTCAGGAGAAAATATTTACAAGGCAAGAACTTCTCTAAAAAGGCATCTTTACTGTTACTGCTGAATTCTGCAAAGTGAACACCAATTAGCGGGCCTTGACATGGCCTCCCAGTTTGAGGTCAACCATGTCATAGCATAGTGAGTCTCAAACAGTCCTCTTGATAACAGCATTGTCCATCAAATTGGTGTCAAATAAAACAGCTGGCTGGACTTTAAGGGATTTAATGTGCTCCAAAAAGAACCTTGAAGACCCTTTAATACCTAGCACATAGCCTCACTCACTAAATCTTTTCTCTGAGAACGAGGAAAGTATGTTGGCAGTTTCCACAGACTCCTTAAGTCTAAGGAAACATCAAATGACTGACTCCCTAGAACCATATCCAGTGGAAGCTTAGTATGAAGGTGGGTCATGAAGGTCTGAAACTCACTTGATCCACAAGCCTCTCTCACTGCCACCAGGCTAGAGGCCCTCCATGTAAGACTTGAGCTCACATGAACAAAACAGTTGAAAAGCTTTCAAGCAGCCTTGTCAGGGCCACAATATCTGACAACCTTCTCTTTTACTGGGAGAAGGTTTAGGAGTGTCAAGCCCCACATGAACCTGATGACAAACTGCAGAGATGGGTCTACCTTTGACTAGTTACACCCTACAGCATCCCGACATAGCTATGGGGAGTTAAGTTCTTTGAGATTAACCTGAAGACTAACTAGTCAAGCAGTGTGTGTGGAGCAAGTAAAGGGGGTTCATGCACACCTGTTTACATTATCCTGCAGTTCTTTTCCCCTCTTCGAATTGTATGCCTTTCTGGCAGTTCCCTCTCCTCTTACCGCACCCCCCACCCCAAGGTGCCGGATCACATGAGCCACGTTTTGGAAACACTACACATATAGATCTGTTAAAAATAAAACTAGTGAGCTGGCTGGAAGGAGATGCAAGGTTCAGAGACAATCTGATACTAACCTGAGTGACTCAAGCCTGATCGGATTGGCTTTGGCTATCTGCAGCGTTGACTGTGCTACACTGGCCCAGATAGGTACAGTTATTCAGTTCAAACCTTTCAGCTTTGCTATTAATTTAGCTACCAGAGGGACTAGTGGAAAGGCATAAAGGTGCCTCCTTCTCCAAAGTGAAATGGCGAAAACGTCCCTTGCTATTACCGCCTTTTCTAGATGGCATTGGCAGAGGACAAGTCGCTTCCTGATCCATTTAATGGTGAAGACTCTTGCATGCCTCACCTGGGGAAGATCCAGCCTGCTTCCCAATCCAGAGGGCATTTGTGAATTCAGTCTACAATAGTGTTCTTCTCTACAAAGTACACACTGACTACATATGTTTTGTAGAAAAGCCAACTCCAATGCCTAGAAGGAGTGCCAACACAGTATGCTTGATAGCATTGCTACCAGGTGCTATGATAACACAAGTCAATTCTCAGGGAGGATAGGTCAACCAACTGCTATTAGCCAAAATGGACAGGGACGCAATCCTAGGCCCTGGGTGTTCCTAAGTCTCTGACTGCATGACAAAGGGTGGATCAGTCAGTAATTGCCCTGTTCTATTCAGTTCCTCTGAAGCATCTGGCACCGGCCCTGTCGGAAGTCAGGATACTGGTCAAGGTGGACCATCAGTCTTACCCAGTTTGGCCATTCTTATGCTTTTAATTAAAATAAAGCTTATTCTGTGAGATTTTGTTTTCATTTTCATTGGCCATCTTAATCATGTGGTGGGAGTTTTTCCAAAATAAGTTATTGACAGAGTGCCAGTTAGCAGAGGCAAGTCTCTAGAAATTTAGGACTTGCCTTCTGTTGGAGTAACTATTTTGTTAAGTTTTCAAGTGCAGAGAAACCCTCAATGATTTAAGCAGATCTGACTGGAAGGAAAGATTTATGAGAAAAAATATCAGATATGACATCCCTGGATCTCTGCAGAGAGCTGGAACAGAGTAAGTGAAGCACAGATACTGTAAGAGGGTAGCATTTATTATCACTGGGGTAGAATTCAATGGACAGTAAGGACCCTGCTACTGCTGCTTCTAAGGATTAAAAAAAGTCAGTCCTGTACTAAGACGCTAACATGCTAGAATGAGAAACTTGCACAAATGTATCTTTGGAAAAAGACCCCACTTCCCTTGCAGTATTATGCTAGTGCATGGAAATCTGAAAGCGAATGACTAGAAATTAGTGTTTAAACTAAAATTTTCTATTATCCAAATAGAAGTGCAGAGAACAAACAGCATAATTAAAAGCACACTGGATGAATTTTGGGGACTTTTACACAGATATATTTATCAAGACGTACCAATGAAGTTACAATTCATGAGAGAGTAACATGATTAATGAGTACAATGTTCCTATCAGAAGACAACCACCAGGATATATTTTAAATCAGATTTTAGTATTGTTTTCTTGCATCGCGTGTTTGAAGTCAAACCAGAGATACTATCTTGTTCCTTTTGCATATTACAAGTTGTAATATATGCAAAGCAGCTTTCTATCAAACACTGTTCCTCTGTTCAGTGCACTTTAAGGTTCAGTGTTAAAATGAAAATCCTCATATTGACGATTATTCCATATGAAGCGCCTTTTTTGGGATTATGCAAAAAGGACAAGTTTAATGTACAGGAAAGCACTTGGAAAGCAGCTTCAATTACCTAAAGATACTTACTGTTTTCTATGGTTGGATCATACGAATCAACAAACTGGCCTTCCACAAACTGAATAGTCAATGAAGATTTCCCTACAAAGGAAGCAAAAAAATATTCATTTAAATCCAAATTTAAATCCCACTGTACAGAAACATATTCCAATGAGTTAATTAAGCCATTTAGAGCGAGATTCTGCTACCAGGTACAAAGTGATATTACAATAATCAAAGTTTAATGTGTTTTACGAAATAAGCATACAAACCTGTGGTGGCTTAAACCCTGGCTACAATTGGCTACTGAACCTTGTTACTGAAAGCACCAGTTCAATAGCCAGGTTCTCAATCAGTACCAAAAATGATGTAAGAACTAGCACAGACAGGTCTGACAAGCGGTTTTCAGCAAGGGTTCTGTTTCCTAGCACAGTCAGAGCACCCACTCCAGTTTGTAGTATAGGAAACCAATTTCTGTTCCAAGTGGTGTTGATTAACATGTACTAAGATGCAAGTACCCACAAGACAACGTGGCATTTTCATACTTAATTATAAGGACAAGAGCTATGAAAGAGAAAAACAGGAACTTTACATTAAGAAAAAAGGGAAGAGAGCAAGATGCTAAATAATGGCAATAATGAAAATCATTTCAGTATCAGGATTAAAGACTGTGTTCCACACAAAAGTTTAAGGGCAAAGTCAGTCACCTCACCTATGCAGCATTCTATCACCTATACAGTATTGGGCATGGTGAAGAGTTACATTTACCAGTTTGGAACACTAGAGAATGGCTGTGCCAAATCAGTTTATTGCATTTTTATTAAAATGCATTCATCCAATCTGTAGTAGTTTAAAGAATAAAACCACTATACTATAGTTAAAACCCTCTTAATTGTTTCACTCTAAGAGGCATTTAACCCTCTGCCCTCATCAGAAAAAAAGTTATGACTACATTAGGATCCAGATTTGTCTTTCAAGTCATAACAGTGAGAAACTGAGAATTTCACATCCCTCATTAACCTCGATTAAGAACAACTGGTCTCCACACATTTCATGATTAATCCAGGGGCCTGTAATTTAAAAACAGTTATATGTCCAGCCCTTATGGTTCTGCAAAATTACACTGTTAAACTGATACAAGAATGTCTACCAAATTCTGAAAACAGTTTGAAATCAGTGAGAAGTATGACCTGCCCTATTCATCTCAATAGTATGACAAAGACTAAGAAGAATACATTTAAGATCCTACTCACATTTAGCTGGTTTTAAAAGTCATGGTTAAGCTGTAAAGCTCAGTAGCAAATAATTCAATTTGTGTCTACCCAGCAACTTTTCTGTCATCACAACCATATTTGTGTGCTTCCACCTCGAGAAGACAAGCATTCAGAGCACAATGAGGGGCAGTGCACCCCAGTATGTCCTACTTCAAAGAGCTGGAAAGGAGAAACTGGCCAACCAATTTCACAAAGATAACTAGGGTCCAGGATGCACTGCAAAAAAGTCCACATTATAGGAAGACAAATGAGCCAGACTAGGCCTCTGGCAGGGGTGAATCACTGTTGGCCGCTACAGTAAGCCATATGACATTGACAAGCAACATCCAGAGAGCTTCTGCACTACAGAAATGGGAGAACCATTTGACAATCTGTTCCAATCACTCCTTGTTCCCTGTAAGACTTCCTCAAAAGTTGGAGGGCAGCATTCATAATTGGCAGCGAATGGCATAGAACAACTATGAGAGGGCCCGGTTCACGTTCTGTGCTGCACCTACTTCCCTCAAGTGTTAGAGGAGTTCTAGTATCACACTAAAGAGCTGAGAGAAAACTGCACCAATTAGGGTTGTTTTTTTTTTAAATTTTTTTATTTCAACTTAACAGTATATATATTTATCAAGTGTACTTAAAAATGAAAGCTAAAAAGTCTTTTCACGGGCCAAGACAAAGTTCAAGGGTCTATTTCCCATTCAACAGCTAATCCTACCTAAAGCTATGAAGGAAATACTGATTCTTACACAGTTTAAGTATTAGAACAGTCATCAACTCTTATATGGGAGGGGCATCTTGATCTTAGGTCTTTGCAAATCAAAGCCTTGCAAATCCACCATTAGACAGGTGACTTCAAAAGCTGAATTTTGTCAGAGTAAATTAAAATAAAGTGATTCACATGGCAATAATTTAAGATGAAACTTGGGCAACTACTGAAGATTGGACTTGTTTTGTCCAGTTACATCTTAACTAGAGGCTAAGGGAACTTGTCTGCCCTCAGGAGGGATTTTGCTAACTGCTCATATTAACCAGGATTCTCAAGCTCTCAGTATTCTGAGCAATATTTTCCCCAGTATTAGTCTCCATGCACCACAACACACTTCTTTTCAGAGATTACTGGATGCTGCCTGATTTGATAAAGGCTGTTTCAGAAAGGCACAGCATATGTTCTCCCATCCCCAGGCACAAGTTTATCACCTCAACCCTACCAGAACCAGGTGTTCGAGCAGTGCAGCGTGCTACAAGATGTAGCATTTCCTGGGAAGCTTGGTCATCTGGTTACAGACTCTACATGATGTTTTGTTTCACCATCATGCAATCTGTGTGATTTAGACAGTACTTTTAAGCAGAGAGATTGCCATCATTTTACTATTGTGAAGCAAGCATTTGGAAGCACCGTTGAACTTACAGCACCATTTCCATTGCAGTGACTCCCCTACATAAAGGAATTTGCCAGATCCTATTTCATCATATGTTTACCAACACACTGCAACATAATCCCACAAAGGTTGCTAAATGTTAGATATCTTTGGACCTGGACAATAGCTTTTTTTTGCTCCTTTGTAACCTATGTTAGCGTATTGGGGAAAGACACTTCCAAACAGTGAATAGTCGACAAAATAAATCTTTAGGAAACTAATCTATTGGATAATACTGAGTAATCCCTTGGCACTGGGTACATTTCTACACAATGGTGAGAGCAAGATTCAAGAACTTTAATTGATAGACACTACAAAGATTAACAGGCTTATAAGGTTCATTTTTAAAAAAGAGTTTACAGGAAAAAAGTTGTTTGTGACCGAGACTAAAGAACAGTTTTAAGACTATGCCATAATTATACTTTGCTGTCTAAACATCAGCTTATATGCATGTTTTCCCAAGTCTTCCTACAGACTAGAGAACAAAATCCAGAAGTGATCAGTCTGAATTCATTCTTCACCAGACTCAAAGAAGTGGGCTACGAGGCTCTTGATGCAGTTTCCCCAGTATTAACGTGACTAGTTTCATAGAATATCAGGGTTGGAAGGGACCTCAGGAGGTCTTCTAGTCCAACCCCCTGCTCAAAGCAGGACCAATCCCCAATTTTTGCCCCCAATCCCTAAATAGCCCCCTCAAGGATTGAACTCACAACCCTGGGTTTAGCAGGCCAATGCTCAAACCACTGAGTGCTATGAAAATTGTTTCAGTAGAATGGGGTATTCTGAAAAGGGGTCTCAGGTCCCATTAACAACCAGAAGGCAAGATCTTAGCTAAGCTAAGAGGCAGGAACAGAGCACTTGTTGTCTTAATGCCATATCAAGCTATTAGATCTAGTGCTGTCAAGACCTAATTTCTCAAAGAGACTACATTTGAGCCAAAAGAAGAGATGCTACAAGAGGTGTGTCACTTCAGGGCCTTCCAGTTAAGGAATAGCCTGTATGCATCATAAGCTTGCTGTTTGTGAGGCAAAATAAGCCTGTATGCAGCTCAGCTGTAGCCGTCTCCTCACTACTTCCAGGAAGTCACACCAGTTTACTCAAGCTATAAAAATAAGCCACTGTATCATCCAAGAAGTCATATGGGAACTTCTAAAGAAAAGAGTTCAGGCTAAATCAAGCATTATGTCCTACAACAACCAACCTAAGAATAAAACAGATCTTCAGCTCACACATTTAACATGAAACGATATTATATACAGCAAGCAATATTTTAATGCAACTGAAAATTTTGCCTATAACAGCACTGTCAGTATGACCATCTTGGCCAAGAAATACTGAGCGTATAAAATAACTAGGTGGATGCACATTTAAAAAGGACAGTTAAGATTTCTAAGAATAGAAGACAATGCTAAAATTTAATGTTCACCTGTATTACAAAAATCTACTTGAATTATTTCCCTCTCCTCCCTCAGAAAGAGTACCAAAGAGAAAACAGATATGAAGAACCAAAAAACTCAATAGCTGTGTTCCACACTACTACTCCCAAAACCTTGCAAATGCAAAAAACTAAAATGTGTGATGAGAACCCATTTGATAATTATTCTTGCTCGGTGCTCTAGAGAACGTTACACAGGAATAACGGCCAAATGTAAGATTGGATAGAATTTCCCTCTGGAATATTATGAGTGTATGTAAGTATGGAGCACTATATAGTCAAAGCAGACTTCTGAAGATTTTTTTTTTTTTTTTTTTTTTTTTTTTTTTTAAAAGTTAGGCTCCTAGATCATTAACTTTTGACACACTATTTTCAGAAGTCTCAGTGCTTGTAGAGAAGACTAATAGTCCATGCAGATAATGGCTCTTCAGGGTTAGCCTGGGGTCTTCCTGGAATCATAGGCTTGTTTCAGGTGTTTGACTGTATTAAACAGGTTAGTACATTGAGTCTTTTTTATGTACTGCAGAGGATCTTCATCAAGACTGTTGTGATCTGTCCATCAAATCCTGAAATTGTCTGAGCTAACCCTTAGCTCTTCTATCCTGGTGGGAACGCTTGATTGGTAGATCCAGCAAAGATATGTTCTGCTGATAGTAGGATACTCTGACGGACTGGAGAGATTTCTGGTGTCACTAGCCAGTTAGCAGCTTTTAAGTGTCCTGTGTAAGTCTTCAGCTACTTTGGTACACAGCCACAGGTCATCTCTTTAGCTGGTGGTTAGTGCCATAAGCAACCAAATAAAATGAATACCATATGACTTGGTTCTTCAAGATGTGTTGTCCATATGTATTCCACAACCTACCCTTCTTTCCTGCTAAAATGGAGTTTAACACCTGAATTCTGGAAAAAGGGTGGTGTCATGAAATATATAAACATATCTTGAAGAACCACAGTTACTGTAAGGTAACCTTTTTCTTCAAGTGATTGTCCATGTGTTCCACTCTTGGTGACTTGAAAGCAATGAACTGAAATGGAGGGGGGTGCTCAAAGCTTATCTATATAATAATTGCAAGAAAGCTCTGCCAAAGTGCCCACCTGACTTCAGTGCTTCTACAAGGGAACTATTTTGCAACCATAAATATCAGTCCCCAGATAGTTACTCTAAATATTTCAGAGATGGGAACACTTCTGAAAGAAGCCACAGAATCGGCCTGTACGCTAGTAGAGATTCTAATCTAGCTAGAACATTGGTTCCCAAACTTTTTGGCATCACGCACCCTTTTTAATTTTCGAAAAACCCTCATGCCCCCCACCTCTTCTTTACCATCATCCATCCCCCCTTTTAACAAATTCAATTCATAAATTTAAAATAAGCACAAATAAATTTGTGCGTCAAGAAAAAATAAAAATGTAATTTAGACTAAATAGCAAACAAAACGAATTTAATATGAAGGATGATGCTGCATTTTCTTCGCGAGTTGGGAAATCCTAGGTTTGAAAGATGAAAAAGTGTGCAACAAATAGTTTGACATCCAAGTCGATTCCTTTGTTTCGTTTTTATTATGACTAAACTTGAAAAGTTTCTCACAGAGGTACGTCGACGAAAACGGAAGAATACGTAGCGCTTCTCCAACTTTTGGGTAAATTGGGAAATATTTTATCCAAAATTCCTCCAGGCTTAAGTTTCCGAAAATATCTTTTGCACTTGAATCTTATTTCATTTCAAGTGCTTGTTCTTGCAATACTTCAACGTTGATGTCGATTCGTTGCCAGAACGGATTACATGTTAGTTTATGAACAGGGTTGGTAGAAAAGCTGTCTGGAAAATAGCCGATGAATTTGTCAGCAAGGCAGTCCAGATGAAACAATTTTGTTCTTCGCATCCTCTTTACAAAGTTCTTGGAAACCTTCATTTTCAGCAAGTGGTGAAAATGTTGGAAAAGACGAAGAGTTAGGCGTCTGAGCTTGCGTTAGACGTTTCCAAAGCTTGATTTTGCTGTAAAACACTTTGATGGCATCGTGGTGTGCTGGAATGTTTGCAGAGTTGTTTCCTTGAAGCTTCAAATTGAGATTGTTCCAAGATTCAAAGAATGTCCACAAGATATGCCAGTGAAAGTTGAAACGTTTGGTCCATAAACGCATGATATAACTTTTTTTCCTGTTGCTTGAGGAAAATTTCCACTTCGTCTTTCGGTTCGAATAATCTTGAAAGCATGTTCCCTTTGGAAAGCCATAGTAGCTCCTTGTGAAACAAAAGAATTTTGATCCACTCCCAAATCCGAGCAAAGAGCTGCAAAAAGTTTTGTATTTAAAGTGCTGTTCTTCACAAAATTGACAACTTTGATGGCCAAATTCAACGAGTCACGTAGGTCATCCGGAAGGATTTTAGCAGCCAAAACTTGTCCGTGTATGAAGCAGTGAGTCGTGGTTACGGCTGGATTTTTCTTCCTTTCACTAATGTCACAAATCCAGAGCCAGAGCCAAGCATCGCTGAAGCACTGTCTGGTGCATACACCAACCAGTTTTTCCCATGAAAGTCCATTTTCTTCAAAAAAAAGTCAAACCGTTTTCATAGCAGAAGCCTTTGATGTGGTGATCAATTCCTTCGAAAAAAGCAGTTTTCACAATTCCATCATTAATGAATCAAACGTAGACGAGCAACTGACAGCATTGTGCTACATCAGTGGTATCGTCGCACTGAATTGTGAAAAAAGGAGACGCTTTCACTGCCTCCATGACTTAAAGTTTTAAATCTTTCGCCATGTCATCAATGAGACGTTTCACAGAAATCTCAGAAAGTGAAATTTCCCATTTTTTCCCTTGCTTTCAGCACCAAGCACAATACCATCTGCTTTCAACAAGCAAGGCTTCACAAGAGTTTTTCCTATTATGTGCGCTTTCTTGGCTTTAGCGATGAGCAATGACAGTTCACAAGATGCTTCTACCACTTTGGCCGACGCTTGATGAAAAGCCTCCAGTAGCATCCAGCATCATGTGTTTTAATTTTGAAGTTCAGCAGCAAAAAACTCTTTTGGTTTGTCTTTCGAAGCACTGTAGTTCTTTATCAAGTGTCGCTCAAGACGAGTAGGTCTCAGGCATCATTCTTGAGAACTGCGTGGCACACTAAGCATTGAGGATAATCGATCCCATTTTTTCCCCCCATGATGGTGAAACCATACTTAATGTAGTCTTCAACGTACTTCCTTTTCTTAATCATATCCATAATAAAAAAACTATAAAAATAATTTTCCTGATTTGTGAATAACAGATGCAAGTTAATCTGACAGGTTTCAGAGTGGTAGTCGTGTTAGTGTGTATCAGCAAAAACAAAGAGGAGTACTTGTGGCACCTTAGAGCAGTGGCTCTCAATCTTTTTTACTGGTGACCCCTTTCACACAGCAAGCCTCTGAGTGCGACCCCCCCCTTAAAAATTAAAAACACTTTTTAATATATTTAACACCATTATAAATGCTGGAGGCAAAGCGGGGTTTGGGGTGATCCCCCATGTAATAACCTTGTGATCCACTGAGGGGTCCTGACCCCCACTTTGAGAACCCCTGCTTTAGAGTCTAACAAATTTATTTAGGCAGACACTTTCATGGGCTAGAACCCCCTTCATCAGATGCACGGATTGGAAAATTCAGGAGCAGGTATAAATACATGAAAAGATGTGAGTTGCCTTACCAAGTGTGAGGTCAGTCTAACAAGACAGTTCAATTGACAGCAGGATACCAAGGGAACAAAAATAACTTCTGAAGTGATAATGAGAATGGCCCATTTCAGACAGTTGACAAGAAGGAGAGAGTAACAAGTAGGGGGAAATTGGGTTCAGGTTTTGTAATGACCCAACCACTCCCAGTCTTTATTCAGGCCTAATCCGATGGTGTCCAGTTTGCAAATTAATTCCAGTTCTGCAGTTTCACGTTTGAGTCTGTTTTAGAAGGTTTTTTTTGTTGAAGAATTGCCACTTTTAGGTCTGTTATTGGAGTGACCAGGGAGATTGAAGTGTTCTCTGACTGGTTTTTGAATGTCAAGATTCCTGATGTCAGATGTGTGTCCATTTATTCTTTTGCGTAGAGACTGTCCGGTTTGGCCAATGTACATGGCAGAGGAGCATTGCTGGCACATGATGGCATATATCATATTGGTAGATGTGCAGGTGAATGAGCCCTTGATGGTGTGGCTGATATGGTTAGGTCCTATGATGGGGTCTCTTCAATAAATATGTGGACAGAGCTGGCACCGGGGTTTGTTGCAGGGTTTGGTTCCTGGGTTGGTGTTTTTGTTGCATGGCGTGTAGTTGCTGGTAAGTATTTGCTTCAGGTTGGAGGGCTGTCTGTAAGCAAGGACAGGCCTGTTCCCCAAGGTCTGTGAGAGTGAGGGACTGTCCTTCAGGATAGGTTGTAGATCCTTGATGATGCGCTGGAGAGGTTTTAGTTGGGGGCTGAAGGTGATGGCTAGTGGCGTTCTGTTACTTTCTTTGTTGGGCCTGTCTTGTAGTAGGTGACTTCTGGGTACCCGTCTCGCTCTGTCAATCTGTTTCTTCACTTCAGGTGGATATTGTAGTTTTAAGAACGCTTGATAGAGATCTTGTAGGTGTTTGTCTTTGTCTGAGGGATTGGAGCAAATGCAGTTGTATCTTAGAGCCTGGCTGTAAATAATGGATCGTGTGATGTGGTTTGGATGAAAGCTGGAGGCATGTAGGTAAGTATAGCGGTCAGTAGGTTTCCGGTATAGGGTGGTGTTTATGTGACCATCGCTTATTAGCACCGTTCTGTCCAGGAAGTGGATCTCTTGTGTGGACTGGTCCAGGCTGAGGTTGATGGTGGGGTGGAAATTGTTGAAATCATGGTGGAATTCCTCAAGGGCTTCTTTTCCATGGGTCCTGATGTCGAAGATGTCATCAATGTAGCACAAGTAGAGTATGGGCGTAAGGGGACAAGAGCTGAGGAAGCGGTGCTCTAAGTCAGCCAAAAAAGTTGGCATACTGTGGGGCTATGCGGGTACCCATAGCAGTCCCACTGACTTGAAGGTATAAATTGTCTCCAAATCTGAAATAGTTGTGGGTGAGGACAAAGTCAAAGTTCAGCCACCAGGTTTGTCGTAATGGTATCCATCAGGAATAGCATCCCCGATACCATCATGAGCCGGTCTTGCGTGGTGAGTGATGGAGGTAACCACTCCCATGATAGAAAAGTCTCAAACACTCTCGCGAGCGAGCTAGGAAGTTTTAAAAAGTTCCATTGCTTTCTACATCGTTCTCTGGCCTCCCCACCGACCAAAACGGCACTCCTGCACGTCGAAAAGCAAAAAAGTAAAAAATATTTGCATTTCGTGCTTTGAAATTTGAAAACATTACAGTTATATACTTTTATTTATAGTTGTATTTTTATTATTATACTTTGTTATACCTTTATTCTTGTCTACTTATATTCATCATAAAAAACAAATAGTTAAATAATATAGGCCTGTAATTGGACAATTTTATGAATTATGTATACAGAATATGTATAATTTATTGTTTGTTGGTCTATTAAATAAATACTTACATTGATGGTTTTTTTCGTTATGAAAATTTCACTGCCTCGTGCTCCCCTTGGAATTTCTTCACGCCCCCCAGTTTGGGAACCGACGAGCTAGATACTAACTGCTTGATACAATCTGAAAACAATTTGGATACCGTTTGGGATGATGTAAGCTTGTCTCTTCAGTCTCTCTGAAAATGGCAAATAAACGGAGGCTGAGTGACTTGGATGTCCTATTCAGGCAGAAAGAGAGGGCTCTAAGAAGTGTGAAGTCTCCCTTCCCTTTGGCAGGAATGGGGCTTAGGAAAGAATACTAGTAAGGATATCGTTTGATTTAAGTGGAAAACAGAAGTAACCTAGGGAAGAAACTTTGGATATGGTCAAGTGCTAATCTTTGTGGAAGACAACATACGATGGGTCCACCCTAAGCACCTGTAACTCACCTACTTTGAGGGCTGAAGTGACCACCATGATGCAAGGGGAGAGGCTATGATCCTGAAGGGGCTCAACAGAAAGACCCCTGGCAGGACTGCATGGAGTAATAGGACGACGAGCCCTTGACCACATTGGAGTCCATCCTGCTGATAAATGGCCTCTGCTAGGGCTCATTCTCCTCCTCGTCACAGGCCTGGCTGGGGGTCTCTAGTCTGCCCTGCCAGGACCACAGCCTTCATCCCCCTTCCCCCTCACCCCCTTGCATCTGCAGGGATTGGTTATCATGAGCCATGCAGCAGCGCAGAGAGCCCTCTGCAACTCCACTGTCCTAAACTCACTCCTGCTCCTTCACCAGCTGATAGCCCCCACACTATCCCTGGGCAAGAGCCATTCAGTAGCAGAGTGGCATGTCCTGCAGTAAGGGGCTCATTCTCAACATCGTCCCAGTAGGATCAGGACACCTTCAGGCGAGGACGGCCATCCAGCTGGGCCAGGATCACTCAGGGGAAACAAGTGATCATGTAGCAAAAAGGGTTACAGTGGCCACCAAACAGTGAGATCTGAAGGATTAAATACAACAGTGCTTTGGGGTCAGTGTTCAAGGAGAGCATGAATGCAATTACATATATGGCAGGGACTCAACTGCACTAGTACAGTAAGAGGGGCAAGTCTGCTTATGGCAGTAATGGGTCATAAAAGAAAAATCCTAGTAAATAACCTGACGAATTCAAAACAGTGGAAGTCTGGAAAGGGAGAAAAAGACAGTTTGTGCTGCAAAGTCTGTAGAACAGAAGCCTCTAGAAAGGCAAATCTATCATCAAATACTGGAAATTAAAATAAAGCCAAGCAACGGTAGGCCAGGCTACCACAGAAGCCTGTATGGAAAGAATGAAACAAGAGGAAGAAAAAAGCTGTGTATTTGCAGCACACTCTGGTACATGATTGTGCTCTGAGGCGATTCCAACGAATGCTGTCCATGGTTTGAACTTTTATTAGCTCTGTTTCAGAAGCATGTACCAGCAGCGCACACTTGTCCAGAACATCAGCAGCTGGGGGGGAAGGGGACTGCGCACACACACACCCGAATTTTTTTTTGCTCACCACCAAGCTGTAATTAGGGCTTTTTTGAATGGTGAGAAGTTCTGTTTAGTAAACGATGAAACCCCAGAGCTTTCTAGACAGCCATCAATGAATGTCCTTGCAGCATTCAACAATGACAAAATGTGTCAATCAAATACTATTTGCTGAAATCCTTTATTGTTCTTCAGTGCAATGCAGGGGGCATTTTGATTTGGGTTCAAGATGTGCTGCAAGAGTACAGCCAAACGTAGGAAAAAAAACGTGTCAGTCAACACTGACTACATGATGCACAGGCAATGCTTTGTAAAGGACTTGAAAGAAATGTATTCACACCTGCTGCATATAATAGCTCATCTTAATTAGCCTCTTACTCCACTTTTTCATGTTCTCTGTATGTATGTGTGTTTAACTATCTATCTTCTTACTATATGTTCCATTCTATGCATCCGATGAAGTGGGCTGTAGCCCATGAAATCTTATGCTCAAATAAATTTGTTAGTCTCTAAGGTGCCACAAGTACTCCTTTTCTTTTTGCGGATACAGACTAACATGGCTGCTACTCTGAAACATTCCATGCATTGTGCATCTTTTCTCATGCAGCCATTGACCATGCAATCAAAACTGATGCATTCTGCATCAATGAATTTGTGGTACATTTTAATATACCAATAGGGAAAGGCGAGTGCTTTTTAAGTCTGGACAAGCAACAACATGAGCCCACTGCGTTTGTGGCTACTCCTTCGCATTGTGCTATTGCGCTGTTTTTTCTAGCTTGAAGCAGCAAAATTCATTCATTCATATTGGGACAGTTTAACAGACTCATTAAAGATGCATTCACCCCAAAGAAGGCAATGAAATTAGACTGTCGCGGACAAAGAAAACTAGCAGGAACACTATTGCAAGTTATGTTTTCCTTGTGTATCCATCAGGTTTATTTGCAAATGGAAACAAAGGTACCCTTGATACGCTGCACTGACACGTTTGACAGCAACTTATAAGTTGCAGCTGAGGCAGATAATGCCTTAAAAAAGCAGAACTCAAGTCAATGGGCTCCAAAAGGCAATTCCTTCCATATGCAATGCATACTTTTGCATCAGATTTTCAAAGCAAACCAAAGGCAACCATATCCACAATGTACCTGACAGACTATAGTTCAGGATCTTTTTTTGTCAACTGTAAACTGTTTGATCTATTTGTCAAGGCTCAGATGTCATGCAATTTAAGTGACTATAAAAAAAACAGGTTTCAGAGTAGCAGCTGTGTTAGTCTGTTTTCGCAAAAAGAAAAGGAGTACTTGTGGCACTTTAGAGACTAACAAATTTGAGCATAAGCTTTTGAGAGCTACAGCTCACTGTGTATTTTCCCCTTGCCAGACAGAAGTTCAAGCATGATTCTGACTTGCACATGATGCGTGGAGAGTCCTGTGATGACAGCGTACCAGGATTTGAGTACTGGAATAGTGAAACCAAATCATTGCCTGTCATGTCTAGTGTGGCATTACGTGCACTTGCAGTGCCAGTAACTTCTTACAGACACTGATCACCCAGTCTGTTCAGAAAAGGTCAAGATAAACATTGCATGGGCCTCTCTAAAGCCCGCCCTGGGCAGCTCAATGTTTTGTATTGCAATAAGGACATACATTCCAATATGGAGAGCTTTCAAAATCCAGAGTTATCTGCTAGTAACAAATAATTATATATTCCAACACTTGTAACAAGAGGCCCGGGTTTGGTTTTTTTGCTCAAGCCTCCTTAGCTGTGGGAACTGAAGACTACGGGCAAAATTCTGTGATTTAGACTTTTGAATTAAGCTTGTCACAGAAATAAAGTTTTAACTTTTTGAATCTCAACACTGCTGTCACTGACACCCCCCACCTTTGTTTTCCGCAATATAAAAATTAACAAAATCTAAAACCCCTTGATTTTTCCTACTGAGGAAACTGAACTCGATAAAAAATAAATGCTTAAAACAAAACCAAAAGACATTTTCATCAAAACTAAAAATTAACAATCTAACTCTGCCAACTGATTCATAAGCTAAACAAATTGAGCTCTAAGTCTCACTATAAGGCACAAGAGATATTACCCTTGGCTGCTAGTTGGAACTGCTTAGGGTGTAAGGAGGAACTAAGAGACAGCTGGCCCCACTCCACCCCCTTTGGGACCTACTGACAAAGAGATGCAATAGGAAGAATGCACACTAGAAGTAGAATATGTAGTGATAATCACGGAAAGAACCCATATTCTCATTATGGGTCAGCTAATTTTGTCATAGATCCTGGATGTGTTGTAAGAACTTTGAGTTGCCACCTGTGAGTTACTCATGTTTTGTCAGGCAAGCTGGAAAAGACTGGGGTTGCCTTCTGCTGCAACCTAGTGCCTGACTAAAGGAAGGCATGGTGCCAACTTCTCTTAAACAAGCACCTATAGGTAACTATTGCCTCTTATGCAAGTCTATTAGGGGTCATCACCCAGGCTCTGAATTTCCTTGGATCCATACCACTCATGTGAAGTCTGGGCACATATAGTAAGGAGACAGCACTGATCCCAATCCTATAATGGGCAGGTCAAGTAACAATGGTGATTCTAAGTACTAACAAGATTTTGGGGATTTTTTCAGACTTTGGGCAGGGAGGGATGATGGCACTTGAATGGATCTATTTCTATTGAGATCCTAGAGGAGGATAGCAGGTAGCTGAGTGATTGCCATGAAGATGTGTTTATGCAGGGTTTTATTTGTTCAGAACATAGATTTTATGTACACATGAGGATGCTGGGGAGAGGATGGAATGGGAAGATGAGTGATATGGGCTGTTACATCATCAAGGATGTTCTACACTACATGCTTCTAGTCATAAAGTAGATGTTATGACATTCACTCACGAAGCAGAACTAGTAAAAGCTATAACGCTTTTTTTTATAGTGCAGTTTCAGTACATCAGTTTTTCAGAAGTCATTGATATTGTGGTCATTCAAAAGGGGGCAGAGAAGTGACTAACAAGTTAAGTGTTATCATGCCTTGTTATCTGCTCCCTTGTTCCCAAGGAGTTGTCACTGAGCTAGTGTTGTATGTTAGCCTCCTGCACGACTTATGACTGAGCTTTGCAGCACTTGAGATCCTCAGGGACATTTAATGAATGTACACCAACTCACCTACCCTTTCATTTCACATACCCTATTGCATTGATATGATCATCAAGAAGTTTATCCTCATTTATGAATTATAGCCCAGCAGGATAGTATAGTTCCGCTTACTGGAACATAGAGATTATGGACCACAACAAGAAACAGACAATCATTCTGTGGAGGTACTCTGCAATCCTCTCCCAAAGGTTTCTAGGGAGGGCTGCCTCATATCTCTTTGTGATAGGACACTTTTGCATGCCATTCCACGATGATTTCAGCAGGCATTATTGCAACAAACAATTTAGTAGCATATGGACTGGAGGGACTTTGGGATGACTGCAATAGCTGCGGTCTTCATTCCTTTGTTAGAGTCAGGAGTCATATCAGATAAAATCCCCACTGCTTGTTGAAAATAGTACCAATACTCATTGCCACTGCCCTGTACTCATATATATGGAAATAGGGGCCAAAATATTATAGTTTCACATACAACTGATAAATTCCCTAATTTTCTCCACTCCTCACCCTCAGGCCATACTCACACTCACCATGTCTAGGACTGGAGAAAGATGTTGTGCAGAGGCCCTTTAAGGCTGAATCCACAAATTTTCATGGCCACAAATTTTGTAGACCCCTTATTATAAATGTATATCAACCACTGCATAATTCATAGGTTCATTAAAAGATAGTGGAATATTCATCAAATGTACTCCAAGCACTATGCAATTCCTAACAGCCTCAAAAGTTCAGAGCAAGGTAGAGCACAGCCCCCCACACCACATTAATGTGGCAGACCGTGAAAGTGCTCTTTCAAAGCCTCCCTTGGACATACAGTTCCATGCTGAGCTCTAATGTCTCTTGCATCTGGCTGTTTCAAGTCAGACAGGTACTCCACCTCTGCCCTGCACCCTGGCGGCAACCTTTCCCTCTTTGCCTTACAGATATTATGAAGGACAACAGGCAACTAAAACCATTGGGATATTTTTCTCACTGAGATACCACTCTGAGTAAACACAATTGAATTTGACCTCTTCCTCACAGACACCCCCACGCAACTTGCTTCTATCCCACAACACATTGCAAAAAAAGTTTTCCAAACGGCATTGTGCCAGATGGTGGTAAGTGGCACACTGGGATACCTACCTGTAGTGCACTGCACATCAACACAAGCACTCCTGGTGAGTATAAGCATGCACACGCACAAGTGATATATTAACTGTGGCAGCTTTATGCTGACATAATTTGCATGGACCGAAGTCCGTAGCAGACATGGCCTTAGTATGCTTTGACTTACTACCACTTCAAACAGCAGTACATCAAAGCATACTATGAAACTTTTAGTGCACTATAGCAATGTCCACACTGAACATTACTACACAGCAAACTAGTGCACTGTAGATTCACACCTTGGCTTGCCACACTAACTTACTATGTAGATAAGCCCTTGATGTTTTAATTATTCAGCACATATTCCTACAGCTAGATAGTATTTAAAATAAATTCTTGCAGGTCACTGTTGAGAGCTACCGGAAGTTAAAGTAGACTAGTGTTTTACTTTATAATTGAATTTGGCATCAGTATAAGAGTAAATTGTTAAGTGGCTGCATTATAGAAGCCAAAGAATTGTTTGGCACTTCCATAAGACAGCACTGCACACCCAGACATCCAGTGTTTAATTGCAGCAGAGCCTACCCTTGCAAGTTAGTTACTGTATTCTAAACAATAGACTTTCAACTTTTGTATAAATATAGCAATAGCAGGATCCATGCCTTGTTCAAACAAGGAACCCCTTCCTTTCAGACAAAGATGTTATCACTTGGTTGAGTGAGCTAGCACTGAGTCAGAAAACTACAAGTATAAACATTTAAGGATTTGACAGAGAAAATATAAAGCAGACAAATCAAGAGTTAATCGTAGAACAGTGTCCTTAAATAACCCTGCTGTGGCTTGATATTGTAGCTGTACATCCTGCCTCTAGTGTCCCAGCTACTATTAAAAAGTTTGCTGCAGTAAGTTTGACTTCTAAAGGGTAAAATCAAAAGAAGTTTTTAATTAAAACTGGCATTTAAGTCTCATTTCAGTCTCCTGCTGGGAGCAGCCATTTTGTTTATCTTGGTATTCTAGAGCATCCCCACTGTAAAGACCATTTAATCCAGTTCCCAGTCTAAGACTTTTTCATTTTAATAACGTTTCTAATTAAGTATTAAACACTGCCTAAATCCTGACCATTAGAATGTAATGTTGGGTCCTAGGTGGCTCTAATGCAATGGCTTTGGTGTGTTATAGGCCCCACTAATTCTGTAGTGACGTACTTCAACATGACAGCAGGTTTTTGTTCTCCACCAGATACAATAGTGACACTGGATATCTAGTATGTAATAGAAGGATCTGTTCCCTCTGATTTAATACTGAATGGATACCGCATCATGATGTTATGAGTCCTGTACTGAAAGGTGCCATCATTCAAAGTGACTAAAAGCAAACTCCTGACTCCATTTGTAATATTAGAAATATTGTAACTTTTTGCCAGAATAAGGGGATGTTTGCTCCATCTTCCTGCACAAATGCTTAAATTCCCCAAAACAGTGTTTGCGATCTGCCCTACTATAAATGCTATAGGGAAGTCGCAGTCCAGTCAAGAGATGGCTGCATCATTTCTTGCATTTTTTGTTTATCCTTGACAAGCATGAAGGCTTTCAGATGACTATATCAAGAAAAGCGAGCAAAGGCTCATAACATACTGTGATAGGGTTACAGACCACATGCAGAGACTACACATGCTTTGTCTACACGAGACTTTCGCCGGTAAAACTTTTGTCATTAAGGGGCGTGGAAAAAAACACAACACGCACACCCCCGAATGACAAAAGTTTTACCAACGAAAAGCACTGGTGCCAACAGCGCTTTGTTGGTGGGAGAGCTCTTCTGCTGACAAAGCTACCACCGCTTGTTAGGAGTGGAATTTTTTTTGCAGCAGGACAGCTCCCTCTGACAAAGAGCGACTACACTGCACACCTTTTAGCAGCACAGTTGTGTCGCTAGAAGGTGCGTAGTGTAGATATAGCCTAAGGCTATGGTTACATTACAGTTTAGGCCCATATAACTCATGTTGCTCAGAGGTGTGAATAAGCCACCCCCCGAGCGTTGTAAGTTACACTGACCTAAGCAAGGGCTGCAGGGACGCGTGCTGGCCGCTGCTTCCCACAGCTCCCATTGGCCGGGAACAGTGAACCCCGGCCACTGGGAGCTGCGGGGGGGCCATGCCTGTGGGTGGTCAATGTAAACAAAACGTCTTGCGGCCTGCCAGCGAATTACTGTGATGGGCCATGTGCCAAAGGTTGCCAACCCCTGCTCTACACCCAGATAAGCATGCCACAGCATGCAAAACCTGAGAAAATCATAAGAGACAGTCCAGCTAAAAAACAGGCAGGTCACCAAAAGCCCAATTAGTTATTTTAGTTCTATTAGGGACTAACATAGAAAAGACTTTTCCAAATCACTTCTGAGGGCTGGTCTGCAGTACAAGATTGGGTCGGTATAATGATATCACTCAGATGTGAAAAATCCACACCCAAACAAAGCAGTTAAACTGACCTAGCCCCCAGTGTAGACAGAGACTTTGCTCGTTGACCTAGATACTGCCTCTTGGGGAGGTGGATTACCTATGCTGACAGGAGAATCCCTACTGCTGGCATAGGTAGAGTCTTCACTGAAGTTCTACAGCAGTGCAGCTGCAGTGTTTTAAGTGTAGACAAGCCCTAAATCTGAACCTTCAGATAAGGGAGGTTCTCATTCCTTCAGCTACGTACTTAAGACCTGCAGTCCAACTACCAGTGTAAAGGCAGGAAAAAAATGCCATCTCCAAAGGTCCATCATACTACAGCAGAGATACATCGAGACAGTGGAGTTGGGTAATACTTTAGAGAAGCCCAACAGCCACCCTCTCAAGGCTATTCTACCAAATTACCTCATTTAAGAAACGGACACTATTCTAGTGGGAAGACAAGTGTGTCTGCCTCAAACAGATAATCCACAATAAGATGATCCCACGGCAAACATCAAACCCATCTATGCTGCTTTTCATCAAATTGTCTTCCATCCTCAGGAAGCTTGGAAAGGCTTATCAAACAACTCAAAACAGCCTCACATTCTTACTTCATTTCACCTCATGCAAACCTATTATTCTCCTCACATTGAATTTTCAAGTATTTTATTTCCTGACCAGGCTATACAAAACATGTAGATTCTTTTTAGAGTTCATAATTTTTTAAAAATGTCTATGCCATTATTGTTTAGGATGCAAATATTCTTTGACTTTACCAGAGTCTATGAATGTTTTGAATACTAAAAAGCTGATTAACCCTAGCTACTACAGTTTGGTAACAGAGTCAAGTTCCTCCCACTATGAAGAAACTGCTAGTTATTTTCTGGGGAAATAATCATCTGGCTTCTAACTTAACTGCCTGCATCTTGTGGAGTCAAAACAACCACCTTGTCCACATTCAGAAGTTGCAATGGTTTAACTTAAATTGGAGTGCTGTCTTTTCAGTAAGTAGTCTCCTCAACTTCCCTCTTCTGACAGCAATAGTGTGGTCAAGTACCTTTTCAAACATCTAAAGGAGTTTGGGGGTATGGATGAGTGCAAGGTGGCTGAAGCTCAATCCAGACAAAACGGAGATGGTAGTTTGGAGGAAACCAAGTGGAGTGCGAGGGAGAGACTATGTCTGACCTTCCGGATGAGGGTGTTTGTCCACTAGTTACTCATGTTTGCTGCATGGATGTCTGTTTAGATTCTCCATTATTGATGGATTATCAATTTTTGGCAATAAGAAAGATGGACTTCTCAACTGTACTTAGCAACGTCTCTTGGATATGGACCTCTACCACAACTGATGCTTTGTCATCTCAAGATTAGGTTACTGCAATACACTTCTTGGGAGTACATCTTAAAATCTACTCAGAAAATGAAGACTGGATGGAATGTGGAAGGCTGCTTTTTAACTAGAGTGCCAAACATTGCACTATGCTTAATGATCTGAATTGGCGGATTATGATTTTCCAGGTGTTGGCTTTAACCTACAAATCTGCAAACAGCCTAGGCCCTGCCTACTCAGACTCTCTCTCCCTGCCATATAGCCAGAGTCTAGATTGGTGTAGGTATTTGAAAGAGAACTGTTGGCAGAACATTCTCTACAATGGCCCTTCAGTTTTGGAATTCTCCCCAATCCTGCTCAGAAATAGCTCTGCAGAACATGCTGCAAAGTTCAAATTTTAGGGAGCTTCCAAAATGGAGCACTTGACAGAGAGCGCTTTAGGCAGAGTATCTTTCCTCATTTTTCTTTTACTCAAGCCTTGATCAATTATTGCTTTATCTGGTGGAGGTTGTCAATTTGTTTCTCTACTGGGTAGAGCTTTTGAAGCCACTGTCAGTCTCCTAGATATTGACAGGTTTCAGAGTAGCAGCCGTGTTAGTCTGTATTCGCAAAAAGAAAAGGAGTACTTAATGCATCCGATGAAGTGAGCTGTAGCTCACGAAAGCTTATGGTCAAATAAACTGGTTAGTCTCTAAGGTGCCACAAGTACTCCTTTTCTTTTTTAGATATTGACAATAAGCTATGAATCTTATCACTTCAATGTCCTTCATGAATAAGCAGTTTTACAGAATGAAACCAAAGTTTCAATGAACTTTTTAGTATTTGTTTCTGTAGTTTGAATTTTTAACTAAAAGAAGTGCATGAAAAATACTTGAGACTATATTCAGGAATTCTAGCCTAAAGGCTTCCCTCATAACTTACAGTGGTCAGAGATTGTTTGCAGTGTTGTTGTACCCATGTGGGTCCCAGGATATTAGAGAAACAAGGTGGGTGAGGTAGTATCTATTTTTGGACCAAGACAGACAAGCTTTCAAGCTACACAGAGTCTTCATTAGGTCCCCAGACCTGAAGAAGAGCTCTGTGTAGCTCAAAACCTTGTCTTTCTTGGTCCAATAAAAGATATTACCTCACCCACCTTGTGTCTTTAGTGGCCAGAAAGAAAGAACTGAGTTGAGACTTAATCCATTTCTAGAATCAAATTGCTCACATGGTAGAAGTATCAGAGAGGGACCCTAATTCTATAGGGAAGTAACTGATGTTACTCACCTTTTAAGCAGTTACATAACTTTATGTTAAACAGTCTTACCGCCTACTTTTTAGTATGCATCCTTTTTATTGCTGTACATATGACAGTTAAGAAACACCCATTCTTATATAGCGTATAGCAATTCTTTACTCTTCTATTCAACAAAATTCAATGTTTGGGGGCTTTGCTGATGAATTGGGGCCTAACTGAGCAGATTCAGACAATTACCAACATTTAACATTTCTATTGCAGTTGTTTCTGGAAGCCCCTGTTGTAGGCAGACAAAGTACAGAGATTTTATTCTCCGTCGTGTTTCCCATCTAAATATAGGTCCCTACTGAAGATCACATTTTCAACTTTTACTAATCACAGAAGTGACATGGGGAATGACTTAGCGATCTTAATTTTTAAAACGTTTCTTTTGTTGCAAGATCAGATAATTGTGTTCCATTAAGCCATGAGAACCCTAAGATCTACCTGAAGAAAAGGGTAATCATACAGCGTGGGAAAACAAAGAAAAACTGATTATAACTGTTAGTTTCAGACTGCTGCTGGATGGTTCTGGGGAATTCTTCTGCTTGGGTTAATTTGCATGGGTCAACAGCAATAGTACTGCACATGTTCAGTGAAGTGATAAGGCACAGGTCCAGCACTGCCATGTCAGCACTACTACTATATAAACCTGGAACATCTTCATAAATTTGGGATGAGAAAAACATCTAGAGACCAGCCATCAAGAAGAAGGGATGACCCTAGAGACTGAGGCTAGAGCAGAGTCACAAATTGGAGGAAAAGAGACACACAGGGAGAACTGGACATTTAACACACCGGGGGAGGTCGAGGGGGGGAAATCAATTCCAGAGGAAGAATCTAGCAGCAGGAGAGGGCTTATATCCTCTGTGCAGGGGTCTGTGGGAGAATGAATAGTGAAAAGAATCACCCCATAGCTTCCCTGAACCAATGGAACTGATGCACCCCAAGTACTGTACCTAGCTGGTGTCTCAGCAATCACATCTCAATAGCTCATAATTACTAAAAAGGTTCTGGGAAAACCATCACTCCATTAAACACACAACAGCATGTAGGAAAACATGAGAATTCATGCGACAGTGAACCCTGCTAAAGTCAATGTTTTATATTAGAAGTGTTAACTCCTTAGCCAGAATGAGAGCTTTACAGTGAGCCCTGAACAGTGGGCATCACTCCTTCCAGTAAGATAGCAGGCACCTGGCCATTACAATTAAGAATACTTTTCACAAGAAGCATTTCTGACCAGGTGACCTTTTTAGAAAGCCACATGAGAGGGCTAGGCGAAGTCTCCCGGTAAAGGCTCGTTGATCAGCACACTGCCCCTCTCCTAGCCACAGGGCACCACTGGAGCCGAAGCACTCCGAATCCCCCCTACTCCAGGGCCTTGGCAGACTGAGGAATCACGGCGAACCCGACGGCCCTGAGGCCGGGCAGATACCGAGACAGGCAGCGCTCTCACCTACAGGGCCCGCGCACGGTGCCAGCCATCAGATCCGCGAGGAAGGCGGCTCCTTTTCGCCACTCGGATCAGTTTCTGGCGGCACCCCGCACGGTTAGTGCGCCCCAGGCTCTCCCGGTCAAGTGAAGCTGCCGGAGTCCCGCTCCCCCGGCAGCTCCCGGCCGGGCTCCACCTGTCGCTGGGGACTCTCGGCGCAAGGTGCGGAACCAGCCCGCAGGACGCTCTGGAGAGCGATGCAGCAGGAGGGGAACCCCCGCCCCGGGTTCGGCCAGGCTCGCAGCTCAGCGCCGCTGCCGGGCTCCCACCGCACTCCCCGCCCCCGGCAATCAGCGAGCGGCAACCAGCCCGGCCACTCACCCGTAGCCGCCACAGCCTCGGAACGGCAAGTTTCCTAGGGCCGCCGCCCGGTCCCGGGCTCTCGGGAGCGGCCACCCGGCCTGCCCGAGCGCCTGCCGCCGCCCCAGTCTCTCCCCGCCTCAGTCCGGCCCGACCGCTTCGATTCCCCCACCGCCCCCGCTCCGGGAGCCGCAGCCCCGCGCTCACCCACGCTCCGGTAGCCCAGGATCGCGATCTTGCGGGACTTGGACGGCGGCATCTTCTCCCCGCCCGGCCCCGACCCACATCAAGGGCGGCGGCTGAGGAGGCGGCGGCGGCGAGGCGGGGTGGCGGGACTGGACGGAAGACCCCGAGGGCGAGAGAAAGAGGAGACAAGCAACATGCACGGACCGGCGGCCGCACCGACCGGATGGGGCTCCCTACGCGCAGCAGCGGCGCTGTCCCCACGTGACCTCTACATCACCAGCCGCACGTAGCCGAACGTCGTTACGTCACGAGCCGAGGCTGAGATTGTGGAGTTAAAAGCCGGCCGGAAACGCGACGGCGCGGAAAACTCGCTGCGTCATTTTCGGCCTTCACACCACCCCTTAGCTACGGAGCAAGTAGGACTTCTGATTGGGCCTGAACCGTAAAGTAGGTTATAATACCCTGAACGAGATTGGCCGCAGATTATGCACGCTGACTAGCCAGCGCCATCGATTGGCTGTATTTGAAGGGTGAGGCGGGGCTAAATGGTGGGGCAGCCAAATCGTGATTGGTGGAGAGGGTAGAGTTGTGCATGCGTCAGCGATGGGGGCCTTACTGGGGTTGGTTGGTTTAGGCTCAATCAGCTTTGCGCCTTGAGGCTGCGGAGCGGGTGGGGATGCTCGAGGGAGCGCGTGCCCGGGTGTGGTGGCGGTTGGGCTGGGGCCTCTTTTGAATATGCCGCTTTTGGCAAGTGCTGCAAAACCCGCCTGCTCACGCGCGCGGGCGGGGCGTTGACGCTCCGGCTGTGGGGCCTCTCCCCTGGTTCAAGTAATCCCCGCGCCGAGCCGCATTACGCCTCCGCGCCGCTGAGGCAGGGGCTGCGCTAGCCATGGGGCAGCCCCACGCGCGGGGGGTGGGAGGGGGTTACGTTTCAGGGCAGCTGCCCTGGGCTGCAGATTTGGCCCGGGTGCCCCCACATGGTGACGGAAAAACGGCGGGGGCAAACGTGAGGGGGCGTTGCGGGCCAGGGCACCATGCCGGGCGCTAGCTTGGCCCAGTAGCCCCTCTGTCAGAGCGAGAGGCCGCAGGGCGGCAGAAGAAGTTCCTGAAGGATGAGTTCACCTCTCTAGGACACTGGGCCACACTAGCAGGCCAGAGAGATTGACTTGCACGGGGGCAGCAACGCTAGCAAAAGGGCGATGTGGGGCGGGTGTTATAACCTACGTTACGGCTCAGGCCCGATCAGAGGTGTTTGCTCCGTACCTTAGCTAAGGGTTTGCAGGGAGTTCTCACTGTAATGTGGTGCTGGAGTATTGAATCTGAGGTAGGCTCCGGCACTGCACATTTGAACCCTACCCCAGGCAGAAGTCTGGTGATCTGTAGGCATGTTGCTATTATCTGTCTCTGGAAAATGCGTTCTGCTAATTTGTACAGCTAATTTAGAAGGGGCTGTTATTTTCTGAAAGAAATATATGCTGTACATGGACTTAATACAAAAATACTCCCTCGCCAACTGCACACCCCTAGCTGCCACTCCACACTGGAACCTGTTTGAGATACAGTAGGACCTCAGAGTTATGGACACCAGAGTTGCAAACTGACATAACTTTCTGTCAACCACACACCTCATTTGGAACCAGAAGTATGCAATGAGGCAGCAACGGTGACCAAAAAAAAGCAAATACAGTTCAGTACGGCGTTAAACGTAAACTACTAAAAAATAAAGGGAAAGTGTTATAAAGATAGTTGACAAGGTAAGGTAACTTTCTGTGCTTGTTTCATTTAAATTAAGATTGTTAAAAGCAACATTTTTCTTCTGGATGATAAAGTTTTAAAGCTTCATTATGGCACTGTTCTGTTGTAAACTTTTGAAAGAACAACCATAATATTTTGTTCAGAGTTACAAACAATTTCCACTCCCAAGGTGTTTGTAATTCTGAGGTTCTACTGTATCATCATAAAACTACAACCACTACTTGATGGCTACCCCATCATGAAAGAAATCTTTCTTGACCTCCTGTCTTTTGGCCTTCAAACAACCTCTCCAAGCTCACCATCACACGCAAGCTCTCCACAGACTAGGACACACCAGTTCAAAGTGGTACCAGACCAGACCCTACCAGAACAACAGATGCAAAACCTGCAGATATATTTCCAGTGGTATGATGATCAACACTCCCCACAACACACCTTTCAAAATCCATGGGTCTTATACATGCCTATCACAATATGTGGTGTACCTTATCCAGTGCACCAAATGCCCCAATAGCAGCTACATGGGTGAAACCGACAATCATTTAGAAAAATTACAGACAAAACACACTGTTACCTATGGGTAACACTTTTTACAAAGAAATCACTTTATATCAGACCAGGCCTTATCTTCAAAGGACAGCTGCACAAGACCTTCAAAAGACAAGCCTGGGAGCTTAAAGTCATAATTTTGCTAGACTAAAAATCACAGACCAAATTGAGACACTGAATTTATGGCTTGTTACAATCTATAGCCTGCTAACAAAACCACCCCTCCACCCTGGTGCTTCCTCCCCACTTTCCTCCTTGTGACTGTAGGAGTGTAGCTGGGCCATTTCACTTTGAATGATTCCTTGAAATATGTCAGGTTTCAGAGTAGCAGCTGTGTTAGTCTGTATTCGCAAAAAGAAAAGGAGTACTTGTGGCACCTTAGAGACGAACAAATTTATTTGAGCATAAGCTTTCGTGAGCTACAGCTCACTTTATCGGATGCATTCAGTGGAAAATACAGTGGAGAAATTTCTACGTAGAGAACATGAAACAATGGGTGTTACCATACACACTGTGACGAGAGTGATCACTTAAGGTGCGCTATTACCAGCAGGAGAGCGGGGGGGGGGAGAGGAAGAAACCCCTTCCCGCTCCCCTGCTGGTAATAGCTCATCTTAAGTGATCACTCTCCTTACAGTGTGTATGGTAACTCCCATTGTTTCAAGTTCTCTATGTATATAAATCTCCCCACTGTATTTTCCACTGAATGCATCCGATGAAGTGAGCTGTAGCTCATGAAAGCTTATGTTCAAATAAATTTGTTAGTCTCTCAGGTGCTACAAATACTCCTTTTCTTAAAATATGTGTAACTACTTATGTTAAACAATCTGTTCCATCTTGTATTTAGCTGTGACATTGAGAGCAAGTCTAGAAAATTAAGCTGATTTAAGTTACTTTGATGTACAGCTACTGCAGTAATTACATCAATTTTACATGTCCACCCTACACTCCTTTTGTCAGTAGTGCACATCATCATCAGGAGTGCGTCCATCGATTTAATGGACGGTGCGGGGCACTGACAGCCTGGAGCTTCGCCACCCAGGGCTGATAAACTCAGGGGTGAGGGGGAAGAGAAAAAAGTTCTTTGCTCTTGATTACAGTGATCTGAGGTGTTACTTGGAGCAATAACAGAGGAAACACTTTCAGAAAAGTGATATTTAATTTTAGGGTGATCTTTCAAGCACCTAATTGGTACCAAAGATCACAGATTCTGGCCCAGACAGGAAGGAACCTATAGTTTGTTTCCTACTTAGGTCTGGTCTACATTAAAAAATTTTGCCAGTTAGGAGTGTGGGGAAAAACCCACACACACCTAATTGACATAACTATGCCAGCAAAAGCCCTATTGTAGGTGCAGTTTTATTCAGGGAGCTGGTGTAAGCTACACCAGCAGAAGAACTCTTGCTGATGGCAAGCTGCATCTACCCTATGAGGGTTTGCTGATATCTATGCTAGCAAATCCTTTCTCGCATAAACAGGGCCTGACTCACTTGTTTTTCCAGTTACTATTTACTCTTCCCACCATCCATGAATAAATGGTAAACATTAGAAAGTGGAAGCAAAGACAGTTCTATCTAAGGAAATGGCTCCCTCTGTTTTTCCTAGTACATCTTGTCTCACTTTGTCTTCTAGACTGTAAATTCTTCAAGGCAGGGATAACTGTGATTATATTGTGAAAATCAGAGTACGTTGTTGGCCTTTAATGAATAGTTGCACCAACAGAAAGAAGTTCTCTGATATGAGAACATAGATTCAATGAGATAATATTTTAAGACAGTGAGATGTAAGATAGCATGATGTGGATAGCATTCTGCTGATGATGCAGCACAGTCATTTGTCCTTGACATTTATGTCTGAACTTTGTTTCCATTCATTAGGGGATAAATCCTATCTCCTCGTCTATGAAAGGCTGGATGTGGGGATGGGGAGAGAGGGGTGGCATGTAGGATCTGTGCCCCCATATGCCTTCTGGCGCTTTACTTCACAGTATCTTCCAATCTACAGGTTATGGAGGTAGAGGATCTGGTGCTATGAGGATACTCCTGTTCTTCCCTACCTTCAGGGGCAAGTTAGGATTGCAAAGGGCTACTGTGGCCATAGTGCTCTGCAGTCTGAGAGGAGGAATCCTTGCCCCTTCCCCCTCTGGGTCTAGTAGCTACTGTACAGTCCAGTGTCTGGGTCATTTGCTAGATGGGAGAAGCAAAAAGAACTGGGCTGATTTGCTGGCATTTTATTATTTTAATTGTTGTGCGTCTGTAACAACATTTGGAGGATCCTGCTGGTGTCTGTTGTAGCCATGACTGTACCTTCCAAATCTGCATAGCCCCTTACGACTAGTCCTGAGACATCTGGGCACTGTTCCCTGCTCCTCCCTCCCTACAGCATTCAGAAAATATTTTATATTTAAAAGGTGGGTCAGACCCCCTGGACACATTCCTGCCAGGGCTTGGTAAGCAGCAGTCATTCTACCTCCAGGGGATATCAGTCTGGTTCCACTGGATCTTTCTTTTGCTTCACCCCCTTTTCTTTTTTTTCCTTTCACCTCCTGGGCTATACTTATCTCTTCACTGTTTCTCTTCATGGTTAACTTCCTCTCATTGTCTCCCTCCACCAGGTGGGAACAGGCTGGCACAGGCACTGCACTGTTTTCTGATTCTCCTCTCTTCAACGGCCCAGACTCAAACTTTTCACCTCAACAATCTTTACCTCCTCCTCCTCCTGCTAAAAGTTCTTCAGCCCCACCACGATGCATTCTTGTTGAATAACAGTAGGAAGGAAAAGGGTACCATGCCATTTCTCCTCCTAAAAGACATTGTGCCTTTAAGGCACAAGCCCACATAGACTCACAGTTCCTCCTGTAGCTCTCCAGTGCACAGGGAGATCATGCCCACTGCACCACCCATTCACCGGGTGCACCCAATCCCCCACACAGCCAGCCAGTGGGTGGTGGTCCAGCCTCTCCCTGCATGTATTGGGATAGTTAGCATCCCAGAGGTTTGCAATTTTGCCTAGGCCCTATAAGATGTATCTGTGATTGGCAAAAGAGGGGATAGCTGGTGGAGGCCTACAACTCTGCTCTAGAGGTTGCATGAGCTCCACATTTGTTTCCAGACCTAATTCAAGATATTTGTTTTGATACATAGGCACAAAAGGGCCGTAGTTATCTCAGAAACATCCTCTCTGCTTGAGTTTTACCTTGATCATTTTGATCAACTGGGCAGGTAAGCTGAACCTCCTTAGTTTTGTTTGTCTGTGGGTAAGGCACCGTCATTCAACAGCCTTCAACTGTGAAATTTCTTCCCAATCTGGGTCCAACACGGCCTGAGTTTCATGCTCAGATAATACAGAAAATTGGGATGAACACAGTATAACAATTTGTCAACCTTCAGGGCAAAGTTCAAGGCCTATCTGTTTTATCCAGGCTCTTGATTTTGTTTGAAGGAGTAATTTATATGTATGTGTTAATACTGGTTTAGGTGACATAGTGCACTGTTTTTATTATAAACTAGCCTAGAGCATGATAAGCACAGCTAATAAATGCAAACCATAACTTCCAGGCATGTGCCTAGGCTGTGAGATAGTGAGTGGTCAAAATACAGACACAAACATTAAAAAATCAAGCACAAAATTGTGAGTGGAACACCAAAAGATAAATTCTGAGGCAGATTGGGGTGCAGGTGGGGAAAGGGCAGATGGCAACCTGTTTTTTTTTTTTTTTTGACCATTCCTACATCTGTGGAGATGAGGTGGAGGAGGAAAAACTGAAATGAATCTTGCAGGGGGGTGGGAAACTCATGGTGACATGGTGCTGTTTGAAAACCACTGTCCTAGAATACCAGCTGGGTTTATACGGGGGCAGGGACCCAATCAAGAGTCATGAGGTTGCTCCCTGTTAGAGTGCTTGAGCCAGGACTTCCGATGGGCTGTGTCCATAGCAGGTTGTGAGTAGTGGAGCACAAGCTAGTTACAGGTACTGCTGGGTGGCAGCATGGAGAGGTCTGCCTAATGGCCACAAGAGTTCAGGCTCCTATTCCATATCCTGAGTCTCTTCCATGGCACCACGTCCTGCAGATAAGGAACATGTTGGACAATTCTATGGTTGGGTGGCCCATGCAACCATGACTAAACACTAGGTAATCAGGGAAAATGTACCCTCAGCAGTCCTCCTCCCCCCTGCAGTCCTCCACCCTGTGCAGCAGCACCATGTGCATGCTAAAGAGAGAAAGGAGAATGGAGGCCTGGTGACATGCAAAAGTAGAGAATTCTTTTGTTTGTACTGATTTCCCTATTCAATGGTAGTGTTACACACTTTACTTTATTACTGATTTGAGTATTTTATTACTGTTGTTTTGGTGTTGTAATGGCAATTGACCTGCCTGAGAATGCTTTAATTTTTTTTGTAATACAGCTGTGTTCACAAATAAAGGCTTTCATTTTATTAATAGGGCTGTTCATTAATCGCAGTTAATTCACGCAATTAACTCAAAAAATTAAATACGTTTAAAAATTAATTGTGATTAATCGCACTGTTAAACAATAGAATATCAATTGAAATTTATTAAATATCTTTGGATGTTTTTCTACATTTTCAAATATGTTGATTTCTATTACAACACAGAATACAAAGTGTACAGTGCTCACTTTATAAAACTGTTTTTGATTACAAATATTTGAACTGTAAAAATGATAAAAGAAATAGTATTTTTCAATTCACCTCATACAAGTACGGTAGTGCAATCTCTTTATCATAAAAGTGTAGCTTACAAAGGTAGATTTTTTTTTTTGTTACATAACTGCACTCAAAAACAAAACAGTGTAAAACTTTAGAGCCAACAAATCCACTCAGTCCTACTTCTTGTTCAGCCAATTGCTAAGACAGACAAGTGTGTTTACATTTATGGGAGATACTGCTGCCTGCTTCTTATTTACAATGTTACCTGAAAGGGAGAACAGGCATTTGCATGGCTCTTTTGTAGCCGGTATTGCAAGGTATTTACATTCCAGATATGCTAAACATTTGTATGCCCCTTCATGCTTCGGCCACCATTCCAGAGGACATGCTGCCATGCTGATGATGCTTGTTAAAAAAATAATGCATTAATTAAATTTGTGACTGAACTCCTTGGGGGAGAATTGTAGTCTCCTGCTCTGTTTTACCTGCATTCTGCCATATATTTCATGTTATAGCAGTCTCGGATGATGACCCAGCACGAGTTCTTTTTAAGAACACTTTCACAGCAGATTTGACAAAATGCAAATAAGGTACCAATGTGAGATTTCTAAAAATACTACAGCACTTGACTCAAGGTTTAAGAATCTGAAGTGCTATCCAAAATCTTGGTCGAGGTGTGGAGCATGCTTTCAGAAGTCTTAAAAGAGCAACGCTCCGATGAGGAAACTACAGAACCCGAACCACCAAAAAAGAAAATCAGCCTTCTGTTGGTGGCATCTGACTCAGATGATGAAAATGAACATTCATCTGTCTGTTCTGCTTTGGATCATTATTGAGCAGAACCTGTCATCAGCATGGACGCATGAATGGTGGTTGAAGCATGAAGGGACATATTAATCTTTAGAGCATTTGGTATGTAAATACCTTGCAACGCCGGCTACAACAGTGCCATGCGAACGCCTGTTCTCACTTTCAGGTGACATGGTAAACAAGAAGCAGGCAGCATTACCTCCTGCAAATTGTAACCAAACTTGTTTGAGCAATTGGCTGAACAAGAAGTAGGACTGAGTGGACTTGTAGGCACTAAAGTTTTATATTGTTTTATTTTTGAATGCAGTTTTTTTTGTACATAATTCTACATTTCTAAGTTAAACTTTCATGATAAACAGATTGCACTACGGTACTTGTATTAGGTGAATTGAAAAATAAAATTTGTTTTTTACAGTGCAAATATTTTTAATCAAAAATAAATATAAAGTGATCACTGTACACTTTGTATTCTGTGTTGTAATTTAAATCAATATATTTGAAAATGTAGAAAACATCCAAAAATATTTAAATAATGGTATTCTATTATAGTTTAACAGTGCGATTAATCACGATTATTTTTTTAATCGCTTGATAGCCCTATTTATTAATAAAGTTTATTACCATCGCTGCATCATATAACTTGTATTTAGAAGAAAGATAAAGACATAAGGCATAACTGGGAAGCTGTATCAAACAATATCTCCGTTCTTCTATTCAGAGCAATCCATAATGAAAAGCCACAGTTCATATCATACAAACCACCCTGGTATAAGCAGTCATCTCATGCACAATTAATAATTCATGACAGTCACACACACCCCAGTCGTAGCATACAGCAATAGTACTTCTTTTACTGTAAGAATCATGATACAAATACAACCATAAACATACTGTTTTCCCTCTTCAGTTGATCCATGCAAGTTCACAATGTGGGAGTACAAAGCATTGCTGACTTCCCTTGTCTGGGTGCAGCCTGCTCCAACTCTTACAGGAGCACCATCTGTCTAAGTGTACCAAATCAGTAATCAATTACTATCATAGGCCCATTGAGGGGCCAGTGGCTCACCTTTGGATTCACAAAGAATGTGCAGAGCACACCAAGCCACAATAATTCACACAACATTGATGACACTGGAATCTAAACAATTCTATAAACAGCACCAGTGGGATTCAATCTGCCAAATGCACAGTTGACCACCATTCCACACTTGAGAGTGTAATTTGCCAGGGCCTCTGACTCAGGATATAATTTCATAAACCAACACAAAAGGTTGTAGTCAGGGGTACCCTAGAATAACATTGGGGACAGTTACTCCATTTATGACCATCAACTTGGGTGGGAATAGTGTTCTGGCCTATCCAAGAATGTAGATTCCCAATCAGGGGAAAACCCTGGCATCATGAACCTTTCCAGTGCAGCCCATGTTGGCATCCATAAATCGGCCTCTGTGGTCCATGAGGGTCTGCATAACAATGGAATAGTACCCTTTCAGTTTATGTGCTTAGGTGCACCTTGAGGAAGACAAACTTCAGACACATGAATCCCATCAATGGCCCTGGAGCAGTTTGGAAACACCATTTTCTCAAAGTCAGCAATTTAGGGACATTGTTTATGCCCACCATCTTTGGATAAATCATACACCTGATTGCCTCAGAACCCTCCACCGCCACTTTACCCACAGGTAACTTTCCAACACCAAACTGGTTAGCACCAGACTTATAGCAGTCTGGGATAACTAGCTTCTAAATGGTTATGGTCACCTGCTTCTGGACCACCATGGCCGTCCTCATACATGTGCTGTGATGCTGGCAGGTCAATGCAAGCTGTTCACAATGCTCCAGAAATGTAGCTTGCTTTATGCGAAAGTTCTGACGCCACTGTTGGTCATCCCAGGTCCCAATGACGATGTGATCCCATCAGGCTGTGCTCGTGGCCCTGCTCCAGATGTGCCCGTCTACATAGGAGACAGTAGCGGTATACCGAGATTTGTGAACAACAGCCAGTTCGAGTCTGCCATGTCTGTATCGTGCCTTCGGTACATCAGAAAACACCACCAAAGGATGCACCAGTGACTTGTGGATGCTTTTCCCGTTTCCTGAAACAGGAGTGAAAGCCCAAGCAAGACAAGTTCTTCAACTGGTGACTCCTCCACATAGCTTGCACCAGTTGCCAGGAATGTGCAGACCCAAAAAATAGTTTGATTAGATATGTTGGTGCACTGAGACAATGTTGTGTAAAGTGCTGCGGCGTGGACAAGCAAGTTTTCTCACAGTGCACCACAAACAAATGGCTAGAGCAACTATAGCTGGGGAGTGCACTAGGAAGCCTGGGATAGTTTAGTTTGACTATGTTCTACGTATCGTAGTGTAGACATGTAAGACCCAGGTCCAGAAACTGTAAACTTAGGGTCAATATGCAGTGTGGATGCTCAAGCCCGGGCTTACAAACACTGAGTTTGCAGGCTTGAATCCCACAGACCTGGGCTTAAATTGCAGTGTAGACATACCGTAAGGACTTTTGTGAGCACAATTATGTCATAGAATCATAGAACCATGGGATTAGAAGGGACTGCAAGGGTCATCTAGTCTACCCCCTTGGCAGGATACAGGATTTGTTGTGTCTAAACCATCTAAGACAGATGGCTATCCAGCCTTTTTTTGAAAACCTCCAGCGAAGGCAGTTTGTTCAATTGTCCTACAGTTTTTACAGTTAGGAAGTTTTTCCTGAGATTCAATCTAAATCTGCTATGCTGTAGTTTGAACCCATTGCCTCTTGTCCTGCCCTCAGTGGCAAGAGAGAATCATTTTTCTCCATCTTTTTTATGGCAGCTTTTCAAGTATTTGAAGGCCAGTGCCTCAGACCTCCGGAGCTTCCCTCGTTGCTTATGCACACTCTCTGAGTGTCCTTCCTGCACTGTGTTCAGGCTGGGCATCTAATTTAACCTCTTTGGGGCCAACCAGGCAGGAAGGCAAGGAACACCAGCTTGCTTAGCAAAGGAATTTCTTAACTACATTCACTTCACTCTGAAAGCATTAGACTTACAAGTTTTGCAAAATAACAAGTACTGAGATGTAACCCCCCTCTACTAGCCTCTAGTTTGAGCTCACCCCTTCTGTGAGTCAGAACTCTTGTCAGCATTTCAGGCTAGGCAAAGACTCTCCTGCCATCTCTCTCTCCAGACAGTGCCTTTTTTACATATGGTGATGATCTGTCTCCCTTCAGAGAAAAGGAGAGGTTACTCAGCTTGTACAGTAACTGAGTTCCTTTATATGTATGTCCCTATGGGTAGTTCATTTCAGGTGTGCATGTGCCCCTGTGTCTTTGGAGATTTTTAGTAGCAGTGCCATATACACCCAATACACCCTTGTGCCCCATTCCCAGGATATATAAGGCTTTGTGGGTGAATTGCCCTCAGTTTCTTCTCTACCACAAAGTCTCACAGAGAAAACGCCGAACAGAGAGGAAGGAGGGAGTGTAATGGAGCACCCATAGGGACATGCATCTTAAAGAATTCCAGTTACTGCTCAAGGTGAGTAACCTCTCCTTCTTTGAGTAGTGTCCCTATAGGTGCTCCATTTCAGGTGACTCCCAAGCAGTATTCCCATAAAGAGGAGGGAGCTCTGGAACAGAGTCCAATACTGAAAAGAGAACTGCATTGTTAATTGCAGCATCTGACCTAGAGGCATGAACCAGAGCATAATTGTTGGAGAAAGTATGTACAGAAGTCCAAGTTGCAGCTCTGCAGATTTCAGCATCTTTGAATAATGCCACAGATGTAGACTGTGATCTTGTAAAAGTGGTTATCACTCTAGAAAGAGGTTAAATCTCAGCCAAGTCATAATGGGCAATAATACACCCCAAGATCCATGCTGGGAGTGTCTTGGTGAAGACTGTGGATCCTTTGTGTAGTGAGGCAAAACAACTTCCATCTAGTACAGAGGGGGTTAACGCCCGTCATGGGTGCAGCCAACCCCACCTTGCCCCCCTTGAGGAAGTGCAGGGGTGGAGTAGGAAGTATAAGAATATGGCCCTGCAGCTCAGTTTTGGGCAGACCAGGGAAGGAGGCAGACGTTCCTCTGACAGAGCTGAGCTTTCAGTGAAGCCCATGAGTGGTAGTGGGGAGAAAAGGCAACCCACTGCTCCAGGATATGGATCACCTCGGGGAGAGATGGGAGGAAGGGCCACCTGACAGTGAGACTGAGAGCCAGGTTCCAGAAGCGACAGAGTAGTGCCAGCAGAACCACGTAGGATGTAGCCCAGGAAAGCATGACATTGGTCTGATTGTGCGTCGGGAGGCAAGACAGTAATCACACATTTCCCCACCAACCCAGTGGCAAGATTGCCTGCTACTGCTAGGGCCCTGGGCTGGGACCTGGTGGAGAGGGTGGGCCCGGGTCCCTCTACTCCCTAACCCCAGCCCTCGAATGCGGGACTGATAGCACACTATCCTTTAGGCTAGAAGGCCAGTGACAGAGTTTAATTGCTGTGCCCATGTCCAGAGGGCTCAAGCCCCTAGACTATTGGTGTCCACCCCAGTAGGCCAGGGCTACCAGCTGACTGGTGTGTGCTGAATCCTCCTTTTTGCACCCTGAACTGTCATTTGGGCAATTGAGCAGCTGCAAGTCAGACCGCCCAATGACCTGCTGGAGGGCATACCAATTTCCCGATGCCTCCAAAAGGGGGTGGCCTCAACCCAAGAGGGAGGACAGTTACACTTTGGACCTGGCCATAGTTGAAATGAAGAGTAAACAGTTTTCTGCTGTGTAATAACACTCTTTTCACTTTGCCTTAACAGATTGTTTTTAATCCCATGATCCATTAACCAGCCATGTGTTGAGGCAAAGAACTCTTGAGATTTGGGTGAAGGATCTTTCCAGCTTGCCCCTCCCCTTCTCGCACAGGAAGATGGGAAGTGATTAGTGAGCAAGCAAATGGCCCACTGTCTGAGGTAAGGAAATCATGTCTGTCTGGGCCAAGTCAAAACTATTAGAATAATACTGGCTTTGTCCTTCTTTATTTTGAGTAGAACTTGGGATATTAGGAGCCAGAGGGAACACATATAGAAGACCCGAATACCATCGAAGGTGAAAAGCATGTTAGAGGGATTGGTGACCCACCCTGTCACTTGGTTGGAACTGAGTGCATTTCTTGTTTGTGGCAAACAGCTCTATCTGAGGGGTGCCTCATAGTTGACGTATGCGGTGAAGTACAAAGGAATCTATTACCCACTCGTGGTCTTGTGAAAAGTGCCTACTGAATGTATCCGTGGTCACATTCTGAGCTCCTGGAAGGTAAGCTGCTGTGAGGACCATCTGATTGAGTATGCATCAATTCCAAAGCTGGTCAGCCTTGGCACACCCAGAGGGGGAATCTTGCCCCGCCTTGTTGGTTGATATAGAACATGCATGACATGTTGTCCATCATGACCTTTATACTCCTGGGGGAATTCTGCACCACTGTGCATGTGCATAATTAATGAGTTGCATATATTTTTAATTTTTTGCGCAGAAAAAAGGTTCTGTTGAAAATTTGTTGCAGTTCCACCTTTTGCCCAGCAGAGGGTACTGTGGCAATAGAACATAGCAGCAGGTCCCAGCAGAAAATAACTTCTGCAGTTCTGCCTTTTGCCCACCAGAGGGCACTGTGTTAATAGAACATAGCAGCCACTCCCAGCTAGCTAGGGGCGAGAAAGAGCCTGCCTTTGTTCACATCACCTTTTGGGCCAGATCAGGGACAGGGGTTATGGGGAGGCAGACAGCATGGGACTGCTGGGGGGTCAGACAGGGGCTCATAAGGGCTAGTGAGGGAGGACAGATTGGGGCAGGGGCTGAATGGGAGTGGAGGCGCAGGGCCCCATGGGCAGAGGGGGAGGGAGTGCAGAGCTACAGGGAGAAGGGAGGTGGCTGAGTGGGGGCACAGAGACACAGGGGGATGGGGGTGCAAGGACAGATGGGGATGGGGGGAGTGACACACGTGCTTGACTGAATTGGAGAGGCTAGGGGTCAGCCAGAGTCTGCAAGGGGGAAGCTCCCTAACAGTCCCACCCCCCCCAAAACATGTTCCATACTTTTCCCACCCACACCCAGCCACCTTCCCAGCAATTATTTTCCTCTCCCTCAGCTCCTCTGTTACCCCTGACTCCCCCCAGCCTTTGCACTGGTTCGGGGGGGGGGGAAATATGGTTCTGTATTGTAGTTTAAATGAATTATTACTCAGAGTTCTGTATTAATATGCCTAGTAAGAAATCTATTTGTCAAAAAACATTTTCTGAATCTTTTTTGTTGTCTTTATTGTTACAGACATACTTGCTGACAGGTATTTTGAACTAAATGACCAAAAATAATTGAAACTGGTGTGATTATATTGTGTTATTTTTACAAATAAAATATGCAGAATTTTAAAATATTGTGCGCAGAATTTTAAATTTTTTGTTGCAGAATTCCCCCAGGAGTAACCTTTATGCATTTGCCCCTGATTAGTGGTAGAAACTGGAGACAGGGGTATCTGACTGCCCTAAATTCTAGGAGGTTGATGTGCAGAGTGGCTTTTGAGGCGTCCACCTACCCTGGGCCATGCGGGTGTTCAGATGTGCTCCCCACCTCACAGTGATGCATCCGTTGTTATAACAACCATTGGGGGAGGGCAGACAAAAGGGACTCCTGCACAAACATTGTGAGAGTATTTCCACCAATTGAAAGATTCCTTTTCAAAGGTGGGTATGGAAATTAGTGTAGTTAGACTAAAAGAATGAGTACTTGTGGCACCTTAGAGACTGACAAATACTAACAAGTACTCCTCATTCTTTTTGCTGATACAGACTAACACAGCTACCACTCTGAAACTGTAGTTAGGCTGTGTCTTTTAAGAGAATAAACAGTTTTGAGCCACACATGAAGGCAATGCATTTGCAGTCTTGCATGGTCTATCACAAAAGTACCAGCTACCCTATGTTTCAATAGCTGAAGAGAGTTCTTGACTGGGATTTGAGTACTGATCTAGACTGTGTTGACTATGTTGGGCAGGGCCACAAATCTGTGCATTTGAAGTAGGTTTTTGCTGCTATTGAATGGAGATGAGGTATGATTTCTAACTTTTGTATAGGGGTCAAGGTGGATTTTTGAATGTTCAGTTGCAGGTCTAGTTTGAGGAAGACATCTATGGCCTTGCAAGTTGCCTGTGAAATTTTGTCCTGGGAGCAACCTTTCAGAAGCCAATTGTCTAGGTAAGGGATCACCAGAAGAGGAGGTTACTTATCTGTAACTGGAGGTTCTTTGAGATGTATGGCCCCTATCTGTATTCCATTGTAGGTTATGCATGCAGCATCATATGCCCAGAGACGGTGAATTTGAAAGCAGAGTGTGTTGGCCTGCGCATGTGCCCTGGCTCACCTTGTGCCTCTGACCAAGGGGATAAGGGGCAGGGTAGACTGACCGCTTCTCCAGTTCCTTCTCTACCACAAATCAGATAAGATCTGAAGCAGAGAGAAAGAAGGGCAGGTAGTGGAATACAGAGAGGGACCACACATCTTGAAGAACCTCCAGCTACAGAAAAGTAACTTCCTCTTCTTGAGTGATGGTCTCTATTGTATTCCACTGTAGGTGACTGATAAGCAGTACTTATGTAGGATGAGAGTGCGAAGCTGTAGGGCTGAGCAAAGTACCACTGCCCCAAAGGAGGCATCAGTGGAAGAGTCCTGCACCAGGGCATAATGTCTTGCAAATGTGTGAACAGAGCCCGACATGGCTGCTTTATAGATGTCCAGGAGGGGTGCCTCCTGAACAGATGCCATAGTTGTTGCTTCCACTCTGGTGGAATGAGCTCTTACTCCGGGGGGGGAGGTAGGGCGGGGGGGGTTGCGCAAAAATGGATAGTGTAGCATACAGTCAAGAGATCCATTTGGAGAGCCTGTGGGTGAAGATGGTGTGCCCTCTGACTTTTTCTGCTATAGCGATGAACAGTCTTGGGGATTTCCTGATTGGTTTTGTTCTCTGTAGGTAAAAAGGCAAGGCTTGCCGAACATCGAGGGAGTGGCGTCTTTGTTCTTCTGTGGAAATGTGTGGTTTTGGGAAGAACACAAGTAAGTGAATGGATTGGTTAAGGTGAAATTCTGAAACTATGTTAGGAGTGAATTTAGGGTGTAGCTGTAAAAAAAAAAAAAAACCTTATCCTTATAGTGTATGGAGGATCTGCCATCATCACTGAGATGATGGCTACAAGGAAAGCAACCTTCATGGAAAGGAAAGACATGGAGTAAGTAGCCAGAGGCTCAGAGAGGAGCCCTGTGAGCACTGAGAGAACAAGGTTAAGGCCCACTGGGGAGCAAGCTTCTTAATATGTGGGAATTTTCTTAGTAGGCCTTTCCAGAATCTATTGGTGACTGGATGTGCAAAGACCAAGTGGCCATGAGAAGGTGGGTGGTATGTGCTGATCATCATCAAGTGGACTTGCAAGATGCTGATGAACAAACCTGATATCTTCAAAGAGAGGTTATAGTCCAGGATGAGATGAATATCTGTAGTCTCTTGGAGAACCCCTCTTTGGTGTGCCCAAGAAGAGAAGCATTTCTACTTAGCTAGGTAAATTTTTTCTAGTAAAGTCCTTTCTATTACAAGAGAGGATATCTTGTACAGCTGTGGAGCATAAATATACCTGTCCAAATACCAAGCTCTGGGGTGGAGTGTACACAGACTGGGGTGCTTGATCTTGCCGTTCCACTGGGTCAGGATCTTGGGGAATATTGGTAGGATGATTGGTGGTTGGGATGACATGTAGTTGGTTGGGAAACTAGAACTGTCTGGGCCAGAAGGGGGTGAGAAAAATCCTGCTGGATTGTGTGTCAAACTCGTGGCAGAAGAGGTAGCAGAGGGAAGGCATAGTTGAACTGGTCCGGGCAAGGAAGAATCAGAGTGTCATCTGGGAGTGGCAACGTCGGTGCAACAGGTGCATTTCCTGTTTGTTTGAGAGGCAAACAGATCCCTGGTTGGAATTCCCCATAAAGTAAAAATATTGCACAGTACTGAATCATGGCACTCCCCTTGTGGTAAACCCAAAATATCTGCTGAGGGAATCTGCAAGCACGTTTTGCTTTTGTGGAAGTTCGTCTGCTGATAGGGTGATTTGATTGCTGATACATCAGTTCCAGAGGCTGACTGCTTCTGCACACAAGTAGGTGGTTCTCACTCCCCACTGCTTGTTGACATAGAAGACAGTCGCTATGTTGTCTGACATTACAAGGACACATTGAGTGCAGGTGAATGGAAAAAAAAGACTTGCATTTCTTCCAGACTGCTTGCAACTCCGGGATATTGATCTGCATCCTGGAGTCTCGAGATGTCCAGGCACTTTGTGCTGTGTTGCTGTTCATGTGGGTCCCCCTACCTAATAAGGATGCATCTATAATAACGTAATAATGGTCCTGTCTGGAGAGGAAGAGGGATGCCCACTCATAACTGATAAGGTTTTGCCCACAACAGTACGGAAGACAGTACTTTGGCCAGAACTGTCACCATGAGATTCATGGAATGATGGCTTGGGAAGTATACTGACTGCAGCCAACTTTGAAGACAACAAAAGTGGAGTCTTGAGAATGGGGTGATGTAGGTGCACGAGGACATATGACTTAGGCAAGAGAGACATGTCTTGACTGATACTCGAGGGTTGTTTGTGACGTGAGCTGTGATATTGTTCATGGTCTGGAACCTGTTCTTGGGTAGATATACTCTTGTGGTGATAGAATTTAAGGTTGCCTTGATGAAGTCCAGAGATTGCATGGAGGTGAGAACAGATTTTTCAACATTTATGACGACTCCCAGTGAGGAGAGGAAGTGTAGCATCATGGAAGTTGATGCATAGGCTTCCTGGTAGGAGTTGGCAACAGGGAGCCAGTTGTTGAAGTAGGGGAAGACAATGAGACCACACTGTCTGACATGGGCTGCCAGTACCAAGAATATCTTGGTAAAGACTCTTGGGGGGGGGGGGGGGCGGTCACTATTCTGAAGGGGAATACTCTGTACTGAAAATGGTGAGAGCCTACCACAAATCTGAGAAAGCATCTGTGGGCAGGATGATTATCTACATGAAAGTAGGCATTCTTCATATCCAGAGCTGTGAACCACATGCCCTTTTCTAAAGATGGAATTATCGCTGCCAGTGTGACCATGTGAAATCTGAGTTTGCAAATGAAGCAGTTGATATGGCAGAGGTTGAGGATTGGTCTCCAACCACCCTTCATTTTGGATATCAGGAAGTAGGTCAAGTAAACTTTCTCCCTTGGTATTGAGGAGGGATGTGTTCTGCTGCTCCTTGCTGCAGTAGAGTTCACCTCTTGTTTGAGAATACTCTCATGAGAGTGATCCCTGAAGGAGGGTTGGGAGCTTTTTTTTTGCAGGAAGTAGGGATGCAAACTATCATATAGCCAGAGTGAATGACATTCAGCACCCTCTGGTCCAGTGTTTTTGCACTCCAAATGTTGAAAAAGCGTGCTAGATGACCCCATAATGGTGTGTGTGTGGGTTGAGAAGTATTGGACTGAGGGCTTGTCTATACTTACCGGGGGATCGACGAGCGGTGATTGATGCATCGGTGAATGGCAATCAATGCCTCAGCAGTCGATTTAGCGTGTCTAGAGAAGACCTGCTAAATCGACCACAGGTCGCTCTTCCATCAACTCCTGTATTCCACTGGATCAAGAAGAGTAGGGGGGAGTCGACGGGGGAGCATCCTCCATCAATATTGCGTAATGTGGACCCTGCTTTAAGCAGATTTAAGCTATGTCAATTTGAGTTATGCTATTCACGTAACTCAAATTGCGTAGCTTAGATCGAATTTCCTCTGTAGTGTAGACAAGGCCTTCGTGTTTTGCTGCCCTTGAGCTCCCATCAAAAAATAATGTCATGCAGGGGGCTGAGACTGAGATCCTGATTTTGTTGTAGAGGGTGTAGGGGAGCAGGAGTTTTGAAACCTCTGTCTCTGACGTGGTGGTTCATAGGACCTCTGATGGAAAAACTGCTGAGCCATGTCTAGATTTGACCAGTGGGTGATGAAACTTCCTCTTAGGGGCAGGTGTGTATATCCCCAGTGAGCAGAGGGTAGCTCAGGAATCCTTCAGGCTTTGGAGGGACTTGTCCATCTTCTGATTGAAGAGGTGCAGTTCATTGAAGGGTAGGTCCTCAGTGGTATTCTGGACCTCCTTAGGGAACCCTGACACCTGGAGCCATGACTTCCTTAACATGATGCTGGCAGTAGTCATAGCTCTAGAAGCGGTATCAGCATCATTGACTGCAGATTGGAGGTGGTCCTATCAGTTTGCCTTCATCTATCCAAGTTTGAAAACAAGCTCTGTCCTGTTTCAGAAGGCTGTCAGTAAACTCCTCAAACTTGGCATAGTTCAGGAAATCTTGTTTAGCCAATAGTGACTGGTAACTGGCCATCCTGAACTGGAGTCTGGAAGACCTTTCTTCCCATCACATCCAAGTGTTTGCCCTCTTTGTCAGCAGGAGTTGACTGGGGATGTTGCTATCTAGCCCTTTCAGAAGTGGCATGGACCACCAGTGAATTGGGAGTAGAGTGAGAAAACAAAAATTCCACGCCATTGGCCAGCACCTAATAATAATTCTTCTCCTCTTTGGAATAGATGTGCAGGTGGCAGGAGTGTGCCAAACTGTTCTAGATGGCTTTAATACAGCTTCATTAACAGGAAGAGCTATTCTGTTGGGTCTGGAAGCATGCAGAATATCTAAGAGGTTGTGGTGGGAGTCTTGCATCTCCTTGAGAGTAATCTGAAGCTTTCCAGCAACTCTGTGAGGGTGGTCCTGGAACTGCCTGAAATCATCAGGGGAGCGGGGGAAGTAAGGGACGTATAAGTCATCGCTTCTTCCCGGGAGGACGATGGCAGTCTTGCTGATTCTGGTAGAACTGCCAGATCCGGAGTATAATGCTCCTCCTCCTGTCAGACTGGGAAGCAGATCTGAATGTCCCCTTAAAGTGGAAACAAGGGGTGTGTCATAAATATAAAGGGAAGGGTAAACCCCTTTAAAATCCCTCCTGGCCAGAGGAAAACTCCTCTCACCTGTAAAGGGTTAAGAAGCTAAAGGTAACCTCGCTGGCACCTGACCAAAATGACCAATGAGGAGACAGATACTTTCAAAAGCTGGGAGGAGGGAGAGAAACAAAGGGTCTCTGTCTATATGCTGTTTTTGCCGGGGATAGACCAGGAATGGAGTCTTAGAACTTTTAGTAAGTAATCTAGCTAGGTATGTGTTAGATTATGATTTCTTTAAATGGCTGAGAAAAGAATTGTGCTGAATAGAATAACTATTTCTGTCTGTGTATCTTTTTTGTAACTTAAGGTTTTGCCTAGAGGGATTCTCTATGTTTTGAATCTAATTACCCTGTAAGGTATCTACCATCCTGATTTTACAGAGGGGATTTCTTTACTTCTATTTACTCCTATTTCTATTAAAAGTCTTCTTGTAAGAAAACTGAATGCTTTTTCATTGTTCTCAGATCCAGGGATTTGGGTCTGTAGTCACCTAGGCAAATTGGTGAGGCTTTTTACCAAACTTTGTCCAGGAAGTGGGGTGCAAGGTTTTGGGAAGTATTTGGGGGGAAAGACGTTTCCAAACAGCTCTTCCCCAGTAACCAGTATTTGTTTGGTGGTGGTAGCAGCCAATCCAAGGACAAAGGGTGGAATATTTTGTACCTTGGGGAAGTTTTGACCTAAGCTGGTAAAGATAAGATTAGGAGCTTTTCATGCAGGTCCCCACGTCTGTACCCTAGCGTTCAGAGTGGGGAAGGAACCTTGACAGGGTGATGTCCTGGCAGTTTGGATCAACTCTACAGGGGGAGTACTGGTCCCAAGGCCCCCAATATGGCCAGTAGGAGGGGGTCAATAAGTGGTCAGGGGACCCCCATGGCATACGGTACCAGCAGCTCTGTGTTAAATAAGGCATAGGTTGGTACCAAACCGGTGTGGGCCTTTTGGGGGATGGTGGACACACAGGGTAAGGGAAGAGTGGTTCATTCAATGGCTCAATCTCCTGATGAGGAGAAGGTTGAGTCCTATTCCAGTGGTGGTACTGTTGGGAGATGTATTCTGTGTATGACAGGTGATAAGCTCCTTCCAGCAATCGATTCTCTCTGAGGTGATATTATCTCCCTGGAAAGGGTGAGTGGGGGGGGGCCTGATGGAGGAGGGGATTCCGAATCCAGAAAAGTGAAAATGTCCTGTGGGGTGGCAACAGATTCAGATCTCCCCACTGTGGGAGAAGTTCTGCTAATCTGGGCCGTCAGACCCTGGGGTGGTATCCAAAGTTGGCGGTGATCAGACTTTGTGCCAACAGACCGTGGAGTTTGGGTACTGATGAAACAGAGTCCAATACCAATGGAGCCCAATGTTTATGGCCTTTCTTGTCATGCCTCTGGGACTTATGATGTCCTAAGTCCTCATGGGCCAAGCTGGTGGGCTTGTCTACAATCAAGTCTGACTTCTCTGAAGTGAACTTGGAGGAAGACTTACTCTCATGCTTCCAAGCTTCCCGACAAGTTAAGGGTCAACTACAAAGAACAAAAAACTGAGTAATGGCCAGCTCTGTTCTTTGAAGGAATGCTTATTTGAAGGAATCTAGTTCTTTGTTCCATAGGTAGCCAAAATTGTAGGGGTGGGATCAAGACAAACTGAAAGGATAATTTTAAAATGAAAAATTCTTTGTAGATAAATCAGAAAATTAAAATAGATAATGTGGCACACAGGTTGTACGGCTCCAAGGAAAGGGAGGGAGTGATTTTTACATCCGCAAGGACAGAAGTACTTGCCTATTGGAGAAAAAGAGCTGAATTTCAGATGGAGAAGCACTCTTTCAAATATAAAGTTTCAAATATAAGATAGGGCTGTGAGGGAGGAGTTGTGCTGCAAAAGTGATCACAGCTGGAATGTGGAGAATCCAGTAGAATCTATCTAGAATCCAGTAACTGTGGGATAAACTTCCACGTAGAATCTCAAGGAGAAAAGAAAGTAGGGGAGTCTAGTCTCTTCTCAATCCTATGCAGACCTTATTCCGCACTTCCCTCATTATTCAAGGAATTAATTTGAATCGCATTTACAGTATATTACATAATTAAAAGTGTTAGCTCCAGCTACCATCATTTTGAAATCAGTGTGATTTTGCCTATTTATAATATTAATTTAACTATTAGCAGGGCCTGCTGTGGGAGGTGGGGAAATTACAAGCAGAGGCAGACAGAATTTGCTCAGGGTTGTGAAGGCCTTGGTTTCGAAAGTATTACTTGCATAGTAAGTTCATAGTATTGAAAATTAATGCGACTCTGCATGTCTAACTGGCATTTTATTTCACAAACTAAGCTATTTCAAGTTTTGTAACAGACATTTCGTTTGACTTGATTGTATTTTTAAAAAAATCTCCTTACATTCATGGTTTTTTAAACACACAAAAACAAACATTTGAATGCATTTCATTGTGTGGCATAAGAGCAATGCTTTACATGTTTATTTTACAGCTGTTCAATTATTTTGATGTAGATAACTCAAATTCAAACACTTTACCAAATACAGTACATAGGTCATACATATTATTTACAGCATACGAAGGTAAGACTTCATGTGTCTTAAAATAGATAATGCTGTATTGGGAACAGTACATATTGGGAATAGTACAGCTGTCCATACACCACCTGTATTTGTGATAAATATTTTCCCAGTGGTATGCAGTCCTTTTATCAGAGGGTCCTACAACGTATATGTGTGCTCAACAATGCCCAAATAAAAAGTGGGAGAAAAGGGTACTGTTCTAGACTTAGGACCCAATTCAGCAAACACTCACTTTAAGCACACACTTTGGTGCTTTGCTGAATAAGGAGCGAAAATCTCAGCCTCCTTTTGTGGGTCTCTCACTCCTTTATGAATTCAGAGCATTTTGGTTTTAACTGTTATGCAATAATTCAGATAATTCTTTTTCTTAAAGACTTAGACCAGATTGTGATTCTCCCTATGACAGGAGGGAGTTCAGCCAATATAATTAATTCTCAAGTGACTAAGCTTCTGTTTTAATCAGTCTCTTACCACATCAATTGAATAAAATTTTCATCCCTTCTTCGGCAAAACAGTGGGCTTACAAATACACACCACCAATGTAACAGACAGTGTTGAACACATACATTATGCAAGTGCTCTCTAAAAAAGGGACAAATGTGGAGGCCTTAACGTAGAAGAAGTTGCAAAGAAAAAAAAAAATTCTACCACACTGCCACAGGAGAAAAAACCAAGAGCCACTCCATTCAGTTTTATTTTTCTCTCTCCACCAACATTATTCCCAGAGCTTGGACAATGCTATTTATGATGGAGATGAAAACTCTATATGCTGAGGTTATTGTTAAACCAAAGCAGCCACTTAAACTTCAGTACCATTCAAACTATATGGGAAAGAGTCAATTTTTATCTAGTCAGAAAGGAAAAGTTTTTAGAGAAAGACCCTTTATAAAACTTTTCAGAGGGGATAAGAAAGGGAGAGAAAAAAATTAGTAAACAATTTTTTTTGACAGTGTACTATGTGAATGTGTTCAGATTTTATGTTGAAAAAAAAAGAAGTCTGAAGGGCTATTAAGAAAAAGGAGTTGTCAATGGTAGACCCAAAGTTTACAGTTATAGAAAGGAAGTTTTGACAAGACAGGTTTTTTTTTTGTTTTTTGTTTTTTTATAAACAAGTCATTAACGTAATTTTCAGTTTCATTTAAACATTTCCCATCCTGTGTTTGGAATTAGAGAGTGACAAATCAATTCATTTTCATTTTCTCCCAGATAGGACATGGAGAAACACCCCATAAATGCAAGACTGAACTTTCATTCAGTTTTTCTTGTGTAAGGTGTTATTCAGTAACCCAGGTAAAGACATTTGCTTTTAAAGTAAGTATCCCTTTAATGTACAATTAGCCTGTAAAGAGGGAAGGGAGATAAGAGTAATTCAATGTCTTACGTTACAAAAAGATAAAATATCCAGGTGGGAAAAAAGGATGTAAGAAGCATGTAAAATCTGTACATGCAAAGATACCTGGCATTTTCAAAAATTGCTATGAAAAAACTGATATAGTAAGGTTTCTTTAATTTCTTCTATCTGCAGAAGAAAGTCTACAATTATATAGTGCGATCTCTAAGCTTTATGGTGCATTTACATTAGCAAAAACCTTTCCTCACTCTTTGCATCTGTATGAAAACTCTATATCCATTATAATTTACAAAAAATTGTATCTGCAATCTTACAAACATGATTTAACATTTTAGTACACAGGAAAATATATAGCTCTCTGGCACTTAGACTCCTCCACAGTACCTATCTATTACAGTACAGAATAACACTTTTCAACACGTGCTTTTGAAAACCTTAGACTGAAGTAATGTGGGCTCATCTAGAAGCCACGGCTTCTGCAGCTCCCAAGTGTTAAAAAATGAGAAAAATCTGCCACTTTTTTTGTATAACAATCAACAGTTTATTAATGGACATGGTGAAATTTTAGCTATCCACCAAAAATGTGTAAAAAATTGCCATGAAAGTAAAAATAAATAAAGCTGTTTTTAAATCAGTCTTGTTTTACATATCAGTTCAGAATGCAATATTAAAAACACGAAACTGTCATTAAAGTTTTAAAGTAATCTACTGATATTCAAATTACAACTTTTATGACAAATCTAATGAGAACTGAAACTGATTTGGTTTTAGGTTTAAAAACTTTCACATTCAAATACAGTGTCTTGTTTAGCACAATACTTCCTCTGACAGTGATGGGCAACTGATGACATATTGCTGTATTTGACATAAGGCACTATGATATGAATATGCCATACACTTGCCTTATGTCAGACGTCTGTTGCTGACCAGTGACTTCTGTCAAATACGAATGAAACAATTTCAGAATACAGTGCATTTTAATGAAGGACACAGTCTTTCAGCAAACATTTTGAAGACATTTTGAAATGCAAGCCTACATTTTTTAACATATAAGCTTTTTTGTCATGCTGCTTTTTTGCGACACCACTGGGGGAAAATACAGACGTTACCCATCACTAAGTTTCAATACACATTCTCATAACCATTCTTCTCGTTTCTATTGCAGTCAGTGTTCTTGAGGCAAACTTGACCCAGAAACTTCGTTCAAGTTCTCCTAGAAAGCTTTATACATTCACAGCAGTCACTCAGTTTCACTCTCCTTTTGTCTGGCACCTGTTCATAGAAAAAAAATCCAGACTTTTCAAAAACACATAGTGTCCTATAGAGAATTCTTTCCCAGGTGTCTGGCTGTTGGAGCTTGCTGAAATGCAATGCTCAGGGTCTAACTGACTGCCATATCCGGGGGCAGGAAGGAATCCCACCCCAACGCCCCCAAGTCAGACTGACAGAGACCCTGCAGCATGGAGCACAGGGTCACTTGCAGGTTTAAACTAATGTAATGGTGGATTTTGTGTAATTTCAAGGCTTTAAATCACGATTTGAGGACTTCAATCACTCAGCCAAAGGTTATGTACAGGAGTGGGTGGGCAAGATTCCATGGCCCGCAATGCGTAGGTCAGACTAGAGGATCTTGATGGTTCCTTCGGACCTTAAAGTCTATTATAGACATTAGCAACAAATCAAGCAGACTAAGAACAGCATGCTGAAGGTTTATGGAAAGAGGTCAGAAGGCAGCATCTATACCTGCTGGCGTAAGCACCAATGCTTGTAGAATGTCAGAGAGGGAGATGATACCCACAATGCTATCTGCTTCATTCACTACTACCAGACGATGAACCTGCAAGCAGGGAAAATACACTTTATTGGATAGGAATTTTAATTTTTCCGATTTATAAATAATGGCAACAGTGAAACAAGAGTCCTAAAATAAAGTGCTGTAAGGTGGGCAAATTTCCAGAATTAGAGGGAAGAAATTGTTCAAAGTCATCAGTTTCTTGACTAACATTTTAATATGGTGGTATCACAACATGCTTAAGCTGCTACTTAAAGGAGCACACAGTTGTAATATGTGTGATATTGCAGCAAAAGGGACCCCATCAAGTGATATCAATCCAGAAATAATAAATGTATTTATTTTTACAAAACCTAAGCATTTAAAACTTAGCATAGCTCTGTTCTGAAAAGTAACTCTGAAGTGCCATTGTGAGTTTCAAATTTTTGAGTCAACTTCTGAATATACTGGATATGAATTAGAGTACAATGATAAGAACTTGACTTTAAAGAGAGATTTTTCCAACTGCTAGCCCCTGCCAACTTAACCTGGCATCTTATATTCACAAGCTGCGTCCTTGCATGTGCACCGTCATCAGGAAGAGGAGACTGTGTGTGTCAAATTCTGCAGTCAGATTTATTCAAACTCATCGTATTCAAGTTGTTTTCAGTGACACTTCTTTGTAATGGGATTGGACAGGTCAGATTGAGGGCCAAATCTGGTTCTAAAATTGGAACCTGAATAACAGTTCTGCTAATTTTGCATGAAGCCTGAGCAGATTTCATGTCATACTCCAGGTAGCACTGCAGAGATAACACAGCTATGAGAGTCAAGTAGCAAAGATGGGTTGCTAGACCAAGTAGATACAACTCTGAATACCCAGAGATTTGTGAATAGCAAAGTGATATTTTTACAGTCACTTCTCAGAGTAGAATTTTAAGACCAACAGAAATGTTTCACATTTCATATATATATATATTTAGCAGAACCAGAGTCATCAAAAAATATTCACCTTCCGAGTTTATAATCTAAACATTGCAGCGTTCATCAGGACCAGAAAAATGAACCTAATCAGAAACAAAGTGAAGCTAACCAATCAAGTTTTGTTACAAGTTGAGAGCAATATTATATACTTGTTGCATAAATAGTGAAAAGTTGGTTTAACAATTTCAGTTTGAATAATCTAATTTAACTGCAACATACAGTTGTAGTGACAAACTTCAAGAGTAAGAGTTGATCATCTACTTGAGTATAAAATGTAGATATCTAACAGCTGAATACTCTTGATCATTTATCTTAAGGTTCAACATTTAACCATTTCTTCTTTTTTACTATCACTAAAAATCAGTTTTCTGTAAGACATCACTTTTTTTCATGGGAAAGATGTCCAAATGAGTAAAAATGTAAATAGTGAGATTACTGCTTCCAGCACAGTATTTCAATGAGAACCGGCATTATTCTCTCTCAAAGATGAGATTAGGGCTGACAGATACAAGTGATAAGGGCAAAAAACAGAGTTGCAATCTTGACAACTTTCCTATTTCTTTTATTAACACCTTGGAACCCCCTTAGTGCTAGGCAATCAAATTTCTCAAATGCTAGTAAGTGAAAAGAAGAAACCTCATCACCCTCACCAAGGGGATAACAGCATGAAAGCAGCATCTCTGGTTTGATTAAAGTAATGGTACGTTAATTTAGGACTGAGGTTAACTACATACCAGTCAGGATACCTTAGAGCTCCTCTTCTCTTGTATTTGAACAGTCATACCCACCTGATACAAATGGGGAACACAGGAAAGAAATAGAAAGAAAAGGGGGAAAATTCTGTTTTTATATTTTTTTCTTCTAATGAAATTGTGCTGGTGATACTTTAGACACGGATATTAGTTTTCTGTATATTACGGACATTTAATCACTTGGTCATCTTTCTCACATTGTGTCGTGAGTTCCATAAAGAAAAATTATTACTATATCAATTAAACACTTAATACCAGTATGATTAAGCATTCTTGTTTAGCAACCAAAAAGATCAATTTAGTACCACACTTGGAATTTTTATAATAAAAATAACTGTTTTACACACAAGACACAAACTAATCCCCCCAGGCAGTGGGCAGCTTCTAACATCACTGGGGAACAGGGCCAGATTTCTAGAATATTTGTGGGCCTCTACATAAAGCTGACTCACTGAGAAATATTTTATATTTGTGTATTTATAGTGTATCCATTTATATAGAAAAATTTCATTCGTTATACAATGCACACAAAAATACATACAGTTTTTCCTATTAGATGTTAAGTGAATGTTTGAAGTTGTGTGAATTGAACTATACTGCAGCTATCAAGTGGCAAGTCTCAAGAAGCAGGTTCCTCTTGTAAAAGTGATTTTCCTTCTCAGTGAGCTGTTACCTGGTAAAACAAAGGTTAATGAGGAAGGGTCAGGCAGGCAGGCCAAGATGGGCCACATCCTCATGTGACATGCTGTCCAAATCACTCTCTTTGTATTTCTGCACTAATGGTTGGGTTATTTTTTTTTGAAGTTTTCTTTGGGGGATGCAGACATTCCATAAAGCTTGTGAGCAAAAGTAAGTCCATTGAGGAACCCAGTGTAATTCTCATAGACTGAGGGAGGATAAGTATGGCCTTACCAAGCTCAGCTTGCATCCCCAAGGGAAGGAATCTTTTTTGAAACTGTTGTAATGGATTTAAGACCTCTAAAGATATTAACAGAAAGTTAGACATAATATGGGTCATTCTAGACACACTGTAGTACAAACTGCAAGCTTTAGTGGGCACAGAAAAAGCCAGAGGATATGGAACTGTCTGTTGATACAGTTCTAATGGAATACTGAGGAACAGTACTGACAATCTTGGGAATTAGCTCAAATTTAATAAATGTAAGTTTGGGGTCCCTGAAGATGCAAAATCTTGGATGCAGAAACTGAAATAATATGTTTTAAATTACTCTTGAAGATGACTGAAATGGGTAATTTTGATTTTCTGCAATGGGCTTGATAGGTGGACACCTCTCTCTCTTGCTCCCTCATATGAAGTCTATTGACACTGGAGAAGGAAGACAGAGGATAACAGCACCCAAACATTGGTAGATACAGCTACGGGTGAAACTGATTGAGACTTCATAATGTCTGCTTCTCTGGTCAGTCAGGTAACATCACATGGCAGAATCAGTAGGAACCAGATATGTATCATAACTAAACATGATCAGGGATGCATGATGCAGTAATGTTAATGTTATGTGTAAATTCAAATGACAAATACATATCTTTATGCTTGAAGCATGCTTGAACTCTTATTTGTTGTTAAGTTTGCCTCATTGTAAATGCATCTCATAAATGGGGGTCTGGAAACCTGTGTGAAGAGTTTTCCTGCTTAAAAGATACCCAAGATTCAAAAAAATCTGCCAGGATGTTTTCCACAGCATTTAAAGATTTCATTTAGAAAGCTAAGTTTGTAGTCCTTCTCTCTTTTTGTAAAGATAACCTTTTAAAAAACAAACAAAAAAAGCGGTGCTATCTTCATCTTCCTGAGTCTAGAGACATACTAAAATAGCTGTAAAATGTATACTGCTCCATTCTTCTCAATGTAGTGGTTATTCTGCAGCTTATAAGCAATTTAAAAGTCACTGTTAACTCTTTCACTTATGCTTGTCATATCATCTGAACAGTGAATGAATCTGAAAGGACATTCCACAAAAGTTTTAAAAGATGCCAATAATATTCTATCATATTTCTTCCCCAGCCAGTCAGCAAAGGGTGACCAATTCCCCAGTTTACCAGCAGTCTTAATTTCTGGGGTTACCCTAATCTGCCAACAGATTATACTGAAACATTGGTTAAAACCCAATTACAGTATGCTCACTAGCCACCTGGTCAGCCAGCTTCTCCACAACTTTTAGTTCCTAATACGGCCAGTGCTTCTAACACTCTGTATCTTAAGAGTCTCAGATTTCAAGGTCAGAAGGGCCCACTGTGATCATCTAGACTGATCTCCGATATAACACAGGCCATAGAACTTCCTCAAAATTCCTAGAGCAGATCTTTTAGAAAAACATCCAATCTCGATTTTAAAACTGCTAGTGATGGAGAATCCACCACAACCCCCAGTAAAGTGTCCCAATGGTTAATTAGCCTCACTGTTAAAAACTTGTGCCTTATTTCCAGGCTGATTTTGACTTGCTTCAGCTTCTAGCCACTGTATCAGGTTACGCCTTTCTCTGCTAGACTGAAGAGCCCATTATCAAAGATTTGTTCCCCATGTAGGTACTTATAAACTGTGATCAAGTCACCCCTTAACCGTCTCTTTATTAAGATAAATAGGTTGAATTTCTTCACTATAAAGAAATGTTTTCTAACCCTTTAATCATTCTCCTGGCTCTACTCTGAACCCCGTCCAATTTATCAAACATCCTTCTCAAACTATGGACACCAGAACTGGAGGCAGTATTCCAGCAGTGGTCGCACCAAAGCCAGGATACAGGGATAAAATGACCTCTGCTCCTACTTGAGATTCACATTTATGCATCCCAGGATCACATAAGCTGTTCTGGCCACAACATTGCACTGGGAGCTCATGTTCAGATGATTATCCACTATGACCCCCAAATGTTTTACAGAGTCGCCCATCCTGTAAGTCTGGCCTACATTCTTTGTTCCTAGATGTATACATTTAGCCATATTAAAATGCATATTGCTTACTTGTGCCCAGCTTATCAAGCAATTCAGATCACTGTGTCAGTGACCTGTTCTCTTCATTAATTTACCACTCCTCCAAATCTGTGTTATCAGTAAATTTAATTAGAGATTATTTTGTTTTCTTCCAGGTCATTGATAAAAATACTAGACAGCATGGGGCCAAGAACCGATCCCCACAAGACCCCACTAAAAACACCTAGTCAATAATTCCCTGTTTACAATTACATTTTGAGACTAATCAGCCGATTTTTTAATCCATTTAATATATACCATATTAATTTTGTATTATTTAGTTTCTTAATCGAAATGTCATGTGGTACCAAATCAAATGCCTTACAGAAATCTGAGCATATTACATCAACACTATTATCTTTATCAACCAAGCTGGAAATCTCATGGAAAAAAAGATCAATCAAGTTAGGGTGACAGGATTTATTTTCCATAAACCCATGTTGATTGGCATTAATTATATTACCCTCCTTTAATTGACCATATTATTCAGCTTTAATTATTATAATAATATAATATATACACATATATAATTATCTTACAGTTGCACAAAAAAGTATGCCATCTTTGCACAGGCGCCCATCCACTCTAATCATGGTTTTGATTCTGAGGTTACTTCTGAAAAATATGCCATGCATCCTCAAACATAGCTTATCAGCTGAAAAGCATTAGGCATCCATAGTGCAGTTTGCAGGACGGTGCATTTGTTGCCAAGTATGTTCCAAAAGCAGCATTTCTCTTGAATAACATTCTTTTTGAAAGATTCTTCCATTGTCCACTGATATCAAGTAGAAAACATAGCAGTGGGACTAAGTGGAGAGACAAGCTACAAAAAATATCTTGCAATTCCCCCATCACCTGCCAAGTCCCCAACGAAGTCATACTTATTTCACCAAGATCACCTGCAAATGATCAGTGCCCCCATTGATAAACCTAGTAAATCAACACTTTGATATCTACACATGCTAATGTAAGAAGCAATATCTGCAGTGAACCATCAAAGTTACTTTGTGTTATTTTATTGGACTTTGATGAAATGATGCTTATGCACTATTTGGTACCCTTGTTGTCTTATTGCTTTAAAACAATAAAGTCAACAAAGTAATCTCACCTCAGCCTTCACTATTCTATCAACAATGGTCTCCAGTGTTTCCAGCTTACTGCACTTCACAACACCTTCAAAATACTGAGAACGGTGCTGGAGGGCTTGCGTTACTGTGATATCTAGATTATTATAGGTTTTTTCAGCAGCAAGGTTCTGAAAAATAAATTAGAGGAATCATTATTAGTCTTCACAAGAGGTAAGGAGGTATTTGTTATTAAACTATCAATGCAAATATCAAGTTACATTTCTGGTGTAAATTGATGGCTATTCCACTGCATATATTAAGCAAAGTCTATCAGAGTCCTTCAGCTGTATAAACACAGCCAAGTACATCGGGGCCAGGATTATACAAGTTTATTCTCAAACCACTTGGAAGTTAGAGGAAAAGGCATTCATGAGCACATCTCTCCACAAGAAGGTGCTTACCTTTGTGCTCAGGGTTGCTCTTGTCAAGAGAAAAATACTGATTTATTCTTGCTGGTCTAATTTACCATCAGTCTAGATGAAAGGGAAAGCCACTGGGTGGAGAAATGATCAAAAAATGTCCTAATTTAGCTCCCACATTAAAGCCAGCAGCCAGTAACAAGTGAGCCATTTGCGCCCGAAGGTTTGGTTTTGGGTCCAGGTGTACGTTTTCCCCAGTGAACAGGTTTGTGGTGGCCTTGTGGTTCAGATTTGTGCTTTTTCTTGCAGCTTCTTTAAGTCATAGATTTTTCTTAAGTTTTCTCTCTAAGGAATTAACTTGGACTCAGACCTCTTCCTTTTCAAACACTGTTGTGAAAGGTATGAGAAATATGGATGGAAGTCCTACTTGTCCTGCCTCAGTGGTTGAAGAGGTTGAACAATCCTCTGAGACCAAGACTGAATCAAATGTTTTAAGGCGGTATTATTAACTAGGGATTCCCAAGGCCTGGGAGGATGAAAAACTCTTGCTTCTACACAGCTTCATTGCACCCTATAGTCACCCTGAAAGGACAGAAGAATGTTTTCCACAAGGGTGGAAATGGAAAGCACAGAAGACTAGAAGAGATAAGCAGGTGTTTGGGAACCCTGACTCTAAAAAAGCATTGTGTACAGATAAGTGTTGGTAAAGGCACTGTAAAGCTATTTCACATTTGGAATACTTCTCCCTTAGTACTGATTTTCAATGCAGGGTTACAGACATCAGGATTTTCCACTGGCACGCTTGTGGCAAGAGCTATTAAATCACTCTTGATGCATCTGAAGAAGTGGGTTTTTTTACCCACAAAAGCTTATGCCCAAATAAAAGGTGCCACCAGATTCCTCGTTGTTTTTGTGGATACAGACTAACATGGCTACCCCGCTGATACTAGATCACTCTTGTGTGTCTACAGAATAAATCCAGCAACCAGAAGGCCCCATTAGATGGAAGGCTCTGCTAGGTCACACTGGCACATACAGATAAGATGAATACAGAAATTTGGGCTTTTCTTTTCTTGACGATTCCAGCTATTTAGATTGTCTGTTGGACAGGCAGGCTGGCAGCCTGGGCTAAACTAAACTGTTACGCTACTGAGAGAAGCCATGGTGAAAACATCAGCCTGAGCGAGGCTCAGATACACACTGGGCAGGAAGGATTTAGCACACCAGCTCCTCAAGCTCACATACAAAGGACAGCCACATGGTTGTCTACTCCTGAGGGAATTCTGCACCAAAAATATAAAAATTCTACAGACAGTATTTGAAAATTCTGCAAATGTTATTTGCAATAAATAAATGTCGAGGCTCCAGCATGGCAGTGGGGAGCACAGGCCACTGGCTACATGGAGGTGGGAGATGATCCTGCGGCCCCCCGGTGCTCCCAGGGACAGGGACTCAGTGGTGAGGCTGCACCCAATCCTGACACAGCACAAAGCCTGGGCCTGCCCCAGAAACACCCTGGGGCCCTGTCCCTCTGCGCCAGGCGCACCAGGTATGGGCAGGCAGGGTCAGCCCCGCAGGATCCAAGTGTAGAGGGGCTTAGTGTGTGGGAATCCATATGTGGGGTGAGAGGGTTCTGTGTGGGACAGCTCAGTGTGGGATCTGGATGCACACGGGTTCTGGGTGCAGGGGCAATAGGACTCTCCAGGGGTCCAGGTGAAGGTAATTGGTGCTCAAAAGGAGGGGGTCTCAGTGGGGGGTGGGTCTGGATGTGGGGGGCTCAGCAGGGTGGTCTGGGTGCAGGGGGATGGGGCTCATTGGGGTGGGAGTTTGATGCGCCTGCTTAACAGGGGAACCCCAGCTGCTGCCAAGAGGATGCCACATGCCGGGCTCCCGCTTCCCCCCAATTCCCTTATCCCCTTTTCTTCCCCACCCCATCCCCCCTTCCCCACTGCCTCTTCGGCACCCCCTTCTCCCCACTGCCCTCTACCTCATCCCCTCCCTACTGTTCCCTGCCCCTATCCACCTCCCCTCACTCCCACATCTTTCTCCCCCTGCCCTATAACACCCCATTCTGTTCCTTCCACCCCACCCCGCTCTGCCCCATCGCAGGCACTCACTGTTGTATAGAAAACAGGAAGGCTCCCAGCACACAGAAGGGGAGCACGACTGGCACTAGGACCCAGGAAGCGGCATCCAGCTGCAGGGTCAGCAACAGCCAGCCTAGTGGCACCCTCCATCAGCTGGGCAGCTCTGCGCCAGAAATGGGAGGGCAGTGCCCCCTGCACACCTTGCCTCTGTTTGGGGGTGTAATATGCCCCCAAACTATGCCCATGACAGTCCTCAGCTCCCCATTCCCTGCATAGCTTCCGTTTGCATCCCCATCATTTTCTTTGGAAAGCAAAGAAATCTGCAGGGGAACACGAATTCTGTGCAGAATTCCCCCAGGTGTAAAAATCCAGTCATATGAAACTCCCAATAACCAGTAAGAGGAAATCCTCAATCAAACTCTCTGAAAGAGTTGGGCTCTGGTGCAGCAGTAGTCAAGATGAGGATGGCTGAACTGGGAGGGGATGAAGCCTATACGTTCTCCATTGTGGTGCATGAGTAATGTAGACCACCAGATGCACACATATAAGAAACACTAATAAGCCAGAAAAAAATACTGTGCAAAGTGAATTAAAGTGGTGTTTTAGCCAGTTCATCAAATTAAAAGTTAAGGAATAAGTAACAGCTGAAGCAAACAACTGAAGGACTGCAATTTCAAAAGATACACTTTAAAACATTTTACAAAAATTAAAAGATACTTACTATTACATCAAATTTGGAATAAATATCTACAACTTTTCCTAAAAATGAAAAAAAAAAAAGTTAGTAAACTCTTCTAAAAACAAAGAAAAATGTTAATTTCCTTGCATTCTAGTTTAATTAATTACCTTATAATTACAAAGAAAAAATTCAGATCAAGAATGAAAAAAAACTTTTGACATGTTACAGTGAACATTTGGCTAACTGAACAAGGGAGTGATATAATGAGATCTTCTAAGCCTGTTAACCTAGATTTTTCATTTGTTTATTTCTTGTATCTCAAATTATATTCTATCCCCTCCTCACCCTTGTTGTTTGATGAGCAAGTGGCAGGATGGTATAAAGACAAATTTAGGGCTGGTTTCAGCACAGGTAATTGTACAAAATAAATTCAAAATTAAACATGCTATCACTCCCCTTTACTATATTCTTGTACAGCTTAATACACACCTGACTCATCCACAACTGGTAATGCAGATATCCTTCTGTCTACGAATATGTTCAAGGCTTTAATAATAGGAGTGTCTGGATGTATGAAGGCAATGTTGTGATAAGTTCCTATCCCAAGTTCATCCAGGTTCTTCTTCATAAAGGCAGGCTTTGGCATTTCTGACACCTAGGAGAATTAAAAATACATTCATGCACAAATCATGGTGGTTTCTCCATCACTGACAATTTTAAAATCAAGATTAGGTGTTTTTCTAAAAGATATACTCTAGGAATGATTTTGGGTACATTCTGTGCCCTGTGTTATACAGGAGCTCGGACTAGATGATCAGAAGGGTCCCTCCTGGCCTAGAAATTTATGGGTTTACAATGCAGTTTTCTTCTTCAAGTGCTTGCACATGTCCATTGCAATGTAGGTGTGTGCCTGCCCCGAGAACAGCTGCCAGAATTTTTTTCTGCGAATGGATCTGTCAGCTCAGCTCTGGTGCCCCCTGGTGCTGCGCACTCGTAGTGCTGGTAGAAAGGGCCCTGCTGATGCTGTGCCCCCTCAGTTCTTTGTTACTGCCCATGACAGTTGCTGGAATTGCTCTGGTTGCTTCGGCAAACGTCACAATAGTTTTTGCTATTTTCTAGTGTAAATAGTTAATCCGTTTTTTTTGTAGCTAGTTCCCCCCCCCAGTTACATTAGTGCTGGGCCCTTCCCCGATCACTTAGAGAAGTTCGTCCATCTCCAGGTGCCATGGCACACCTTGGCTTCAAGCCCAGTGCTTCCTGCAGCAAGTCGATGCCCTTGAGCGACCCACACTCAAGCTGTCCCAAGTGCTTGGGAGAGGCTCAGAGAAGGACCACTGCCAGATCTGTAAGGACTTCAAATCTTGCACCAAAAAGGACTGAAGTGAGACTGAAGGGCCTTCTCATGGAGGCAGCTCTGAGACCTGCTTCAGAGCTGAGTTGCTCAGACTCGGTGCCAAGTACCTCGGTGTCGGTGCAGAGCATTCCTAATGCCTAAGAAGAAAAACAAGAAGCAGCCAGAGAGAGGTCGATCCCCAGCACTAAAGTCAATCAGACATGGGGACTGGGACACAGTGAGATCTCTGCTGGGACATTCTTCCACCTTGACACCAGCAACTCTGGCACCTATGCAGGTTCCATTGACTTTAGAGGCACCGACCTAAGGCAGGCAACATAACTCCAGTATGTTTATGGTGCCATCAATTCTTGAAGTGTTCGCAGCAGCCAGAGACCTCCTTTCATTGCCAGTGCCTCTATCTCTGGCGAAGCTGAAATTAGTGTTGCTAGTGTCATTGAGTGGCAGGGAACCATCTTCCTCCTGCCACCGCCTGGCTCCAGGACTATTTTCCAGGGGCAAACCCTCCTTCATGGCCTCATCACAGGCTTCACCATTGTCCACCACCATCTCTGGCAATAACAGGGTCTGCATCGCCCTGGTTGTCTCACCAGGACTCATTGTCATCGTCAGAAGTGGGGTCATACTCATCTCGCCCTCACAGTCACCCACGCTACTCCCTGAGGCACTCCTACTCCACTATGGCCCCAAATGCACGGGTGACACCGAGTGTATGCAATGGCCCTTCTGGAATCAGTGGGGGTTCCCCCCCAGCCCAGGGCTCTTTCTAAAGGTGCTCCTATTCGGTGGCCTCTGAGAACAGAGCACCACCAGTACCTCGCCAGGAGACTCCCGATCTGGACTCCGGTACCAAACTTCAAGAGGAGTTGCCGTGGGTCCCGGGCAAAACAGAAGGAGGGGTTGAGACCCCACACACAGTGCTGGCTTCCTCTTCCTCCTCCCCAGATGAGGCTGTGGTGAGAGCTGGCATGTTTCCTCCCCAGTCTGGTCACAAGGCTCACCAGGACTTAAAGTGGGTGGCCTCAAAACTGCCACTCACTGAGGCTTTCATGGACCAGTCAAGGTGCTACGGCAGACCCCCATTCCCTTCCTCCCATGGCAAAGTGTACAGAGTGGAAGTATTTCATGCCAACCAAGGGTTAAGAGTTCTTATACTCATACCCACCTCTGGGATTCCTGGTAGTTTCAGCTGCTAATGAAAGAGATCACTAAGCGCAGTTGGGAGCAACGCCTAAAGCAAAGGACCCCAAAAAGCTACACTTATTTGGCAGAAAGGTCTATACTACAGGAGAGCTGCAACTTTACATAGCAAACCAGCAGGCACTACTGGGCTGCTATGACTTTAATATGTGGTATGCCATGCAAAAGTTTAAAGACCTTCTCCCTCAAGAAGCCAGACAGGAGTTCTTCCTGATCAATGAAGGAAAAACAGTATCAAGGGCCTCCTTACAGGCAGTTCTGGACATGGCTGACTCTGCGGCTAGATCCGTGGCCTTAACTGTAACCATATGCAGGAGCTCATGGTTACAGTCATCTGGATTTCCTGGGGAGGTTCAGCAAACCCTCCAGGATCTCCCCTTTGAAGGGTCTTCACTCTTCTTGGAGCAAACTGATAAGCTCCACGGGCTTAAGGATACCAGGGCAATCTTGAAGTCCCTGGGGTTGTATACCCCAGCGGCTTCTAGGAAACATTACAGGACCCAACAGACTGGCTGGTACCTCACCCGGCCAGCCAAGCAGGAAACACAGAGGAGAAAGAACAGGGGGTTTAGGCATAGACCTCCGCCAGATTTCACCTTGGGTCCAATGAAAGCCACCACCAGGAACTTGGGGAACTTGAAGCACTCCTTTTGCTTGAATGCTCGAGGTCAACATCCCAGTTCCCATGATATCGGATCCAGTCACCCCTCCGTCTTGGACTGCCCTACCCCATTTCTTCAGAGTCTGGGCCCGCACCACTTCAGACCGCTGAGTGCTGAGCACGATAGAAGTGAGATACACCCTCCAGTTTGTGTCTACCTCACCTCCCTACCCTCCCCCTCCCTCTTCAGGGATCCATCTCATGAACAACTATTTGTACAAAAAGTCCAGTCCCTCCTTTGGATGGGAGCTGTAGAAGAGATTCCACAAAACTTGAGAGGAAAGGGGTTCTACTCCTGTTATTTCCTATTCCAAAAGCCAAGGGTGGTCTCAGACCTATTCTAGACCTGCACTGTCTCAACCACTACCTTAAGAACTTCATGTTCTGGATAGTCTCCCTGGCTTCCATCATTCCCTCTCTGGATCTGGGAGATTGGGATGATGCCCTCGATTTAAAAGATATATACTTTACATATCAATTTTCTGAGGCCACAGAAGGTTCCTCAGATTCATCGTAAACCAGGTACATTACAAGTTCGCGATGCTTCCATTCGGCCTGTCAGCTGCTCCGTGTGTCTTCACCAAATGCATGACAGTGGTAGCTGCCTTCCTGAGGAAAGGGGAGTACATGTCTTCCTGTATCTAGATGACTGACTTGTCAAAGGTCGGTCCGGGGCTCAGGTGGAATCAAACATCCACCTCATCCAATTATCCTTCCAGGCGCTAGGCCTGCTAATAAATATACAAAAGTCCACCCTCATCCCACTACAGAGGATAGAGTTCATCAGGGTGGTTCTCGACTCCATTCAGGCCAGAGCCTTGCTCCTGGGAGACTGGTTTGGGGTGATCACAACCCTGATAAAGGTCCCTCAAGGCCCATCTCGTTATAACAGTGCAGAGCTGTCGGAATCTCTTGTGCCACATAGCATCATGCAACACGCCAGGCTGTGTCTCAGATCTCTTCAAGCATGGCTGGCCACAGTGTACTTGCTTGTCCTTCACCATCTAGATTCTACTGTCACCGTATCTTCTCAAGTCCTTGTCTCCATGGAGTGGTGGCTGGACCATCACGTGGTCTGTGCGGGTGTACCCCTTTTGCAGTCCCAACTTTCGATGTTGGTGGTCTCAGACACATTGTCACCGGGCTGGGGAACCCAGCTGAGATCCCTCAGGATTCAACACCTCTGGTTCCCAAAAGAACACTCTCCATATCAACATCAGAGAACTTAGGGCGGTCCACCTAGCCTGCTCACATTGGAAACAAGGTAGTTTTGGTCGTCACAGACAACACGACAGCCATGTTCTACATCAACAGACAAGGAGCTGCATGCTCTTCCCCTCTGTGTCAGGAAGCAATTCATCTGTGGGAGTTCTGCATAGTGCATTCAATGCATCTCGAGTCTTCTCACCTCCTGGAAGCACAGAACCAGCTGGTGGATCACCTAAGCAGGTGTTTCTCCTCACACTACGAATGGTCCCTCCAGCCAGATGTCACGAGGGTCATTTTCCAACAGTGGGGGACTCCCCGGATACACCTGTTCACTTCCCGGATCAAGAGGAAATGCCACCAGTTCTGCTCCTTGCAAGGCCACAGCCTGGGTTCTCTCACAGACACTTTCCTGCTACTGTGGACAGACCACCGATACCTTTCCTCCTATTCTGCTAGTGCACAAGAGTCTGATGAAGGCCAAGTGGGACTGGGACCTGGTCATTCTCACAGCATCAGCATGGGTCAGGCAACACTGGTTTGCCACCTTGTCAGGCCTCTCAGTAAAAGGGCCCACTCTTGCTTCCTTTGTATCCGTATCTGATCTCCCAAGACCACAGTCGGCTGCTTCATCCAAACCTCAGCTCCTTCCATCTGATGGCCTGGAAGCTCCACTGCTGAATCCGGAGGAGCAGGTATGCTCAGAGCAGGTCCGTAAGATCCTACTAGGCTGTAGGAAGCCCTCCACGAGAATGACTTATGTTGCAAAATGGTCTTCCCAGCATGGAGTTCTGCCCTTGCATTCCTCTTTGCAGCTTATTTTGAGTACCTATTACATCTGAAACAACAAGTTTGGCTATTTCTATGGTCAAGGTCCACCTCACAGCGATTTTGGCCTTCCATCCCCCCCAGCTGACAACTGGTCCACCTTCTCTCATGAGATGGTTATCGGTTTCCTTAAAGGCTGGAGAGGTTGTACCCGCAGGTTAGGGATCCCATTCCTCCCTGGAACCTAAACCTCATCTTATCAAGGCTTATGGGTCCCCTGTTTGAGCCACTGGCAATGTACTTGTCAGTTCACATCTCCTAGAAAGTGGCCTTTTTAGTTGCCATCACCTCGGCCAGATGGGTTTTGGAGATTTGTGCCCTCATGTCACAACCCCTGTATATGATTTTCTTTAAGGAGAAGGTGCAGCTGCATCCGCACCCAGCTTTCCTCCTGAAAGTGGTTTCACAGTTTCTTTCTACTGGTGTTCTTCCCAAAACTGCATTTGAATAGGAGCAAGGTCCACACTCTCTAGATGTTAGATGGGCCATGGCGTTCTATATACAAAGGACCAATTCCGTAGATATGCTCAACTATTCATAATGGTAGAAGAGAGGATGAAAAGTCTCCCTATCTCCGCTCAGAGAATTTTGTCCTGGATCACATAGTGTATTCGCACAGGTTATGAGCAAGCGGGTGTTCTGCTTCCAGCCAACCTGATCGCTCATTCCACAAGATCACAGGCCTCTTGGCTGCTTTCCTAGCACAACTCCCTATTCAGGACATCTGCAGGGAGGCAACCTGGTCATTCGTGACACATTCTTGACTCACTATGCTAGGGGTTCTCAAACTTCATTGCACCGCGCCCCCCTTCTGAAAAAAAAAATTACTACACAACTCCAGGAGGCGGGACTGAAGCGTAAGCCCACCCAATCTGTGCCACCCCGAGGGGGAGGTGGAGAGGGGGAGACACAGCCAAGGCCCCACTGCCCTAGGGTCGGGGACAAAGCCAAAGCCCAAGGACTTCAGCCCCAGGCTGGGGGCCTGTAATCTCAGTTCCACTACCCAAGGTTTCAGCACCCAGGCTTCAGCCCCAGACAGTGGAGCTCAGGCTTTGACCCCAGCAAGTCTCAGCCAGCCCTGGTGACCCCATTAAAACAGGGTCACTACCCCCTTTGCGGTCCCGACCCACAGTTTGAGAACTGTTGCACTATACCATCACCCAGCAGGCCAGAAACAATGCTAGCTTTGGCCGAGCAATGTTGCAGTCAGCATGTTCATGAACTCTGAGCCCACCTCCTAGACAACTGCTTGGGAGTCACCTACGCTGGAATGGACATGTACAAGCACTCAAAGAAAAAACAGTTACTAACCTTTCTGTAACTCGTGTTCTTCAAGATGCGTTGCACGTGTCCATTCCAAGACCTGCCTCCCTTCTTCTCTTGTCTGAGTCAGCCAATAAAGAAAGAACTGAGGGGGCAAAGAGTCGGCAGGGCCCTTTATATTGGTGCTTGGTGCGCGGCACCAGAGCTAACCTGACAGATAACACGAGGGGAAAAAATTCTGGCAACTGTATTCGGGGTGTGCACACACCTACGTTGGAATGGACATGTGCAACACATCTCGAAGAACAGTTATAGAAAGGTTAGGAACTGTTTCTTTCCTCATATAGATGTCTTATGGCTAAAGTGCCCCCATATAATTGAACTTTACCCGAAAAAGTCAGCATTCAATGCTTTATCTACAGAGTTCAAATCATTATCATAGAGTTTCATAGCAATCCAATAGTATGTTTGAGTTAAGCTGAAAAACAGCTTCAGATCTAGAACAATTTTATCAAAGAGGTGCAGAATTAAGATTGGAAAATGAACTTTTTCTGTTCTGATGCTGTATATTTATCTAATCGTACGTAATGACGACACATTATATGCATTTGACTCTAAGCTGCAAAAACAACAAAAAAAGGCAGTAACAAAAAGACAAAGCGTAATCATTCTGGACTGTGTACTTAGTTCAAAACCTGCTTTCCCATCCAACTCACCACCTAGTCTGGCTGCTCAGAACATTAAAATGGCCACACTGGGTCAGACCAAACGTCCATCTAGCCCAGTATCCTACCTTCTGACAGCGGCCAATGCCAGGGGCTTCAGAGGAAATGATAGAACAGGTAATCAAGTGATCCATCCCGTCGCCCATTCCTAGCTTCTGGCAAACAGAGGCTAGGGACACCATCCCTGCCTATCCTGGCTAATAGCCATTGATGAATCCTCCATGAATTTATCTAATTCTTTTTTGTACCCTGTTATAGTCTTGGTTTTCACAGCATCCTCTGACAAGGAGTTTCACAGGTTGACTGTGTGTTGTGTGAAGAAATACTTTTTTGTTTGTTTAAACCTGCTGCCTATTAATTTCATTTGGTGGCCCCTAGTTTTTGTGTTATCTAAGCTTCTAAAATTCTATAAGGGCTTCTCTGAACACAGTATGAACTACAGTAATCCTCTCTCGCTTCATTCTCACCACCATAACAGAAGCTGCAAGAATAACCTAAGGACAATTCCAGTCTCTCTTTGTTGGGGAAAAATCACCCAAACAGAATAGTGAGCTGAACTGGACATTTTTTGCAGTACTGTTATTGGAGAGAAAACATCAAAATAGAATATAGGACAGTCTGTGTCACCTGCCAGCTTTTTCTAAATTGGGGGGGGGGGGGAGAGAAGAGGGGGAGACAACATTTTTGATCCTTCCTTCTAGCATATCTTTTCTACTGTCAAGAAAAGATGCAAAGCCACTTACACGCAAAAATGTTCAAATTAAAGTGTTTAATCAAGAAAAGTTTCCAAGTTTCCAAGTGAAGGGTTTACATTATTAAATAGTAATAGGCTTCTATTTAAATCAGTTAGTCAAAGTACATTTTAAACTACTTACAAAAAGCTGGAGGAACTTGAGGATTCTTTTATGGGTAAGTATATAAAGTGCATTCCCACTGACAGGATCAATAACTGGCAATCTGTGGATTTTGTTTTTGATCAATGAATACACAGCATCAAAAAGGCTGAGGAAAAATAATTAAATCTGTTAGTGAATTCTGACCGTGAAATTCCAAAACATACTTTGACATCATAAGAGCATCACAAAGAATACACAAGACCAATAATTATCTACCATAATTTTCATATAAGATCCTAGAGAAATTGCAGAACTTATGCATAGCAAAAGATATCAGCAAGTTTACTTTCACTATTGTTGAAGACCAACCACACGCACACAGATATACATCAACATTTTAATAAACCCTTGGTATCAATAAACATTGAGGGACAGTGAACCATTATAACAGAGAGGTTAGTAGAAGCAACATTTCTCCACAATTTAAGTTTTTCATTAGGACAATAATCACTTCAAAAATAAAGACAGTCAATTAATAGCACTCAAAACGAATGCCCTCTATTCAAAGAGAAACACACAGAGTGACAGTGCACAGTATTCCAACTCTCTTGCACTGGATGTATCTCAATCCTCAGTTGAAAGGATCACATCACGGGGAAGAGTGTTCACTTTCACTGTACACTCTTTCAAACTTTGGTTCTTTGAGACATCCGGCAATGCCAATTATAAATGATTATTTATTGTCAATAGTCTTTCAGGATGTGTACACTTGTCCACAAGAAATGGAGCCAAAATCACCATCTGATTAAACATATTGTGGGGTGGGAAAAATGTTAGAGGGCAATAACTCTGATTGAATTTGAAATAGTGACCAAGAGATGAGAGGCTGTATGACATTAACAATTCCTTGAACATAAGAATGGCCATACTGGGTAAGACCAAAGGTCCATTCAGCCCAGTATCCTGTCTTCTGACAGTGGCCAATGCCAAGGGTCCCAGAGGGAATTAACAGAACAGGTAATCATCAAGTGATCCATCCTGTCACCCATTCCCAGCTTCTGGCAAACAGAGGCTAGGGACACCATCCCTGCCCATCCTGTCTAATAGCCGTTGATGGACCTATCCTCCATGAACTTATCTAGCTCTTTTTTGAACCCTGTTATAGTCGAGCCATCTAGTCTTAGGTTATGTCTATGCTATAGCTGGATCGACGCTCCAGTGATCAGTGCACTGGATATTGATTTAGCGGGTCTAGCCAAATCGACTGCAGATTGCTTTCCGGTCGACCTCCATACTCCACCCCAAATGGGAAGCGTAAAGTAAGTCTACAGGAGAGAGCGTCTCCCGTCAACCCAGTGCGGTACAGACACTGCAATAAGTCGACCTAAGGTACATCGACTCCAGCTATGTTATTCACGTAGCTGGAGTAGCGTAACTTAGGTCGACTTACTGTGGTAGTGTAGACACAGCCTCACTCTTCTTGAAAGCACATTAGGAAATAGAAAATGTTAGTCTGACTGCAAGAAAAATAACTGATTACTCATTTTTAATGCAAGGTTAACCCTTGAAATACTGACATTTCCCAGACTGTTGGAACAAATGCTTAGGACATAGCTCCAAAAAGTTAGTATTTTGATTAACACTTCTTGCATCAGTAGCATGCATTTATTAGAGTAACACTTTAGACAAATGATTTTCCTTGTAATTAGGATTCGTGGAGTGATGTATGCAAGCATCATCTTCCCTATAGTATTTGCTTTCTCAGCTCAGATACGTATACAAGTTAAAATGCAGTCATGTCATTGGCCCCATCCCCTGCTTGACAAGTGCATTGAAGGGAATTATGCAAGGGATTTGTGGAAAGCTCGGAAGTTGCTGTTACACTACAAGATATCCTATTGGACTCAACGCTGATTTTTGGAGAGTTCTTCCTTTGAGTCACTTAAATAAAAACATGCAGAGTCTTTCCATTCTTCGTTATCTTACTCTAGTTCACAAACTCAAATCCTGTTTCTCTTTAATGTAGATAACGAAATCCCTAGTACTAATTCCAAGATCAGCACAATTTAGAAGCAAGCAACAGAAACTTACCTTGCATCCGGGGAGATGTTCACTAAAGGCTTAAAAGTTTCTTGTAAATAAAGCTCTGTATTAAAAAACAAACATTTTTAAAAGTAAGTGTTTTAGCTACAAGGAAGTGACAATTACTATGGATGTGCATAACTCAACTCCCCACTACAAAATTAAATGGATAAGAAGTTACAAAGGCTCACAATGAGACAAACATCTAGAATTTTCTTTTTTTAAGTTAAATAAATGTGCAGGGTTACTTTTGACAGTGAGCCCTCTATACTGAAGTTAAACGGATAATCAGCAAAGGGATCTAAAGGAATTATTTAAACAAGAATTAAAGTAATGCAAAGAAGAGTATCACCACTTGGTGTTTTGTATTGCTATAATGATGTCATGAAGAGAAAATTCATCCATTGGATGAAGGCTTACAGTAACTGTGGTTCTTAGATGTGCTGTCTAGATATATATTTTCCACTCTTGGTGCACACATGCCCTATACAATTGAGATCAGAATCTTTTGGGCAGTAGACCTGACCTCACCCAGAAAATCTAAACTAGCTAACTGGTAACAAATCGTAATACCATCTGAGACCAATTTTGATCGCCTTTAAGATCATTTGGCCTGGCTCATCTTTCTCTCTGCAGAGGCAACAAAAAATGTAGGTAAGACCCTGGATGACCGTTCTATACAGATAAAATGAGAGTGCCCTCCATACACCTAAAGAGTTGAGTCTTGCTTCCCTTAGTTGGAATGTAGTTTAAGGAAGAACATTGATAGGATAAGAGGAAGTTTGAAGCCACTTTGGGGAGAAACTGTGGATTTGAGAACAAGCCTCTTTCCATGATAATCAGCCAGCCAGTATCCATGCTCTGAGATGTAGAGAGGCCGGGTCTAGATGCCAGTTGTTTGGGGGGGGGGGGGGGGAGGGGGGAAAGAAACACGACACGGACTACATCTGGACTAATTGGCAATGTTAAAAGGAGACAGAATTGAAAATCTACAAGGCCTGGGTATCAGAATTGCCTGGGCCAAACTGATGCTATCGGGATCATTACTGCAGACTCTTGTTTTAGATTCTTTAAAACCCTCAGTATCAGAGGATACACATACATCAGACCTGGGATCCATGAAATGAGAATGTGTCTGAGTGTGGTCCCAGGTTCAGACCCCTCAGAGCAACAGGTGGGACATTTCCTGTTTGTGCTTGTGGTAAACAAATCCATATGTGGGTAACCCTACCTGTGAAAGACTGAATTATAAAGAGTCTTACTCATGCTTTTCTGAAAACTGCCTGCTCAAGTGATCTGGCTAGTCCTGGTAGGTGAATAACTATCAGGGTATGTCTACAGTACAAAATTATTTCGAAATTATTCTCTTCGAATTTTCGGAAGCTATTTTATACATTCAGTCTTCTGTGTCCCCACTAAAGCGCGTGAATTCGGCAGATTGCGTCCACAGTACCAAGGCTAGCATCGAATGTCGGAATGGTGCACTGTGGGTAGCTATCCCACAGTTCCCGCGGTCCCCGCCACCCATTGGAATTCTGGGTTAAGCTCCCAGTGCATGATGGGGGAAAAACATTCTCGCGGGTGTTTCTGGGTGTGTGTCATCAGAAAGCTATGGCAGACCATCGTTTTGTGCCTTTCTGGCGTGCAGACGCCATACTGCTTTCAGCAGACGGTGCACCGCTGCTCTCCTGCTACTATGAATCCACCTCTCCAACTCAACTGTGCTCGGCCATCATGAACCGAGCAGCACAGCTTCCGCCGCCAACTCTGCTCTTCCAGTATGGCCACGCTTCCGAGCTTCTCCATGTTGTCTGTCCTGGGCTCCCACCTCCCTGAAAGCCACAGAAGACAACCATTTTCAGCTGTTGTCCAGCTACCGTGAACAGAACAGCACAGCTTCCGCTGCCACTCTGCTCTCCTACATTTCGCGCCCTTTTTCCAGGATTAGCCATGCAGGCGCCATAGGCATGGAGCCCGATCAGATCTCCGCTGCAGTTTTGACCATTGTAAATACCTCATGCATTATCCAGCAGTATGTGCAGTACCTGCAAAACCGGGTGAGGAAGTGACGACGACAACGCGATTACTGATGAGGACATGGACACAGACGTTCCTAGAAGCATGGCATGTGGCAATTGGGAGATCATGGTGCTGTTGGACCAGGTTCATGCTGTGGAACGCCGATTATGGGGCCGGGAAACAAGCACAGACTGGTGGAACTGCATAGTGTTGCAGGTATGGGATGATTCCCAGTGGCTGAGAAACTTTCGTATGCCACTTCCATGGAACTTTGTGACTTGCTGTCCCCTGCCCTGAAGTGCAAAGACACCAAAATGAGAGCAGCCCTCACAGTTGAGAAGCAAATGGCCATAGCCCTGTGGAAGCTTGCAACGCCCGACAGCTACCGGTCAGTCGGGAATCAGTTTGGAGTGGGCAAATCTACTGTGGGGGCTGCTGTGCTGCAAGTAGCCAACGCAATCATTGACCAGCTGCTATCAAGGGTAGTGACTTTGGGAAATGTGCAGACTATTGTGGATGGCTTTAATGCGCTGGGGTTCCCTAACTGCGGCGGGGCGATAAACGGAACGCATATCCCTATCTTGGCCCCAGAACACCGGGGCGGCCAGTACATAAACCGCAAGGGGTACTTTTCCATGGTGCTGCAAGCACTGGTGGATCACAAGGGACGTTTCACCGACATCAACGGGAAAGGTGCAGGATGCTCGCATCTTCAGGAACTCTGGTCTGTTTGAACAGCTGCAGGAAGGGACTTACTTCCCAAACCAGAAAATTACTGTTGAGGATGTTGAAATGTCTACAGTTATCCTCGGGGACCCAGCCTACCCCTTAATGCCATGGCTCATGAAGCCATACACAGGCATCCTGGACAGTAGTAAGGAGCAGTTCAACTATAGGCCGAGCAAGTGCAGAATGGTGGTAGAATGTGCATTTGGACATTTGAAAGCGCGCTGGCACAGTTTACTGACTCGGTTAGATCTCAGCACAACCAATATTCCAATTATAATTGCTGCTTGTTGCATACTCCACAATATCTGTGAGAGTAAGGGGGAGACGTTTATGGCGGGGTGGGAGGTTGAGGCAACTCGCCTGGCGGCCAGTTTCGCACAGCCAGACAACAGGACAATTAGAAGAGCGCAGCAGGGCGCGCTGCACATCAGAGAAGCTTTGAAAGCCAGTTTCATGACTAGCAAGGGTACGGTTTGAGAGTTGTATTTGTTTCTCTTAAAGTTACCCGCCCCCTATTATATATATATATATAAATAAATAAATAAATAAAATAAATAAATAAAGTCACAATTGTTTAAAAGCCGTTCTTTATTATTAGTTGCACAAAATACTGAAACAAATCAGAAGCTAGATGGGGGAGGAGGAGGGAAGGACAAGTTCAGAAACCAAATCAAAATTTAGGATATGCCAGCTTTCTGCTGCTTGTGCAATCCTCTGGGGTTGACTGTGTGGGTCCCCGTAGCCTCCCCCTGTGTTCTTGGCCATCTGGGTGAGGAAGCTATGGAACTTGGGGAGGAGGGAGGGCGGTTATTCAGGGACTGCCGCGGCAGTCTCTGGTCTTGCTACCTTTCCCGCATTAGATCCACCATACAGCGGAGCATGTCAGTTTGCTCCCCCATGAGCCTGACCATAGCATCCTGTCTGCACTCATCGCGTGCATCCCTCCTCTCTTCGTATTCATGTAACGCTTTGTGCGACTCCGCAATTGTTTGCCTCCACACATTCAACTGGCCCTATCAGTGCGGGAGGACTGCATGAGCTCGGCAAACATGTTGTCCCGAGTTTGTTTTTTCTGCCTTCTAATCTGCACCAACCTCTGGGACAGAGTAGATAGGGGCCGCAATGAAACATTTGCACCTGCTGCAGGAGGAGAAAAAGGGAGGGTAGTATTTTAAAAGATACATTTTAGAAAACAAAGGGGACACAGTTTCTCAGTGAAACAGGCAATTCATAGTACACAGCACATATTCTTTCTGTACAAGGTCTCACTTTGCCTCCTATACTGAAGTGCCTGCCACTTTGGTGTGAGTAAGCCATCACATGCGGCCAGACAACAGAATTCAGCTTGCAGGCAGCCTGCGGGCTCTCTGGGATGATCACTTCACAGAACACCCTCCCTCCCCCCACCCCCCCGCAGGGCTCCGATAAGGCTCCGAACAGGGATGAGCCCTTTAAACTAAACGTGAACAGCCCAGCGTGGCTGGGTTTCCCCGCTCCCCCCACTGCATGGCTCCGATCAAGCTCTCATTCACCAGAAGTGTCTTCTCCAGGGTCATGGTCTGGGAGCATGCTTTGGGAGTAGGGGGAGGCTATTGGCTCCAGCGTTAAGAATAGTTCCTGGCTAGGGGGGAAAACAGATTCCCCACTTGCCGCCTGCACACTGTCCTCTTCCTCCTCCTCCAAAAAACTCATCCTCCTCGCTCCGTGCTACTCCCCCCTTGCAGGTGTCCATGGACAGTGGTGGAGTAGTGGTGTCATCACCCCCCATAATTGCATGCAGCTCACGGTAGAAGCGGCACGTATGAGGCTGTGACCCAGAGTGCCCATTCGCCTCCCTGGCTTTTTGGTACACTTGCCTGAGCTCCTTGATTTTTGGACAACACTGTTCTGTGTCCCTGGAGTAGCCTCTTTCCATCATGGCCCTGGAGACTTTAGCATACGTATTTGTGTTCCTTTTTTTGGAACATAGTTCCTCCATAACAGATTCATCTCCCCAACATGCAATGAGATCCAGTACCTCACTTTCGGACCATGCTGGAGCTCGTCTGCAAATCCGGGACTGCATGGTCGCCTGTGATGGTGGACTGTGCTGATGGTCGCCTGTGCTGATGGTGACCAAACAGGAAATTCAAAAGTTCCCGGGGCTTTTACTGCCTATCTGGCTAGTGCATCGGAGTTCAGACTGTTGTCCAGAGCGGTCACAAGGGAGCATTCTGGGATAGCTCCCAGAGGCCAATATCGTCGAATTGCGTCCACAGTACCTGTAACCCGGAACGGCGATCTCGATTTTAGCGCTACTCCACTTGCCGAGGTGGAGTACAGAAATCAGAGTAAAGAGCCCTTTAAATCGAAAAAACTGGTTTGGTCATGTGGACGGAACCAGTTTTATTTTGAGGTAACTTGGCTAATTCCGAAATAATCGCGTACTGTAGACCAGGCCTCAGAATGATCTGATGCTGGATGCACCAATTCCACAAGCAGACTAATTCCTAACAAGGAAGCTGATTGTGCTCCTCCTTGCCTGCTCACATATAATGCTGGGTGTGGTTTTGTCTCTCTCTCTCTCTCGCTATACCATTCTGCCTTGGATCAGAGGGAGAAACACTACACAAGCTGAACACATTGCCCCAAGTTCTAATATATTTCTGTGAAGAAAAGTCTCCTTTGAGGATCACAAACCTGGAGATTCATGTTGTCTAGATGTGCTCCCCAGCTAAGGATGAAGGAGTTGGTCACTTCTGTTTTTGAGGACAGAGGTGGAGAAAATGGAACACTTCTGCATACATGATTGGGATTCTTCCATCAACTGGAAATATTAGGACTTAAGGAATATGAACTACACATTTACTTTCATTGTATGAAAAAGTGGCTGAAGTAAAGTCTGGTATGTGGCATGACCAATGTGCATGAAGCCACATGAACTATCAACCTTAAACAATCTGGCCTGAGGTAAGTATGCCCTACCTGTTATGGAGTTCAGCAGTATCACAATAAGTTGTATTTTCTGGGTAAGCATCAAAGATGGACTTTTCCTTATTGATTTTGAGTTACAAGGTGGCAAAGAATTGTAGGATGTGATGAATCACATCTTACCTGTTGCCATGAGCTCCCCCAAACAAGCCAGTCACTCAGGCAGGAACAAACTTTTATGTCTCCTTAAGTACGCTGCCATTAGATCCAAACTTTCTGTGAAAACCTTTGGGGCTGTTGATAACCCAAACGGAAAGACTCTGAACTGGAAATGTGAGCTCCCCAGTAGAAATCTCAGGAGCTTGCGTGGGCTGAGTGGATCAAAGCATGGCAATATGCATCTCGAAGGTGGAGACTCTAGAAATTGGATTACTGAGACAAGGGTAGCCATTTTGAACTTGCCTCCGTGAAGGAATCTGAATTTCCTTGAGTCCAGAACTGGGCAGCATCCTATTTTTCAGTTGAAGGAAAAAGGAACAGGAACAACAACTTTCCCCCCTTTATTGAAGGGGCACTTCTACTGCTCCCAAAGTAGGACATCTCCTGATTTAATTCTCTTCTGAGAGGGATCACTGAAAAGGGATGGGGAATGTGGATGGAGGACAGGAAACATCTAAAATGCAACCTAATATCCAACCTCTACGATTTCCAGGATCCAAGAGTATGAGGCAATATTGGCCCAAGCTTCCCAAAAAAGAAAATAAACTGTGTCCAAATGAGATAGGGAAAGGGTATGTAGTTTTGGGAAGCTCTCAGTTAACCAAACAAACAAACACTGCTGCCCCTGAGAAAGAATGCAGTTCATCTGTGTATTCTTTGTTTCTTTCTCAGTGGTTCTTACAGTCTTTAGTATAGAGGCTAAAAAGGGGGCAGGAGGAACCTGCCTCGAATAGGGCTGCTAAGCTGCTTTTCTTCAGGGTTGTGGGGTCTGTAGACCTAAGAACCCAAGTGTAGCCCGGGAGTCCTTTGATGAGCACAACACATCTGTCTTTCTGCTGAACAGATCAAAACCCTTAAAAAGGAGGTTTCCTATAGCAATCTGTATTTCTTTGAGAATCTGTGAGGACTGTATTCAAAATGCCTCCACCTCATTGTCATAGATGTTGCCATCAATCTTGCCACAGTGTCTGATGCAATCAATTGCTGCCTGTAAGGAGTTCTGAGCTATTAGTTAACTTTCTGAAATTAAGGCTCTTATTTCCTCTCTAGAACTCCTGTGGTAGTCTATCAATCAGTAAAAGTCCAGTACTTTATACCAATTGATGTACTCATACTTGGCAAGGAGTGCAGAGTAGTTGGCTATCTAAACTGGAGGCTGGCAATGATATAGCTCTTCCTTCCGAAGAGATACAGCTTGGACTGTTTTTCCTTATGTGTTGCCTTGGAGCTTTGCTGGTTTGGGCTCTCTTGGGTAGCAGTTACTACAAGGGATCTAGATGTGGGAGGAAAGTAAAAATACTGAAATCCTGAGGATAGTCCTGGTACCTTCTCTCTACCTTTTTTAGATTTCAGTGGAACAGATGTAGGAGTCTGCCATAAGCACTGTGCATGTTATAACAGACTTCCCTATGTGGCACAGAGAGTCTATCTGGCCTTCAGGTGCACAGGATGTGTAACTGTTTATGGGATTTCTCTTGCACTAACTCAGCTGTAATGCCTAACAGCTCTGCCATCTGACAAAGAAGGTCCTGAAAAGCCTTGTAGCTGTTGGGGTGATGGAATAGATGGGACCATAGCTTTGTCAGGGGATGACAATGAAATGGCAGCAGGGGCAAGTTCAGCTGACTGATTATTTTTTCATCAGAAACTTGTAATAGTTGAGGATCAGCAAGTGACATCTGGGAGTGCTAACGCTGTTGGACCTTCAAGGAGGGAGATGGGCCCTGGAGGTGGCAGAGGAAGGTTTTCTGGTGTGATGTAAGCCCCATGGTGCCCACAATGGCCACGAATGACAGCTATAAGCAAAATGAGTTGGGGGCTACAGGGAAGGTACCAGGTTCTCTCCTTATATCCCCTACATCTACTAGGGTAAATTTTGATCCTTGGACTCCTTATTGGATGTAGAAGGGTCAGATAAGAGAGATCTTGGAGTATGTGAATGAACCCTCCCCAGTGTGGTCTGAAGTGGATAAGAAAGAACACTTTTCTTCCAATAGCGGATCTGATTTGGGAGGCATCCCAGGGCCTGATCTAGGAAAATCTTTAGATGATACAGAAGACCTACTCAGTACTGAGGAAATGTCAGTGCTGCATACCGATAAGGGAATCTCCACAACCAAAGGTAACAACTGTGACTTAGGGAGGGCAGACAAAAGTAGATTCCCCCTTCTCCCCTTGCCCTCCCCCGAGTATAGTGAATCTCTGTCTCAAGACAGTTAGTACCAGAAGCAACAATTTTGAAAGTTAGGAAGTCACTGGTACAGGAACAGTAAAAGCCTTGATGTCAGTACTGAGCGTTCCAAAGGCAGTGCCATGGAGTGCATATGGGAGACTGCTTTGAGGGTGCTCCTTATCTGGTACTGGTGTACAGATTCTTTTTGGGTGACAGGGGATCCCAACTCCAGCTTTGTACCAGGAAGGCTGAGGTGATTTATGCCTTTTTGCAAGGTTCCTAACATGAAGACCTGTATATATGCTCTATAGAATCATAGAATATCAGGGTTGGAAGGGACCTCAGGAGGTCATCTAGTCCAACCCCCTGCTCAAAGAAGGACCAATCCCCAATTAAATCATCCCAGCCAGGGCTTTGTCAAGCCTGACCTTAAAAACCTCTAAGGAAGGAGATTCCACCACCTCCCTAGGTAATGCATTCCAGTGTTTCACCACCCTCCTAGTGAAAAAGTTTTTCCTAATATCCAACCTAAACCTCCCCCACTGTAACTTGAGACCATTACTCCTTGTTAAGAGTGGTGCTGTATCCTACCCAATCAGTCATTCAAGAGGACTTGCTAATAATAGCAGCAGAAGAATGCTTCAGAGGAGGAGTTCTAGAGCTGGCCATTACATCCACACTTATTGGGTACTTCTGGTGGAAGACTTCTCAGATCTGGGTAAATTTCGTTTACCTGGATCAGAGGCAGATCTCATTGATTTGTCCAGCAGATAAAATTTTTAGGTGAGTCCAGGGCTGGCTCTAGGCACCAGCAAAACAAGCAGGTGCTTGGGGTGGCACATTTCTAGGGGTGGCATTCCGGCGCCGGCCATGCCTCCCCTAGAAATGTGCCCCTGCCGCCCCAGCTCGCCTCTACTCCCTCCACTCTGCCTCCGCCTGCTCCCCTGAGCGCGCCACCGCTGCTCCGCTTCTCCCCACCTCCCTTTCGCGTGGCAAGCCTGAGAGGGAGGAAGGGAGAAGCCAAGCAGTGGCGCACTCAGGGGAGGTGGCGGTAGTGGAGCGGAGGAGAGCTGGGGTGGGGAGTGGTTCCTCTACCCCCCTCCCCGTTACTTCCTGCGCTCCCCCCCCCCCCACCTTCACTCACCTCCGCTCCGCCTGCACCCCTGAATGCGCTGCCTCTCCCTCGCCTGAGATGGAGGGGGGAGAAGTGGAGTGGCGGCGTGTTCAAGGGAGCAGGCGGAGCGGAGGTGAGCTAGGGCGGGCGGTTGCAGGGTAGGAGCCGCAGGAAGCAATGGGGGTGGGGGGAAATGCGGCACGCCGAGGGGAGGAGGTGGGGCCGGGGATTTAGGAAAGGCATTGGGAAGGAGACGAAAAAAAAGCGGGGGTGGGCAAAAATTTTTTTGCTGGGGCAGCAAAAATCCTAGAGCCAGCCCTGTCTTTCTCACCTTTTCAGTGTGTTTAGAAAATGACTGACAAACAGTGCGTGGGTCAGTAATATGCCCCTCTCTCAGGCATAACAGGCATCTTGTATATCCATCACTGAGGGACACAGCCACCTCACAAGATGGGCAATATTTGCACCACCGATATTTTTGCTCAACCATAAGGGCTGTAGCTTGGTACCAGGCAATGAAAAGCACTATTACCCAGAACAGAAGCCTATTAACAGGGGCGACAAGTTGTATGGGCTGGTGATGCCCGGGCTCCAGCAATATTCAGGGCCCAGGCTCCACAAATGTTTGGGGCCGGGTCTCTCCCCGGGCCCCGCCTGCTGCCCCCCCGCTGAATGTCCCCCGGCCCCCACTTGCTGCCCCTGTGCGCCCTCCCTGGGTCCCAGAGCGTCCCTGCCTCTCCCCTGCAGCTCCAGGCTGACTCTGCTCTGTTGGTTCCCGGCATCAACTGCCACCGCAGGGTCCTAGTGCCCCCCCACCCACTAGTGGCAGGGCAGGCTGCCCTTACCCTGCCCTTCCACCTCTGACCCTTACGTTTTCCAGTAGGCCCCTCCACCAGCACCAGGGGGCTCCCCCGCCCGTAATCACTGCTCCTGGGCAAGGGGCAAGCCCCATCCCTAACCCCCAGCGAGGCTACAGTGAGGAGCAGCAGCAGGGGAGGAGGTTCACATGTCATGGCAGCCCCACCCCCACCCCAAGGGAGGCGAGGGGGCTTCCTGGACCTGAGAGGGGCCCTAGGAGCACGTGCAGTGACAGTGGTGCAGGGTGAGTGTGCTGCCAGGAGGGAGAAGGGGGCCCCTCCCCCAGAGCTCACTGCTGCCGGCGGGGAGAGGGCCGGGGGAAGTCCTCCTCTCTGGCCCCAGCCCCGGGGCAGCCTGCCTGCACCCCAAACTCCTCAGCCCGACCCCAGAGCTCACACTCCCAGTCAGAGCGCTCACCCCCCCCCCACACCCATACCCTCTCCCCTAGCCCTGTGCCCCTCTCACACTCCAAACCCCTCATCATTGGCCCCAGCCAGAGCCCTTATTCCCCAGCACCCTAACCCTCTGCCCCAGCCCCCTCCTGCATCATGAACCCCCGAGCCCCACCCCTGCACCCCCTCCTACCTCCAACTCCCTCCCAGAGCATGCACTCCCTCCCCCTTCCCACACACCCCCTCCTAGCCCCAGCCCAGAGCCTGCACCCAAACTCTATTTCAGAGCCTGCACCCCTACCCCATCCCACACACCCTCTCCTGCCCCCAAATTCCCTCCCAGAGCCTGCACCCAAACTCCGTCCCACAGCCTGCACCCCTCACCTCCTCCTGCACCCCCACCCCCTGCCCCAGCCCAGAGCCTGCACCCAGCACCCAAACTCCATCCCAGAGCCTGCACCCCAGACCCCATCCAAACTTCCTCCCAGAGCCCAACCTCTCACCCCTTTTGCACCCAAACGCCCTCCCAGAGCCTGCACCCCAATCCTCTGCCCCAGCCCAAGGCCTACACCCCAGACCTCCTCCCCCCAGACAAACTCCCTCCCAGAGCCTTAGGCAGGTGGGGGGCAGAGTTTGGGTAGGCGGAGTTTGGGGGGCAGGTTCTGGGCACCACCAAAATTTCTACAAACCTGCCACGCCTGCCTATTAAAACCTATCTATCATAAATACCAAGACCTATACTAAGATAACTATATATACACACAATTTGTTTTAAGCTTGCAAGAGAAACTACAAGCAGCGTCACTCTTCCTCACAGCCTTGGGTGGGTTGTAAGGAGGAACTAAGGGTCAGCTGGCCCCAACATGCTGATCTTGAGTGCACATGCACCAAAGGTGGATTTTATATTTAGATATATGAGAAACAAACACTAAGAACTTTCAGCTGGTGATTTTTAGAAGACTAAGTTGTAAATTATAAAGTTAATCAACTTATTTGATTTTCAATTTTTTGCTTGACTCCTTTATATCGGTATGAACTGATGTTAAAATGTTGTATGACAATCATCTCCACACAACATCATTAAATGTTAGCTTACAATTCCTTTTCCTAGTTGCCATTTTTAAAAGGTAACTAGCGCATGACTATAAAAATATATTTGAAACTGCTACCACAACTTGTTAACATAAATCTGGAAAAAGCAATCAAGCAACCAACCGATGGCTACATTCCACAAAGTGCGTTTAAAACAGTAGGAGAGATTTTAAAAGTCATAGGCAGTTGGAGAGTGTTTATATTTAGGAACAGTTCATTAAGTGGCATGAAGTTAACAAAGTCCTTCTCAAGCTCTCACACAACGATTAGTTATAGCTCACAATGTGACTGTCAAAGCAGGATACTGTAATATTGATTGTGAAGCTGTCATTGGGAGAAGGTACAGTATATAACCCCACCAAGATCCAAACAAGTTAGTTTAAGATTTACTCATATAAAAGATACTTGTGTTTAAAAAAAACCAAAAACCAAAAAACAACTTCTATGAAAGTCAGTCTGAAAACAGGACCTCTTTCACTAGAGTTTATTATTACCACCACCATCACCATCACCACCACCAATACAGACAGGATTATTATTTCAAGTGCAAAATAAACAGTGTGAGCAAACAGACTAACGCTAAATATTTCCTGTTTTCATTCAAGTATCTTAGTAAGAGACAGATTAAGAGATGAGTAACCAAAACACGATTTTCGGAGATTAAGTTTCCTTAAGAGGCATCAATGGATCTTAACAGAAGTGTTCTCACCCCTCCATGTTTCAATCTTGTGCTCCTCCAATTCATAGATCTGAACCTACAATGAAAACATGAAAGTCTATAATGCTTTAAACATTGTCCAATCACAACCAAAAGAATGTTAGGTTTTAACAATAACTTTCAGATCTGAATTATTCCCTTCAGTTTTACTGCAGATTCACTACTGCATAAAGTCAAAGTTGGTCATAATTCTTGAAATACACTGGCTCAGTGAAGGCAACACTTACTGGCACAACACACAGGAAACAAGAGCAACACTTCCCAGCACTAGGTTTAAAAAGACATATACCAAGTGATTATAGCGTCTTACAAAAAAAGCGCACAAGCTCCCCCAGTTTAAAAAAACCCTTTGAAGGTCACTTTTAAAGGAAAATTGATGAACAGTGTTTATCTGTACGAAGTCATTGAAAAGACCCAGTAATGAAGGATAAAAGTGTGAATTACAAAACTGAGATAAATGCTTTTTCCTCTTTGTGACAGTACTGACCCAGCACTCTACTGAGCTAACAAACCATTCCTTCTGGAGTGGACTTAATTGGGAGATGGGTGCTCAATGACTTAATTAGGCAGAAGGCTGACAACCTAATGAGAACAATGAACCCATGAGCTGGGAAAAGTTAGAAGATAGCAAGGAAGTGCAAGGGGGAGGCTAACAGGAGCCTGGGGATACTGGATCTTTCCCTCTCCCTCCACAGAAAGTGGGCTAAGGGGCAAGTTTATGTGCACTTATATATTGCTGCACAAGGCTGTACTAATGAACTAGTGGAGGGGACCTAATAAATAAAACACGGGTGCTTATAACCTTAGAAAGCGTTCAGCCTGTGTGTGTGGTGGTCCAAAAGGCAGAGAAGGTAGCCTTGTTACACCCTTAAAGGAATAACTGCGGACATGGCTGAATTTTTATTCTGTAAGACTTCATTTCCCCTTGTACAAGAGAAAGCATGAAGATAATATTATGATTTTTCAACCACAGCTGGTGCTTTGTTCTCATTATTAAAACCTACTGAAGACCATATTTTTTCCCTTCCCAGGCTCTCTGTCACACTGTCCAATTTCTTGTTGCTCAGATGGCAACCTCCTGCAGCTCTGTCTCCAGACATCATTATATGACCTCCTCAAGGTTGTTAGTGGCTTTCTGCAATTCACTGACAGTTTCCTGAATATATTTTTAGCAGCTTTATATGAGAACTCATTATTGCTAACTCATGATTACCACCTATAGAAAACTTTGTCTAGACATGTTAGTTTGCAGCTCAACAACAGCTACTGCCCTGGCTCTACTCTGGGCCAAGGCACCGCCACCCTTCTCATGAGTCATCTTCAGGTATTTCTGAGGCTTTAGTATTTAGATGCATTGGGCAAATCAGGATAGTTCATCTACTAAATTAAACCACTAAACTAATGGGGGCCACCCTCAAACATGATCATTCCTGCAATTGTCATCCCTTGAAATGTACCAGAAGATGCTGACTAGTTGACACAGTCACTAGATTACCTAAAGGAACCATTTCTAGAAGCAATATAAAAGCAAGATATACATGTGAGTAAAACAAACTAGTTTTTCAGGGTACTTGCAAACAGCAAAACAGGTGAGATATTTCAGCTTGATTCAGTCTAGCTTAGCTATCAGAAACCTTGTTAAAGGCTGATGAGATGAAGTTATACCTGTTATGACCACATTTTGAAGAGAATATTCCTAAAGGATTAAAACCTGGCTCAGGATTCAGAATATAGTTTGACTTTTGTTGATAGTTGCAGCAGATAGTTGTAATGCTTTCAGAAATTATAGGAATGTTTGTGGCAATGCAAAAGCCTTGAACTTTGTACAAATCCTTGGCAATGGTGTTTTGATGCCTTTATGCAAAATAGAAATGCATTTATTAGAGGTAAAAAACTCCCCAACTTTCCTCAAATGGTTTAAAGAGGTTATCCAATACTTGCACAGTGGCATATGTTAGGCTTCAAAGAAAATTCAAGTGGAATGTATGTAAGTCACTTGTTGCATTAACACACAGGAAGAGAGGTTTTTATTGCCCTTAAAAATATACAAACCACAATGACTGTAAGATTTTCAAGCTTAATTCAAATCAGTGAAGTAACTCCAGCTTCACAAAATTAAGAGAATTCAGAGTATTTTAATTTAAATTTACAGTTACATTGGATTTGCATTCAGCTGCTACCTAAAGAAAAATCATTAATTTAGGGGCAGATTCTTAACCCCTTACTTATCTTGAGTCATACCTTGCTATATAAGTAGTCCCATTGACTTCAATGGGGTTAACTTGTGCAAATGCAACCCAGTAAGAATAAAGGTTGCACAATCTGGTCCTAAGTGGTGTTATTAATTTTGCATGAATTTTAAAGACTGGTTTACAGTTATTTAAGAAAAATACATTAAGATAATTTATTTTTACTAGAACAGGAGCACCACAATAGTAAAATATACAGAGATTTTACAAATATTCCTGCTCATTTTGTAGGAAACTCTGTAGTAGCCATTTAGGATCAAATTCTGCCACCTTTACTCTGGTTGACTAGTCCCTTACTATGCAAGTAGCTCCATTTTAAATCTAGTCTATGGGACTACTTGTGGAATCAGGTGCTACATAATTTAAGAAAGGGGAGCAGAATTTGGCTCCGAGATAATATACTCTGTGCAAACAAACTGGTATTACCAAAAGCTGAGAATTAATATTACAATATGGAAACTACTACTTCTCAATGTACAGTCCCTCCAAATTGTTTTTCTAGTGTAAGTCACCAAGAAAAATTCTAGTTGTCAGTTTCTTAAAATGGTGACGGTAGCTTGTGTCAAACTCCTTGCAGCCAATACAGTAAATAAAATGCCTTGTGTTAACTGCAAAATGGAAGTGGGCTGACCAGTTTTGCAAAACCTCCTACTTCAATTGTGATTTTACAAAATAACAGATAATTGGGTAACAATACAAAAGTGTGGGAGGTATTTTTTTTTATAAAGTAAAGTAATCACGGATATGGGCAATTGGGACCTAGCAGCAGCAAGAAAATGGCAAGCACATGAGCGTATATGTAAATAAGATAGCGAATGAGAGTTTTAAAACATAGCTAAGCTCCAGTAAAACTGAATGTCTGGAATTGATTGTTTCAAATTACTTTGGCTGAGTTCTATCACAAAACACAATAGACAGCAGCACACATGTAACTCAGTTACCATGTTTACATGATAAATAATATACATTCAGCTGTATTAGTGAATTTTTCATTTATCTATGTCTCTTTACCAAGCAAACAGAAGCTCTCAGTGTATACACTCCTTTCAGTGTATTCTCTGAGCTCTACAAAATAGCTCTGAGCTGAAGAGCATCTTGTGTATTGGCTATTCCTGGTCAGATCAATGTTCCATCTAGTCCACTATCCGGTCTTCCAACAATGGCCAGCACCAGATACTTCAGAGGGAATGAACAGAACAGGGCAATTATCCACTGATCCCTGCCCTGTTATCGACTCCCAGCATCTGGCAAAAGTTTAGGGACATCCAGAGCATAGGGTTGTGTTCTGACCATCTTGCTGAATAGCCACTAAGAAACCTAACCTCCATGAACTTACCTAATTCTTTTTTTGAAGCCAGTTATACTTCTGGCCTTCACAACAGCCCTTGGCAACGAGTTCTACATGTTGACTGTCCCTTGTATGAAGAAGTACTGCCTTATGTTAGTTCAAAACCTGCTTCCTATTAATTTCATTAGGTGACCCCTAGTTCTTGTGTTATGTGAAGGGCTAAACACCACTTATTAACTTTCTCCACATCATTCATGATTTTATAGACTGCCACCATATTTCCCCTGTTATCTCTTTTCCAAGATGAACAATCCCAATTTTTTGAATCACTCCTCATATGGAAGCTACTCCATACCCCTAATCATTTTTGTTGCCTTTCTCCATATTTTTTCAATTCTAATATATTTTTGTGAGATGTGGCAACCAGAACTGCACACAGTACTCAAGGTGTGGGCATGGCCATGAATTTATGTAGTGGCATTATAGTATTTACGGTCTTATTATTTATCCCTTTCCTAATGGTTCCTAACGTTGTTAGCTATTTTGATTGTCACTGCTCACTGAGCAGATGTTTTCAGAGAAATATCCATTAGGATTTCAAGATGTCTTTCTTGAGTGATAATGGCTAATTAAGACCTCATCATTTTGTATGTATAGTTGAGACTATGTTTTCCAATGTGCATTACACATTGAGAATCTATTGATAGAGATTCTCTAGGTTTTAGTCAGGAGGAGAGGATGGAAGAGGATAAAGTATGGGCCAGATCAGATGAGAAACATTCACATAAAAAAAAATCTGACACATCAGAAAAGGGCAGACAAAGAAACAGTGACAAGTTTTTAAAGTGCTTGTACACAAATGTTAGAAGTCTAAATAATAAGGTGGGTGAACTAGAGTGCCTTGTGTTAAAGGAGGATATTGATATAATAGGCATAACAGAAACCTGGTGGAGTGAGGACAATCAATGGGACACAATCATTCCGGGGTACAAAACATATCGGAAGGACAGAACAGCTCATGCAGGGGGAAGGAAGGGGGCGCGCGCGGGAAGGGTGGCGCTATATGTGAAAGAAAATGTAGAATCAAATGAAGTAAAAATCTTAAATGAATCTACATGTTCCATAGATGGATAGTAATTCCATGCTCTAATAAGAATATAACAGCAGGGATCTATTATCGACCACCTGACCAGGACAGGGATAGTGACTATGAAATGCTAAGGGAGACTAGAGAGGCTACCAAAATAAAGAACTCAATAATAGTGGGGGATTTCAATTATCACCATATTGACTGGCTACATGTCACCTCAGGACGAAATGCAGAGACAAAATTTCTCAATACTTTAAATGACTGCTTCTTGAAGCAGCTGGTACAGGAACCCACAAGGGGAGAGGCAATTCTCGATTTAGTCCTGAGTGGAGCGCAGTATCTGGTCCAAGAGGTAACTATAACAGTTACAGTTTTTTTACTTTATAAAAAAAAATACCTCCCACACTTTTGTATTGTTACCCAATTATCTGTTATTTTGTAAAATCACAATTGAAGTAGGAGGTTTTGCAAAACTGGTCAGCCCACTTCCATTTTGCAGTTAACACAAGGCATTTTATTTACTGTATTGGCTGCAAGGAGTTTGACACAAGCTACCGTCACCATTTTAAGAAACTGACAACTAGAATTTTTCTTGGTGACTTACAGCTTGGAAATAGTGACCATAATATAATAACATTTAACATTTCTGTGGTGGGAAGAACACCTCAGCAGCTGTGGCATTTAATTTCAGAAAGGGGAACTATGCAAAAATGAGGAGGTTAGTTAAACAGAAATTAAAAGGTACAGTGACTAGAGTGAAATCCCTGGAAGCTTTCAAAGACACCATAGAGGCCCAACTTAAATGTATACTCCAAATTTAAAAAAACAAACAGTAAAAGAACTAAAAAAGAACCACTGTGGCTTAACAACCACAAAAGAAGCAGTGAGAGATAAAAGGGCATCTTTTAAAAAGTGGAAGTCAAATCCTAGTGAGGTAAATAGAAAGGAGCATAAACACTACCAAATTAAGTGTAAAAATGTAGTAAGAAAAGCCAAAAAGGAGTTTGAAGAACAGCTAGCCAAAAACTCAAAAAGGTAATAAAATATTTTTTATGTACAGCAGAAACAGGAAGCCTGCTAAACAACCAGTGGGGCTCCTGGATGATCATGATACAAAAGGAGCACTTAAAGACAATCAAGTCATTGCGGAGAAACTAAATGAATTCTTTGCTTCAGTCTTCACGGCTGAGGATGTTAGGGAGATTTCCAAACCTGAGCCGTCCTTTGTAGATGACAAATCTGAGGAATTGTCACAGACTGAAGTGTCATTAGAGGAGGTTTTGGAATTAATTGATCAACTTAACAGTAACAAGTCACCGGGACCAGATGGCATTCACCCAAGAGTTCTGAAAGAACTCAAATGTGAAATTATGGAACTATGGTTTGTAACCTGTCCTTTAAATCAGCTTCTGTACCAAATGACTGGAAGATAGCTAATGTAACATCAATATTTAAAAAGGGCTGTAGAAGTGATCCTGGCAATTACAGACCAGTAAGTCTAACGTCAGTACCAGGCAAATTAGTTGAAACAATAGTAAAGAATAAAATTGTCAGACACACAGAAGAACATAAATTGTTGGGCAAAAGTCAACATGGTTTCTGTAAAGGGAAATCATGTCTAACTAATCTGTTAGAGTTCTTTGAAGGGGTCAACAAACATGTGGACAAGGGGGATCCAGTGGACATAGTGTATTTAGATTTCCAGAAAGCCTTTGACAAGGTCCCTCACCAAAGGCTGTTATGTAAATTAAGTTGTCATGGGATAAGAGGGAAGATCCTTTCATGGACTGAGAACAGGTTAAAAAGACAGGGAACAAAGGGTAGGAATAAATGGTAAATTTTCAGAATGGAGAGGGATAACCAGTGATGTTCCCCAAGGGTCAGTCCTAGGACCAAACCTATTCTACTTATTCATAAATGATCTGGAGAAAGGGGTAAACAGTGAGGTGGCAAAGTTTGCAGACAATACTAAACTGCTCAAGATAGTTAAGACCAAAGCAGACTGTGAAGAATTTCAAAAAGATCTCACAAAACTAAGTGATTGGGCAACAAAATGGCAAATGAAATTTAATGTGGATAAATGTAAAGTAATGCACATTGGAAAAAATAACGCCAACTATACATACAATATGATGGGGGCTAATTTAGCCACAGCTAATCAGGAAAGAGATCTTGGACTCATCATGGATAGTTCTCTGAAGACGTCCACGCAGTGCACAGCGGCAGTCAAAAAAGCGAACAGGATGTTAGGAATCATTAAAAAAGGGATAGAGAATAAGACGGAGAATATCTTATTGCCCTTATATAAATCCATGGTACGCCGACATCTTGAATACTGTGTACGGATGCGGTCTCCTCATCTCAAAAAAGATATGCTGGCATTAGAAAAGGTTCAGAGAAGGGCAACTAAAATGATTAGGGGTTTGGAACGGGTCCCATATGGAGGAGAGATTAAAGAGGCTAGGACTTTTCAGCTTGGAAAAAAAGGAGACTAAGGGGGGATATGATAGAGGTATATAAAATTATGAGTGGTATGGAGAAAGTGAATAAGGAAAAGTTATTTACTTGTTCCTATAATGTAAGAACTAGGGGCCACCAAATGGAATTAATGGGCAGCAGGTTTAAAACAAACAAAAGGAAGTTCTTCTTCACTCAGTGCACAGTCAACCTGTGAAACTCCTTTTCTGAGGAGGTTGTGAAGGCTAGGACTATAACAGGGTTTAAAAGAGAACTAGATAAATTCATGGAGGTTAAGTCCATTAATAGCTATTAGCCAGAATGGGTAAGGAATGGTGTCCCTAGCCTCTGTTTGTCAGAGGGTGGAGATAGATGGCACGAGAGAGAGATCACTTGATCATTACCTGTTAGGTTCACTCCCTCTGGGACACCTGGCATTGGCCACGGTCAGCAGACAGACTACTGGGCTGGACGGACCTTGATCTGATCCAGTATGGGCATTCTTATGTTCTTATGTATTTATCAACACTAAATTTCATCTGCCATTTTGTTGCCCAGTCACCCAGTTTTGTGAGATCCCTTTGTAACTCTTTCCAGTCAGCTTTGGACTTAACTATCTTGAGTAATTTTGTATCATCTGCAAACTTTGCCACCTCACTATTTACTCGTTTTTCCAGATCATTTATGAATACATTGAACAGCACTGGTCCCAGTACAGATCCTTGAGGGACCCTGCTATTTAGAACTCATCTGTGAAAACTGAGGATTTATTCCTACCCTTTAGTTCCTATTTTTTAACCAGTTACTGATGGAGGAGATATCCTTCCCTCTTATCTCATGATGCCTACTTTGCTTAAGAGCCTTTAATGAAGACCTTGTCAAAGGCTTTCTGAAAGTCCAAGTACACTGTATCTACTGGATCACACTTAAACACATGCTTGTTGAGTCCCTCAAAGAATTCTAATAGATTGGTAAGGCATGAATTCCCTTTACAAAAGCAGTGTTGGCTCTTCCCCAACATATCATGTCTATCTATATGTCTGATAACTCTGTTCTTTACTAAAGTTTCAACTGATTTGCTTGGTACTGAAGTCAGACTTACTGGCCTGTGATTACCAGGATTACCTGGTAAAAAAATCCTTGTTACATTAGTTATCTGCCAGTCAACTGGTACAGAGGCTGATTTAAGCAACAGGTTACATACCACAATTAGTAGTTTTTCAATTTCATGAGTTCCTTCAGAACTTTTGGGTGACTACCATCTGGTCCTGGTGACTTATTACTGTTCAGTTTATCAATTTATTCCAAAACCTCCTCTACTGACACCACAATCTGGGACAGTTCCTCAAATCTGTCACCTAAAAAGCATGGCTCAGGTTTGGGAATCGCCTTCAAATCTTCTGCAGTGAAGACTGATGCAAAGAATTCATTTAACTTTTACGCAACAACATTGTCTTTCTTGAGTGCTGCTTTAGCACCTTGGTCATCCAGTGATGCCACTATTGTTTGGCAGGCTTCCTGCTTATGATAAACTTAAAAAAATATTTGCAGAGTTTTTTTGTGTTATTTGCTAGTTGCTCTTCAAATTCTTTTTTGGCATGCTAACTATACTTTTACACTTGACTTGCCAGAGTTTATGTTCCTTTCTATTTTCCTCAGTAGGATCTGACTTCCAATTTTTAAGAGATGTCTTTCGGCCTTTAACTACCTTTTACTCTATTGTTTAGCTATGGTAACTTTTTTTAGTCCTATTACTGCTTTTTTTATATGGGGTATACATATAGTTTGAGCCTCTATTACGGTACAGGTTGCAGGCCTTTCACTCTGTGACAGTTCCTTTTCATTTCCATTTCTAGCCTCCTCATTTGGGGAGCCTTCCCCTTTCTGAAGTTAAATGCTACTGTGGTGGGTTTCTCTGGTACTCCCCTCTACAAGGATGTTACATTTATTTACATTATGGTCGCTATTATTGAGTGCTTCAGCTACATTCATCTCTTGGACCAAATCCTGTGTGCCACTTAGTACTAAATCAAGAATTGCCTCTCCCCTTGTGGGTTTCAGGACTAGCTGCTCCATGAAGCAGTCATTAATGGTGTCTAGAAATTCTCTCTCTGCATCCCATCCTGAGGTGACATATTCCCAGTCAATATGGGGACAACTGAAATCCCCCATTCTTATTTTGGCTTCTTTTTTTGTAGCCTCTCTAATCTCCCTGAGCATTTCACAATCACCATCACCATTCTGGTCAGGTGGTCAGTAGTATATTTCTACTGCTATACCCTTATTATTCAAGCGTGGAATTTCTATCCATAGAGATTCTATGGTACTGTTTGATTCATTTAAGATTTTTACCTTATTTGACTCTATGCTTTCTTTCACATATAATACAACTCTTCCACCAGTGCGACCTTTTCTGTCATTCCGAAATATTTTCTACTGTGGTATTACCAAATCCCATTGATTATCATTGTTCTACCAAATTTCTGTGATGCTTATTATACAAATATCCTCATTTAATGCCAGGCACTCAAGTTCACCCATTTTAGTATTTAGACTTCTTGCATTTGTATATAAGCACTTACAAAATGTGTCCATATTTAGTTGTCTGCCTTCATGTGATGTAATGGAATGGGACTTTTCTTCATTGACTGTTTCTCTTCAGTTCCTACCTATACTTTATCAACTTCTATCCTCTCCTCTTTACTAGACTAGGTAGATAGAATATCCTCTTTAATAAATCCTCTCCTAAGAGATGTTTCTGTCCGATCCATGTGCTCCTCTGCATCTGTCTACCTTCCCCCAGCCCTTAGTTTAAATAGGACTTAGAGGAGTCTTTAATTTTACATGCCAGCAATCTAGTTCCATTTTGGTTTCGGTGGAGCCCATCCTTCCTGTGTAAGCTCTTCCTTTCCAAAAATTTTCCCCAGTTCCTAATAAACCTAAATCCCTGCTGCAAACACCATTGTCTCATCCACACATTGAGACCCTGCAGTTCTGCCTGTCTAAATGGCCCTAGGCATGGAACTATAAGTATTTCAGAGAATGCTGCCAGGGAGGCCCTGGATGTCAGTCTCTTACCTAGCAACCTAAAATTGGCCCCCAGGACCTCTCCTACCTTTCCCTATGGCACTGATACCTATGTATATCATGATCACTGGCTCCTCTCCAGCATTACACGTAAGTCTGTCTAGATGTCTCAAGAGGTCTGCAACCTTTGCATCTGGCAGGCAATTTACCATGTAATTCTTCCAGTCACCACAAACTCATCTATCTATATTTCCAATAATTGAATCCTCCATTACTATTACCTATTTCTTCCTAACAGGGGTCCTTGCACCTTGAGACGTATCCTTCGTATGAGACGATACTATGACATCATCCGGAAGAAAGGTCCCAACCATGGGAGCATTTCCCTCCGCTCCAGCTTCATGTTCTCCTTCCCCAAGACTTTCATCCTCCTCAACAGCACAGAGACTGTCAGACCGGGGGTGGGACCACTGGTACTGTGTCCCAGAAAGTCTTGTCTACGTACATCTGTCTCCCTTTGCTCTTCTAGCTCAGCCACTCTGGTCTCAAGAGCCTGTATCTCCGAGGGCTGCAATCTGCTTGCAACAAATGACTTCACCATTTTTTTTATTTTTTTTTTTAAAGTGTAGGACAAATTTTGTAAGTAATTTATGGAACTAGTTTTTGCTTTTAGTTGATTCGCCCAATTAAAAAAAACTCCCTGTAGGTTTTCCTTCCAGATCGTGGGAGATGCTGACCATGCCCAGTTATCTACAGTGGATGGCTTATGTATAGGTCCCAGTTTTTAGTCCTTGCATGAGGGAATCCCACCCTTTGCAGGGCTTATGTCTCTGCTGATGGGGGATCAAAAGGGAAATAAATGTTCCAATGCACCCAAGAGTAACTTCTTCCCAGAGCCAACTCAAAGGGGAAAAGGCCAGCAGTACTTTCTTACTTCAGGGCTATTTAAGTAGCAGTTTTCTAGAAGTCCTTCTGGCTGGGTAGCTGAATTGGGCTCGCTCTGTCAGGCTTAACCAGGCAGTTCATTGCATTCCCCAGAGGGTTGGGGGAGGAGATCTTCTAGATGGGAATTCCCGCTATGGCTTCAGGAGTTGCTACAGCCATTTTCTGCTCAGGGTGACCACTCCCCCTAGCTAACTGCAGTTTCCTCCTCTTTAAAGCCCTCCTCCTACAGGACATGATTGTCAGAGCTGGAGAGGTGGGGCTAGCCCTGCACACAGAGCCTCTCTGGCACCTTCCTCATCAGTGTGCGATCTATATAACTCATCACTCCCCCCAGTCTCCCTTCTTTTTTTGTCCACCTGAATAATGTTGTATGTGATTGAACATGTGCAAATCACATATTTTGAATCAAATGTACAATAAAACCCTAAAAAACTATCGTCAACTACATTTTTAAGTACTTTTCACACTAAATCACTTTTACGTAGAATCACTATTTTACACTCGGTTTAACTAGACCTTTTACAAAAACAAAAAATCTTAGTAGTAGTAGTAGTATTATAATAATAGTGCCTAAAGTTCAAAACCAACCAAGATTCTGTATCTAGATCCAGCCAAGATGATGGCCCCACTGTGGCAGGCACCAAACACACACATAATACAAGACAGTCCATGCCTTGAAGAGTATAATTAGAAAAAAGACAAATGGGAAAGAAATGTTACCCACCTTTACAGATGGGAAACTGAGGCAGAGAGGAGCTAAGTAATCTGCCAAAGATCACAGCAAGTCTGTGGTAGAGCTGGAAATTTAACCAGAGTCCCAGTCCAGTGCTTTGACCAGAAAGCCATCCTTTCCTCTCAAAAGCACAATAAAGCATTTCTATAGCAAGTTAAGCTTCTAAAGGTTGTACAAATATTAAATCAATTTTCAATGCTTTTGATTTGCATTTATACATGCTATGGTTGTTAATGATACAATTAAAGTCTGATATGGTACTTACCATTGGAGACTTATAGTATCTATGCAGTATATTAATGAAATCTGTAATTGTTAACATTCCTGTAACAAGTGGAAAAAATATGAACATTTAGAAAAGGCATCTTAAAATGATCTTAACTATGTTTTTATGTTTTTTTAAATATTTACTTCTAAATTGGTGTAGTTCACATTGTCGATTAACTGAACACAACATTTTAAGAGTTTTATAAATGGCCAATAATTTCAAAAGCGTGCACACTAAATTCTCCAAGTTAGCACTGACACAATGGACTATAACTGAAAGAACAGACTCTGTACTGGTAGAAGTTGGAACCAAACTCCTGGATCTGGATATTGCATCTGGCCCTTTTATCTAACAATTTTAGTCAAACAAACCCTGAACTAGGATTGCCTCCCTGCCTACATTTTTTTTTTTTTTTTTTGGATGGGGATGCGGAGGAGATAAAGGGTTTCAAAATCCAATTATGCAGTTTGGGACTCAGGTCCGCCACTAGTCTCTTTTGTGAGTCAAACATTCACTTAAAGAAAATACAAGCAGTAGACAGATTCATAGATATTAAGACCGGAAGAGATTATGGTCATCCGGTCTGACCTCCTGTATAACACAGGCCAAAGAATGTCACTCAGTAATTGCTGCAGCAAGATCACAACTTCTGTTCGAACTGGAGCACATCTTCTGGAAAGCTATCCAGTTATAACTTAAAAGATTAAGTGACAGTTCATCATATCCTTAGGTGTATACAGGATAATGCAAGTTATCAAAAACATTTTTTTTAAAATTTTACTGAAGTACTACAAACTGAACAAATATCATTCCACCTAACGGATTACTACTCCTACAACTGAACTTCTGAAAGACATATGAACAAGCATTCAGGGGAAAAATGTCAATTTCTAGAGGTCAACTTTAATTGACCAGAAATCTGAGATGAGCAGAAATCAAAACTCAGCATTGATCAAGGCACACAGTCCTTCATAAAATTACTAGTGCTTCCCATGGCTTTGAAATATTAAGTTCTTTATAATTTATTTCCAAGAACCTCTCAATCTACATGCCAGGTTACACAAAGTATTTATAAACGGTCACTATGATCCTGTTTTTCGAATGTGATAGTGACATAATGCTATATTCCAAAATTAGAGAAGTGTTAAAGAAAGCTGCTAAGGCTTCTAATTAGCAATATAAGGAGCCAAATGCATTTCTAGCCCTCTCAGGATGAGCCTAAGTTATAGCATTCTGTATTTAATGCTTTTTTGCTCTGCAATCCATACAGAACAGAGTTTGAGATGTACATGTAGTCTGAACAGCTTACTGGGATATTAAAATAAGACAGTGAAAGAAATTAATTTAAAGGGAAAAAATTGGATTGTGTCTTTTTATGATGTAAAGAGACCTTTCAGGCAGCCTTTATTCACCACAAAGCAACACAAGAACATAAATCCAGTTTGTTTCTTCACGTTACCTGTAATACACAAATTTGGGAGTTTTACTTTATCTATAGTAGACTCTGAAGCAAATCAGTAGTTGGGCTCGATGCTACATTTTTTTCTACATACATCAAAGCCTTGGAGGAGAGTATCACCATGTTACTGTGCAGTCACACATGCATACTGGCAAGTGAGGACAGTGAAGAAGGTAACCATTCTGGTGGTAGACTTTTTGGCTAGCCTAGCTGTATGTATAATAAACACTGCTTCCAATTTGAAGAATATTTTCATTGGGCTAGTCGGCCTTTATGTATATTAGTTAAAAGTGGAAAAGAAAATCTTTAAAAGTTGACGAAACACTACTCCTTCAGAATGGACAACTAGCATTACCCAGGCTACATCTCTTGAGATGATTTATACAAAAAACTGACAAGTAAGATTTTTAAAGCTTAATTTTTGCTGAGAATATTTATATATTTAAAATGTAAATGAAAGGGATTTGAAAGATGCCCTGAAAACCAGCTAGATTTTTAGGCTGGCATTTTCAGAAGAGCCTAAGGGAATTAGGTGTCCAATTCCCACTTAAATCCATTGGCAGTTGGGTGCCTAACTCCCTTAGGTGCCTCTGAAAGTCCCTGCCTCAGTATTCTGCCTCTGAGGTCTCATGCTACACCCTCCAATTCCCAACCCCTGAAATGGTAAACATAAAATAAAGCAACCAACCACCTGGGGCCCCACAGCTCACTGGTCATGCTCACCTAGTATTTCCAAAACCAAGTGTTCTAAAAAGTCATGAGTCAGGCCCATCAAAATCGTGAAATTTCAAAAAGTGTGTGTTCTGGTTTTTGAGCTCTTGTGGTTCACGTCTTCAAGTTCTTGTCTGCAACCCATGAGATCTGGAACGTTACTTTTATTTTTAAATGAAAGTGGACATTCTCATGTAACTACCCTGAGTTCAGCAGCCGAAGTTCTAAGAAAAAAATCACCACGTTTTGAGAGACTCATGATAAAGTCATAGGAATTAGCAACACTTCAGCCTTCGCTGGAGGAGTAAGAAAACTCACCACCAGATGCATTTCCAGGATATACAACACAACCCAGCTAGCGTTGGCTCCTTTCTCTACCACAACCCCACATTAACTCCCTGCTGAAAAACACCAGCTTTCCTTACCTACAAAACTCTGTTTTTTACTCTCCCACAGTGGAGCTGCTCGAACACCATTTGCCACCAAGGCAAAGAAAGCCTTCTTCACCTGCCAGAAGAAAAAGCAACCAAACAAAACCTTATTGACATTACACCGTCATATTAGAAGAAACCAACAGGGTAATATACGTAGAATCACTAGTAAAAATGCAGTTAGTCAGTGGATAGTTTTTGTTTAAAAATAAAATACATTTTTTAAAAATAGTTAAATGCTGACCAAAAACAAGATAAAATCTTTATCTTATTCTCGTGTGTCTTTTACATGAGTCTCTGATAATTAGGTACAGCTGGAAAAGTATGTCCACACTTTACCTTAAATTTGCTTCTTTCATCAGTTTTATGTCACACACTTAAGGTGATGCACAAATAGAATGCAGTAAAAAAAAAAAAAAAAAAAGAGACCATCTGTGATAATGTAAGAGAGCTCTCAGACTACCAACTCAAGAATATAGTTTGACAGAGATTGTAACGTAATGTCTTTAGAAAGACGATACTGAGTCACCTGAACAGTAGTCAGTTGAACTTTCTTAGCAACATTTGCATGAGAAAAGGTAGAAACTGAACAGAAGTGCCATTTCCACTCCTGTTCCTGTCAGCTTTTGAGCTGTTGAATGATTATACAAGTTCCTTAAAACAAAAAGAAAAAAAAACAAACCCTCAGCTTCATCTGATTAAGTTGTCCAACAAGTTAGTGAATTTTGCTAAGAGATAAGCATGGGGCACATATTCTCCCTCCTACTTAAAATAATTTTCTTATCTCAGTGTCAAAATCACAGGTTATAAATGTGGTCTTTAAAATAAAAATAATCCTGTGAAATTTGTGAACATGGATTACATGCATCAGATGGTTGCATTTTTTAAAAAGTTATTGAATGTTAGATAAAATCTTTCATGAGTACTATCTGATAAAGACAACAGATGAGAAATTCCTCCCTCCTCAATAGAAGCATTCTTTGAGGGCAAGAAACAGTCATCCCTTCAGAGAAGGGCCAACAAAAATCAGAAGGACCAAGTTTGATATTTATTTACACCTTCTAATACTTAAGTCCTTGTGGAGAACACAGAGCAGAGAAACCAACTCATGTACAGACACACGAAGCTGGAGAAAGGGAAAATTCTGTCTTATCTGTGAATTTTCATTGAAGGACACTCCATGTCAGAGTCCTCAAAGTGGGGCATTCTCTAGAGGCAGACTAGACCTTTGTTCCGAGTCTGGGTTCAGGATCATCCCTCAGGAATAACTCTTCAGGAGGACAGCTTCCAAAGCTGACAAATACTAACTATAAGAGTGCTATTTAATTCAAATCATTTGAAGCAGAGCCTTGAAATGAAATTTAGGAGCTTCCTGGAGGAACACCATCCTTCCCCTTCAAACCACTTAACAAGTGAGCAATAATCAGAAAAAACAACCCTATGCAATCCCTACATGAGCCAAACTATCTGACATGGAGTCCTAGAATGAATGTTCATAGGTAAGGCAGAATTCTCACTTTCTCAATCCCCTCCATGCAGTGCAATGCAGAAAGCAGTAAGTCATCCCCACCATCGCCAGGGAGGGACGATTCAACCATGTACAGTAAAAGCTTTGTTATCCAGCATGTTGGATAAATGGGAAGTGCAGGTAAGTCAAAAATTCCGGTTAACTAAGAGGGACGGAGTTTGGATGTGGGAGGGGCTCAGGGCAGGGGGCTGAGGCATGGGAGGGGCTTTGTGGTGCCGGATCCAGGTGGGGCCCACCTCGGGAGGCTCCCTGAAAGAGGCGACATGTCCCTGTTGTTCCAAGGCGGCGGTGCAGCCAGACAGCTCTGCATGCTGCCTCTGCCCGCAAGTGCCACCCCCGCTGCTCTCACTGGCCACAGTACCTGACCGATGGGAGCTATGGAGCCAGTGCTCGGGGCGGGGGCAATGCATGGAGCCTCCGGGGCCGTTCCTCAACCTAGGAGCAGCAGGGACATGTCATAGAATCATAGAATCCCTAGAATATCAGGGTTGGAAGGGACCTCAGGAGGTCATCTAGTCCAACCCCCTGCTCAAAGCAGGGCCAATACCCAATTTTTGCCCCTGATCCCTAAATGGCCCCCTCAAGGATTGAACTCACAACCCTGGGTTTAGCAGGCCAATGCTCAAACCACTGAGCTATCCCTGCCCCCTGCTTCCACTATTGTCACTGCTTCCAGGGAGCCACACAGAGCCAGGCAGGGAGCCTGCCAGCCCTGTGCCAACTAGACTTTTAATGGATACCAGAAATGCTGGTTTCTAGAGCTTTCTGATTGGTAAGTGCCAGATAACACAGTTTTTACTATATTATTGAAAAGGAATTTAAGGACTACTGAGGCATCCTGTTCCTTAAGGCCCTTCTCTACCAAACCTGCATCACTGAAATTGAGGATGTTGACTCTATAGTGTATGAGACAGTGTGGATGGAAGGCCCTATAATAGCTTTGCAGACCACCTCAGCTTTAGAGAGGTCTCCTGCACTTTAGAGGATCTAGAGGGGAGACTGTCTCATAATAGATTTTAAGGCTTTATGTTGCCTTTTTAAGAGCTGATTTGAGCAATATCCTTCACCAGTACTGTGCCAAACCCCGTTTGAGGGGCAAAAGCGATTTACCAGGGAGACTGAAAAGACCATCTGCAGGCACGTCTCCCTGAGAAAATAGATAATTTATGTTTTCCTGTGGGACCCCAGGGGCTGAAAGGGGAGAGGAGATAAGCCCATCACCCAAGTAAAGGAATTTGACTCACTTCACCCAATGCTCACGGATGCTGGGTCCAGGCTAAGGGGGCCAACTTCACTGAATGAGGAATGAGCCAAAGCCACCAGAGAAAAGTGACTCACTGGTGACTCCAAGAGGTCACAGGAGTTGGCACCTTTCATGGCAGTCAAAGCCTTGCAGGTTTGGAAAGGGGGAACGCTTTGTGGCCTTCTCAGACATCCCAACATAGATCTTGCCTATTTGCTGGCCAGGAGTGGGAATTTCTTCCTGAGGGTTGCTTTGGGAGGTTGGAGAGCTCTTACCTTCCCCTGAGTCTAAGGAGGCTCCAAACAAAACAAATAAACAACACTTTCCTGCTTTCTCTGCAAGCTCTGCTCCAAAGGAGACCTGGAATCTGTCTTGTGTGCCACTTAGAGGGAGAAAATTCTGGTGAGTTCTTCTTGAGGAAGTGATCCTAAACCTAGGCTCAGACCAAAGATCCAGTCTGCCCCAATTGCTATGAAGATGCGGAATGACTCCATGTGAAGACTGTCTGACATGGAGGGGACTGAGCGATACGTTTGTGAGCTGACCAGATAAAGTTCAAGCAGCAGGACTACAAGCTCCTACATTGTTCAAACCTGTGTTTATGCTCATACAATCTATGGCCTCTGCAGAAACTGTCCTACGGGTGCCAATTCATGCCAGTTATAGAGGTCTGTGATATTCCTACCAACATACAATGAACTGCAAACAGATAAGCTCATTTGAAACTCTGATCACCATCAAAAGTTGCCCACAGATACCAGAGTTAGTTCTTATTAGTATAGGGCAAGAACGATGGTATCTTAGTTATTCGTGTGCAGTAACTGCTGGCAAAATCCAACTTTTTTAAACCACTTATTTTGGTCCACTACCAACCTGGCCCATATTTAACCAAGGGATAAAAAGAGGTGACAGGAGCCATTTAGTTAGTCATTCAATTATCCAGAAGTTCCCTCGCCCCCTCCATATTCTGTTGATCCTTACAGGTGGTTTTGTTTATATAATACCAGTCACCATAATGTTTTTGTATGTCCTGTACTTATAATAGTGACCACATTCAAAAATTTTACTTCAAGAACTTGAGCAAAAGTTGGGCAAAAAAAGTTTAAGATAATTTTAGTAAAGCACAATAACTTTAATGGGTTAGATTGTGTCTTTTAATCACAGACCATAGCAAAAGGCTGCGCACAGTTGTATAGCCCCATGGGACAATGCCTCTCAGAACTCCAGGGCACGCAGAGGCTGTGAATGTGCTAGTACAAGAATATATAGTGCAAATTGCTGGCTGGTACAATAGGTACATATTTGCCCTTTCCCATCCTCTGGGGTACTGAGCATTCTATACTGTCAAAGAGTGCTGGGGCTGTTATTCCATCTGGTCCACATGCAGGGCAGGGAAGTAGTGAGTAAGGGGCACCTACATCAAAGGCCAGGCAAAATCTAGCCTTAAATAACCATGTACGTACTTTTTTTTTTTTTTTAAATACACCCCGCCCCCTCCATAAGCTGATAGCATGCTAAGTGAATGGTTCTAACAGGAAATGTAAATAAACTGCTCACTCCAATATGGGAAAAAATATGGGTCAATGGTAAAGAAAATGTTTATGAAGCAGAGAAATGAACAGATCAGAGTTCTCCAACAAAGGAAACAGCACAGCAAAAATCTACAGCGTAAAATAGCTTTTTTCGTGATGCCAACCCTGCTGAAGACAAGTAAACCAACTGGTAGAACTGGAATAGAGCACTATAATTTGTTGAAATTTAAACCCATAGATATTACATGAAGTTACTCAAACTTATATCCATATCCTTTTCCTTGAGGAAATTCTCCTCAGCAGAGTTGGTGCCTCTGTGATTTAAATACTCAGGCAGAGAAAGAAACTAGTTTGTGCCCGTTAATCTGCACTTATAGTTGTGAGAGGACTCACTGAGTCTCTCTGCAAAGCAATAAACGAAGGAAAACTTTTCATGTTTACAATGCCAAAGGGCAAAGGGGTGGGGAAGAAGGAATGGAGGATAAGAATTTGTCGTCAATGCCCTTCTGAGCCCTCACGGGGCTGTTTATGCCCACATTTTGTTTTCTGTTTTGCTTGTAGCATAGCACAAAGTGGGTCTCTCAAGTTTCTCAAATTTTTACTGTTGTGCTTTGTTAATAACCTTAAGTTTAGATTAAGAAAGATGATAACAGGGTAACTAGCCTTCTGGATGCAGGGGAAGCAAATGTTATAAATCTCTACTTTAGTAAGGCTTTTGATGCGGTCTCACATGACCTTCTCATAAGTGAACTAGAGAAATATAGCCTAGATGAACCAACGACAAAGTGGATAATCACCTTGTTGGTACACCAACCTCAGACAGTAGTTATCAATGGTACACAGTCAAGGTAGAAGGGCATATCAAGTGGGGTTCCACAGGGATCTGTTCTAGGTCTGGTTCTATTCAATATCTTCATAAATTATGTAGATAAAAGCACAGAAAGTACACTTAAAGTTTGTGGATGATACCAAACTGGAAGGGGTTATAAGTGCTTTCAAGGACAGGATTAGAATTCAAAATGAGCTTGACAAACTGGAGAAACGGTCTGAAACAAACAGGATGAAATTCAATAATGACAAATGCAAAGTACACCACTCAGGAAGGAATAATCAACTGCACAAATACAAAATGGGAAATGACTGCCTAGGAAGGAGTACTGCAGAAAAGGATCTGGGGGTTATAATGGATCACAAAAGTAAATAAAAATCAACAATGTAATACTATTGCAAAAAAACTGAACTTCATTCTAGGGCAGGGGTTCTCAAACTTCATTGCACGGTGACCCCCTTCTGATAACAAAATTTACTACACGACCCCATGAGGGGAAACAAAGCATGAGCTTGCCTGAGCGGTGGGACCAAAGTCAAAGCCTGAGCCCCACTGCCCCAAGCTGGGAGGACAAAGCCTCAAGGGCTTTTGCCCCAGGCAGGGGGCCTATAACCTGAGCCCTGCCACCCAGGCTGAAGCCCTTTCACCCTGGGATGGTGGAGCTCGGGCTTCAACCCCGTGTGGTGGAGCTTGGGTTTCGTCTTTGGCCCTGGGCCCCAGCAAGTCTAAGCCAGCCCTGGTGACCCCATTAAAATGGGGTCGCAACCCACTTTGGGGTCCTGACCCACAGTTTGAGAACCACTGTTCTAGGGTGTATTAACAGGAGTATTGTAAACAAGATTTGAGAAGTACTTCTTCCACTCTACTCTGTGCTGATTAGTCCTCAACTGGAGTATTATGTCCAGTTCTGGGCAACACATTTCAGAAAAGGTGGAAAAATTGGAGAAAGTCCAGAGGAGAGTAACAAATATGATTAAAGGTCTAGACAATGACTTATGAATAGGGCCCTACCAAATTTACGGCCGTGAAAAATGCATCACGGACTGTGAAATCTGGTCTCCCGGGTGAAATCTGGTCTTTTGTGTACTTTTACCCTATACTATATAGATTTCACCGAGGAGACCAGCGTTTCTCAAACTGGGAGTCCTGATCCAAATGGAGGTCGCTGGGGTGGGGGTTGGGTCTGCAAGGTTATTATGCGGGGCGTTGTGGTATTGCCACCCTTACTTCTGCACTGCCCTCAGAGATGGGTGGCTGGAGAGTGGCGGCTGCTGACCAGGCACCTACTTCTGAATGCAACGCCCCGCCAGCAGCAGCACAGAGGTGCTTACTTCTTACCCTTACTTCTGCGCTGTTGCTGCTGGTGGCACTGCCTTCCAAGCTGGACTCCTGGCTAACACCTGCCACTCTCCGGCCGCCCAGTTCTGAAGGCAGCATCGCTGCTAGCAGTGGAGCACAAGGAAGGATGGCAATACCACAACCCCCCTACAATAACTTTGCAACCCCCCACTACTCCCTTTTGGGTCAGAACCCCTACTGTTTCAATACTGTGAAATTTCAGATTTAATTAACTGAAATCATGAAATTTATGACATTTAAAATTCTATGACAGTGAAATTGACTAAAATAGACTGTGAATTTGGTAGGGCCTTAGGTATGAGAAAAGAGTGAGAAAGTCGGGTTTGTTTAGTCCATAGAGGAGAAGGCTGTTTTTCTGTACCCAAGTGAGGGGTAATCCTCAAACAGAGAAGGATGGTATAAAAGTAAGAACGAGGAGGCCAGTGGCACCTTAAAGACTAACAGATTTATTTGGACATAAGCTTTCGTGGGTAAAAATCCTACTTCTTCAGATGCATGGAGTCATTATGCCCAAATAAATCTGTTAGTCTTTAAGGTGCCACCGGACTCCTCGTTGTTTCTGCAGATACAGACTAACACGGCTACCCCTCTGATACTTGATAAAAATAAGAGAGAATGATCTCTACCTCACCTCTTCCCCTCCTTCTCTACTTAAGGCAGTTAGATTGCTTGAAAGATAAAAGCAGCTTCATTAAACTGGGGAAAGTGGTCCTGGTCTGGAGGTTTTCCAACCAGTACAAACTGCTGTAAGATTTGGTTTGAAAAACCTCCTTTTTTGCTTTTAATTTAAAGCAATTAGCCGTGGCAAAGTTTAGGAATTAGCTTGTGTGTTTATCCTTTTATTTCTTTTGTAACCAATTCTGACTTCTATGCCTTACCACTTGTAATCACTTAAAATATATCTATCTTTGTCTAGCTAATAAACTTGTTTTGTTTTATCTAAACCAGTGTGTTTTGGTTGAAGTGTTTTGGGAATCTCTACTCAGGTCCACAGGACTGGTGCATATAATCATTTTCCTTTATTGAAATGACAGACTTATTATGAGCTTACACAGTTCAGTAGTGTGCTGGACAGAACAAGAAGCACATTTCTAGGGGACAAGGCCGGGACTGGGGATATGCAGAGGTCACCCTGTATGTAATTCATGGATGTCTGGGCACAGCATTCGTGTATTCAGCTTGGAGTGATTTTACAAGCTAGTGGCTGTGTGAGAGCAGAGCCTGGAGGCATTGCTGTTCACCAGCAAAGCAGCATAAAAAGCGTCACAAGCTGGAGAGCTAAGGGGACACAGCAGTCCAGATTGCACCATGGGGAATGTCACAGTGGTCAATCAGGGTCTGCAATCAAGCATAGGCGATGGGAACAGCCACTGGAAGAGGGAGTGAAATGACAAAGGGAAGGCTAGGGGCAGGGAAAATGGAGGCTAACCACTCCTTTCCCCAACCTACACATGGGGGAGAAGAGTGCAAACAAAAATTGGAGAGGTTAATGAAATAAACCAAAGAGGGCATGGGGCACAATAGGCAGTGTTATGTGGGCACCAGCTTCTCTGGCTGCACTGAGTGAGAGGCAGCTGTCTGAGGACATGCAGTGAATAGGAGATTAAACAAAATGGTGGGGAGGAATCACGAGCCCTGGGAGAGCGCAGGTAGACAGGGCAAGCAAGGCTGGGTAGGACAGGGAACAAACAGCAAAAGCAGGGCTGGGGCTGAGTAAGAGAGTACCAAACAATGCAGGGGAAGCAGCTGGACAGGGCAGGTAACAGGAGTATGAAGGGAGTGCCCTGGGAGGGACAGGGGAAACAGGTTACAAATCATACTCTTGGGGGAAGAGTTCTGTTCATGCACACAATTTATGTGCTATAATGATTTTTTTTTCCTCCACATACTATAGATTCTGCTGGAGAGGTGCTGCAGTTACACCTTTTGCCCACCAGGGGCTGATGTGGTGCCAAAAGAGAGGGCAGCCAGCCAGCAAAGAGGCTGTGTTCCTCACAGCAGAGCCAGGTGAGGAGGCATGGGAAGGACAGACTGGGGTGTGGACTCAGGAGCTGGGAGGGGCAGCACTGAGCCAGGGGCTGAATGGCAGTAAGAGTGCAGGGTCACATGGAGACAGGGAAGATATGCCTGACTGAATGGGAGAGTCCAGGGGTCAGCCGGGGTCTGCATGCGGGAGATTCCCCAACTCCCTAACAATCCCTCCCCTCCCTGTTCACTCCCAGGCTCCTTCCCAGCAGTTACATCCCTCTCCCTCAGTTCCTCTGTTCCTCTCCTCCAAGCTTTTTCACTCCTCCTGAGGGGTGCAGGAAATATATTTATGTATTGTAGCCTAGTAAGGAATCTGTCAAAAAAGCCATTTTCTGAATTTTATTTTGTTGTCTGTATTGTTACAGACATGCTTGCTGACAGATATTTTGAAATAAGTTCCCAAAATAATTGAAACTAGCATGATATAGTGTGTTATTCTGACAAATAAAAGAATTATAAAATACTGTGTGCAGAATTTATTTTTGGTACAGAATTCCCCCAAGAGTAAAATTCCCCCAGGTGGGGAGGAGGGAGCCAACTTGACAAGCAGAGGAAGGTGGAGAAGGCCTACCAGCCCTCTGCAAGGAAAGTCTAAGGTGCACGTGCACCCACATGTGCTTGCGACAGACTCTCTGCTGCAGCAATCCCAGGAGAGGCTGGTGGAGGCTGCAGGCAGGCAGGCAGACAAGCAGATGGCAGTCAGCAGGAGCGGCAGTGTGGGAGGGCTCCAAGATGTTCCCCACTCTCTAGCAGCAACAGCCTCCTTCAGCAGCAATGACAAGTTCTGTCCAGAGTCATAGTATGTAGTAGGAATGAGCCAGGGGACTACAGGAAGGGAAAATATGGCATCATGTCTAAGAAAGATGAATGATGCCTTAGAGAACTAGATTCTATCCCTGCTTTTGCGACAGAGTTCCTGTGTGATGCTGGGCAATTCATCCAAACCAAACTTTTAATAATTGGGCACTAATTGTGTGTTCCTCATTTTTTGGGACCCAACTTGAAACACCTGATGTTGACTTTGCAAAAGTGGTAACTGCTTATAGTTGCAAATGAAATCAATGGGAGCTGTGCTTTGAATATAAACAAAAAACAAAACAACCTACTGCAATAGTGATAAGTACTGTGAAAATAAATAAATAAAATAAATCAGACCCTATGTTTCCCAAATTGGGCACCCACCATTAGTTTGACAATTCTGGCCTTACTTTCTGTGCCTTTGTTGTAAAGTGGGGATGATACCACCATCTAATCTCACATGTGTGTTGTGAAGATAAATACATTAATGCTTGTGAAATACTCAGATACTATGGTGACAGCACCATGCTAACACCCAGATTAATTAATAAATTTGCATGTAGGGTTTGGATGGTATGCACTGAATAAGACGTAGGGTCATACACTGAATGAGGCAGGGATTCTGTGACAAGGGGGCTGAATTAAGGCTGTCTTAAGAAATGACAGAATTAAGGTTAAGTTTTTAGTGAATGACTTTGTAATCCGAAGGTTCTTTCAATAGAATTTTTAAAATCTAAAAACACACCCACCCAGCCACACTTTCTCACCCCAAGACAGGGAATTCCTTGCTCCACATGGGATATAAAACCATCAGGGACTCCCAGGGTTCTCCCACACTGCTGTTATTGTCCTAGGGCAGATGTAAATCCTGGCAAGTGTCAGGTGCAAGATGGCAGAAAGTTCATCTATCAGTTGTGGTGCTTACATGCCACTCAACTTTTCCCCCTCTGCCTCCCTGCCACCAGAAATTTTCCTCACTGCAGTGAAAAGCTCCAGCACCGGGGAGCTTTTGAAGCCTGTCCCTGCTGCCGCCCCCCTGGGAAAGCATTTCACTGACATGTACAGCTACACACCACAGCGGGGACACATCCTGATTTTCACTGTGGCATGAAGCTACACATATTACACATCAGTAGTGGTGGCATGTAGGTGTAGTTTAAGATCCTCTGCGATATTTGGATACTTTTATATTTCACTGAATCTTACTCCTTCTGTATTGAAGAGTTTTCTCCTCATCTACCTTTGAAGTACTATAATCTGTAGTAAGGCTCACTACTATGTAATCTATACCAATTTTATTGTTAACCATGAAAACTACAGTTTTCTAATGGTCTTAAAGACACGATTCGTACCACCAAGTCAGAAATCTATTCATTCTCAAATGTAGTCTTGACTGAAAATAATGCCACCTCCAATCACTAGGGGGAGACAGAATATTGAGGATACAGCAACTACTCAAAAACATTCTTCCAGAGTAACTCACCAGCACAATAAAGCACTAAATATTAATGAAGATCTAATTTTTATCTTCCTTATCTATTATAGACCAGTATAATTCCATTGATCACTTCTGATTTACATTGGTGTAAGAGAGATAAAAGACTATCTTATGTCTTTTACTCAGTTTAGTTACAGAACCTGTGAATTTTGCAAGCAAGTTACAAAAATATATTTGGGAGTGACATATGTTCTGGTAATCTATGGAAGAGGCACCAAGGAGCTTGGCAAGATACCACTTCTTAAAAATCCAAAGAAATAATTATAAAAGTCAGTTTTCTATAAGGACCAGATCCAGTAAAAATGTAAAACATGCACAAATCCCACTGACTTCAATGGGAGCTGTGAAACACTGACTCCCTCACAGCGTTTGGTCCTAAATTAGCAGTAAAGTCTAAGATTTGATCTATGATCTTAAGGTCCTAAGGTATTAACTCTCTCAAAACAGGTGGACAGATGTACTTGTTTATTTCCTTTAAATTTTATAAAAAATTTAAGTGATGTTCCCAGTTGTTAACTTATTTACCTGAATATACTTGTCGGTTAACGTCTCTACAAATGTTTTTACTCAAAAGTTTTCTATGAAATCTTCACGTTTTTCTTCCAGTCAAATAAAGTTCACTATGGCTTGACAACGGATTAATCAGTCTCTCACACTGGGCTTTTCATGCTGCTAGCATCACTAACCAAATTACTTTTCTTTACCAAAATGGCTGTCACCAACATTTATTACTGGGACCCCAACTGCACACTCACTGTACAGACAGATCAGACATAAGACTTACAAACGTAAGGCATTTGTGTTGAAACGACAATGTTCTTGGAGGTTTACTGAAACACTCCTAGTAAGACATTAACATTACTAGGCTCAGGCCTGGTCAACACTACAGAGTTAGGTCAACGCAAGGTAGCTTACTTGTCTCTCCTGTGTACCTAATTACGTCAGAGTCTACACTTGAATGCTGCTTTTGCCTAAGTAAGTCCCCAGCCACAGAGACATAACTCCACCTCCATAAGAGGTATAGCCCTTACGTCCATGTAGTTAGGGTGATGCAGCGTCCATGTAGACCAGAGGCGGGCAAACTTTTTGGCCCGAGGGCCACATATGGGTATGGAAATTATATGGCGGGCCATGAATACTCATGAAATTGGAGGTTGGGTTGTGGGAGGGCAGAGGAGTTCTGGCTCGGGCGGCGGGCTCAGGGGTGGGGCTTGGGGTGAAGGGTTGAGGGTTCAGGAGAGTGCTCTGGGCTGGGACTGAGGGGTTTGGAGGACAGGGGGTCAGGCTCCGGGCAGTGCTTACCTCAAGCAGCTCCCAGATACAGTGGCATGTCCGCTCTCCGGCTCCTACCCGGAGGTGCAGCCAGGCGGCTCTACACGCTGCCCTGTCTGCAGGCACTGCTCCTGCAGCTCCCATTGGCTGTGGTTCCCGGCCAATAGGAGCTGTGGGGGTGGCACTTGGGACAGGGGGGACATGCTGCTGCTTCTGGGAGCCTTGTGGAGTGGGGCAAGACCCCTACCCCGCTCCCTGGCTGGAGTTCCAGAGCGGGGCAAGCCCCGGACCCCACTTCCCAGCAGCAGCTCGAGGGCCGGATTAAAACGTCTGGAGGGCTGGATGTGGACCCTGAGCCGTAGTCTGCCCACCCCGATGTAGACACTGTGTTACTTACATCGCCTGTTGGCGGTCAGCCCTGACTGGTGCTGACAGCTGGAGCCCCATCCCAACCCTGGCACTGACAGTCCGAGCTGTCAGCTGGGCATGGGCTCACATCTGGGGCCTGCACTCGGCTGACAGCTCAGGCTGTCTGGCAGTAGGAGCTAGCTGTCAGTGCTCCATTTCAGACAGTAGAATCACTCTTGGTGAGGATACACACCACTGACAGAAGAAGCAAGCGTGGATGTGAACCACCGCTTTAATTACTGCGGTGGCTGTACGTCAACTTAATGTTTTTAGTTTAGACAAGCCCTCAGAAATACAAGTTTTAGATTGTTGTATTTCCCATTGTGTCTGTCAAAATTCCCTAGGTAAAATCAAACGGATACATATAGCCTTTAGAGGCGAACACAGATTGGTATATACTTGCTATTCCACGATCACTTTTTTTTTTTAAAAGAAAAAGTGAAATTGCAAATTTAAAGCTACAAAAGAGCAACTAGACGTACAGTAAACAATAAATAAACTAACCTATAGATTCATTCTGATGCAGGGAAGATACTACAATCTGAAAGACGTATTTTCTTAAAATTTTCAAAAAAACAAAAGTTACCACTGCTTCATTTATCTTTTCAGGGGACACTAGGAGCAGAGCATGTCTCATCTCAATGTAGTCTTTTTAATCAGGCTAAAGTTATTAGCCCCCTTTTGTTCCTTCATTTAACAATCACTCTAAATAGAGCCAACAAAATCTAAAAAGTCTAGAAAGAACCAAATTGTGTCCCCCTAATTTCAGAACAAATTATTCTTAATGTTTCCAGAATGGACTGAACTTCTAGCACTTTCTGCTTTTGGCAACTGCATTCATCATGCATCAAAAATCAAACTAGCTGAAATATGCAGATGATTTACTGGTAAAATTTAGGACCTCCAAGGAATTATACATTTATTTAATTCAGAGGATTATTTAAATTTTGAATTGTTTAGCTAATTTAAAAGGCAAGGCTCAAAACATTCTGATAATTTGCATAATATCCACACTCCTGCATAATCATAGAACATTGATATTTTGATAACTGTTTCATTTACCTATTCCCCTGTTAGAGCTTTACTGACTTTCCATGTCCATTTGAAGGCTACATTAACTATTGACTCAAAGTAAAATATGAACGTTCCTTCCTATACACATGTACACACTTTCAAAAACATATTGCAGATTCTTGGACCCCAAAAGCATCTCAAAAAACAGTTCTCTAAAGAGAAATCAATTTCACACAGCATTCAAGGATGATATCTATGTGCATATTTTAAAAGCCAACTGAACTGCAACAAAATGTAGTCTTAAGCACTTACTTGTAAGGTAGTGTCAAAAACAACAAGCTTAGAACTTGTTGGAACTATGTCATAACACTTGTTAGACTTCATGAATCGCACATAGATGTCACTTTCCGATTCTTCAGATGCTGTAAGAAGAAGGAACACTTTTAAAAGATCTGTTTTTTTTAAATGCAAAAGAAAAGCATACCATCAAATCATTTAGGCACCATTTTAAAAGATGAACACTCCCAAAGCAAAAATCTTTGGAACACAAACTTAAATGAGATAGTTCAAGCATCAGAGTTCTGCAGCTCATACCCATCTTTCCTCTGATTACACACTGAAATTACAGTTTGAGACTGACATGTCACATTGATTTAACTGAACGGAATTCCTTTAATAAGGACAATAAATTTCTCCAATATCCAGTCTATTCTATTCAATACTTTCCCTTTGTTTGGGATATTAATTTTGCTTTATACCCATGTTTTCTGGACACTGCTATTTCTCTAACAGGGAACTGGAGGACTAGTAGGCAAGTTTGGCAAATTATAGGCAGGGCTGATAGCACCACCTATTAAGGTTGCTCAACACTTCCCATAAGACCCTCTTTTCAACTGCTTATAGCTTTGACAAATGCCATTTGGGCAGGAATTTTATGGGCTGGATATCTGCCTCAAGCTTTTAAGATTAGAGCCAAATAGCTCAGCCATTTCCAAGAACAAGGCAAGGGCAAAACAATGTATTCCCCCCACTCCCACCATGTTAAATTCTGGTGACCTTTCCTCTGAATTGCTCTAGTATTCCTATGATTTGGAGAAGGACTTGAAATTTGTCAGGGATGGACTGCGTCAGAGATGTGCCTTTTGCCATCCCCATGAAAATCTGTCTAAATATGTCCACATTATGAGCCTTTGAAAGCAATCACAGTTATGCATCACCAGTAGAGACTTGTTAGTTTGCAGCTTAAGTCTCTAAAGATTCAGTCCTCATTGACCATGCTCAAGCCTCACAGCTACTAGGGCAGCCCAGACTGTGAATGCACCATAACCACAGAGCAACAGAGCATATTCCACCCAGCCCAAGGCTATAGGGACAAAGTTGGATTTTCCCCCTAACAGCTGGGCACTGGAAACTGTCTCTCCTGCGTACTCAATGGCACTCACCATCCCTGCTCTCCAACCCTGTTGGCACCCAGAGCAGCGTGGAGGAAACCATCTGATCTGAATGCAGATGAGACAAAAGTCAGACCAGGGGGAGGGGAAGGAGTAGATTGAGACAAGGAATCTAGTGAGACTGGGATGGGTGGGAAGTATAGGAGAGACTGAGGACATGAAGAGAACCACTGAAATTGGACAAGGAGTTGTGAGGGGTAGGGGATGAGGAAGAGTGAATACAGAGACTGGCTAGGCAGAGAGACTGGGACAAGGGAACTGACAGGAGCCCGGGAGCAGCTGGGGAAGAGGACTGCGAGCCAGCCTGGACATTAGACACAACATACTGGACGAGAAACCAAAAAGGGGGAATTTAGAATTGGCTGGGCAAGGAGACTGGGCACAAAGAATTGAGGGAAGATGGGTGGGAACTAGAATGGGACTCTTGAAGAGTGGAGACTGACAAGCAAGGAGAATAGGACTCAGAAAACACAAGAACAGGCAGAAGGGGCAGGACACGAGTCAAGTGTTGGGGGGTAGAGAGGAAAGATGGGATGAAGAGTCTGTGCACACTCTCCTCCAGAGCCTGGGATGAAACGCAAGATTCACGAGAGAGTCTCTATTCTAGGTCAGCAAATATCTGTGAAATCCACAGGAAAAGTATGTCATCTCCCTCTAGTGCTGGTCCATACAGAGGATGACAATCTACTACTACTACCAGGTACTCTACCACTTGCGCTAACCGTCTGTGTGGTGGATCTAATGGTTCCAACCTGCTGATGACCATGTGATTGTCCATATGATGACACCAAATGGTTTGTTTGTTTTTTTAAAAAGCTAGGAAGTTACATTCATACAAACTCACTGATAAAAGAACATTAAGGTAGTAAAGTCAAGGACTCAAAAGTTAGGAAGTGCCAATATTAAGGTTTCCTATATAAGCTTAATTTGCCCCCCTTGTGAACATGCATTATGATAGTATGTAATTAAAGACTATTTTCTCTATAGGACCCCTACACCTTTTTCAGTACACACTATGGACCTGCTCTGGGGATAAATCAGGGTTGTGTAGTAAAGGAGACTTATCTATGGGACCCCAGTCTAATTTCTTTCAAAAACTAGTAAGTGAGGAGTCAATTAGGCAGGGGATTACAGGAAGAGAAAGGACGGTCTCACAGCTAAGGCAGATGAATGCTGCCCTGGAGAATCGGATTCTCTATGACATAGGCAGGGATATGTGATGCCAAGCAAGTCCCTTATAGCAAGCTTTTCAGAAGTGGTCATTAATTTTGTAAAAAGAAAAGGAGTACTTGTGGCACCTTAGAGACTAACATGGCTGTTACTCTGAAACCTGTCAATTTTATGTTTCCCATTTTCTGGTGCCCAACTTGAGTCCCTGAGATCTGATTTTTCGGAAATGCTAAGAGCTCACTCACAACTACAACTGAAGTCAAAGGGAGCTGTGCTTCCAACAGAGTGTTATGTAATGTTAATAACTGAAATAATCAGGTTTTGTGTCTCTTAAGTTAGTCACCCAAAATTAAGATCAGCAGTATCCACTAGTCTGTATTCCCTGCTCTGTACAATGGAGATAATACTGCCTCCTCCCCTCACAGGGGAATTGTGGAAGTTTATTATTTGTGAAACAATGCATTCAGATACAAATAGTGATAAGCACCATAGAAAAGCCTGTGTACAGTAACTGGATTTCAAGATGTGCTATCCATATGCAGATTCCACTGGTGGTGGGCATATGCGTCAAGATTAGAAACATTTCACCAGCAGTATCAATACCAGTGGTTCTCAACCTGTTTCTCATTGTGGGCTGCATATTCGGCCCACAAAGAGTTACCTGGGTCACAGGCTGAGAACCACAGTGTCCCCTAGCTAACCTCCCCCCCCCCACAAATCCCTATGCCCAACGCCCTCTACCCAGAGATCCCTCCACAGTGTGGGGTCAGAGCGCTGGGCGGGCAGTAGGGATCCCAGATCCCGCTGCGTGGGGCTGGGGGGCCGTCAGGACCCAGACCCTAACCCTGTCAGGGCCAGGGGGCAGCCAGGAGCCCCAAAACTGCTACTGTGTGGGGCCAGGGAGGGGAGGGTTGGGAAGATGCAGCCAGGCCCTGAAGCCTGACCCTGCTGCTGCGGGGGGCCAGGGGGAGGGCAGGGCAAGCCTGGACCCCGCAGCCTGGACCCCGAGCCTACAGCCTGGATCCCGAGCCTGCCATGCAGGGCTGAGGGGTAGCTGGAGGACCAGCATGCGGCCTTTAGCACACACCTGAGCTGAGCTACAGCTGTGTGCTAATTGGGCCGCATGCAGCCTGCGGATTGAGAACTGCTGATCCATACAGAACACATGTGGCCTCCCAATCATCATACTCTGCGACAATGGCATACAAGGGCAAAGGGCGTCAGATGCTATTTGGTTCCTTCTTACCACAGAATTGCCAAAGAGGACTCAGAGATAGACAGGATGAAAGGGCAGATTGCAGAATGTGTATGTAGACAATAGTTAGTGTATAACTGGAGTTCAAGGTAACTCCCCATTCTCCTTGGGGTGCTTGTCCATATGCACACTCCACCGATGGTACCTCCCAAACAGTGACTGCGTTAAGCAGGTGGGCTTGGAGTGATTAGTTAGACAAGTGAGGAGCTGTTTTAGCAAATGCAGTAATCGGACTTGGAAGCCTGAGTTTAGGGGATAGTGTTTTGAGAATGTATACTGGTGCCAACATAACTGCTTTGCAGATGTCTAATACTGGCAAATTACACAGTGGTGTCACTGATGCGGCTTGTGAATGGTGGCTCTCCCTTGGCTACAGGAAAGCCCATTCTGATTGAGATTCTCAGACTGGATTTCTTATTCTGAGATGAAATTGCAGAGCCTTTCAACTTCTCTGCTATGGAGATGAACAGTCGTGATGACCTCCTATTTAGGTAGTAAGCTAGCACACTCCTAATGTCTAGAGTGTACAGCGCTGCCTCAGCTCTGGATGCATGAAGTTTCAGGAAGAACAATAGTATGTGTATTTGTTGGTTCAGTTGAAATTCTATTACTACTTCTGAACAAAATTCAGAGTGTGTCCTTGTGGAATACCCGAGTATAGCAGATCAGCCAATGCCTGCATTTCCCTATCTCTTCTGGCACAAAGCTATACCAGATAAAAATACCACTTTCATGGAAAGTGGCGGTTGGGAAGAAGAGGCCATGGATTTGAAGGTTGGCCCCATGAGGGCTGAGAGTATCAGGTTCAAGTCCCATGGGGATACAAGTTCCTTAACTGGTGGGAATACTTTAACTAGGCCTTCTTGGGAACCTAATTACCAACAGATGAGAAAATATTGTATGGCACTCCACCAGTGGATGGTGAGTGGATATGGCCACTAGATACAACTTGACAAAACTGAGGGACAGGTTTGTGTGTTTTAACCAAAGTAAATAGTCAAGTATTTGAAGAGTGATGAGGCATCACTGATTTCTGGCACCAGTGAGAAAATATTGTACTTGTCCAATTTACTAGATTCTGAGAACTTCCCTAACAGCAGAAAAGAACCAACAAGATGAACCTAACTGTGAAAGAACTTTCCTGGCCTATTGTTGGCATCCACCTAGCCATCATGCTGTGATATGCAGGTGTCAAACTGTTCTGCAGTGACTCAAGAGCATGAATACCAAGCTCATGGCAGACAGTTAAGAAGCAGGACACAAAACTCCAAATTAGTTACAAGTGGATTTCACCAACCACTCAAATGTAAACTCCTCAAGCACTAACAGCCTTAACACGGAGTCACAGACAGTCCCTTTGGGCACTGTGATCCATCTTGCCACCCAGGTTAAGCCTCCAAAACTCCCTTATACCAACCCTCCCCACAAATTCAGATTACTGCCACTCTCAAGGGACCAGTCACTTACAAGAAATCCATTGTATCTTAAATCTCATACCAAAGAAAACACTTGTAGCCAATCCTATAACTATCTAAAAATGTATTATATAAAGGAAAAGGAAATAAGACTTATTTCCAAAGTTAAAGCAGGTAAAAACATACCAATGAGTTAGTCTTAAGTTTCAAAAGGTAATAGAAGCTTTTGTAATTCGTAAACTCTATAGGTCCCTTAGGACTAACTCAGGCTACACACTGGGGATCTCTTGTTTATGCCTACAAAACCTTGCCCTTGAGAATTGAAGCAGCACAGAAATAAAAATCCCTGACAAGGAGAAACTATTCCCCACCCCCCTTCTCTGAGCTGTCAGTTCAGCTGACGGGAAGAATTCACTTTACACATCTTCTTTCCATGTGGAGGGAAGCCTTGTACAAAAGGCTTCTCTGTTGGGCAGAAGTTCACCTCTTTGGTCAGGAACCAGCATTTCTCACTATTTCATGTCTCTTTCCTGTCTAGTGATTTACACAGAGAATTACAATGTAAATGCTCAAATATTACCTTACAATACGAGATAGGAATGTTAAGTAAGTGAGATTACTGAATGCGTGTAAGTTGCTGCATGCATTAAAGTCTAAATATTAAGCATATTTTTATAGTTTAATACCTACTTTAGAAATATTAAACACAGACTGAATTTCTACTATGCATTTGGCAATATCCAAATGAGGCATGGAGATCTTGGCATAAAGCGGTATCTGGTATGCCAGCATCACAGCAGGGTTGTCAGATTTGAATGTAGGTTTTGACCTTGGTCCTGAGACAGAAGGTCTGGAAGCAGATGTAAGCTTTTGGTTTGGGATACCAATAGGTTTAGCAACTGTGAACCACGATTGCCTGGGCCATGTGGAAGCTATGAGGATTAGCTTGGCTGAATTCTGTTTGTGGAGCACTCTGTGAATCAGAGGTGTTGGGGAGCGGTGGGGAAGAGAGAGAGAGACACGCACACACACACACACACACACACACCAGGTCTTCTGAACGTGGTATTGGAAACACATCTGCTATAACTCTTGGACTCATTCCTACCCTTTAGGAATTTGATGCTTCTTGTATTGAGTGTTGAAGTCCATCTTGGGCTTGCCCAAGGCCTTGAGGACATTCTCCAGGATCTGGTCTTTAAATCATCCATTCATTACCTGGGAGGGTGTCCGCATGCATGTTCTGTGGTCCAGGTAAGCATACTGCTTTCAGGAATAACTAATATTTGATGCACCAATTCCAAAGGCTGATGGCTTCCTGGAAGAGAGAGGAAGACCTTACTCCACATTGTTTGTTGATATAAAACATGATGCTCATGTCTGTCAGTCATGATCTGTACCAGCTATCCTATTAGGTGGAGGAAGTATTTTCAGACCTTCCGTAGAGCTTTGAGTTCCAGGAAATTGATGTGCGTTCTCTTCTTCCTTGGACAGGATGAGCCCTGTATCTTTAATCTGTCCATATGTACACTCTACCCTAACAAGGATGGATCCGTGACATAGTCTAGGATGGCAAAGGCACCCAGAAAGGGACCCCTCTACAGGCATTTATTGGGTTTTCCACCATTTCAGTGATGACAGGACCAAGAGTGGGATGATGAGAAATGTCCAGGTTACGTTTAGTGGGTGTGAAAGCCAGCTTTAACCAAACCTATCAGCATCCAACGTGAAGTCTAGCATATGACATTATGATGTACACAAGGCCATATGACCTAGAAGGGTGAGACATCATTTTATATAGGTATGTCGGTTCTTCTCCGGTTGAAAAGTTAGGGCAGACCGTTTAAATAACTTGCCTTGAGGTAGGTAGGCCCTGGATGTGGAATTGTCTACGATGACCCTGATTAATTTGATTAGCTGAACTGGGATTAAAGGTGATTTCTGTTGGTGACTCTTAAGCTTAACTTCTGGAAGCAACTGAACACGTGGTGTTCAGAGGTCTGTTGAGATCTGCCCTGTACAAGCCAATTTCCCGGATTAGGAAACATGGTGATGCTGCGCCTTCTCAGGTAAGCTGCCACTACTGATAGCACCTTGGTACTGGACTGGTAGCATTCTTCATACTGTTGTGATTCTTAAGGGCGGTACTTGATATTGGTAGTGATCCTGGCCCACTGTAGGTACTTCCAATGGCGTGGAATGATGAATAGGTGGAAGTATGCATCCTGAATGCTGAGATACACAAACCAGTCTCTGTACTTCAGAGTTCGGATCATTGATGTAAGGGTGTCCATCCTGAATTTCAGCTTGCAAATTAACATATTGAGGTTCGACGGGTCCAAGATGAGTTTTCAGAATAGGGAAATAGTTGCTGTAAAATCCATTTCCCACATATTGTGAAGAGTTCTCTTCTATTACGTCAGGAAGTCCTCATGCTTCTCTCTCTAGAAGTAATGGATTCTCTTGAGATAGGTCCCTGTAAAGGGATGGGGAAGGGGCTTTAGGTGTTGTAGCCCATAGAACTAGCTTTACCATTTTAATTTTACTTAGCAGTAAACAGTAATTTTACTTAGACAGTAGCAGATACTACTGGTCTATATCCTGTAAGGCATCATCTTGAGCAGTTAGCACAAGGCTTTGCTACCTATGAACTTTGGCATAGATAAATGGCCCAACAGTCCCCCTAAGTTTTGGGGACTCCGGAATAGTGTGCTTAAGGGAGGAGTTTGTACAAAATTGTACCAGGTGACTGCAGGAACACTGAACTGATAATAGGCTTGGATATTTTAGAACAGAAAGATTGGAAGATGCTTAACCACAAACTTGCCTTGGTGATGAATTAATGTATATGGTAACAAGCTAAAATCATTAATATAATAACCTACAGGGATAAGGACATCCCAACATTATTTGGGGTGAGGAAGCTGGATATGGACAAGAGAGGCTGCGTATTTGAGTGAGTGTTCACGACAGCCCCATGGCCCTAAAATAGGCCAGATCACAATGTGAGGGGGAAATCTGAACCATCAGACTTGTTTGAGATGACAGGCGACAGAGAAGGACCTTTGTCTCTTATCACCAGAACCCCAAGGAAGGTCTCAGTCTATGCAAAGAAAAGTACAAGAGATTTGATTACAACTACTTCATATTACTGTTATCTCTTTACTAATTCTGCCAATAAAAGCGATTAAAAGCTTTGTTTTACCCTCAGTGTGCCACTGTTATGCAATAGTTGTGAATGTGGTTCCCAACCAGCTACTAAACTTGACAACCCTGATTCTGCAATGCCTGATTCTGGGACTAGAACCCTACAATCCCCCAGCTCTTTAATTAGTAATCAATTGGAAAACAACAACCACCACCAAAGAATTGAGCAACAGTGTAGGTATTACTGAAAACTGGATGGAACCATGTTATGTCCATGGCCCATTGATTAACAGTGATAAGTAAGGCTGCAAGTTTGTCACTACGGGTCACGGATTCCTGAGGGACAGGGGGGCATGACCCTCAAAAGTTTGGGGACCCCTGCTGTACAGTAAACAAAGAATGAAGATGGATTATACTGAACAGCTGCTCAAAATACAAGCATTATCTCTCCTGTGCACTGAATAAGGGAGGGATCCTGTGGAAAAAATTAGTATGTGATGATGTAATTAACGACTATATCAAAGTATAATTCTTGCTTTCCCCCAACTTTTTAGAGCTGGACTTTACAACCTTAATGTTAATTTTAAACATTGTGCATAAGAGAATTGAGATTTAGGTGCTGCTAAGTGAGTGTTTATAAAAACCAAAAACCACGCATGCACACACAGTGTAACTACCAAAAAGCTGTATAAACTACAGGTTTTCTCAAAGATGCGCAATATTTCTGAGTATTTTTATAGCAAAACTAGCTCAAAAGTAGCTTATTTCAATGAAAGGTACAACTGTATTACAGTACTTTCAACAGCAAGTTTCCATAACAGTGTACTCTAATGGCGTAAAACTTTACCAAAACTTAATATAACGGAACAGTGAAACTACTATAAAAACTGTGACCTCAATTCCAGTTACACAGAAATGTACATGAAATCCTAGAGTGAAGTTTAATTTTATTGAGGAACAGTGTTGAAGGAAGATCCTCATGTGAAGAGGGATCCACCTTAATCAGCTGGTAAACAATCATGCAAGATACAAATTTTATTTATTTAAACTTACTCAGATCTTAACATTTGCAAATGAAATGAGAATTCTGGTATTTTAATTTGCAGTCTTAAAAGATATAAAAACCTCTGCATACCTCTAATCATCATTATTTAAGGCACTTAGCACTAGTAATCCTCAAATAGATATTTAATTATAGTGCATCCCACTGAATTCTTTGTACAGATACTGTATAAATACTTATTATAGTTCGTGCAGGAGTGCCTACAACAGACCACTGTGCACTGACTTTTTGCTGTTTGTACAATGCCTAACACAACGGGGCTTCTGGCCTATGAATGGGGCTTCCAGGTACCACCACAGTACAAGTAATTACCTCTTGCAGCTAAGGGAAGGTCTACACTATGAGGCTAAGTCGACCAAAGTTACGCAACTCCAGGTACGCGAATAATGTAGCCGGAGGCAATGAACCTTAGGCTGACTTGTTGCAGTGTCTACACTGCGCTGGGTTGATGGGAGAAACTCTTCACCAGAATGAGAAGCATAAGAGGAGTACCAACGTCAATGGGAGAATGATCGGTGGTCGATTTAGCGGGTCTTCACTAGACCTGCTGAAAATTGACCCCCAGTGGATCGACTGCAGTGTGTCAACCCCTCCGGTAAATGGAGAGAAGCTGTAAGCAAGGCTATGCTTTTTTATATTTAGACTGAATTCTAGTGTTTCAGTTCAACTTTAGTTTGTGGTTCCAGAAAACCTTGAAAGCAGGAAGCTCTACTGCATGAGGAACATTTTCCACGTTTGATTAAAGCTTTCAAAAGTTAGTTTAATCACAAAGAGATCATTCAGTAGCTATAGGTACACAACTGTTGTAGTGAGCATCCGTGACCTTCAAGAGCAGCTTGTTAAGGCTGCCAACTAATAAAAAAAACTCACTTTCCATAAACATTTTAATGATGTAAAGAATCCTCCTGGTGGGCCTTACACAAATATTTGTGTAACTGACATTAACTAAATCAATTATAACAATTTGACTTCAGATTTGAAGCCAGTTTTTCCCCTCTCCTTGCTACTGAAAGCCTAAAATGAATCTACTCAGTAGTCTAGCTAGTAGTTAATAGGAAATGGGGGCAGGAGTCAAGTTAAAAACTCTCCCTATTCCTACTCCACCAGTCTGGGAAAGTGGACAGCATTTGTAAAGTATTGTAAATAGCAACAGATTTGGGATGTCAGGGCTGGGCAATAGGTCAGGGGGAAGTCAGCACACTTCATACCAGTCCCCTCTATAAATCTGGAGGGTATTAAATCAGAGAGTCTTCACTTGAGCACTTAGATTTAGCCAATGTTGGAAAGTCACCCAAAGAAAACTACCCCAAGATAAGTCAGAACTGAAACAATCTAAGGCTTTATGGGTTAAAAAGAAGCCCTCAATTACACTCTGAAACAGACTGGAAGCCAATGCAGATGTAACATGTTTTCTGTGAGAAGCACAGATAAGCAGTATTGCCAACCCCAAATGTTCAAAAATCATGAGATTTTTGTAAAAGTAATAGATCTGGTCTTCTTATTTACCTTCTGCTTGTTAAGCCTTTAGGGTTCACTGGGGTCACATTTTGAAGATTTCTCCACAGCCACAAAGGCTAGAAACTTACTTTTCTTAAAGAATAAAGGCTGAACTAATCACATACCTACTTGACTCCAGGAGCTGGGGCTTTAAGGAAAACAATAATTATCATGAGTCTCATGATAAAATCCTGAGAGTTGGCAACACCGGGTAAGTATGTGTGCGATTGATTTCTGCATCACAAGTAGTCTGCAAGTGGCTTTGATATGTATCCCAGGTAGAATACATTGCAATACTTCAATCTAGAAAGGTGACCCCTCCCGCCCCGTAAAAAAAACCAACCCCCCCCCCCCCCCCCAAAAAAAAACAACGCAACACAACTGACAGAGTCCAAAACCTACTGTAGGTGGTTTCAACACACCAGACACATGCAAGAGAACAATGACAGAATCCAGCACCGTATTCACATCCTATACATTACTGTAATTATTTTTGTACTGTAATTATTTTTGTACAAGGTGTGTCTTGTAAGGTATTATTTGAAAAAAAACCCAAAATCTCAATTTGCTGGTCAGTATCATCCTGATAAAATATGCATGGCAATCTTAACAACATCACACAGGGAAACCTTAATAAATGTTCCAAGCCTCACAGACCTGCCCAAAGAGAAGCTAGCAAACAGGTCTGTCCTAAACAAAGAAGTGTGTGCTCTGCTTAATTTGAATTTAAGCTGTAAACTGTCAAGCAGTAAGGGAAGACAAAGGAAGTTCAAACAGGTGGGAAAAACAAACAGCAAGGAACATCTTTCCACATAGACTCTGCCTCATACTGCTCAGCTGGAAATGTTTTTCAAGAAGGAGACTGAAACTATATAAAGGAGGGACAAAGAGCTCAAGGGTCCCCTCTCTTTTCCCCTGCCCATTGCATTCACTGCACCGGCAGGGACAAAAGGAAGCAGTCATTGGACTTTGGGGGAGGGTTCCTGACCCAAGAGTTTGGTCAGTAATCTGTTGGAGCATGTGATAAGAAATTTTGCTTGAATCTAATATAGTTTGTTAAGTTAGGCATTAGTAAACTTACATTTTTCTTGTAAACATTTCCAACTTTTATGCCTCATTATTTGTACTAACTTAAAATCTTTGTGATTAATAAACTTGTTTTACTGTTTTATCTGATCCAGTGTGTTAAATTTAAGTGTCTGAATAACTATTTGAGATAATAAACTGGCATTTCCCTTAAAGGAAAATGGATTTAAGATATTTGTACTGTCTAGGAGAGGGCTGGGCAGTACAGGACATACATTTCTAGGGGAAATCTGGGTCTGGGAGCATGTTGTGGGTTACCCAGAAGTATAACCAAGGCTGGTGAGTGTACCCCAAGTGTGGCTGGCAGGCTACAGTTACACACTAATGCTCAGGGTATGGCTTGCATGCTGGAAGGTGCCCAGGTGGGAGCTACTTCAGCAAGGCATTGTAAGGCACCCAAGGTTGCAGGACAGGGGTGACCCAGCCCTCCTGGTCTGGACTGTGCCCTAGTCTGCCAACCACATATTCAAAAGCAGAAGCAGGAGGCTATTCCTCAGAGGCTGCAAACTTCAATAATAATGCAGGGAAATTCTCTCAGACAGGGGACAGACATTTTCCATTTCCTCCTGCCTATTCAGGTAGAACCTCAAGTCAGACAGCTTTAGTTTACCCAATGCTAGAACTTGGTTTGGTGTTGAAGGAGTCAAATCAATCAGTCCATACAATTAAACCCAAGCTCTGAGTTTAACAGTTTTATTTCTAACTCAAATGATTATGAGTTACTAAATTGATATGTTTGCGGAGTGTGACAATGCATGCTGTACACAAATGGAAAAATCTGAGTGAAGTGTCTAAGCAGAAGGCGCTAAATTAGGGAAGTACAAGATTAGAGATAATATAGCACCAGTCTTTTAAAAAGGTCTTTTTGATCCTCATCTAGTAACAATTCGGTCCTTAGTAAAATAATGTAATAAATTCTACAGATTAAGTTTTACATAACAAAATTTAACTCTGATTGCAACCCCACATTTTGAGAATCATAACGTGTGGACTCTGGAGTGGCTATAGGATGAATGCAGTCAGAACATTGTGACAAAGTTCCTGCTCTACCTTGGTGGGTCTTGCGCTTATTGGCGGATTTACTCGCCTTGGAGCTTCACGGCAGCCCTCAGCTTGACCGTTTTTTTGAATTCACAGTCCAGGTCGAAGACTCCTGTGTCTGACCAGGAGTTGGGAGGATTTGGGGGGAACCCGGGCCCGCCCTCTACTCTGGGTTCCAGCCCAGGGCCCTGTGGAATGCAGCTGTCTAGAGTGCCTCCTGGAACAGCTGTGCGACAGCTACAACTCCCTGGGCTACTTCCCCATGGCCTCCTCCCAACACTTTCTTTATCGTCAACATAGGACCTTCCTCCTGGTGTTTGATAATGTTTGTACACCTCAGTCCCCCAACAGTCCGCGTTCTCACTCTCAGCTCCTAGTGCCTCTTGCTCCCAACTCCTCACATGCACACCACAAACTGAAGTGAGCTCCTTTTTAAAACCCAGGTGCCCTGATTAGTCTGCCTTAATTGTCTCCAGAAGGTTCTTGATTGTTCTGGAACCTTCCCTGTTACCTTATCAGGGAAAAGGGAGCTACTTAACCTGGGGCTAATATATCTGCCTTCTATTACTCTCCTATAGCCATCTGGTCCAACCCTGTTAAAATATGAACATGAGAGAGAAAGAAAGAAAGAAAGTTGTCAGACACCTCTAGCATTTTATGGGCTGGTATTTTGAACTACAATAGCCAATGTCCACTAGGCCCCTCTTTCTCTAGAAAGGTGTCTCCCTTCATAAACTAATCACCTTCAATGACCAGAATCTCAGGGATTGTCAACATACAAATTAGACTCACTTAATTTAACTAAACTAGTGCTAAGTCCCTGTGAGGACACTTGCTTTTAAGAACGGCTTATTTCAGATTATCTTAAAAATCATGTACCAAATTAACGTAAGCTCAACGGTGTTAACCCAAAATAAGCATACATTTGGTCTTTGGCACTAGTTTAATGTCACACTTTTAGTTAAACTGGTGCATCTCTATTTAAACAAGCCCTAAGTGATCTGGATCTTAGCAATACTACTCCAAAACTGTCCAACATCCACAGTAGGGATAGAACTGTGGGAGTGCTGGGTCTCCTCTCTTTCCCCACACACTTCCAAAGCTGCCCATGAAATCACTAAATATTAAGTGTGCTCTTTTTCAGCGGGGAAACAGCTTGGTGAAGAGTGAGTATTTGAGAGACTGGCAGCAAAAACAGATTGTCCCACTAAGGAACAGAGCATCTGGGTCTTGCAACCTTCTCCCTCGTAAGATTTTCTGTAAAAGTAGTAAGATCACTATAAGCAGCTTCAAGTTGCCACAAACTGCTTTATGGAGAGGCAGAGATGAAACTGGAACTCCAGCACAGCAGAAGTGCATGTGAAGGCACCAAAAATTTCATAATCTCAACTGGCCAGCTGATCTGGAAGCTGGTAAGAAATGGTCTGCCTTCCCAGCTTTTGTCTGAGGAAAATGACAAGATATACAGAAAAATATTCCAGAGAGGATGTAGGAGTGATAGTGCACTGTGATATTAGAATGAATGAAGTTGATGAATTTGAAGAAATTTAGGAGAACAGAAATGTAGTTAGAGGGAAGTTGGATTGCCTTGTAAGCAAAAAGGTAAAGCAACTACAGTAGAACCCTGTCAATATGCACTATTATATAGTAGGCTCATTGTGAACTACCAAATATTGCAAGGTAATAGGCAAGGAGTCAAAAGCCAAATATTGTCCATTTATTGTAATGTTTACTTTTATATTCAATCACAGTAGTAAAAACAATTTTGTAAAAGTCATAACAAGACTTTACTATAGCATTTTGATATTGAATTTTTGTCCAGATTTAGAATCAGACCAGAGTTAGCGTTTTCCAGGTTGCAGACTGAAAGATAAATTCTACCATCGCTCTGCCAAGGTTTGTACTTTGTCTTTCTTAGAACAAGTTGAACATAAAGGCCAGGAAACTTTTGCCAGTATGGGTAATGTTGGTTAAGACCGTCATTTTATGCTAGGAGGGTTTTCTGGTGCAGCTATTCTGGCAAACCTTTTCTAATAGCTTAAGGAGGGATAAAAAGCATTTGTTCTGCAAAAGTAGGTTCTGTAATATTGATCATTCAAGTCTTCATCTCACTGCACTCAGAATTTAGCCATTCACGGACTTTCAACTGCATCTCATCCTTCTCACCTAAATAACCAAGCTTACCACTCATCTTTGAGGACTGGCTACAAATAGGGCATAATTACTGAAGAGGTGTACATGTATTCATACTTCTCTCTGAAATGAATGCGCTGTTTCTCTGACTTCAGAAAGGTCTAATTAGTTCTGTCATTTATAACTACTTATTAGAGCATATTCTGATTTTAGAATAGGATAGCTGCTTTTAGTTCTCTATGATGTTTTACAGAATCTTCATTCCCCCCGACACACTTTTTTTTTAAAATAAAGTCTCTACTTGCTCTTTTAAGTCAGTATTTCAAATACTGTCTATTCTCTCAAAAAATACAAACCAATACCACAACACACCCACCTTCTACTAGGAAGTACAACAGGATAGGTTAAGTGTATCAGCTGATGCTAAAGCCAGTTAGCAATAGTGGTGCGGTTTTTAAGTGCTGCCTAAAAATACAGTTTTCTGTAGACCATGCCAAGTTTTTCCCTAGACTTTTACTCCATCTATTTTTTTCTACCTCCCAGTGCTGACTGTTCTTCCCTTCATCTTCTGTTCTTCAAAATCTCAGTTTAATATCCATTTTGTTCTTTCCTTGCCTCACTCATTTTGCACAAACCTTTGAGACAGCATCATTCAGTGCATAGGGCACCTGATTGACAGTAATGACACTGGTGTTGTATACAAGACTGCTACTGACCTGTCGTGACTTTGAACAATTTGCTGCAGATCTGTACAATGATATAAAGGCAAGAGATCTGTAGTTCTCCCAGAACTAGGCAATACAAAAGACATACAATACAAACTCTACTAAACCTGTTTCACATACTGTTTCATGTGTTTTTCTCTTTTCTCTCTCCCCCCACCTCCTTTGAAGCTCTCAGAGTTTGTGTAACAAGTTCCCAAAGTCAAGAGGCCAACTGTGTACATACACCATTTTAGTGGTCATGCTACAGAGGGAGTAGATTTGCCCTCGTAAGTCTGGCAGCACAATCTGTAAAGGTTTCAGAGTAACAGCCGTGTTAGTCTGTATTCGCAAAAAGAAAAGGAGTACTTGTGGCACCTTAGAGACTAACCAATTTATTTGAGCATGAGCTTTCGTGAGCTACAGCTCACTGAGCTGTAGCTCACGAAAGCTCATGCTCAAATAAATTGGTTAGTCTCTAAGGTGCCACAAGTACTCCTTTTCTTTTTACAATTTGTAAAGTGAGACATTTGCACCTATTCTTTTTCACTGTTCATAGCTATTTTTTCAAGATGAGTTCAAAATAATTTGGATATTAAATATTGATATTATGGCAGCACTTAGTGACCAACCATCTCGGGGCCTCATTGAGTTAGGTGCTGTACAAACATACAGAAGATGACAGACCCAAAGAGTTTATGATCTAAGGCCCTGCCCACACAGACACAAACGGTGTATTTTTCAATTGCACCAACTCCAATCTAGGTTATAACACAACAGCAACAGTTCAAGTGATCTTAAAAGGGTGTGAAGAAGGCAGTGATAGAGGGGATGTGAGTGCACGTACCGCTTTTCAATAGTTTTAAAACAGCTTGACCGAAGAGTACCTTTTTCTCCAAATAAGCAGGTCCAAAAACCCCCACGAGGCAACCCCAACCCCCCAAAAATCCCCCACAACAACAACACACACGTCAGGGTGAGGTAGACAAGATAAGTAAAAACAAAAGACGTTTAACTTAAGACTCACGACAGAATTTTTTTTTTTAAATGTATTTGACTAATGGCAGAGTAGTCTGGTGAACAGTTTTAGGGAAGGCACTCCCCACAAAAGGGGCAGCATGGGAGAAGGCAGGACACCGAGGAGGTGTCAAGGCTGGTATCACTGGTGGAACACAGGGGATGGGGGAAATATGGGAGGGAAACATGAAAGGACACAAGAAAGGAGATTATAGTTTTGAGGCTAGGATTTAGTCTGGATATCACAGCTGAACAATTGGTAGCTTATTCCCCATTGAAACATTCCATGCATCTTCTGTACACTCGTGCTACTAGTCAAGGGTATATAAAGGGTGGAGATGCCCCAACACGCCTCAGTTCCTTCACACCTGAAGCATGTATTACCTTTGACTCTCATGTTGAAGAAAAGAATGAGTTGTGGAATGGATACATGCAACACATCTTAAAACAGCAACTGTCACTAGACGGGTACATAATCATTTTCTTTGAGTGCCTGCACATATCCATTCTATTTCAGGTGATTCACAAGCAGTTCCAGAAGGAGGGTATTGGAGTCTACCTGATCAAAGAGTACAAACAGCACTTGCCAAAATTTAACATAATCTTTTGAGACTTGAGAGAGAGCATAATGAGTGGTGAAGATGAACAGGCAACCAAGCTGGAGCGCTACAAATTTCTCTGATGGTTATCTGACCTAAGAAATCAGCCAGTACTGCATGTGGTCTTGCTAAAACTCTTGGAAACAGTGGAACCTTAACAATATAACAAACTGATACAGGAAGATATCCAGAAGCAGATATTCTGAGGGGAGACTGGCTGACCCCTCATCCTGTGAGTAAAGGAGACAAACATCACTCCTGAGGGAATTGTGCGCCACTGCACATAATTCATGTATCCCACAGAATTTTAATTTTTTCCTGCAGAAAATACATTCATCCCAAGAAGTGCTGCAGTTCTGCCTTTCAGCCACTAGAAGCTGCTGTGGCATCAGAACGGCCTGCAGCATGAACACAGCTGGCTGTTCTGGCATCATAGTGGCCCCTGGTGGGCAAAAGGAGGAACTGCAGCACCTCTGGGGCAGAATGGAATTTTCTGTGAGGAAAAAATTGTGTGCGCGCATAGTGTCACAGAATCCTCCCAGGAGTAGCTGTTCATCACAGTACCCAGGGAGCCAGGTTAGGACAGACAGAATGGGGCACACAGGGCTGCTGGAGGCAGGGAGGGGTCAGAGACAGGGGTTCAGAATGGCTAGTGGGATGGGGGAGACCGGGACGGGGGCTCAGAAACTTGTGGGGTGACAGCATTGAGCCAGGGGCTGAATGCAAGGGGGGGGGGGTGCAAGGCCACAAATGGAAGAGGGAGGGGAGCTACAGAGACCCATGGAGATGGGAGGTGCAGGGATATGGGCACATATGCCCGACAATGGGAGAGGCTTGGGGTCAGCCAGGGTCTGCATGTGGGAGGCTCCCCAACAATCCTGCTCCTGCTTCCCCCCCACCCAAAAAAACCCCAACCAAAAAAAAAAAAAACCAAAACCCTGTTCCATACTTCTCCCACCCATACCCAACAATGTTCCAGGTTCACTCCAGGCTCCTTCCCTCTCCCTCATGTCCTCTGCTACCCGACTCCCCCAAGCCTTTGCACTGCTTCCGACAGGTGCAGAAAATACAGTTCTGTAATATAAATTAATTACTCAAAGTTCTGTATTAATACACCTAGTAAGGAATCTAGTTGTTAAAAAAAAAAAAAAAAACCAACCCAAAAATATTTTTTCTCTGTATTGTTACAGACATACTTGCTGACAGATATTTTGAAACAAATTACCACAATAATTAAAACTGGCAAAATAATAGTGTTACAATATGCAGAATTTTAAAATATTGTGTGCAGAATTTTTTGGTGCAGAATTCCCCTAGGAATAAATTGTGGAGACATGCTAAACAGTTTAGTCCTGTCCAGGTTAAATGAACATCCAAACATCCCTATGAACATCCAAAGTATGGAGTTTCTCCTCAGCTTTCCAAAACATTGTCATAAAAGAGGTTGGTAACTGCATAGGTTGATTCACATGGAAATCTGACACCACTTTAGTAAGAAATTTAGGGTGTGGAGAGAGTAGCTTTAACTTTGTACCACACTATAAGGAGGGTCAGCAACTAAAGCTGAAAGTATAGCTACCCTCAGGGCTGAAGTAATTACTACCAGGAATGCTACATTTGTTGAGAGATTAAAAAGGGAGCGCATAACTATAGGCTCAATAAGGGGTTCCATAGAAGCTGATAAAACCAAATTTAGATTTGATGTTGGGGTGGGATCCTTTATAGGTGTGATGAGTCTGTCAATCCTTTCAAGAATCTAACTGTCATAGGTATAGGGGAAAAAAAACAAGTCTTCCGCTGGAGAACAGGGGGCCAGATCTGGCACCTCCCCGATTGTTCAAACAGAACATAGCAGCAGTTTCGTTCATGACTACCTATACCATACACTCTCTGAGGTGGGGAAGAAATACTGGACAGGCCAGATACTCAGTGTTCTCAAACAAGAGAGATCCTGATCTGACCAGAGTCTGAGTTTGGAGGTCCCCTAAATGAGCTTCCTATCTGAGAAATGAATCATCTCTGACAAGAGTCATTGAGGACAGAGTTGAGAAGGAAGGGAAGCGGCAGTGGATCTGCCCTACTCTATACTCCAGGGGGAGCTGTGTGCCAAAAAATTAAAAATTCTGCACACAATATTTTAAAATTCTGTATATTTTATTTGTCAAAACAACACAATATCACCACACCAGTTGCAATTATTTTGGTAATTTATTTCAAAATACCTGTCAGCATGTATGGCTGTAACAACACAGACAACAAAAAAGATTTCCCACCTAGAGTAGAGAGTTAAAGAAACCCCTATAACAACTTAATTCCTGTTTCTCTGTTATGCTTTTGTTGGGTGCCTCAGTCTGGGTCTGTCAGATGCGCCAGCTGAGCACACCTTGGGGGAAACTCTGACTCTCTGATTTCAGACACCCACAAATCCCTCCTTCCAACAGCCCGGCCACCTCCCAGCCCCTCCCAGCCCATACACCCCACCTTTTCCTCTCCTGAGCCCAGCCACAGGACACACACCCCAGCCCAGACACCCGCAATCCCTCCTCCCCAGAGCACAGCCACAGGGCATCCCCAGCCCAGACACTTGGACCCCCTACCTCCCCAAGAGCTCATTGATCCAGAGAGAGAAACAGCCTGATGCTGGGTCTTGGGCTTGTACAGGGTTTCCTGCACACCACCTCCTTCCTTCAGTATGTGCTGAGAACCGCAGTGCCCAGAACCCTCCAAGTCCCCCTGCCCTCCAAGCAGTGTCCTGTATTTGCATGCTGGAGAGCTGGGCAATGCTGGGTCCAGCAGCCCCTAATGGTGGCCAGCAGCTCTGCAGCACCAATTCTGCAGGGAAAAGTAAATTCTGCGCAGAACATTAAATTCTGCATTGCTCAGTGGCACACAATTCCCCCAAGAGTACTATACGCCCTCGGATGGAAGTGCAAGAATTTATAGTGCACAGGTGCAGACCTGCAGACATTGCTCTCAAAAATCTCCAATCAAAAGTGCACAGGCCTACACACACCTAATGAGGAACACCCAAAGGTTTATTTTCCCAAGTTTTTCTCATATACATTCCTCTATATCAGCTGGGGTGTTAAGTAACATATCAAATAAGGAGGGGGAATCAGGAGACATTGAACCAGTTTTAATGTCTCCCCCTGCACAATCAGTTTCCTCTTCAGTTTGTTGCTTTGTGAAAAAGCCACTCAGCAACAGGAAAAATAAGATATTTAAGAATAGGAAAATTATTGTACAGCTTTTAAAAACTTGCAAGGGGATACCAGTGTCAGTTTATTACCTGAAACTACTTTTGACTCTTGAAAAAGTAGTCACTTTTTAAAGTTATGTGCTCAACTTAAGGGGGCACTCATTTTAGGTATAAAATGGGTTAATTAAGGGTAGCATGGGCAACCTTTAGTTTCCCTTGGCTTTTGATTGTTCAAGTTATGTCTCAATAATTGTTTAGTATAGTTTTTTAATTTTATATTTAAAATTTAGTGAGGGACACTGAAGATATTTGTCACCATAGTCTTATGGCTGCCCAAGTTCCTCAATTACTAGCTTTCATAAAAGAATTAAAAATATATTTCATACTATAGTTGTGTGCTGACACTTGGCATCAGTACTGGAGTGTGACAATCATTAATGCAGTCACACTATGTGAGATGGGACTAAAAATGGAGCTGATGCGCAGCTTAAGAAATCTGCATTTCAGAGCTAATCATAATAACCATACAATATCTTGTCCAGGCACCAAAAACAAAACCAAAAACAAACTAATTTGCTCTGATTAAGTTAGAAGCCTTTTTCAAACTGAAGAGTAGAGTAATGGGAAGGAGATACGGAACTTCCAGATTTAAAATACTGTTTCTGGCCTGGAATAAAAGTTAGGAGGAAGTAGTTTTACCCACTCGTTAGTGAAGCAGAAAATGCCTAGGAACAGCTCAGTGGATTGGCAATGAGTAGGTCATTGATCTTAAGGATTTTCTACAGTGCCCATCGCTGTGTTAGATAATCAGCTCTAAATCACCAGTTCAAATCCTGCATTTTTGGGAAAACTGCATTACTGTAGTTTTGTGAATAGAGGTTGTACTTCAATTGCCAGGGTTATTAACCTAATGTTTTCTACAGATTTCACATCCACCTATTAAAGAACTCATAAATAACCAATACATCTAAATTTTTCCCTACCAGAAAGCCCCATGACTTTCTCCAAGTCTAATTATCCCAAACAATGAAAATCTAGGTTTAAAAAGGTGCCTCTCAGAGAAATGCTACTCAAGACTGACAGATGAAGGTCTTTAAATACAAGACTTCCAAAAATGGTGTTAAGTTTCTGTATATTAATATCAGAAGCCACTATTCTGGTGGACTGGGCTCAATGAAGATTTAAGATCAATGAATGCTTGCTGAAGTGCAAACTAGCCTCAAAGCCTTGTCTACATGAGACAGTTGCACTGTTTTAACTAACAGTGTTATTTAGAACGGATTTATTTCAATGACTGCAAAAAGAAAAGGAGTACTTGTGGCACCTTAGAGACTAACAAATTTATGCGAGCATAAGCTTTCGTGAGCTACAGCTCACTTCATCAGATGCATGCAGTGGAAAATATAGTTGGGAGATTTTATATACACAGAGAACATGAAACAATGGGTGTTACCATACACACTGTAAGGAGAGTAATCAGGAAAGGTGAGCTATTACCAGCAGGAGAGCTGTGGGGGGAAGAAACCTTTTGTAGTGATAATCAAGGTGGGCCATTTCCAGCAGTTGACAAGAACATCTGAGGAACAGTGTAGGGGGCGGGGAGGGAATAAACATGGGGAAATAGTTTTACTTTATGTAATGACACATCCACTCCCAGTCTTTATTCAAGCCTAAGTTAATTGTATCCAGTTTGCAAATTAATTCTAATTCAGCAGTCTCTCGTTGGAGTCTGTTTCTGAAGTTTTTTTTGTTGAAGAAGAATTGCCACTTCTAGGTCTGTAATCGAGTGACCAAAGAGATTGAAGTGTTCTCCAACTGGTTTTTGAATGTTATAATTCTGGACGTCTGATTTGTATCCATTTATTCTTTTACGTAGAGACTGTCCAGTTTGGCCAATGTTCATGGCAGAGGGGCATTGCTGGCACATATCACACTAGTAGATGTGCAGGTGAATGAGCCTCTGATAGTGTGGCTGATGTGATTAGGCCCTATGATGGTGTCCCCTGAATAGATATGTGGACACGGTTGGCAACGGGCTTTGTTGCAAGGATAGGTTCCTGGGTTAGTGGTTCTGTTGTGTGGTGTGTGGTTGCTGGTGAGTATTCGCTTCAGGTTGGGGGGCTGTCTGTAGGCAAGGACTGGCCTGTCTCCCAAGATCTGTGAGAGTGATGGGTCATCCTTTAGGATAGGTTGTAGATCCTTGATAATGCGTTGGAGAGGTTTTAGTTGGGGGCTGAAGGTGATGGCTAGTGGCGTTCTGTTATTTTCTTTGTTGGGCCTGTCCTGTAGTAGGTAACTTCTGGGTACTCTTCTGGCTCTGTCAATCTGTTTCTTCACTTCAGCAGATGGGTATTGTAGTTGTAAGAACGCTTGATAGAGAGCTTGTAGATGTTTGTCTCTGTCTGAGGGGTTGGAGCAAATGCGGTTGTATCATAGAGCTTGGCTGTAGACGATGGATCGTGTGGTGTGGTCTGGATGAAAGCTGGAGGCATGTAGGTAGGAATAGCGGTCAGTAGGTTTCCGGTATAGGGTGGTGTTTTTGTGACCATCGCTTATTAGGACCGTAGTGTCCAGGAAGTGCATCTCTTGTGTGGACTGGTCCAGGCTGAGGTTGATGGTGGGATGGAAATTGTTGAAATCATGGTGGAATTCCTCAAAGGCTTCTTTTCCATGGGTCCAGATGATGAAGATGTCATCAATGTAGTGCGAGTAGGGGCATTTGGGGACGAGAGCTGAGGAAGCGTTGTTCTAAGTCAGCCATAAAAATGTTGGCATATTGTGGGGCCATGCGAGTACCCATAGCAGTGCCGCTGATTTGAAGGTATATATTGTCCCCAAATGTGAAATAGTTATGGGTGAGGACAATGTCACAAAGTTCAGCCACCAGGTTTGCCGTGACATTATTGGGGATACTGTTCCTGACGGCTTGTAGTCCATCTTTGTGTGGAATGTTGGTGTAGAGGGCTTCTACATCCATAGTGGCCAGGATGGCGTTTTCAGGAAGATCACCAATGGCTTGTAGTTTCCTCGGGAAGTCAGTGGTGTCTCGAAGATAGCTGGGAGTGCTGGTAGCGTGGGGCCTGAGGAGGGAGTCTACACAGCCAGACAATCCTGCTGTCAGAGTGCCAATGCCTGAGATGATGGGGCGCCCAGGATTTCCAGGTTTATGGATCTTGGGTAGCAGATAGAATACCCCTGGTCGGGGTTCCAGGGGTGTGTTTGTGCAGGTTTGTTCTTGTGCAAATCCTGTCGTTTCTTTTGGTAACCCTCAGTGGGATCAGAGGGTAATGGCTTGTAGAAAGTGGTGTTGGAGAGCTGCCTAGCAGCCTCTTGTTCATATTCCGACCTATTCATGATGACAGCACCTCCTCTGTCAGCCTTTTTGATTATGATGTCAGAGTTGTTTCTGAGGCTGTGGATGGCATTGTGTTCTGCCTGGCTGAGGTTATGGGGCAAGTGATGCTGCTTTTCCACAATTTCAGTCCGTGCACGTCGGCGGAAGCACTCTCTGTAGAAGTCCAGTCTGTTGTTTCGACCTTCAGGAGGAGTCCACCCAGAATCCTTCTTTTTGTAGTCTTGGCAGGAAGGTCCCTGTGGGTTAGTATGTTGTTCAGAGGTGTGTTGGAAATATTCCTTGAGACGTCGAAAATAGGATTCTAGGTCACCACAGAACTGTATCACGTTCGTGGGGGTGGAGGGACAGAAGGAGAGGCCCCGAGATAGCCCAGCAGAAGAATCTGTCCTAAAAGTATAGTTGGATAGATTAACAATATTGCTGGGTCGGTTAAGGGAACCACTGTTGTGGCCCCTTGTGGCATGTAGTAGTTTAGATAGTTTAGTGTCCTTTTTCTTTTGTAGAAAAGCAAAGTGTGTGTTGTAAATGGCTTGTCTAGTTTTTGTAAAGTCCAGTCACGAGGAAGTTTGTGTGGAAGGTTGTTTTTTTTAAATAAGAGTATCCAGTTTTGACAGCTCATACTTAATCTTTCCCTGTTTGCTGTAGAGGATGTTTGTCAGGTGGTTCCGCAGTTTCTTTGAGAGCGTGTGGCACAAGCTGTCAGCATCGTCTGTGTGGTATGTAGATTGTAATGGATTTTTTACCTTCAGTCCTTCTGGTATGATGTCCATCTGTTTGCATTTGGAAAGGAAGATGATGTCTGTCTGTATCTGTACGAGTTTTTTCATGAAGTTGATAGATTTCCACTCCATACGGCTAAATTCAGTGCCTTGCATAATGACAGGTTTCAGAGTAGCAGCCGTGTTAGTCTGTATTCACAAAAAGAAAAGGAGTACTTGTGGCACCTTAGAGACTAACAAATTTATTTGAGCATAAGCTTTCGTGAGCTACAGCTCACTTCATCGGATGCATTCAGTGGAAAATACAGTGGGGAGATTTATATACATACAGAATATGTGAACACTTCAATCTCTTTGGTCACTTGATTACAGACCTAAAAGTGGCAATTCTTCAACAACAACAAAAAAAAAACTTCAAAAACAGACTCCAATGAGAGACTGCTGAATTGGAATTAATTTGCAAACTGGATACAATTAACTTAGGCTTGAATAAAGACTGGGAGTGGATGGGTCATTACACAAAGTAAAACTATTTCCCCATGTTTATTCCCCCCCAGTTCCTCAGACGTTCTTGCCAACTGCTGGAAATGGCCCACCTTGATTATCACTATGAAAGGGTCCCCCCCCCCGGTAATAGCTCACCTTACCTGATCACTCTCCTGACAGTGTGTATGGTAACACCCATTGTTTCATGTTCTCTGTGTATATAAATCTGCCCACTGTATTTTCCACTGAATGCATCTGATGAAGTGAGAGGTAGCTCACGAAAGCTTATGCTCACATAAATTTGTTAGTCTCTAAGGTGCCACAAGTACTCCTTTTCTTTTTGTGGATACAGACTAACACGGCTGCTATTCTGAAACCTTTAAACTACTGGAAATTCTTTTATAGATAGGCACCTATTTTGGTTTAGATTAGACTGAGGTCCGCTAGGACAGTGGTCTTCAAACTGTGGGTCACGACTCAGTACTGGGTCGCAGAATGTAAGGTACTGGGTCACGACAGCTCTGGTCAGCACCGCCCACCAGGCAGTTAAAAGTCCCGTCAGCAGTGCTGCCCGGCTAAGGCAGGCTAGTCCCTACCTGTTCAGACACCGTGCTGTGCCCTGGAAGCGGCCAGCAGGTCTGGCTTGTAGACTGGGGCACGCATGGGGCTCCGCACTCCCATTAGCCAGGGTGGCATGGAGCCGCCTTCAGACCTCGGCCTAGGAGCTGGACCTGCTGCTGACTGCTTCCAGAGCACAGAGCAGTCCGCAGTGTCAGGACAGGTTGGAAGTTTGCCTCTGCACCCCACCTCTGCACCACTGACCGGGAGCCACCAGAGGTAAGCCCATGCCCCAACCCCCTGGCCCAGCACTGAAGCCTCCCTCCAAAACCGGGAGCCCCTTCCTGTACCCTAAACCCCGCATCCCCGGCCCCACCCCAAAGCCTGCATCCCCAGCCCAGAGCCCTTACCCCCTCCCGCACCCCAACCCCCTGCTCCTGCCCAGAGCCCCCTCCCACACCCTGAACCTCTCATTCATGGCCCCACCCTGTAGTCCTCACCCAACCCTGAGCCCCTTCCACACCCCAAACCCCTCATCCCCAGCTCCATTGGGTCGCAGATATCAACAATTTTCTTCAACTGGGTCACCAGAAAAAAAAAGTTTGAAAACCACTGTGCTAGGAGACCATTTACACTAGCCCAAAATGAGCCACTCTAACTAAAGTGTGACTTTTTAAAAGTGATTTCATTAAACCAATGGGAATCCCTGTGTAGACATTCTTATTTTGGTTTAACCAATGCAGCTCTCTCATGTAGGCAAGCACTCACTAAGACGGACAAGAAGTGTCCTATCCTTAATGGAACAAGGAAAGTCAGTCTTAAAATGTAAGCTGAAAGGGTGTTTTATTTTGCTTCCTCCCCACTGCACCCCTCGCTTCTTTATGTACAAGAAGCTCCTGAAAGGTTTTTGTATTGTTTTAAAGAAAGATTTTTAATCTTAATGATACAAGGAATGTCAAATTTGATCATCTCTGGTTTTGCTGGTGAACTTGGGGATTCTAGAGATGTTTATGTTCTCTGACACTCTTAACTGAAGGGACAATGTTGAGTTATTAACAAAGATATGCTTTGTTCTCAAGTGCTGATTTGGCACAGAGAATTAACAAAACAAATGTTTAAGCCAGCATTTAAAAATTTTCTTATCTCAACTGTTCAACTTCCAGGATCAAGATATCTTAATTTCACTAGTTCTCTCCACTTACCACATAGTCTTCCAGAGTAGAAGAGTCATTAATTTCTGATGTTAAGGGAGAAGAATGGGAAGTTTTCAGGCCTTCTTTGTACATCATACAGAACAACTGGCACAGGCCTATTTCTCCCCCTCTTTGTGGGTTACCTTTAACACGCACAAAGTTCTGTCTAGACATGGACTTTCAAAAAGGCCATTAGATAGTATTAAGTAGAAACAAAGACATTTCTGTCTAAAAATTTACCTTCTATTATTACTTGTAACATTTAAACTTAATCTTTCAGTGGAATTAGCATACCTATTTCTACATTTTTCCCCGACTTTGTGCATGACAGCGTTTTCTGTCTAGTCACTATCACTGTTTCTCCATGTATACAGCATTTCTCTTGCAGTTTGAGAGTCTTTCACACAGAAAAGAAAGATATTTTAATGACCGTGAAGTGTTGTGTAATTTGTATATTTTTACAGGCATAACACTTAATAGGATGACCCAGAGGCAGGGTAAAATGCAAAGCTACCTTTAAATAACTTTACAAACAAACTCCAGTTAGCTTCAAGTGCCCCTTTAAACACAGCAAGGGAGGAGAACCTATAGAGGTATAGTGAGATATGATCACTAAAGCTTTTATTCTGAGCATTTTTTTGTGAAGTCGGACTCCAGGATTTCATTAATCTATTCTCTATGCGACTGAAGAAAACCAGTTGAATCCCTCAGAGTATGTCTCCCTAGGCATTGCTATCCTACTTTTACCTTAAAGTCATACTATTCCAGCAGCAGACGGGGGCGGGGGGGGGGGGAGAAGAGGGATAGAGGGGGACAAGGATAAATGTAAAGAGAAAGTTCAATAAAAAAAAAAATCTAATGTTGCAAATTTGCTTGGCAACTCAAATCTCTTCTTGCCTTCTTTCTTTCTTCATCAGTGCAAACTTAGCAACAGCACAGGCTGATCAGATGCAGACCGAAAAGCATAGGTCAAGGGAATGATAGCAATACTAAAATTCTGCTGTTTTGATGGGTGTTTCAACAGCGTCAGGGGTAATGAGTCATAGTACACAGAAATCAGGGTAACATGGACCTCATTTAAATGGTGCATGTGAGAAAAGTTATTTTGTCTTTAAACAGACTTATTTACAGTTGCAAGCCTGCACAAAAGAAAATTGCCCTTGGCCAGATTTAGAGGTGATATTTAAAGGTAGCACAAATTAAACTCCCATAGACCCAAATAATCCCTGTTACTCCTGCGGGAATTCTGCATCACTGCATACGCCCCGAATTCATGTGTCCCCCCCCCCCCCCGCCCCGAATTCTTTTCCCTGCAGAAAATACATTATGCCAGAGAGGTGTGAAAGGCATAACTGCAGCACATCAGGGGCTGCTGTAGCACCAGAACAGCAGGAACTTTATTTCTGTATTGTAGATTCAATGAATTATTACTCAGAGTTCTGTACTAATATGCCTAGTAAGGAATCTATTTGTCAAAAAACATTTTTTCCTGAATCTTTGTTGTCTGTATTGTTACAGACATACTTACTGAAAGGTATTTTGAAATAAATTACCAAAATAACTGAAACTGGCATGATTATATTGTGTTATTTTGACAAATACAATGCAGAATTTTAGACTATTGTGTGCAGAATTTTTAATTTTTTGGCACAGAATTCCTCCAGGAGTACACCGTGCAAAGAAGTCTAAGTCCATGTACCAAGAATTGAAGGGGGTGGGAAGAATCCCCAAAGGAACATTTCTGCATTTAGTTTCTACTGTACTATTCAACCTTAAATCCCAAAATCAAATGCTAAACTTTTAAAGAGACAAGACCCAGGTCTTGTCTACACTGGGAAAGAGGCATCATATTAGGAGATGTTTTAACACGAGTTACAGATACAGTTTTTCTCTTAGTGTAGAGGACACGTTTACAAATGTTAGCTGCCGTTCTCCCAGCACCTACCCTCTGAAAATTCAAGGCGGTTTTTTTTTGGCATAGGATCCTTCCACATTAAAGAGTCCTTTCTCAACAAATATCCCTAACAAAACGCCCCACTCACAAGCGTCAACCTCCACCACATCCTCCTGCTCCAAGTGTTTAGTCGATAGATCCTCTCTCCGGTGGCCTCTGAAGCTCAATGGACCTGAGCTGGTTTGGACCAGTGGAGGGTGAGGAAAGGAGTTTGGTTTCAAAGCTGAGGGCCCTCTGCAGAGAACTGTCAACCCCTGCAATTCCCCTCCCCCCCCCCCCCCCGGCAAAGTCTTAAAATCAAGGGATATCCATTTTGAAGTGTCTATGCAGATCACAACTGCAGTAGTATGGCAGAGAGAGGGAATCCCTCAGGTAGACAGATCCCACGCTATTAGAGCTTTGTAAGTGAAAAAAACCAACATCTTAAAGTCAGCCCAGTGACCATGGATGGATAGTGCAAATCAAGCACCACAGGCACTGTGAGCTCCTACCAGGAAACACTACTTACCAAAGAGGCAGGTGTTTTCTGTGCCACTTTAAGCTTTCTGATTGATCTGAAGTGAAGTCCCACAGAGAGTGCATTAAAGTAATCCAGTTTTAAGGTAACAAAAGCACAAATCACTAGTCTACACCGGATTAACTCATGATTTTCCAATTTTTAAAAAAAATGATTATGCTGGTCCAAAATGCATCAGAGCAATTTTAAAACTCAAGGGAGTTTGTGAGAGAAGTACAGGTGGGGCCCAATAGCACTTCCTTTTAAGATTGCCCAACACTTCCCATTATAAAGCAGTTTTCAGCTGCTTATAATGTTGCCAAGCTAACCATTTGGGCTGAAGTTTTCTATACTGGATGCAAGGCTGTTTTTTTGTTGTTGTTGGTTTGTTGCGGGGGAATTTCAGCCAAAATTGTTCAGCTGTTTCCAAAAATAAGGCTAGGGCAAGAGAGATCATATTTTTCCACATATTAAAAAAATAAATAAATAAAAAAATTAAAAAAATCTAACAGCTTCACTGAGAATCTCTGGCACCCCAGAGAAGGGTCTTGAAATTTGGCAGGTGGCTGGTTGCCTGTGTGTCAGCCTGTGGAAGTCAGCCCAAATTTGGCAGAGTTGTAAACCTCTGAAAAACTAATTTGCATATGCACTGTAGAGATTTTACAAGAGTGTTGTAGTTAGATTCCCTAAAGATTCCATCTGCACTAGGCATGCTCCAGCCTTGGGCTAAGAAGGACTTTCTCTGCAAAGGAAGAAGGGACAGAGACAGGTCTGATAAGATAGGTTGTAGAGGCAGAGAGATTGGGACAAGGAGCTGAGGAAGGGAGGGAAGGCAAGAGGCAGGCCTTCTGTCTTATTCACAGCACAGCATGGAAGGTACTCAATGAGCCACTCTTCAATATTTTGTTTGATCCTCACTGTTCAGCGTGTGGCCGTGCCTTCTTTACAGCACACTATTCAAACCCTTCTCTGAAGGCAAAATTATTAATTTCCTCATGGGCTTTTCTGGGGTGTTCATCAAGTATTGGAGTGCTTCATTAACATTAATTAATATATCTTATCAACCCCTCATCTCATAGCAGTGTTGTACTTATCCCCATTTTACAGATGGTGAGCTGAGACAGATTAAGATCAAAAGTATCCACTAATTTTGGGTGCCCAACCTGAGGCACTTGGGACCTAATTTTTCAGAGAACGTAACTTTATATAGCACTTTGTATGCTCAAAGCACAATTCCTACTGACTTCAACTGCTGCTTTGAGTTCTGGGATCTGATTTGCAGAAGTGCTGAGAACACCATAAAATGAGGAACATCCAATTAGTGACCACCTCTGAAAGGGTGATTGAAGGGACTTGCCTGGCATAACATAGCAACTACCTTGATACTGCCACAGAGAATCCAATTCCCCAGGGTAGCACATTCAACTACCTTAATTATGAGACCTTCCTTTCTCTTTCATAATCCCCTGCCTCCCTATCTACCAACTTCTGCAACAAATGAAGCAGGGGCCCTTCAGATAGATTCCATCACTATACCACCCCGATGCATCCTCAGAGCAGGTCTATCCTGTGCACTGAATGAGTCAGGAGTCCGGGGGGAGAACAGTATGATCATGGAATTAGAGAGTATATCATAATACATACACACAAGGAGGCCAAATTAAGGTTGCACAGGCAACTGTAACTCTGCCTTTTCCAAACTTTTGAATGCTTGACTCTATCTTAATGTAGTTTTGTGCAATGAGTCAATAACCTATAATATTCATTTTGTTGCCACCTTTCCTATAACAGTATTACAGCCTCCCCCAACAACTGAAGTGGGTTATTACAACATGAGCCAAGTTAAAGCATTATGAGCAGAGACGTGAAAAAGGGATGACAGTTAGTGGTGAAAGGTTAACAGACAGATTTAAGGAAGAACTTGTGGGAGAGGAGAGGTTGTTTGGCATACTACAGGCTGTATGTAGGAGGCTACTCCATGCATAGGAAACACCATGAAAGAGATATAGTCACAGAAAATAGACAAGAGGGTGTCATCAAAAGGGAAGAAGAAATTGGGAGAACATAGTGCAAGAGGTGGGTGTGTAGGAAAGGAAACAGGAGATACAGCTGGGCAACACTGAGCAGCTTTGGTGGGAAGATTAGAAATGCAAATTGTATAGTGCCAACTCTTTAGACACACATAAAACTTCCTAAAAACTTAAGTGTCAGGGTCTAAAAGGTTTCATATTGATCCACAATAATCAGTAATGGACAAGCTCAGTGATCCTACAGCAGTTGCAAGCATTACCATACAACAAACATGGGTTCAACTTCTAAATCTGGGCACTCACTTCCTAGGCTAGAAGTGCTGTGGACAAAGCATATTTAGCTCCTGGGCCATGTATTGTTCTGCAGAAACCCTGTTGGACAGTCTAGAAAGAGAATCCCTTCCAACTTGTTGGAATGGAAGGCCAGTCACTGTAACACTGTGTTGATCTGGACTCGATAGCAATATAGTTCTGTCTAAGCTTAGAGCCTAGTTATAAGATTAAAAACCACCATTCCAGTGTTCATTCTGGGCTGCACAAGTGCATCATGAGCATTCACTGTAGTGTTGAAGTACAGACAAAGCTCCATGTCAGCACAAAAGCTTTTTTTTTTTTTTTTTTTTAAAGTGAATCTGAAGCAGTCAATGAAAGACACCTGAATATACTAAAGATGTAATAGTTCAAAGGAGAAGGTTGAAAGAGACCTGACCCGAAGTAGGAAGAGTTAACCCAAGATTTTCTTTAAATGGCTCTTTTTTGCCACCATATAGGCCAAGAGATCTATTGAATTTAGTTTTGAAAATATAACTATATTATGCCTATATTTTCAAGGATGACTAATGATTTTGAACCTAAGACACCTTAAAGGGGCCAGATTGTTCAAAGATGGGTGTCCAGCACTTTCTAAGAAGGCAGGGCCTTCTTTAAGTTTCTCAAATTGGATGCCAAAAAACAAAACTAAAAACACACTCATTACCTTTGAAAATTTAGACCTTATTAGACTTTTCTGATAAGAATCACCCTGTTGGCTTAAGGTGACTACTGACAGTTAGCCCTGAGTTTCTTCTCCCTCACTATACCCTTCCATTATGGTCTTCCTTCCACCACACCTTTAGTATGAGCCCCACATGACAAAAATTTGTTCCTAGCCTTTAATCTGGGATGAGATAACCTGGAAAAAACAACTGCAGCTTTTTGTATACTCAGTGCTGCCACTTTATTTTCTTTAAATTGTGCTGGTGGATAAGATGGTAAAGAGATGGCCGTGAGCCAACACTGCAGCAGAACCAGTTACCCAAGGTACAGTTACAATGCTGAACCAACCAAATTACTACAGCTGACAGGTATATGGTTGATATCTGTGATGGAAATACTGAAACTAAGGTAACTTCTGTAGCCTAACGGAATTTTAGAGACAGGGGGTGAAGAAAATTCAGATTAGATTAGTGTCATGGTATCGTTTCAACCAATAACACTAACAGTTATTTTAAAAGGAAAAAAAAAAAGTCTAGATCTCAGACATTTCCATCTGTAACAAAATGAAGCTACCCAGTGACTCAAAATGTGATGGTAAAAATCTGAAGTTTTTCTGTTAAATACACAAAAACAAATTCCTTCTACTAGCTCTTCCCCAGCCTCCTCCCTCCCCCGCCTTTGCAAAAAAACAAAAATAAACCCCAGACCTACTATCGCTTGACACTGATCCCATACAGAAAGCAGCTGAGGAGCAGCGTATTTATTCTTTTCTTTTTGAGCAGCTATGCAATTCATGATCTGTCCTGAAGTTTCACAAGTCAACCCAAAATTGTATGTGAAACAAACCAAGGAATCCACTTTGATGTAACAGCAGGTGTGTGTGTGTTTATTATTAGGTACATGCACACATCAGCTTTGTCACATTTTTGACAGTAACAAGGAACTGGTTGTCCCTGCCTCCCAAAAAAGTAACAGTATGAAAGATAAGAAAATCTACTTCAGTGGTCTCATTTCCAATCCCTGCTAGAAGGGCACTGATCTTAACTAGTTAAAAATGTTTTAATTCAACGTCCATTTTCTGAGAGAGAAATCAGCATTTAAACAGCATGTCCTGAGCTTTCTAGTAAACAACTCTTTTATTAATAATTAAAAGTTTCTTTGTTCTCTTACTGATGTTTAGAAGGGTCTTTTGGGCAGATCCAAGCAAACTAAACATATTTTGGCCCACCTCTTTCTTCCTCTCCTTCCCTTCTATGTATATATTGATGTGCTGGCTATCCTGTTTAAGCTCCACTGCAGCTAATACTAGTAAACACTCTCTTGAAAAGACTGAGTAAGAGCATTCAATACAAGAATTATGGCATCATTCTATTGCAAAAGACAGGATCTGCAACTGACCAACAAAGTGAAACAATAAAGAGAGTCCAGTCAAATGTCCAAAGTGAACAAGCGAGGAGGAGGGGGCGGCGGGAGTAGAGCAGGGGAAAAGGGTAGGGAGAAGGAAGAACAAACATTTCTCTCTCAGGGATAGGTATCTTATGTGTTAATTGTAACACTAGTAGGTACAAAATTTCCAGATACAAGTGTGATGTTTTTGAGTCCGTGTCCTGTCCATTTTACTTACAGACCATCCCTTCTGAGAAACCAGATTCTGCAAAGCAACATACCGTCGCATGAGACAAAATGCAGTTAAAAGAAAGGTTTGTGTTCTAAGCAGCATTTCACTTCCCCCCACCCTTCAGTTTAAACAATTAGTTTCAAATAATGTGAATTAAATTTCCTTTAAATTAAAATGCCAGTTAAATTCTCTCTCATTTGTGTAGGCTTTCAAGAGAATCACAAGCCAGATCCATTCTGGAATAAGACTATTTTGAGGCCTTGTTTCTGATGGTTACTTTCTATTAAACATTCGGTTCCAAAGGAACTGTTGCATAATTTGATATACCAGACAGTTACCTGTTGGTGGACATACTGTTGGGGAAGCTAGCCGTATGTGAAACACAAAGCTAGATCAATAATAGCAGCAGCTAGAAAACAAGTTTTTAATTAAAACACGTCATTTTATAGATTATAGAGAGAGGGCTTGAAATGTGACAAGACAGAACCCCAAATATGATAAAACTGCATCCACAGCGTGAAATCTAATCACATTCTTGAAGGCCTTTTGTTTCTGAACCACCTTACCACTCAGTACGTCTCATCTACCAAATAACCAGAAAATTTTCTCTCCTCCTTTCCCTAACATTAGCACAACTTCAATCATAGCAACAAGAGCAAGACTGAGGTCAAAAATATATGCACTGTGAACATTTCCATCTGCATCCCACTGTCTTTGGGCTTCTCTACGTATTGACTTCACATATGAAGACATATTGTGACAATGAAATAAGTTTTGCTCTAATGTATGGGCTGTTAGTTTTATCAAAATTGTCTCCACTGAACATACCCCTATTTTATGTAAGTAGCATTCTTAATGCCCATGTTTTGATCACTATCCTTCCAGCCAAATGCTAGGTAGATTCCCTACGAAGACAGCAAATGCCTCTGATTGGGGCCAGGGTTTGCTATTAAGTGTACTGTCCACCAATGGAGGAACATGCTGCCTCTGACAAATTCCAAAACCAATATACAACAAATTAAAACAAAGCAAAACTCTCAAACTTATATACCAACTCAAAAGAACAGCCACATACATAACTTCAGTTTGATGGAGGAAAAATAACATTCCAAGAAATACCACAATAGAACAGAAGTTTGCAAATAGTGAGAATGATTGAATTCATGTCTTATAATCTGACATGTGCACTGGAAAATAAATTATTCTATCACAGTAATCTGTACTATCTTGTGTAAATGAGTTTTTGTTTAGACCGGACATCCACCTCAGGATATTATGATATACTATTAAAAAGAAAAGGAGTACTTGTGGCACCTTAGAGCCTAACAAATTTATTAGAGCATAAGCTTTCGTGAGCTACAGCTCACTTCATCGGAAACTACTACATGCCACAAGGGGCCACAACAGTGGTTCCCTTAACCCGCCCAGCAATATTGTTAATCTATCCAACTATACTCTTATCCCAGCAGAAGAATCTGTCCTTGTTACTCTGACTACTATTAAAGTAGACAGTAAACAAACAAAGGTGATTTATTTACATTTCCCCAAAACTGAATGTTTGTAGCAGATCAATAAGACAAGTTTAGGACAGACTCTGCATGTCATGGTTTAACTCTCCAACCTGAAGATAAGAGGAAGTCAATCAAGTACATGAAAGGTACAGATCTGGTCAGAAATTATTGATATTAAATTGGGGAAGGATAGTACAAATTAGAGACTGAATTCCTTACATCCAACATTCATGTTAAATAAATCATACTGAAGCTGCAGATTTTATTGTTCTTGTGAGGCTTCACCAAGACAAAAAAAGGCATGAGTCCATTTGACTGGCCTACCTTTGCTTTAAAAGTTATAGAGCAAAAAGCTCTTAGACAAGCAGTCAAGTCAGTAGGACGCAAAAAAAACCTTTAAAAGTCATAAAAGAATTTAAAATGAGGTTTGTGGTTAATCACATGCAACAGCAATATCAACTACAGAAAGGAACAGCTATCAAAAAGAACCATTTTTTTTTTTTTTACTATAAATGACTCAGCCTATTATTTTCAAAGTTTTAAAAGATATATTACTTCATGTTCTGCAAATAAAAAGCCTATGAAGTTTTAGCGACTTTAAAATATTAAACATGAAAATTAGATTTCTATGGCCATTCACTATGAAAGGGCCATCATGTCTAAAAACTACTACCTTAAGTTTTCAACACAGTCCCCTTCAAAAAGGCACAAGCTTATAGATCTGCTCAAAATATGGAAGAGAATAAACTCCTTTACAAACAGTGTAGTGCCTGCAAGACATGTAAATAAGTCAGAGGCTCCAATCCTACCTGAGTTAACTATTTGTCAGTCATCTAATTAGGAGCTAAATAGGAAGCAACATCAAAGAAAAGCTGGCAGAGATAAGTCTGTTCTGTGAACACTGACTTTTTCTAATACTTGCCCCCATCTGGTACAATATTCCCAATTTTGTCATCTAGAGGTCAACGTCTACGGTACATGTTATCACCAGGATATACAACAGTTCTTAAAAGCAAAAAAACCAACCCACGGGTGTCCAGGTTTTCATCCTCCTCCGCCCCACATACAGAACTGGGCCCAGCGATAACTGGAAAAACAGATCAAGGAAGGGCGACGAAGGATCCCACCACAGGAGAGGGTGACGAACAGCGGCACTGGCTCGCCTGAGTGGCCATCTGCTGTGAAGCGCCCAGCGTGCGAACGGAACACTCGGGACGGGTCCCCACGCAGCGATCGCCCCACGCCCCGCACGAGCTGGGCCGAGTCTGGGGCAGGGGCGGCTGTAACCCAGCGACCCGCCTCGCCCCTTTCCAAGGGCACAGGCAGCAGGGTGCGGGACAGCCCCCGGCGGGCGGGCGGGCGCGCGCGTCGCCGGGGAGACCCGACTGTCTCGGCTGCCCGCCCCCCCCGGGGGATGCTGGCGTCTCCGTCCGGCCCCCCGAGCAGCAGGGCCAGGAGCGAGCCCCGGAGCCTGCAGCGGGCAGCGATGCCCGGAGCTAGGGGAGTGTCTGTCCGTCAGTCGCTGCTCCGCGGCAGGCGCCTCCGACTTACCTTCATCGTCGAGCTCTAGTTTCTCCAGCATCCCTTCAGAGGCGGCCGGGGGCTGAGGAGAAGCCGGAGCCGCCGCAGCTGCCGCCGCCGCCGCCTGCGGAAGGGGGAAAACGGAGAAGGGGATCAGCATCCAGGCGCGGACCTACCGGACCCGCGGCGGCATCGGACGCAGCCCGGCGTGGCAGAGGCTGAGCCGGTCTGACGGAGGGGAGTAGCTGCCGGGCGGACGTGGACGGCGGCTGCTAGCCCGAGTCCGTATGGGGATGAGGCAGGGGGTCACCCTCCAGCCTGACGGGGCTCGATTTGTGCCGTCTCCTACACGCACTGGGGGAGGGGAGGAGGCGGGACCTCCCCCCCCGCACCCCCACCCCCACCCCCGGCGGCTGCTCCCAGCCCATTAACCCTTTACAGCCAGGCCGGGTAGGACTCTGTCCTTTGGAGAGGCCGCTGGCCTGTGACGTGGGAGGTCTCGCGTCTCCTCAGCATCCTTCAAGTCAGCGAGCTGCCGTTTACGTCCGTTAGATTCCACAGGCAGCCAAAAGAACCTTTCGGTGAGAAAGTTCCACCCCTTCCTCCTCACGGTCCCCCTTTCTGGGGCCTGACTGGGATTTGGAACATCCCGTTTTGCAGCAATCAAGCAGGCTGCTCTACACAGGAGGGAAGGTAACTACCATTCACACAGAGAGCGGGGGGGAGGAGGAGGAGAGACCGGTGGTTGTGCTATTGCTACCCGCACCCCGGGTCAAGCCATCCACCTTTCCCTGTCCAGCCTGCAAGGCGAGGGCGGGCTGTTAAAGCCGCCTGCCATTCTTCCCAGGGTCGGGGTAAGGTAACCTGCCAGGAGGAAGCCCTTCCCCCGACAGCCGGTGTTGGTAGTGTCCGATATATTTACCTGCTAAGGCGGCCGTGAGCAGCCAGTCCCACCGCTGTCTAGCGGGGGATGCTGGATCCCACCTCCCCACTGCCAAGGGTGGGCCACCTTCACGAGGCATGTCTTTCTCAGGCTGTCGTGCAGACCAGCCCCCACTACAGTCCCTGCCCTCCCAGGCGTGTCACAGGTCCTGGTGTGCCTGGAGACCCCATCCTCCACCTCCCACAACATGCCTCCCACACCCACTGTAGGCCCAGCCTCCCAGGACAGCGAGGGTCCCAGCCTGGCTGTGGCACTGTGAGACACACAAGAGTCAGACCCCAGCATTACAGCAGGCCCACAACATTCAGCAAGTCCCAGCATGCAGTGGTCCAGCTTGATGCCAGGGGGCCTGGTTACACTGCATGTCAGACTGTTGTCTGTGCAGGCCCCATTTCTCTGAAGCAAAGATAAAGATGAGTGTCATCTGTCCTACTCTGTACTCATGAGACAGAGATGCTGTGGTAAATGAAGCTGTAAGGAGTGTGGGGACCGGATTTTGGACAGATGGAACAAGTGGAGTAGTCTTCATGCTCCTGGTAAGTTACTGTACTGTTGGACAAAGTTGGGACAGCCCATTCTAAAGTGATCATTCCATTTTCTTTATTAGTTTCTGCTACACAGGTGCTATAGCTTGTTTAAATACAGCAGGTCTTTTCCATGTTAATGACCAGGTGTAAAATATTTTAAGGTTCTTATTTTACCTCCACTTTTCTAAGTCTGTTCATATAAAGAACACATTTTTTAAAGTAAGGGTAGTTAACCACTGGAAAAGTTTACCAAGGGATGGGATAGATTCTTCATCATTTGAAGTCTTTAAATCCAGATTGGGTTTCTTTTTAAATGAAATGCTCTGGCGCTTAATCAGAAGTTATGGTCTTGATGCAGGAATTAATGGGTGAAAGTATATGGCTTTTATTAGGCAAGAGGACAGACTAGATGATCATAATGAGCCTTTCTGGCCTCATAGTCTATAATTTAGAAAATGAATAGCCTGAAGTTGTTAGTCACTAAAGCGTGGATGCTTTAGAAATGTTCAGCATAAATCACACTGGCTGAGACAGGGTAATGTAAATAAAGTTTACATTATCAACCTTCTGAATTAGCATATACTTTTTGTGGCCCAAAATCACTGATTGCTAGCAACTGGCAGAGACAGGTCCAGGGGGATTGAGTTCTTCTGCTTACCTTGTTACCTAACCCCTTCTGCCTTTTCCTGGAAGTTTTCATTTTAGTTCTTAATGGTTGTCACTGATTCATCTCTACCCTCTTATTTAACTGCTTTTTCCTTGGACAGCTACTGACTTATTTGTCTGCAGGGCTCAGAAGGAACCCAGGCTTCTCTCTGCTGTAGAGCTTCAAAGGAAGCATTCCTTCTCCTTAGAAGTAGGTTCTCTGTCCCTTGCTGAGCTGTGGCAGCAGATGCTAGTGGACGTTAGAAATGCTCCATGATGCAGAGCATAGTGCTTCAAAGGAGTCATAGCAACCATGTAGAGAATACTAAGGTTTATTTGGCTCCCAGTCACAGGCACTGGCTGCTGAAGGTGAGGAAGTCTTCCAAGGAGAAGGTGGACAGAGGACTAAGGCATTCAATATTTCTTGCTTTCCAGCAGAATAACATGCACAAAAACTAGGGAACACCACAAAATGTGTGTTAGTGAGAGTTAAGGGTTGAGAAGGGAGTACAGAACCTTAACAATTCTAGCACAGTTCTGCATGGCAGCTCCAAAGAAGGAAAATAAGAGCCTCAAGGGGGCTGGGTAACTGCTTTCTACCCCTAAACAAACCCCTTCCAGTGGACTTTAATATGAACCCTCATTTGCTCAGGAAGTAGGAGTGTCCAATTCTTCGTCATAAGAAAGACCACCATGAGGACACTGTGTCAAGTTTAACTCCAAACAACTTGTGTGTTGTTTTTTGTAATGGAGAAATATTATGAATATATACCTCAATGAATATTGTAGCGGATCAGCCATACAAACCACCAATACTGCATACACTAAGTAGCAATACTTCAGAACATCCACAGCATTTTAATTATATCTTTTATTTCAGCTGTGCTTAACCCCCCCCCCCCGCCCCACAATTTTCCTTTTATATCAGTTGTCTTGATATTAATCAGGGTAAAATGTGCTTCTTACCAAATTTTGTTTGTTTGTTTGTTTAAAAAAGAACCCCAAAACCATTAAGGTGTCACCCCAACTCAAACAAATATAAGCCAGTGCCTATAGTGGCCCCTGCAGTTCTGTGGGGAGCTATCACAGCTCCAGCTGGTGAGGAGCTGTGAAAATTCTGGGAGGAGGAGCAAGGTCAAGGGGGGCACCTACCCCCCCGTCATATAGCAAATGACACCCGTTTGGAAGAACGAAAAGTAAACTTGTCAGAATGAAGAACACCAGTGACGTGTATCTTAACAAAAATATTTACCATGGAGAAAAAGTTGTGAAATAAGGTTGCCATCTCTGAGTTACAAAAAAAACAAGACATCTGGGATAATCCTGAGCCAATAAAACTGAGCACCCTTGCAGACTTCCCAGGACAGCTACCTCACAAAAACAAACAAAACAAACAAAAAAAATTCTGGGAAAACCCAGACAAGTGGTGGCTCTACTATGAAAGTAAAACTTCCAATAAAGAATACATACATTTCAGGAGAAAAATTAATATTGATAGGACTAAACTAGTAATAAAGCATGTTTTTGTAGGATCAGGGAATTAGTTACAGAAATCTGGTTTATTTTTTAATTAAAAAGGATATAAATTATATATAACTGGAAGTCCAAAAGGGTACTGACTGTCATAGCAATATCATAGGGCATGTTTCTAGCGAGGTCCCATGGGGATTGGTTCTTGGCCCTAAGCTATTATAACATTTTCATTAAATGACCTGGAAGAAAACATAAAATCATCACTGATAAAGTTTGTAGATGACACAAAAATTAGGGAAGCAATAAATAATGAGGACGAGGTCACTGATAAAGAGTGAACTGGATCGCTTGATAAGCTGGCTGCAAGCACACAATATGTATTTTAATATGGCTAAATACATCTAGGAACAAAGAAATGTAGGCCATACTTATGATGGGGGACACTGTCTTGGGAAGCAGTGATTGAAAACGATTTGGGGGTTCTGGTGGATAATCAGCTGTACATGAGCTCCCAGTGTGACACTGTGGCCAGAGGGCTAGTGCCATCCTTGGATGCATTAATAGGAGAATTTCAAGTAGGAGTTGAGAGGTTATTTTATCTGTGTGTTTGGAACTGGTGTAACCACTCCTGGAATACTGGGTCCAGTTCTGGTGTGCACAATTCAAGAAGAATATAGATAAATTGGTGAGGGTTCAGAGAACAGCCACGAGAATGATTAAAGGATTAGAAAACATGCCTTATTGTGATAGACTGAAAGAAGCTCCATCTATTTAGCTTAACAAAAAGAAGGTTCAGGGATGACTTGATTACAGTCTATTAGTATCTACATGGAAAACAAATATTTAATAGTGGGCTCTTCAATCTAGTAGAGAAAGGTATAAAATGATCCAATGGCCAGAAGCTGAAGCTAGACAAATTCAGACTGAAAATAAGGTTTACATTTTTAACAGTGAGAGTAATTAACCATCGGAACAACTTAGCAAGGATCACGGTGAATTCTCCATTGCTGATAATTTTAAAATCAAGATTGATGTTTTTCCAAAAAGATATGTTCCAGGAATTATTTTTTGGGAAGTTCTATGGCTTCTATTATACAGGAGGGCACACTAAATGATCGCAGTGCTCCCTTCTGGCTTTGGAATCTATGGATCTATTAAATTATGAATAGAGGTTTGATTGGAAAGAAAAATTATGCCAGATTTTAAAATTGTGTTTCTTTTTTTTAACACCACACAATAAGCTACTAAATACCCAACATTTAAATAAAAATTCATATGTTGTTTGTAGCTTACATTTGACACACACATCCTATAGTACATAATAAGTCATAAGAAGACATTTAGGCCCAAATCATGCCATAAGCTCTATGCCAGCAAACCTCACAATCATCACTGCAGGATCAGTGTTAATTTTTTTGTGGGGAAAACTGTATCCAAGCTGACAATATTAAGACAAATTCAATGTAATTTAAAGATTATTAACCCCTAGTAATATTTGCTAGTGTATACGTAATACTACATTGCAGATAGCTGTTTTACCAAAACGACACTGTGCTATAATTGCCTCTATACTGCTCATAAATGCAATGGAAACTAAGAATCTCCATCCTTGCAATGGAAACTCCATCTTTCACTCACGCACTGTGTAGAACTGATCAATGAAATTATTTTTAATTGTTCACTTTACTAATATAACTTCATAAGTAAAGTTTTATGAATGAAACAACATTCATTCATAAAACCAGTTACCCCAATAACTGGCTAATTGAGTTTCACTTTCAATCCAATTGCTGCTTAAATCGCTGAAACTTGCAATGTTTCAACATTGTAACTTCTGTTCACTGTTGCCATTCCTTACACTTGTCCATATTGTAACTCGAACTCCACTTTAACTTGTCCCAAACTCCATTTTAAAATGCGCACTCCATTTTGTAAAAGCTTGCTGCAACCTTCATTTTTGCAAAACCCTTCTGTAATCTTATTAGTTTAGTTGTCTGAATGAGGTATGTATGGATGATGGAATCAACCTCCAGCCCCAGCCCGTCCTGATGAAATAAAATGTAAACACCCAAGGGCTGAAGATGCAGACAACAGCCCTGACAAAGTAAGAAGAGTCCACCCTCAAAAGAAAAGAACAAAAGTACAATTGAAGAAACATCAAAGCCAGGTCCCAGGCTGAAAGTCATGTCTGCAATTGACGGGTGATCAATCACACTGAACCCAGAGGCAGCCTGACACAGCAAGACCTATAGACTCTGGATTCAAACTAAAGCCTACAAAATGGATGGGTGAGATGGAAGACTTTGGAGGGTAACATTCTGCTGCCAACATGGAGGGGCATTGGTGCATGCCCAACAGAGACCCAGCCCTTCCTTGTGCCTGGCTTTCCTGGCCAGTTAGCCGCCACAAGCTATGAACCCAAGCCACAAACTCAAGCTACATTCAGGACTGGTAACTATACAGCAGCTGCAGAACATTTGGTGTGTGTGTTTGTGTGTGTATGTATACATAGGTATTAGATATTAGTTATTGGTCATAAATCAAATTGTGTTACAATAAACGTGACATCTTGTCTTGTCCCCTGAAACGATCCTGCGCAGTTTTGTCTGTATAACAACTGTGAGCTAGCCTAGCAGGATACTGGCATGCTAATATTCTGAGATCAATGAACTACGTCAGCACAAAAGGATGAGTCATTAAGGTCTAGGAGAAAAATCTGTCCTACCCCAGACAGGGCTGTAACTCCCATTACATTGATATGATATGGCATAATGTAGGAACATCTGTGTATTTAGACTATTTAATCTGCTGCCACAAAAGGTTTCTAATAGCTCCTTTAGTCTGTACTAGGTATAGTATGGACTAGTTTATACTAATATATAGTATATGTATTAATATACTAAGACCTTGTCTAGCCTAGGAGTTAAAGGTATGATGTTGCCAGCGGGGGAGTGAGGTGGGAGGAAGTTTTGTTTCATGGTCTCTGTGTGTATATAATGTCTTCTGCAGTTTCCACGATATGCTATGCATCCGATGAAGTGAGCTGTAGCTCACGAAAGCTCATGCTCAAATAAACTGGTTAGTCTCTAAGGTGCCACAAGTACTCCTTTTCTTTTTACGAATACAGACTAACACGGCTGTTACTCTGAAACCTGAAAGGTATGATGTTAGAATGTGTTAGATAACATGTTTTAAGTCTATTGTAGGCAAGGCAGTGTATACTTGAACATGCATTAAGATTACTGAGTTTGAGCCTAGGCTCCCCATAGGCTTATCACATATCAAAGGCAATGTGTCTCTCGTCCACATTTGACTTTTCAAATGTGTTAGAACATGTCTGTCTCTCTCTCGAGTGGATCTCTTCAGTTACAGCTGCCATAAAACCAACTGAGCAAATTCTTTACCTCTCAGGAGCGCATATCCATGGTCTCTCGAGACTGAAGGATGCCTACTACCCCACCCTGAAGCAAATACTCTCCAGCAACCATACACCACACAACAAAAACACTAACCCAGGAACCTATCCTTGCAACAAAGCTTGATGCCAACTCTGTCCACATATTTATTCAAGAGACACCATCATAGGACCTAATCACATTCACCACGCCATCAGGGGCTCGTTCACCTGCGCATCTACCAATGTGATATATGCCATCATGTGCCAGCAATGCCCCTCTGCCATGTACACTGGCCAAACCGGACAGTCTCTACGTAAAAGAATAAATGGACACAAATCTGACATCAGGAATCATAACATTCAAAAACTGGTAGGAGAACACTTCAACCTCTCTGGCCACTCAGTAAAAGATTTAAGGGTGGCAATTTTGCAACAGAAAAGCTTCAAAAACAGACTCCAACGAGAAACTGCTGAGCTTGAATTAATATGCAAACTAGATACCATTAGCTTGGGTTTGAATAGAGACTGGGAGTGGCTGGGTCATTACACATATTGAATCTATTTCCCTAAGTTAAGTATCCTCACACCTTCTTGTCAACTGTCTAAATGGGCCATCTTGATTATCACTACAAAAGTTTTTCTCCTGCTGATAATAGCTCATCTTAACTAAGTAGCCTCTCACAGTTTGTATGGCAACTTCCAACTTATCTGTATAAAGAAAAGGAGTACTTGTGGCACCTTAGAGACTAACCAATTTATTCGAGCATAAGCTTTCGTGAGCTTCAGCTCACTTCATCGGATGAAGTGAGCTGTAGCTCACGAAAGCTTACGCTCAAATAAATTGTTTAGTCTCTAAGGTGCCACAAGTACTCCTTTTCTTTTTGCGAATACAGACTAACACGGCTGTTACTCTGAAACTTACTGTATGTGTGTGTGTGTGTATATCTATATATCTTCTTACTATATGTTCCATTCTGTGCATCCGATGAAGTGAGCTGTAGCCCATGAAAGCTTATGCTCTAATAAATTTGTTAGTCTCTAAGGTGCCACAAGTACTACTGTTCTTTTTACTACTACTAATACATCTTTAATCCTAATCTAGACAACGTTTGAAGCTATTACAATGTTAACACATTTGGGTTTTAAACCAACAGTGTTCAAAATAATTTAAAACTTTAGATGCTATGAGCCAGATTCTTCATTATGCTGCAGCCCCTCTACTTTGATCTGTTTTCATTGTGTAAAGGAACAGTGCTCCTGCCATACATACTGGTATCTTTCTGATATACTGTAATTTCGTAAAACATTTGTTATCCATTATTGCAAAACAAAACTAAGTTGTTTTGCACCATAGTGAAACAGTAAATGGTTGGTTTATTTTTGAAAATATATATTTTTGAAAATTGTCTGAGCATTATCCTTCTGTGTTAGATTACAGCTCAGAAGTTATTAATGTCTTAAAAACAGGGGTTTACAACCAGAATGCTGACACAGTCAGAACCTTAATACAGTTCTGCTAGCAATTTTTATGGAGGCAAAGTAAAACAAACAACTGAAGGTTAATAGAATAGCAAAAGTCATAAAAATGTGATGTAAACAAAATAATTTTGGGAAGGGGAGAGCTTAAACTGTAGTAGCAAATTGCTTACTTTTTATTGCTGTGTTCTTTCCCTAACGTTTTAACATTATAATTAATGGGAATTACTCATATTCTGAAGGAGGAAGTCTATCCCCTGGATTTTATATACAGTTATAATTAATATATTAAAACAACATTTAACATTTTCATCTCCACAGCACTTTACACACATTAATTAATTCCCCAAGCACTTCTGTGATGCACATAAGTAAGTATTATCCCAACTTCTCAGATGAGGAAATTGAAGCAGGGAGGGTCTGATTTGCACAAACCCATAGAGGAAGTTAATGAAAGGGCTGAGATTAGAATTGGAGAGTTCTTGGCTCCCAGGCCTGTGCTCAGGCCAAACAGCCCTGCCTGTCTATGTACTGCCATGCTGGAAACACTGTTTTCATTCACAATTTTATGCCCCATGAAAGCATCATGGAGGTCGAATGTTAAGTATGGTGGAAACAGGATAGGAAGGAGCAAGTACCTAATGTTGCTAAACAGTGGCCCCTTAACTCAATTCAGGATCACTCACTGGCTCTGAAGAAGTCCCATCCAGTCCTGCTTGGGTAGCAGATGCTATACCGGGTCTGAGTTGGGGAGCAAAATAGGGGATCCTAGGAGCTTTGAGACAGACATATTGAAAGGTAAACCCAAACACCAGAAAGGCCCAAAGCTGCATTCTTTATCACCCAAAATCTAATTGATTTCAGTAATGGTTTTGGTTGTGGCTTAGGCCCTAAATGTATAAGTGACAATTTCAGACTTAATATGTACAGTAATCCATCATATGTATTAAAAAAAACCAACCTTAAATGTTAAAGAGTGTGGAAATGGAAAGTAACGTATCCACCATATTTCTCCCTACCAACTACACACTCATTATCACTCCAGCCCATTGGAGCCTTCCAGATTTTCTTTGTCTTCATGCAGGTATTTGGGAATGAGTGACAGGGATGGATCACTTGATGATTACTTGTTCTATTCATTCCCTCTGGGGCACCTGGCATTGGCCACTGTCAGAAGATAGGATACTGGGCTAGACAGACCTTTGGTCTGACCCAGTATGGCCGTTTTTATGTTCTTATTACCATTTTGGGGTAAGACTGAACTCTTAATTATCAGTGTGTATACACACAGATATAAAAACATTAAAAGGATTTTTTAAAAGTTCAACCAGTCCAAAAACGTGAATCCAAAAAACTTCAAAAAAAATTTTAATTTTGCAAAAGGCTTAAAAATTCTCTTTCATAACAGGATGCAGCCTGTCAAATTTCAACTGGTTTGTTTTGGTTTTTTTGCCACATTAGAGGAGGCTGAACATCAGCCTTATAATAGAAGGCTTGCTTCATCTTAACTATTAAGAGATGACTCATCTCTCCATATTAATAAACAAACATATTAGTGATATTTACACTCTTACATTTATAGCTCTTAATCACTTTAATAATCACATGGAAACATAGCTGTTAAATTTAAAAACATGTCATAATAGAAATTTCTACTCAAACCCATATATCTTTTTAGCCATTAGCATGTAGCCAATAAATATAGCCAAACAGTACATCCCAATGAATTTAAAAATCAGAACTAATCCTTTTACTTAATTTAATTGCTTTTCAAAAGTTGATGGGTAATTTATAAAAAATAATCATCAGTTACTTTTCTCATACACCAAGAGACTGCTTCTGCACAGATGTAAGGATCCAAGCATACTTACAACTAACAACTGGGAACTTGGCATAAAGAACTAGCTCCATCATCTCACCTCCCATGGGACTCTGGCTGTGTGTAATGATCTGCCTATGCACATTTGATTTCAGAATCAGGGCCTAAGTGAGCTGTTGATAATGTATAGGAACATATGGATAACATTTATTTGCTTTTCGCAGGAGATTAAAAAGAGTATACCCAGGTCACAATTCAGCAAAGCATTAAAACATTCTTAAATCCATCCATGTTTAGGAATGCATTTAAGCACATTAAGTTTAAATGCATGCTTAAGCAATGCCTAAAGTTAAGCAGGTATTTCCATGCTTTTCAGAACAGGGATGGATGGCTGAATCAGGGCCCCAATGCAGAGGAATGTCGAGTAATCACTAGAAAGCAGATTCTGATACCACTTACAGTGGTGTAAAACTGGAATAACTCTGTTAAAGTCTATGAATCTAGGAATATTCTTAAAAGGCTGAAAACAGTTCTAGGTTTTGTCAGTGTTGCCATGAGTAGTTTTCTTGGTAAAGCTTTTTCTGTTAAGCTTGAACGCACTGGAGTCAGTGGCAAAAATCCCACTGGGCTAAATGGGACCAGGATTTCACCCCATGTGATTATTCTAGTGGTTGCCAGGTCTCATAAGGACTTTTAACAGAGGATACTTGATGTTTTGTGGATTACAGTTTTTGAACTGGGTGCAGTACAGTGTCTATATTACAAAATAGAGCTGACTATTAAAATAAGTAAATTTATTATATATGCTCCCCAGTGTCCACATCATCCACATTAATATCAAACAGAGATGGGATAAAACTGGGGGAGGTTTTGGCAAGAGCTTATTTCTTCTGTTTTTGCCTGCAAACACCACCAGGGATGGTGTTGGCTTTGGGCCCCATTTTATCTAAACTCTCCAATTTTAAGGCAATTTATATACAGTTTTGGATCATCTCTAGAAACAAATTTTTAGGCTTAGTATGTAAATTCTAATTGAATACTCTGAGTGTTTCCTACATAAGAGTGGGTTAAATCACCTTCTACAAATAAACACATCTTTGTTTGCCTTTTTCCCAGAGAACCAGCTTTCACTTTAAATTAAAATACTCTAAAGCAAGTTGTGTTTGAGTAATACAAAAAGTTACATATTAATCTGCAATGACTAGGTAAAGACTCAGAAAAACTTTGTTGCAAACTACAAGTCTGCATGAAACAGATTTAGTAAAGTATTGCAAGAAAAGTCTTAGCTGTCCTTCATTAAAAAAAATGTGCATTCCCAGACATGCATCAAAAGATGTTTGTCTTAAAGTATTTCCACTACTCATTGCTTCCTTAGCAGAAAAGGCATTGACATTAGTGTTCCCGTTATGCTTGGGGACCCAGTTGTACAACTGATAGTTTAACAGTAAAGTTTAATGTCCTTGCAAGTACTTCAAAGAAGGGAAAAAAACCCCTGCTTTTTGAAGCCTAATAGATTTGAGAGCCACAAGAAGGAATTCCCATCTAAATGCAAATCAAGGCACAACCATTTTGAATGCACGAATAGTTACAAATGGTAATTTTCCCACCATTTGCTAATGTTACATGGTACAATTACAGTCTTACACAACTGGAGTGTTTAACAGCTATTCTCTTCAGAATGCAACAGTGCATATTTTAGTTTTCTCTAGTCATATAATAAGCCCAAAATATTCTTATTATGTAGCAATGTGTTTAAGCAGATTTAATTTAAAACATTGTTATTCCTTGTTTCTGGTTTAATTAGTCTTGCTCCAGAAATACAGAAAGACTAAAGCGGTCAGAAGAGAAAAAGGGTTAGATCTGCTCGCTGAACTATGAACAAAATCTCCTACTTGTTTGCTAGAGTGTGAATTGTGGAGAACTGATTTTCATAGTTTATTAGCAGCCTGGTGCACTGGATGTAGTAATGCTGAGGTTAGCACCACGGTGTGGATCCTTACCTTTCCCCATACAAAAATGGGAACTGCATGAAACTATACAGTGAACTTTGGACACAACACACATTTCATTTACAGGGTGCAATCCACCCGAGTGCAAAGGGATGGTCACAAGCTCCTCAGCACCACTAAAACCCTGGAGTGGAGATGTATGGGTGGTTTTGCACAGAACAGCTGTGCAGGAAGTGTAGAGTTTCCAATAAAGGATTTCTTTACACAAAAGTACACAAGTCCAGATTTCCCAGGGAGAGCAGATTTCACGATCCATTATGCATTTTTCATGGCCACAATTTTGGTAGGGCCCTATACATTGATGATATCAACTGAAGAAAAGGGTCCCAGTTTGACGGTATCAGGCTGTTGCCTTTCAGCAAGGCCAGGCCCAATCCAATGCTTCCCCAGACAGTGGACTAATTACCAGGCCTACCTTGGCATGGTCAGAAGTGTATGTCTGGGGACAGAGTTAGAACTGAAGGCACTAATGATTCATATATTCCTGGAAACACTGATTACCATCAAACCGTTCTGGCAAAGGATACCCAGGGACGCTACTGGGCGTGGATTCTGCAGGTTGTGCCCACAGCATTGTATTCTCAGTGCGGTGCTGGCTCGCCTGCTCCTGCAACAGTTGGTTCTCAGCAATTGCGCAACTTAATCCTGTTGTGCTCAGCTGGCAGCCTGGAGGCAGACTGCCCACTCAGCCAAGCCTGGTTCTTCTTGGAGCCGAGATTGGCCAATTGGCTCCATCCATATACCTTTCCTAGGCCAACCTCTTAGGGTAATGGTCTGCACAAACTGTTGGGGCTGGGATATTGGCACCGGGTCTAGTGGATGGAGCAGGAGTCAGTTGGGAGTTGGGCCAAGGGTCAGAGCTGAAATCAGAATCATGAGTTGAACCAAGGGTCAGAGTTGTAATCTGAGACTGGGAGCAAGGATCAAGAACCTGGAACAGGTCAGGAAAGCAGAAACAAGGCAGAGAAGCAGTAACCAGGAGTCAGGTGAGAAGGCAGAGTCCAGTGTAGCAGGCAGGTAGAGCCCAGATGTGTGGACAACTTTCTTGTTTCTTTCTGAGTTGGAGTAGGAAGCCCTCACCTATCAGAAGATCCTGATGTTTCTCCAATCAGACCCTGGGAGAGGACTGCCTGATGTAGTTTCAGGTTTCATGGTCTCTCCACTCAGTTGGTTAGTAGCAAGCCACTGGATAGGAGCAGGAGGTGACCACTGATTGGGAACTCCACAGACCCAGGTGCAAGACTCATGGAGTGATGACATTCTGCACCATCCCCAAAGAAATTAGTAAGGAAGGGGATGTCTCATCCAAAAAACTGCGTTCAGCTGTTTTTCTTCCCTATCTGGAGGGGATGTTATAAAATTTTCTCTAGTCTTAAAGGGCTTTTGAAACATTAGATGCTATAATTATTGTTATTTACTGATTGTGTGTGAAGGTGGTAGCAAACAAGACATTCCAGTTTGTATAGAACGCAGCATCCCAACCTGTTACCAGAACAAATCCCTGAGAACACTGCACACATCAATGCTCCATGTCCTCCACTGGCTCACTTCTGGTGTTGAGAACAGAGCATTGAATTAATCTGAAAGGTCCTCAATGGGTTGGACCTTTCCATTCTTGACCCACAGTGACAACTGTGCTCTTCTGGAACAATGCAGCTAATCATGATGGAGGACAAAGCTTGTGAGAGCCCACGATTGTAAAATGACCAAGAATTAGTGGCCATCACAAACCTTACCTCTTTCTGCTCTAAGTGCAAGGCACATTTCTTTGGCTTTGCTGTCTCTAACAAACTCATAGCAACAGATTTTTTTTTTTTTAAAGAAACTTCACCAATACAAGACCCTCCACTGCACATGACTCTTCCCCTGGAGAGAAGAAGATAAGAGAATAAACAACAAGTGACGGATATGCAATCATGTTGTTTGATTTGCTTACTGGAAAGTCCTCAGAGAATAGGTGCCAACTCCATGGGTGCTCCGCAGCTGGAGCACCCACAGGGAAAAAATGGAGGGTGCTGAGCACCCACCGGCAGCCCCCCCATCAGAACCTCTCCCTCACTGCGCCTCCCGCCTGCCACAGTCAGCTGTTTTGCAGCGTGCAGGAGGTTCAAGGACGCAGCGTGCTTGGGGGAGGGGGAGGAACGGGGCGGGAAGAGGCAGGGCAGGGATATGTCGGGGAAGGGGTGGAGTGGGGGCTGGGCCTGGGGCAGAGCTGGGGGAGAGCACCGCCCCAGCACATTGGAATGTCAACGCCTGTGCCTCAGATACTATGGCGATGAGCATGATATAAGAACCTATATAGAATAGTATATAGAACACTCACCTTGTCTCTCTAATATCCTGGGACCAACATGACTACAACACTGCAAAAAACATGTTTTGTGTCTGAGGAAAGATGTTTATTCATTTGTCTCTGTCAGCATGTGAATAAAGCATTGTAAGCTAATACAATGGCTACACATCTACATATGAAGTAAACAGGGGGAGATGAAATCAAAAGGGCAGCAGCACAGCACAATGGGAATTATCCTGACTCAGTACAGACAATGAACTTTAGGGATATAAGAAGGCAAAAAGACACCCTTTGATCTTCCAACTGGAAAGTAAACAGGCAGTGTGTTTACATTCATGAAAACTGGATCTCGACCTACCTCAGTGGAAAATGCTGCAAAAGGCTTTAGGTGAGATAAACTTCTTTCGACAGGCAGTTAGCTTGTTAAATTAAGTTTAGTCTCTAGAAAGCATGTTATGATTTTTTATGTACCGTAAAAGCTGTTTTATCCGGCATGTTGGGGGAATGGGAGGTGCCGGTAAGTGAAAAATGCTGTTTAACAAAGAGGGAGGGAGTTTGGGTGTGGGAAGGAGCTTGGGGCAGCGGACTGGGGTGCGGGAGGAAGTGCGGAATGCTGTATTCAGCGGGCACTCACGTCAGGCAGCTCCCCACAAGCGGCGAGCTGTCCGGGCTGTTCCTAGGCGGACGCGCGGCAAGCAGCTTCACACGCTGCCCCGGCCCTGCCCCAAGCATTAGCTCTGCAGCTCCTATTGGCTGGGAACCATGGCCAATGGGAGCTGTGGGGGCAGTACCTGCGGGAGGAGGCAGCGCGCAGAGCCACCTGCCACGCCTCTGCCTAGGAGCAGCCCAGGCAGGTCACCGCTTGTGGGGAGCCGCCCAAGGTGAACGCCCCCTGAATCTGGCACCCTACGCCCCAGCCCGCTGCCCCGAACCCCCTCCTGCACCCAAACTCCCTCCCAGAACCCCTGCTCCACATCCTCTTCCCCACCCCAACCCACTGCCAGCCCCATGCCAAACCAACTATAAACCCGGAATTTCAGTAAAGATCAGAAATGTTGGTTTATAGAGCTTTCTGGTCGGTGAAGTGCCAGATAAAACAGCTTTTACTTTATTCCGTTATCCTTACTCACTATCTCTTGAATCTTTGATCATTAACTTCTTGTTAAATGCTGATCCTGAGTTGAATCATACAAGGTGGTGTGTACACTATTCCCATAGGGCAGAGGTGGGCAAACTACGGCCCGTGGGCCACATCCGGCCCGCAGGACCGTCCTGCCCGGCCCCTGAGCTCCTGGCCAGGGAGGCTTGCCTCCGGCCACTCCCCCGCTGTCCTCCCTCCCCTGCAGCCATGCTGCTGCACGAGCAGCATGGCTTGCACCCACCCACCTGCCATGCTTTCCAACAAGCCTGTCCTGACGCTCTAAGCAGCATGGTAAGGGGTCGGGGGGGGGGGCAGCAGCAGTCAGGGGACAGGGGCAGTCGGATGGGGCAGAGGTTCGGGGAGGGGGGCAGTTAGGGATGGGGGTCTTGGGAGAGGGTGATCAGGGGACAAGAAGCAGTGGGGGGTGGATGGGTCAGGGTAGTCAGGGGACAAGGAGCAGGAGGGTTCTGAGGGGGGCAGTCAGGGGGCGGGAAGTGGGAAGGGGCGGATAGGGGGTGGGGGCCAGGCTGTTTGGGGAGGCACAGCCTTCCCTACCCGGCCCTCCATACCATTTCACAACCCCGATGTGGCCCTCGGGCCAAAACGTTTGCCCACCCCTGCCTTAGGGACAGCACACCAAGTATTTTGGTGAGTGTTCAGTGGATATGCTACTACAAGGGAATGCTTCAAAGGGTCTCGGGGCTGGAGTACACCTATTGTTGACTTGCAAGGCAAAATAAGGGCTGACATAGTCCAGAAGGGAGTGTTTTGGTGACTAACAGGATGATGGTCATAGGCGCAGACTCCATGAGTGCTCCGGGGCTGGAGTACCCACAGGGAAAAAATGGTCGGTGCTGAGCACTCAGCGGCAGCCCCCCATCGGAACCTCCCCCTCCCCCCAAAGCCTCCAGCCTGCTGGCGGGCCCTGACCATCAGCACCTCCCACTCCCTCCCTGCTGCAATCAGCTGTTTTGTGGCATGCGGGGTGGGAGGGGGAAGGAGTGAGGACACGGTGTGCTCGGGGGAGGAGGTGGAACACGGCGGGTAGAGGTGGATGGGGGTGGGGCTTTGGGGGGAAGCAGTGGAGTGGGGGTGGGGCCTGGGGCAGAACCAGGGGTCGAGCACCGCCTGGCACATTGGAAAATTGGCACCTGTGCTGCTGGTGACAGGGAACTGATACCCAGTTACGCATAAGCAAGTCTCCCTCTCACTCAAGGCTGGGGGGAGTGGTAAAAATGTGATTCAGAGTCCTGGGTACCTCAAGAACCATCACAGTTACCTAATATTAAAACCTGTTTCAGATTTTACGTGTCCCCTTCTTATATGTCTGTACTGTATATCCTTAAAAATGTACACTGTAGGTACACACACATGCTCTGCTCAGTGCTCTTGAGTCTGAAGCCTGCTCCTCTTCCTCTTTCAAACCTACATAAACTGACCTTGTCTCTTACCATAGCATGGGGAGTAGGCAAACTAACTGACAAGGAGCTGTAGCAGGAAGATGACAGGCAGAGATTTAAATTGATATTTGGAGTGCAAGCCAACACACAGGGTTGTGTGACAAACCGATTTAAATTATACTTATGGTGGCACTCCAAAAATACTGTGATGTTCAAAATAGGCAAGGGAAGAGTTTCTTTACCTGTGAGCCTAGCCTACCCCCGGCTTCATCCTGACCCACTGAAGTCAATGGGATTATTTATATTAAAGCTAAGCACTTGCTTCAGTGCCTCACTGGACTCAGGCCAGAATGCTCAGTACCCTGGAGAAGTTAGCCCTGTGTGAATAACCCATAGGCTCTTAATTTTTCACTTTTGTACTTCACCAAATATTTTGAGTACCAAATAAATGAGGTAAAACAAGTACTGCTCCACAACTGGCCAAATCTGATTTAAATTCAACAAATTTACTATTTGCCAAATATTATTTACTACCATAGAGCCTAGGAGCCCTATTCATGGACCCTGACCCCATTGTGCTAGGCACTGTATAAACAAACCATTTGATTTTAAAGCCTAAAATGATTGGATCACTTTACTTAGGTATATTTTTTGATTAAATCAGTTTTTTTCTTCATCATCATCATTATCCAGGAGAAAGGTGGGTGAGTAGATATTTGACACCGAGACTGATGGACATTTGTGACAAGTTTGCAAGGCTACATTATAAAGATAGCTGGGTGAAAAATGCATACTTTTAGTGTCAAGCCCAATACTGACTCATCCATAACCTTGGTAAAATAACTCAGAGAAATATGTAGTTTGGGCTCTGGAGCTTGACTCTTTCCAAGGCTGACAGGGAGGAAGCACTACAATGACCTATTGAGGTAAGTGGTTTGTTTCACAGCTCTCAGAGCTTTGTACTAGCCTGAGAGACTACCTCGCTCCCTGTGCCATATTGCCACAGTTGTGATCAGTGAAGGTGCTCAAGCAAGTGTCTCTTTAGTATAAAAGAGAAGAAGCTGCTGACAGGGCAGTCTCCATGAAGGGCCCTCTGATTTTGGCAATTTTGGATTGAGGGAGGGAGTTCCAGATATGTTGTCCTTCATGGCATACTTACTGCAAGATTCCTTTGGAGAGACAGGGATACAATGAAGGAAGGAGGGTTGGTTTGGCTTTGAATTTCTGTAGTTGGTTATTCGTTATTATTATTTTAACTTACGAAGGTGGAGAAGCTGGTTTTAATTTTATTTTGACTGTATTTTTAACTTTTGGCAAAGTCACCTAGCGCTCAGAATAGGTGGTGGTGTTTGAGGGGAGTTAATATTATTTTTGTAATAGGTGTTATTTAAAGCTCTCTGTAGATGCCAGCCCACACCACTACATTGGTTTATGTTTCTAATGTTATTTTCACAACCACTAGAGCTAAAAACATTTATTTAAAGTAAATAAATAAAAGCCTACATTGTGGTTCACAATTTCATAGCCAGTGAACATGTATGCGTACTAATTTGTTCATTGTGCTTTTATCAGAAAGTCGTATGCTAATTATTTGAAAATTATCAGTTCTGAATATATTTCTGAATTGTTTAGGAGGAAACTCTAAACTTGGGGAACCAGATCAGTGACCTACCTCAATAGTGATCCTATATGTAACTCTTTACTTCAAGTCAGAGTCTAGTAACAGGGTGGCAATCTATACTACTTTATCTCCTTCTTTAGCATTAAAGTGTATAGTTAATAGTTAGATAGATGGCATATATTCCTATCTATGATATTTATATGGCCCTTATTACCATAGTATCTGAGTGCCTCACAACTCCATGTGAGGTAAGGAAATATTATCTCCATTTTTTACAGATTGGGAACTGAGGCCCAGATCCACAGATGTACTCAGAAAGGTAAAAGTCCCAGTTTTGGGCATCACTGTGATCCACAGAAACCTCACTCAGTTACCACCTCATCCTGTAGGTGCCTACACTTAGTGGCTACATTTTTGCTATAAAAGTTCTCTGCTCGTCTGAGTTTCTGTCTCTGCCATATTCTAGAAATCCAGATGCCTATCTCCCACTTTAGCTCCAGTGAGATCCACGAACTGGGAGAAGGTAGGCAGAAGAGCGCATATCTCACCTGTGAGACCCAATCTGGTAGATGACCTCTAAGCACGCCTGCCAGGTTGCGTCTCATTCAAAATCTGGGTGGGAATGGTGACCACGTTACCACTTTTAGCCAAGTGGTTAGAACTATTCACCTGGGATGTAGGAGAGGTACACTCAATTCCCCTCTCTGTCTGAGAGGGAGAAAAGATTTGAACAGTGGTCTCCCACCCTTCAGGAGGGTTCTCTAACCACTTAGCTATGGGATATTCTGATGTGGGGCTCCCTTAATCTCTCCACTTTGGATAAATACCTAGAATCACTTGGCAAAAAGGGAGAGAGAGTGACTCTACAGCTTGGTGGTTAGGGCACCTACCTCGCACCTGGGAAGTGGCAGACCTAGGGTCCAGTCACTCTGCTCCAGTGATTCTATTTATACACAGTGGAACAATTTCAACATGACAGATTAAGAGAGTCCCATATCAGAATACAAGAACTGGATGTGGTGCAGAACCTGGCCTTCAGATCTGCCTCACACTAGCCAGTGGTCGAGGTAGAGGGAAGACATGAATCCCCTCCCTCCTCAAATAGGCAGCACCTATGGCCCAGTATTTGGTGAATTCAGGCAGGGCTGAGGACAACCAAAGGGAGTACTGCAACCATGAATCTCAGGCACTTCCTGTGGCTTGGCAATACTGCCACATGGAAGTAAGTGTTGTGAAGATCCAGGGCACCAAACCAATTATTTCGATCTAGCGAGGAAAGGATTGTCACTAGGATGACCATATGAAATCTGATGTATTTGATATATTTGTTGTGATTCTGAACATTGAGTAGATGTCGCAGAAAGTACCGTGAGTAAAACCCCTTGCCCTGATGTTGAAGGGGGACTTCTTCTATGGCCCCTAAAGCAAGTAGAGTCTGAACTTCTTGTGGAAGCAGCAACTCATGAGAGGGCACCTGAGAAGGGATGGGACAGGTGGGCAAGTAGAGGGGATTAAGAAAAATTGGATAGAGTATCCCAATTGCATAGTGCTTAAGACCTATTTGTCCATTGTTACGGCTTCCCAAGCATTGAGAAAGTGGGACAATCTGATCCCAAATGGGAGAGAAATGACAGGAAGATCACCAGTAACTTTACTACTGTCCTCAAGGCGGAAGTCAAAAGGGTTGCTTACCAAAGGATAACTAAGGACAAGTTGGCTGGTTGGAGTTGGAGCCAGAGGGTCTCTTCCTCTGATTTACGTCTCCTCTTTGGAAAGACATGTTGCCCAGAAGTGTAAGTAGGTTGCTTGTAGTACTGTTGTAATACTGCTTGCCTGTATTACCGTTGATACTGCTATGATTCCTGGGCCCTGTCCTGCCATCTCTTGCAGGCTGGTGTACAGACTCCTAACAAACAGAGTGTAGCACAGGAGTCCTTAAATGAGTGTAAAATCTCTTCAGTTTTTTCAAAGAACAGAAACTGACCATCCAAAGGGATGTTGGATGTCAGGGGCTATACTGGAATTTTTGTGACCAAGAGGCTCTTCTAGTTGTTATTGCAGATGCTGTACCCTAGAAGAAGCATCTGCTGTGTCAAGCACCAATGGATCATTGATGTGACTGCTAGAGGACCTTCTGCCAGGAAAGCCTTAAACTCTTCCTTTGCATCTTCAGGGAGTTTTTCAGTGAATTTAGATGTGATTCAGTTTACAAAGTCATTCTTTGATAAAAGAACCTGCTGATTAGCTATGTATGTCTGGAGACACAAGGCAGAATAAATCTTTCTCCACAGCAAATCAAGCCTTTTGGCCTCCTTTTCTTTGGGTGTTAATTTGAATTTGCCCTGTTGCAACCTCGCACCGGTGACAGAGACCACAAGGGAGGTTGGGGCCAGGTGGGAAGAAATACATTCAAAGCTTTGCATGAGGACATAGTAACGTTTGTCTTACCTGTAGGAGCTAAGAAGGTTGGTGTGCATCACAAGGTCTTTGCTGGCTTCATTTGCAGGGAGGGCAACCCTCCCAGGTGCTGACAACTGAAGAATGTCCAGAGCTTGTATGTGTTCTCTTAGACAAACTTAGCTTAGGTGATCTTGATAGCACTTAAAATATTCCAGAATAGGGGAGGAGGAATCTGGAGCCAGTGAATCATCTGGTCAGGAGGATGACAAAGCAACAGGAGCCAATGGGTCCTTCGGTAGGACCTGGTCCTCTGGTAATGGCTCAGTGGGAACAAAATCTGCAGGTGCCCCCAATGTAGGAGGCTATACAAGTCAACTAACCAAACAGTCTGGTGATCTTGTCCTCAAGTGTGCCGATGATCAGGACCTTGGAGACAGGAGGCCAGTAGGTATTGGGCCATAATGACCTGCTCTTGGTACCAATGTTCTCCCTCTGGAGAAAGTCTGGAAGATTTACTAGACCAATGCCTAGGAGGAGATGGTGAAGTAGAAGGGGTTTCGAAAACAAATTGGAAAAACCCATCTGAATAATCAGGCAACAGAGGAGCTAAACAAGAAGGGACCACTAGATTCTCTGATCTGTCTGTAGCCCAATGAGAAGAATACTGAAGTCCACATTTGTCAGGGTTCCTTCCCTACTCTGAACTCTAGGGTACAGACGTGGGGACCTGCATGAAAGACCCCCTAAGCTTATTCTTACCAGCTTAGGTTAAAAACTTCCCCAAGGTACAAACTTTGCCTTGGCCTTGAACAATATGCTGCCACCACCAAGCGTTTTAAACAAAGAACAGGGAAAGAGACCACTTGGAGACGTCTTCCCCCAAAATATCCCCCCAAGCCCTACACCCCCTTTCCTGGGGAAGGTTTAATAATAATCCTCACCAATTTGTACAGGAGAACACAGACCCAAACTCTTGGATCTTAAGAACAATGAAAAATCAATCAGGTTCTTAAAAGAAGAACTTTAATTAAAGAAAAGGTAAAAGAATCACCTCTGTAAAATCAGGAAGGAAAATACTTTACAGGGTATTCAGATTCAAAACACAGAGGATCCCCCTCTGGGCAAAACCTTAAAGTTACAGAAAACAGGAATAAACCTCCCTCTTAACACAGGGAAAATTCACATAAAACTAAAGATAAACTAATCCGCCTTGCCTGGCTTAACTATACTGGTTGCAATATTGGAGACTTGGATTAGGATGGGTTGGAGAAGATGGATTACTGTCTGACCTCTCTCAGTCCCAAGAGAGAACAACCACTGTAAACAAAGAGCACAAAACAAAAGCCTTCCCCCCGCTCCCCCCCCAGCAAGATTTGAAAATATCTTGTCCCCTTATTGGTCGTTTGGGTCAGGTGACAGCCAGGTTAGCTCAGCTTCTTAACCCTTTACAGGTAACAGGATGTTGCCTCTGGCCAGGAGGGATTTTATAGCACTGAATACAGAAAGATGGTTACTCTTCCCTTTATATTTATGACAACATTGTAGTTAGTACTGTAAACGCCCCACAAGATGTTGAATGGACTATGTCAACACTCAGTGCCAGGATGGACTTCAACACTGGTGCCAAAGTATGAAGTATCATTCGTACCCTGTCAGAGAAATACCCTGGTACCAAAGCTGTGGGTGCTAAGAGAGAGACCATTGTTGAAGTTGAGGCATAACTGAGTACTGACATGGAGAGTGTCAGTGCGAAAGACGGTACTGAAGTCACATCTTTTGTAGGCTTCCTAGCTGGTACCAACACCAGCACAGATGGTAGCGTGTGCACCAAAGCAACAGATCCAAATGGGCCAGCAACAGTAGGGGCATCTCCACTACAAAGGACTCGTGTACCACAAGAAAGCCTGGCTCGGAGAGGCAAAGCAAATCAGTTGCTGCCTGATAAGCCTGTGAACTTGTTGGTCCTAACAGCTTCAGTGCTGCAGTTTTGTGCATTGGTTCCGGACTCAATGGCCATTCCACAGCTGGTACTGGACCTGACAGTAAGGTACTGATATGTTCTTGCTGTGATACTGGGGAGATATAGGTTAAGGGCCCAGCTCCACCCTGAGTACCTGAGGAATCCTGGTGATGTTTCAAGCCCTTCTTTGAGAAAGAGGAGAAAGTCTCTCCTCAATCTGGAATGGTTCTGGTTTGTTTCATGGGTCCTCGTTCATGGAGGCCCCAGGGAGGAAGATCAGCCTTTTTCTCCGAGTAAAGTCTTAGTCATGAGGCCTGTCAGAAACCACTGTAACCTCAGCAGCTGCATGAGGGGCCAGGCAATGCGAAGAAGGCCCTGGGGCTGAAGTGGGCCTCATCACCCTCTGCAAGAGGTGCTATTTAAGATTCAGATATCTGGCTATCTGCGTTCTTTTATTGAAAGAATGGCAAATACTGCACCTCTCTTTACTGTGTCCCTTGTCTAGACACAAAAGGCAGTGCATTTGGGGGTCATTATTTGGGATAGCCACCCCATATGACAGGCAGTGCTTAAAGCCTGGTGAGAACATACCACAGGGCTTCATATGAAATGAACTAACCACTAGGTACTAACTGCTAATTACTAGCTACTCACAAAAAAGTCAGGGAGAAAACTCATTGATGCAGTAACCGCAAGGTAAACCTCACATTGAACTTCGACTCAGGCCACAGGTGTTGAGAAGGAACTGAGGAGGATTGGGCCAGCGCCGCCCTTATGTAGTCTTGGGAGAGGCCATGAGGAAATGCAGGGCGCATGTGTCACCCTGATGGGTTCTACTACAGAAAGCCCTCTGGCTGACTGGAATACACGTTTGTAACCACTCAAGGAACTCTCAGATCCCAAGCTAACGCTCTAACCATTAGACAACCCAACCTCACTCTGGATCAAATGTTCTTTGTATCCCAGTACATTTCCACAAGAATGAAACAGCCAAATGCTGATGCGTCTGCTGAAAGGTATAAAGAGCGGGCAATGGTATTCCCTCTTCAAAGTGTAACCTCCATATCTATAAGTGAGGAGAACTGTTTGGTGATCAGCTTGTGCTGCTCTCCCTTTGTACCGTCATGGTGGCTAAGATCCTCTTGGTTGCTCATGCTGTCTATTTCTGAGGTTAAACACTGCAAGAGGAAAGACCATGTGTTTTCAATGGAGGATTCACACATCTGAAAACTGCTCCCTCCAGAGGTCCATCAGAACCAAAATTTGGTAAGCTTCAGGTCATAGTGTAAAACTTAGGGGCTAGGACAAGTTCTTGATTGACCCCACTGGAATGCTTAACAGATGTGAGCTGGTGAGATGCCTGTTACTGTATTTTTTCTTTTGTGGGACTATTTCTTTGTAAAGGGCAGTGATATAAGGGGCCCAGGTGCTGAGGCAATGGGCATCATTAAAATTTCTAAATAAGTAACAATCCCCAGGCTTAGCCAGTAGCCCCCACCACCAGAAGAGCATTGGGTGGTACCTTTGCAGCCACCTGCTCTTACTGCTCTCATGGCTGCCCAATGATTGAGCCCGACTTCACCAATTGTTTCTGACTCTTTGTGGCCAAACTATCATCTCCTTCCCTGATCCTTGTCTTCCCCCTCTTTCTCCTATTCTCTTCCTTCACTCCTCATCTCCAATTTCTTGTGCTTGCCTCAAATCCACCACCTGTTATTCCACTCCACTTCTGCAGTCATCTTCTCTTCTCATCCCCAATATCCCTCCTAGTCATCTTTTAAATCTTTTAACAAATACATTTATATAAGCCCTGATCCAGCAAAGCATTTAAAGCATGTGCTTAACTTTAAGCACTTGAGCAGTTCTTGTGAAGTCAACAGAACTATTCATGTGCTTAAAGTTAAGCAAGTGTTTTCCTGGATCAGGGCCATAATCATTTTCTAAACACAACCAAACTACGAACCAGCAAAAGACGTACATAGCAACCCAGAGCAACCACAAAATTACGAACTATTGTAACCTTCAGCCTACCTTCCCTCAATGTCCCTCCTTCTGTGTGTCGTCATCACTAATAGTGTTATGGCTACACTTAGACACTATCCTGCAAACACTAGTGGAAGTAGTACTTACAACCATGAATAGTCCTGTTGATGCTCATGATAATAAGTACCACACGTGGTAATGTTTGCAGGGTCAGGCCCTTGCACAGTAAGCTCCTCAGGTCAGGGATCCAGTTTATTATCTGTCTGCACAGCACCATGCACACAAAACTTTAAATCATAATTTTTAACTTTTTCTGTTATGGGGCACAGGGAAATGGCACATTTCTAGATTCCCCCAGAGGCCCCCACTTTTAGCCAACTTCTAATCTGAATAGTAATAATAAATAAAACTTTAAAAATTAATAACTTATTTGATTGTAACGCTACATATGCAAGCGATCAAGTTAAAAGCTCTTCTCTCCAGAGAATTCTGACCCTGTCTCCTTGTTGTCATGACCTCCCTCTTCCCCAATACTCCCCGCCTTATAATTTAGTATTTTTACTGATTGTGCCATTGTTTTGTTTTTATATATTAGATTGTGAGATCTACAGGGCTGGGGCCTTGTCTTATTTTTACAACGATAAAGAACTGTGCACATCTTTGGCACTATACAAATCATTGCCATCGTAAAAACACATGACCTGACCCTTAGTTCCAGTTGAAAACACTGCTGTGAATATGCTCAAAGAATAAATATTTTGTGTTCACTGCACCAACACAATGAAAACATTTTTCCAAGCTGCTGCTGAGATGGTATCTAGTCCCATTATGAGTCAGCACCCCAATGCAGCTGATTTTCCAATTGCCAACTCTGGCTGCTTGCCATATTTTTTTTTTAAAGGTAGACACAGGGTCCATTTTTAGAGAGCTAAATGCTCCCTTCCTGCTTAGGCAGAAATCTGCAAGATCCAAGTATCACAGGGAGTGGAGTGAAGCAAGGTGTGTTTGCTCAGGGGAAAGGTGGTTGTGGTATTTTCCCTTCCTTTATGCAGCAATCTTTTCATAGCTGCTGAAATAGACCCTATTTCTCCTAGGCAAGGGATGAGACTAGGAAAGGAGGAGGGGAGGAAGAGTCATAGGAATGGCCACTTGGTACAGCACATTTCCCTTCAAGGCCAGTCAGGACTTACAAGTCTTAAAACATTGTAGGTGATTACAGGCAACATTGTGGAGAGGACCTGAGATTTGCATGTGGGGGTACAATATGCAGCAGTGTCACAAAGGCAGGAGAGGGACTGGGAAACCTGTGGATGGTTAAGAATCCACAGTTTTTTCTCCTGTGGATCCCAGCCTGCACCTCATTTATGGCTGCCAGCTCTGCTCCACATCTGGGCCAGCAGTTAAGAGGGGGTGACACAGTGGAATGGCAAGTTCAGGTTCTGTGGGATCTCTGCTATGCTTTTCATGAAGGGGTTTGGTCCAGAATCCCTACTCTCTTGTAATGAACAGCCTACATGGTAAATAGTTTTCTGTATTCTTGCCTTAAACTGCAAAAATATAGCTTGCAAATCATCATGAACAGTCCTTCCTTTAGATGCAGTTTTATGCTGAACTGGGCAGTACACATTACATTACTGTTATAACATGGCCTCCTTTCATGAGATGAAATGGTTACTTACTGTAACTGGTTCTTCGAGATGTGAGGCGGACATTTATTCCACTTAGGTGTGTGCACCCAGTGCACGGGAACCAGAGAATTTTGCCTTGCAGTACTCAGAGGAGGCAGGGATTGTATCTCATGGCCCTAGCCCTCCCCTGGCTATAGGAGTAGGGTCTTACCAAATACACAGTCCATTTTGGTCAAGTTCATGGTCATAGGAGTTTTAAAATAGTAAATTTCATGATTTCACCTATTTAAATATGAAATTTCACGATGTTGTAAGTGTAGGGGTCCTGACCAAAAAAGGAGTTGTGGAGGGGGCATCTCAAGGTTATTGTAGGGGGCGGTTGCGGTACTGCTACCCTTACTTCTGCGCTGCTGCTGGCGGCTGTGCTGCCTGTAGAGCTGGAGAGCAGCAGCTGCTGGCCTGGAGCCCAGCTCTGAAGGCAGTCCCGCCGCCAGCAGCAGCGCAGAAGTAAGGATGGCATGGTATGTTATTGCTACCCTTACTTCTGTACTTCTGCCGGCAGAGCTGGGCTCTTGGTTAACAGCCGCCACTCTCCGGCCACCCAGCTCTGAAGGCAGCAGTGCAGAAGTAAGGGTGGCAATACCATACCATGCCCTTTTGTACTCCTGCTGGCAGAGCGCTGCCTTCAGAGCTGGGTGCCTGGCAAACAGCTGCCTTTCTCCAGCGCCCAGCTCTGAAGGCAGTGCAGAAGTAAGGATGGCAATACTATGACCCCCCCCTAAAATAAACCCCCCTGAAACTCCCTTTTGGGTCAGGATCCCCATTTTGAGAAACACTGGTCTCCCCCATGAAATCTATACAGTATAGGGTAAAAGCAAACAAAAGATCAGATTTCACTGGGGGAGACCAGATTTCACAGTCTGTGACACATTTTTCATGGCCATGAATTTGGTAGGGCCCTATATATGAGGCAGTGCTGCCTTGACCCCAATTTAGTCTCTTTATACCACACGCCCTGAGACTAGACTCCGATGCAGAGGGGACAAAGGGTGAGTTGTGGAATACACATCTCCATCATATTTTGAAGAACCACAGTTACAGTAAGTAATCATTTCTTCTTTGACTAGATGCAGCTGTGTATTCCACTTACATGACTCACAAGCAGGACCCACAGGAGGTGGATCTCAGAGTCTAACAAAGATTGCAGAACCACCTTCCCAAAGTTCACAAGAGTTTTTGGATGATGTTGTATGGCATAATGGTTCATAAACATATGTATTGGTGACCACATAGCAGTCTTGCAAATGTCCAGTATTGAGCCGTTGCTTAGGAACATTATTGATGGAGCTTGCACTCTCTTAGAATGAGCTCACACCCACGGAGGAGGCATAGTCAAAGGTATTTTATATGTTGTGTTGATACAGGATGCTTTCCACCTAGAGATTTGTTTGTGAAGAGACCACTTGCCCCCCTCATACAATACACATATGACAGAAACAGGCAAGGCAAAGCATGAAATGTTTTAGTCCTGTCCAGGTAGAAGGTCAGACATCATCAGACATCTAACATGTGGAGATGTTGCTCCTCTGAAAATGAATGTGGCTTAGTAAAGAACCCAGGTAAATATACCACCTAGTTCAAACAAAACTGAGAGACTACTTTAGACAAAAACTTTAGGTGCAGTCATTAAGTCACTGTTTTTGGAGAATTGCATATAAGGATGATCTACCCTCAGAGTCTGCAACTCACAGACCGTCCTTGCGTATGTTATCACCACGAGGAATGCATGTTTCTGACACAAAAAAGGGAAGGGAGAAGATGCCTAAGGCTGGAACAGAGGTTCCATCAAAGCCGCCATGTTAAGGTCATACAGAGAAACCAACTCTCATACCAGGGGACGGAGACAAAGAAGCCCTTTTAATAATCTTGCAAGCAGGGCATTGGAAAAAGCTAAATCTTCCATGAACAGCGGAATGAAACGCTGAGATAGCTGCCAGATGCACCCTTAGAGAGCTAAGCACAAGGCCCGATGACAGAAGATGCAGCAAGTATTCCAATATATCCTGAATAGAAGCCAACATTGGTTGAACTCTGAATGTCAATGACCACAGCAAGAATCGCTGCCATTTAGCCGAATAGGCCATTCTGCTAGAGGGCTTTCTAATACAGAGTAGAACCTTCAAATAGCTGCTGAACATTGCTCTTCCTCTTCATTCAATCATGGAACAGCCACACCAAGAAATCTTAGAGCTGAGTACGAGAGGTCAGGATGGAGAGGAAGGGATATGGGAGGCTGAACAGATAGCATGAGAAGATCAGAGAACCAACACTCCCTTGGCCACACTGAGGCAATGAGGATGATCTTGGCCTGATCAGCTTTCAGCTTGAGGATGACCTGTGGAATCAGAGACTACTTATGCATGCTGATGCAGTGGGAGACACAATGTAAAGGGGGGCCATGTGACCGCCCCAAGTGTCACCTCTGGGAGGAAACTTCCAGCCCCACCTCCCTGGGCAAGGGCAGCCAATCCTGTTGGCTCCTGAGGGGCTGGGGCCACAGGAGCGAGGAGCATGTACCTCTGGGCCGGGCCAGTACCACCATGTCTCTGCTCTGGCCAAATGAGTCAAAATGGATTCCTGGAAGATGCAAAAGGAGGTTAGGTTGACTGGCTGAACCCAGGACCCAAATGCCATCTCCTCTGGGACTTATGGGTAGTCCTCATGGGTGGTGGGTATAAAGACCTTCCCTGGCGCTGCCGCTGACCTGCCACCGGATACCTGGGCCGCAGTGGCCTGCCCCTTCCCCGAGGTCCCCACCGCCTGCTGATGCTGCCTGCCTGACATGTCAGGGGTGGGGGGACCAGCCGGGGGGCTGCCGGCTTGGTTTAGCTCTTGGCGGGGCTGGTAGTGGGCCCACAGCTCAGCCTGGTGTGGCTGGGGTGGGTGGGCCAGGGCTCCTCCAGTTGCGGGGGGAAAGGGGGAGCTCCCTCAGGGCTTCTGCGGGGGGAGAGAGGGTCGGGACTCTGGTGTGTGAGGGGGCAGGGCCTGGACCGGCGGGCTAGCCTCCCCAAAGCAGGGGTTCACCCGCCACCCATAGTAGTCCTGCTGTCTTGAGGAAGGGGAAGGCTGCCCAAACGGGTGTTGTGGGTGGTATTCTTGCTGTTGCTGAGCACTCTAATGGCGCCATTGCACTGCCAGTGTATACATTCCCAAGGAACACAAGGTAGGCCCTTGAATCCTTGAAGGAGGGCAGAGTTTTGTCTATAAAGAGCAGCCAGCTGTCGAAGGGCGAGTCCTCTATAGCCTGCTGGGAGCAGTGCAGCCAGAACTCTCTTCTCAAGGTCACCGCTGAGGTCATCACTCAGGCCAAAGTATCCATGACATCTAGCATGGACTGTAATGATGTCTTGGTCACCAACCAGCCTTCAGTGATGAACACCCAAAATTCCTTCGTGGAGGCTTCAGGCAGCTGAACTGTAAACTTACGCATAGCTGCCTCAATTCACAAAGTCATATTTGGATAACAAAGCCTGAAAACTGCATTTTCAGGGACGAGGAGGTATAGATCTTTTTACTCGCTAAGCCCATCCTCTTAGAGTCCTTCACCTTAGGGGTGGACTAAAATCTGTACTGCCAACCTCTGTCATTCACCAAAGTTATGATCAGGGAATTAGGGGCTGGGTGGGAGTAAAAGCCCTCAAATCCTTGCACCAGTATAAAGCACTGTTTCTCTAAATGCTTTGCAATAGATGGCATTCAAGAGCATGCTCCAAAGAACTTCCAGGAGTGCATTGTTAATAGAGAAGGCCACTCTCCCAGGGCAGATGGTTACAGGATGTCCAATAACTGATGGGTATTCTCCTGCAGGAGCTATGCCTGAATGACCAAGTAAAAGCAACCACACACCACAAAAGTTCCTGATAGGCCTTGAAGTTCTCAGGTGCGGAAGGAGAGAAGACCCAAGCATTGCTGAATTGTCTGGGGACAAAGAGGAAGTGGTTAACTGTGCCAGAGCCAGATCCCACTCCTAGAGTGGCGGACCTGGATGGGATGCCTCCAAAGGCTCCACAAGGTGAAGGCTCACCGATGCCTAAACCTGTGATGGGATGATGGCCCCAGTCAACAACCTGACCAGTGATCTCACCTTGGAATGCGATGAGGAGTATGACCTCTGTGATCCAGGAACACCCCACGGATTCCATGGAGACCTAGGCATAAGCATAGGGCATTGGTAGCCAGTAGGCGCCAGGCCACCCGGCCCCCATCCCAACCGTGAGATGAGTACCAATCCTGGTACCAATGATGCTCCAAGAATGGGCCACATGACACACTGTACCTCAAAGTAGCACCCTGTAACCCCCATATTCATCATTTATATATGGTTGTGACATTTTGTACAAAAGCTAATCTTGTAAGGTATCATATGAAAAATCATGATTTGCTGAAACTCATTGTTCTGTCAAAATGTGTATATCATCATTGTATATGGAGTTATGAGATTTTGCTATATGGTTGTTATTGAAATATGTGGGAGACACCCACAGCCAGCACTCCAGTGCCAACAAAAGAGGTGACCTGCAGCCAGACGGGTGATAAGCGACCATCACTGGCCATTGACCAGCAGGGGAATTGTAAACAAGAGATTTACAATTCAATGAGAGAGAGTTGCTAGAGCTCCACACAATGGGGATTGCTTAACCCAGTGACAAAGCAGGGGACGTAGAACATGTGATCCCTGACTCCATGTTTGAGACAGTATCTTTCCATGCACATGGATTGGGGGTATAAATTGGAGACTGTGACATCAGCCTCTCTCCTCCCCAAATACTCTAAAGGCAAAAAGAATGGGAATTCAGCCTGTATACTAAGAACTATGAGCTGCTTATAATGCCTAATAGGGTGAGAAAAACAGCTAGATTCAAATCTTCCCCAGTACAGAGTTTAGAATTTAGACTGAAATTTTACCTTTTCTTTCTTATGTAACCCACTCTGACCTCTATGCCTAACATTTATAATCACTTAAAATCTATCTTTCTGTAGTTGTTAAACTTATTTTAATATTTTATCCTTTCCAGTTAGTTTGTCTAAAATCCTTGGGGAATCTGCTCAGATTACAAAGGCTAGTACATGTCCACTATCTTTTGATGAAATGGAGAACTAATTAATGAGCTTGCATTGTTCAAGAGATGGTCTTAAGCAGTGTCTGTACATTTCTGGGGTGCAAGTCTGGGGCCTGGGGGGATTTGCTGGTGTCTCCCTCTGTATAGTTAATGAGTGACTTAGAGAGCATTCATGCAACTTAAGTGGGTGTGTCCCTGTATGTTGTAGGCTGAGTGATCACAGCACCTGGAGGGGTTTGCTGCTTCTCACTAGTACAGCATCGTAAGAGACAGCCCAGGGAGGAGAGTTAAGGGCACAGCCTCCCCACTATTCCAGGTTTCACCCCGGGGATCCGTCACAGCCCCCAGTGTAGGCCAGGCACTGGAGAGCAGGAGGATCCTGACCTCAATGCCAAAGAGTCCAGGGATTCTAGGGCTAAGGGCGGAGCTAGCCCTGAAGGTGTGAACAACTGATCCATCACCCAAAACAAGGGAGGGACTGGCACCGATGGTGAAAACTGTACCCCTGGCACTGAATGCATCTCCATTGGTTCCAGTGCCAGGAGAAGCGTCTGTCTTGTAGTTGGTGGCAGCACCGATGCAGCTGATGGTGCCAAAGTGAAGGGCAGAGATTGTTGCCAGGGTAACCTTGGTGGGGCAAAATGAAGCAGTGCCAAGGAGTTTACACGTGCCAAGGAGGCCCCTTGTGGTCAGCCTGGCACCAACCCCACTTCTGTGGTCTGTGTCAGGGAAACATCAGGATGCAGTGAATATGGACCCGAAGATTCAGCAGCCCGTCCATATAGCAGGGCTGTAAACGACATAGCCCTGGTAAAATCAAGGACAGAGGTCGGGATGGAGAGGCAGAGGAGGTCAGTTGCTGCTTGATATGCCACCTGCATCAACACATCTGGTGCTGGCATCACCCTCATCAGTACCGGACTCCATGGATGCCCCAGAGCTGGAAATGGAGTTGACAGTATGGAGTCCCTGACTTCCCTATACGATGTTTGAACACTAGTGAGGGCATCACCAGGGAAATACTTAACTAAATCTAACTAATACTAAGGGTACTAACTACCAATATACAATTAGAGCAGTCACTAAAGAGAGAGAGTGATTGTGAGATTAAGAACCACATGAAGCTCCAACTCCAGCCCTGGGCAGTAAGAAGGAACTGAGTGGTCGAGGCAGTGCTGCCTCACATAGTCAGTGGAGGGGCTATGGCGACATAGTGTGCGCACTGCCTCCTACGGGTACTGCTAGGCAAACTTTTCTGACTCCAGCGCACTGGGTGCACACACATCTAAGTGGAATACACAGCTGCATCTACTTGAAGAAGTAGTTCTAACTCCCTAGCAAAATAATGGAACAAATATTACATGAAAAACAAAAGTCACACAATACCTAGAGGAAAACTGAGCCATGAGAAAGGAACAGCACAATCAATGTATAATGACATATATCCAGCCCATCGATCTTTATTCATCATCCTAGACACTATTATTCACTCCAATAATATAAAGGTATTTGGGGGGGCCAGATCCTTAGGACTGCCTTTCAGTGAATGGCATAGGGCAGAAAACAGGGTGTTAAAGATAGTTTGGCTTTAAGCCGTCTCTATGACTTCCTGATTCTGGGTCAATGAAACTGGTCCCGAAGTGCAATATGAAGCAGACTTAAAGCTGTTCTGTTCTAAATTGTGTCAGCTGTCCACAATCCCAAGGAGGACATTACAGTAGATGAGGATTGGCTGGTTTTAGCAACATCCCAGCTACACCCCCATTTTCCCTGGCCATGTTTCCTAAATCTGGGGCCAGACGGGATAAGCATATTAGGACCTATCATGCTGGCTTTATGCCACCTGGAAAGCCCGTACATTGAGGGAATCCTCAGGTAGCTGGTCAAATTAGATGTATGGCTGCGGAGGGGAGGAGACAGTATCTTACGTATGCACTCTGATTTCCTTAGGGCAGAGAGTGTGCCTTTATGGAATGTTATTTCCCTACAGGATCAGAAGACTGATTGCTGTGGCAGCGAATGCTATTAGAAACTAGTGTATAACTACATCAGTAAAACTATATTTCATGATGGTATGATTGTAGATATTGTTTTCGAAACCAAGTAAGTAGTTTTTTAAGAAAGAGGTATAGCTGGAATGGTACAGCCCAATGTTAGCACATTTTTTCCTAATATTCAGCCTATATTTTTCTTATTTTCATCCCACTGCTCCTAGTTATAGCCCCCTCGCCCTGTTAAATATTCCTCTTCACCACTTGGTTTGATTCTCCCCTCACACAAATCTGACCCCACTATGACTCCATTGAATTCAGGGGAGTTATTAGCGATACACACTTACTCAAAGGAGAGAAGAATCAGGTCACTGGTATTTAAACGTTTCAGACTTTCGTAGATAAATGTTAATACCCCCACTTAATTGTCAGATAGCCAACTATATATACTCTTTTAAAAAAGCTATTTATTTATTGGGTTTGGTAACCAATTCATGAAATACCAGTCATGGACTACTGTCAGATAGATGAACATACACACCAGCTTTTAACTAACGACAACTTTCACATGGACTGCAACTGTTTCACTGGCAGTTCTGTTTAAATAAGGATGGCCTGTTAGGGCCCACTGAGATCCATTAGGCTCTGTAATAATCTTGCACAGAGAAGTAAGCAGTGGTCACCACATAATCTGAGGCATTTAAAACTAGACTGGCTATAACCGTTTTAGGAAACGTATTGCAGGAAAGACTCCTGCACTAGCAGGTAACAGACTAGATAATTATTAAATCCTTTCATCTCTAATTTCTGTTATCAGTTTACAGCCGTATAAATCAATGCTGAGTCACAGTAATGTCTTGGCACACTAATATATTGCCTTAAATCACCCAAATGCTGAAATTCTGAATCTCTGTATAGTGAAAGAACAGACTCCCTGTCCCCCAGCCATGAGGCTTTTGTAAGACAACTTCAGATTCATAGGTCAGTTCCAGTTCTCTTCAGAAAAGTTAAATCTCTACAATAAAGCAGCCTGATTATGGGGCTTTGATGTGTGGCACAGCTTTTAGAGAGAGCACCAAATTGAGGGACCCACTGTGCATAGCCTGGTTCCCAGGCTCCCTGCCCACAGAAGAGTGTGATGTAATCATTCCTTATGCAAAACAGGTGAACAGCTGTGTTTGTGAGTTTACTACACTTTGGCTAAGGAGCAGCATTAAAAGCCCTGGAGAGAAGTGCCACTGTTAAAGAGCCAGCTAGTCACTGAAGCCCCATACTCCCGTTCATATCTAGGTGTGGAGGAGGGTACAGTTCCATCTCTGTGGCACATTCCCCCTCTCCTTCCTCTCTTGGAGGGCTGTGAATTTGGAATGGGTAAACCAGATGTGGACTAGGCTCCTCCAGATTCTCCCTACACCTTACTACTGAGGGCATTCTGCACCAAAACATTAAAAATTATGCGCACATTATTTTAAAATTCTGCCAATTTTGTCAAATAAATGTGGCGGCTCCAGCATGGCATTGGGGAGCACAGGCCACTGACTGCACAGAGGTGGCAGATCACTGTGCAGTTCTCCCTTCCCCCAGGGACACAGACTCAGCAGTGAGGCTGCATCCAACCTTGACACAGTGCAAGGACAGAGCCTGCCCCTCCATGCCAGGTGCACCAGGTGTGGGCAGGCAGGCTCAGCAAGGCAGGATCCAAGTGTGGAGGGGTTTAGTGTGGGGGGACCCAGGTGTGGGTTGAGAGGGTTCAGTGTGGGGCAATCTGGGTGTGAGCGGCTCAGTGGGGGATCTGGATGCACAGGGGCTTATTGGAGGGTTCTGGGTGCAACGGTAATGGGACTCAGCAGGGCGGTCCAGGTGAAGGTGGTTGGGGCTCAGTGGGTCTAGGTGTCAGGGGGATAGAGTTTGGCAGGGAGTCTGGGTATGGGGGGCTTAGTGGGGGGGTCCAGATGCTGGGGGAGTGGGGTTGGGATCCAGGTGCAGGGGGAGTGGGGCTCAGTAGTGTGGGGATCCGGGTGCAGGTGGCTCGTCAGGGTTGTCCACGTGCAGGGGGAGTGGGGCTCGTCGAGGGGGATTCTGGGTGTGTTGGGGGGTCAGGCTCAGAGGGAGGGTCTGGGTATGAGGGGATGTGGATGCACAGGAGTTGGACAGATAGGGGGGCAGCTCTGTACAGTGATCCCTCCCCCTGCAGTTGAGGAGTGATGGGTGCAGGAAGTGCTGGGAGGGGTGGGGAGGAGTTTGTAGAGTTTCCTACAGCCGGGGGAAAAATCTGGGGGTGGGTCTGATCTGGATGCAGTGCAGGGGAAGAGGAAGTCCCGTCCTCCTGAGCCCAGCTGGGACTAGCAGCTGAGCCCGGTGCAGGGTAGGAGCCACCAGCCATGTCTTCCCCAGTCCTGCCCCCACCCCACAGCGATTTTCCTCTCTGCCGGCTGCCCTGGGCACCAGAAACATACTGCTGGGGAGGGTCGCATGACCGCTTTTGTGGCTTCCCTTTGCTTCCCCATCAGAAAGTCATTTTTCTGCAGGGAAACAAAGAAATCTGCAGGGGACAGACATTCTGCGCATGTGCAGTGGCACAGAATTCCTCCAGGAGTAACACCTGCAGGGTAAAACAGCCCAAAGCTGAGGCTAAGGTAGAGCCCTGTGTGGGACTATTTTTAATCCTGCACCCATCTCACTCCCGCTATTACGGCAGCAGGTTCTGCGGGACCCCAGTCCCATTGCAGGGTTCTAGGCTAAGGCTTCCCTTCCTTGCTGAGGTGTCCCCTTTAGATGGGTGCCAGCGAATAACCACAGTGTAAGAGGAGGGGTGCCTGATGCAAGACCAAAAGACATGTTTACAGAGACTGGTGGGAGGTTATAGAACCAGAGGGCATAGAGGAGGCAAGGGGCATTTTTGCAGATGCTCTTGTCTCCTGGAGATCCTGCCGTTAAGGATGCAGCACCCGTGGCTTCTTTTGGGAGGGGCAGGAGGCACAAACCCTGCTCTCCCCAATAAGAGAATTCAAAGGAAGCGCCACATGTTGAAAAGCAGGGAGTTCTCTTTCCGCCACATGATTTATTCTCATGGAGGGGAGGACAAGGCCCTGAAATGGGCTGGGGAGTGATGTCCTCTGCAAACATGTACATTTTTGTGATAAATGGAACACTAGCCCTTTCATCACATCTGCCCCTAACACTGCAGAGGAAGGGGTGAGGAGGGAATAAAAAGGAGAACAGCAACATTAAGCTCAGGGTATTAATTTCCATTTCAAAACGGGCAAAGTAGAAACAGGGAAATATGTTCACAATTACATTTACAACCTCTTTGCATTCCAATCACAGTTAGTAATTTCACATTAAAGAAGAATAAGTTATCATTCACCACTTACTGCCTGAAGGTCACATAGTCCAAACAACACGAGGTCCAAGTACAAGCTGTCTCATGAACTGTACACTGAAAAATCAAGTTGCACTTGGCCCATTAAGTGTAGCGCATGCTAATCTCTGCTTACAACTTTGATCTCTTATCAGCTAAATTCCTCATTACAACACTCTGGCCCCACAGACACAAACACACATACATTATTGAAAGAATATGGTATGCATATTCATGAATACCTAAAATTTTAGAAGTAATGCCCACAAATACCAATGCAGAGATGTGTCACATAGTAATTAACCTGGACGTCCATTCGGTGAGGGATTAATTACTTGGATTGGTGTGTAGTATTCTGATTATCTGCTCTGAAGAGGTACGCTTCCCTACTCGCTGTCAAGAGCTGCCTCCTACCTTTTTGTCCTCTGTCCAAAATCTAAGGCTCTAGATAATATTCTATCCTTCGAAGTGCTCTTCACAACAGGAAATTTTGAGATTATATCAGCAGGGAAATAAATAGTATTACTTTTTCCCCTCCCGCTTTCTCTTTTCCTCTAGCAGATTTTTACCCCTTCAATGCCATACTCCGAGGCATACCAAAGGCCAGTTCTGTATGGGGACAGAAACAACTTGAAATCTAGTCAGTCCTAAAAGGCAATTTAAAATTAGTTCTCTAGCTACTGGTTCTACACCTTCCCCTAGTCCCCCTGCTGTTGTGTGTTTGTACAGAGCCTAGAACAGTGGATCCCAGTTTGTGACTGGGGCTCCTACGTGCTACCACAATACAAATAATAATAATGATAATAATTAATAAATAAAATGGAACTACTCATGCTTAAAATTAAGCATGTGCATAAATATTTGAATGACTGGGGCCTAAATAACTGACTACACAGAGGAAAACAGAGACTCCCAGAGTAAATTAATAGAGACTTTTTTCTAAATTCTTTTAGTTACAGTAGTTTTAGGAGTTACTTGTAAGACTAGTACATAAAAAGTTTCTGGAAGAAACATGATTTCGTCTTTTAAGTGATGTTTGAGACAGGTTGCCATGTCTGCAAGCAAGCCTCCCTTTGATTGACAAAACTGTGCACCTAGCGGCATTCCACAGCAGTTAGCATGAATCATTTATCGTATAATCTATAGAGGGGATTTAAAAAATCATTAACCAGAGAAAAAACTGCCTTAATAAGCAGCAAGGCTTTTAGGGACTTGTTTATGGTATGTGCTTTATGAACACAAATGTTTTATTACCCCACAACAGAAGAAAAAGTCAGGAAAAATGAAGACAACAAAGTGTATGCACGCAATGCTCATAAATTAATGTTGTTCCTCTACTGTGGTCAGACTTGTGAGCAATGCTGTGGACCTGCACTACTGAGAAAAGTGTGAGCTATTCAGTCATTAAAAGACACAAGAATCCCAAATCTATCAGTCTCATAATCGTCTCCAAGCTGTTGAAGGTGAGTGACATTCTCCCAACACTTTGCCCTCTCAGTAGATCTTATCAAGGATTTAATAGGTTTTAAAGACATCTGTTGAAAATTAAACATAAAGGATCTGATTCCCCACTGCTTTGCACCTTTTGCCATCTTTTATATGGGGGCAAAGTGAAGATTACTAAATCAGAATGGCAGCATTTTACACCCACTCTGCACAGGTACAAATGATGACACAAGGTGAAAAGCAAAGGGGAATCAGGCCCTAAATATTTACATTCCTCCCAACCTTTCATTTGTATAGATGCATCCAAAACCAAAATACACTAACTGATGACAACACTTTACAATGTCATTGTGATACTCTGCACTCCAAAGCAACACCCTGGCACTCCCACATTTACCATGGTGATATGATTATGATATGTTTTGTACAAAGTATGACTTGTAAGGTATCGTTCTAAAAGTCTTGATCTGTTGAACATTAGGATCCTGTTGGATTGTATGTGCTATTATTGTATGGGAAGTTTTGAAGTTTTGCAATGTGTGTGTTACTGAAATATGCTGTGAAGTCGGAAAAACCCACAACCAGCCTTTCAGGTACAACAATGAAGTAGCCAGATGCATTGATGGCTACTGTAATATGCAGTCTGCTGACATATTACCAGGGAGTCTCTGCACCTGGGAGCTGCCCATGTCCCCTGGCAGTTGTACTCTTCTTCTCTCATTTTGCTGGAGTCGGGGAAGACAACCTGCTGGGGACTGGTGCCATTAGAGGAAGGTTCTCCCACTCAGGTCAGGCCTTAGGGGGAGCCCAGCTGGACCTCAAACCCTGCAGCTGATACTATGTTAGAGTTTCTGCTTGAAGTGGTGGTTGGTTCTTCCCCAAATGATTGACCAGCAGGAAGATTATGTAAACTCTCCTTTTCTGCTAGCTCCATTTCAGAGGTTGGCTTGGGAGAAAAAACATGCGACCTGAACAACTTTACCCTTCCCTGACCTGGCACTTCAGATCAAAATGTAGCTGCTAGGACCCATAACCACTGCATAGTTTACTTCAGATTAAAGATGACATATTGTCTACGGAACATGGTGAAGTCTTGGGTCATCCCTGATGTAAAGGGGTACAACTACACACAACCTGCCCCACATTATGCATGCACAGTTCTTAGCCATTAAAAATACTAACACACACAGGTCTCTCCCTATTGAAAACTCTAAACAAAATACTCCACTTACTGTTTTTGAGGTAGCACAGGGAGTTGGCATCACCGTGGGAGGCTTGGCTGCATTTTGGGGTGGAGGCAGAGTAAACCTCTGCCCTGTGTCTGGAGGAGAAGAGTGAATCCGGGTTTCTAGTCTCTCAGGTTCATGTTTATAGGATTCAAGAGGAAATGGCGGCTGCTTGGTCACTTGTGTTGGGGTAGATGGAGAGGAGGAGAGGCCGGAGGCTGTAAACAAAGAAATCATTACTAAAGTGCAGATCAAAACAAGAGCGGAGAAGAATCTAAGCCGAAAACTGAGTCTGCACTTGCTCAGCCAATTTTTTTACCCTTCCCTCGAAAAACCAAATACGAATCTCGTCCTCCTGTTTCTAAAGGGGATTTCCTCCTCCCTCTACTTAAAACTTAAATAATTCAAATGTATCCTATGTGTATAATCCATTATACAAGGAGGTAGCTTTGTGAAGTGGTTAGAGCAGAGAACTGGGAATCTATTCCCAGCTTTGCCACTAGCTTGTATCACCTCAGACAAATCACTTTGCCCTCCTGTGTCTCTATTTTCCTGTCTGTAAAATGGGAATAACAGGAGCTCTCTATCTTGGCAAGCATGGACATTTGCAAATGACAGAAGCTATGTAAGTGTACAGCACTATTATTATTTTTAATATCCACACTAATCTCAGAGATGACAATGTCTATATGCAAAGAGCTCAACAGCGTTAAATGTTTTTATATTTTTCCTTCATTTTATCATTAAAGAAAAATCCAAGCCAGCAGTTAGAATAAAATTAGGAGCAAAGGTTCAGGGGAAGGAAAGGTTACTCATCTTGTGCAGTAACTGCAGTTCTTCAAGATGTGTCCCCCTGTGGGTGCTCCACTTTAGGTGCGCAGGCACCCAATCTTTGACTGGAGATTTTTGGTAGCAGTGCCTGTTCTGCCCGCTCACATGCCCTACACATCCTCATGCCCTGTACCAAGACTATATATATAGGGACCTCCATTTCCCCTCTGCTGCAGAGCTCACAGAGGCCGTTCTGAAGCAGAGGGGAAGAGGTCAGGTAATGGAGCACCCGCAAGGACACACATCTGGAAGAACTGCAGTATCTACATAAGGTGAGTAATCTCTCCTTCCCCTTCGAGCAGTGCCCTGTGGGTGCTTGTGACGGTCCTTGCTCAGGGGTCGGTTGGTAGGGTAACGCCACGTACTGGTCATAGCTTAGGCCTCTGACTTACAAGAGGGTTGTTGGTAGGGGAGCCAGGACCCTCTCACTCCACTGGGCTCTGACCCAGGCCCTTTGAGGGCTATCAGTAATCTAACAGTCAGGGGGTTGCTTAAGACTGCCCTCCCTGGGCCACGTCCTATCTCCCCCCTTGCGATTGTCCAAAAGTCGCCATCTGGGTTAAGATGGTGTGAAGGGTGCCTGCTCACCCCAAGACACCTCCTGGTGGCAGCGTGTAGCATAGCAGCTCTCTTCCTCTCTTGGGTGGCAACTGCCTCCTCCTGCGATATGGCCCACCCTCCTGGGCCAGCTCAGTCCTAGGGCTTTCCCCTGCAGGGGTAGTCCAAACCAAACAAAATGGATTACCGAAGTCCAGAGTTTGTACAAGAGGGAGAGGGGAATGCTTCCTCTCAGGCGGTCTCTGTAGCAGGCCCTCCCGTCCGTCGGGGGGGAGCTCTGGGCAATTGTTGTGGGGAAAGATTAGGCGGTTCTCTCAGCCCTTCTCCACTGCACGTTGCACGTCTGCTCTCTTTCCTGGTCTGCCACCAAGTGAGCTACTTCCCTGCCTTTTAACTCCTCTTCCAGTTGGTGCATTTGCTACAGATGTGGTGGGGCAGGGCTGGCTGAGCCCAGAGTAGTTCCTTAACCCCTTGTTGTCCAGTGTGGGGTTTGCACAGTGTTCCATTTTAGGTGACTCCCTAGCAGTAACGATTTAAGGAGGTGGGAATTTCAGAACAGAGTCCACCACCGAAGAAAGAATTGCGTTGCCTACTGCCACATCTGATCTTGCTGCATGAATTGAGACATAGTGGTTGGAAAACATGTGCAACGAGAACCATGTTGCAACCCTGCAGATTTCAGCAACTGGAATGTCTTTAAGTAGAGCTACAGATGTATACTGTCATCTAGCAGAGTGTGCAATCACTCTTAGGGAGGTATAACCCCAGTGAACACATAGAAGGCAATAATACATCGAGATCCATTTAGAAAGTCTCTGAGAGTACATCTACACAGGGATAGAAGACCTGTGACATAGTCATGGCTGGCCTAGGTCAGCTGACTTGGGCTCAGGGCTGAAAAATCTCTGTGTTCTGGCTCTGGCTGAAGCCTGAGCTCTGGAACAAGAGTGGAGGGTCCCAGAGCTCAAGCTACAGCCCAAGTCCAAATGTCTACACAGAGATTTTTCAGTCCCAGAGCCCAAGCCCCACTAACCCAAGTCAACTGACCCAGGCCAGCCACGGGATTTTTATCCCTGTGTAGACATGCCCTGAGTAGAGACAGATGTTCCCTTAGACCTCTATGCAATAGAAACAAAGAGTCTAGGGGTCTTCCAGAATGGCTTAGTCCTGTCTAAATAAAAGGCTAATGCTCACAATATCTAGTGTATGAAAAGCAGACTCTTGTATAGGCTGATGCAGCTTAGGGAAAAAACCTGGAAAGTGAATAGTTTGGTTGATATGAAATTCAGAGAACACCTTAGCTAAGATCTTTGGATGAGGTTGTAAAGATACTGTCTCCTTGGAAGACAAAGTAATAGGAGGGTCTCCTTGGAAAACAAAGTAATTAGAGCCTCCATCTCCCCAACTCTTTGAACAGAAGTGATGACCACCAAGGAGACTATCTTCATAGACAGATGTAGTAGCAAGCACGTAGCTAATGGCTCAAAGGGTTGTTTCATGAGATAGTTAAGAATTAGGCTGAGATCCCAAAGTGGTGCTGGGGCTCTAATCTGCAGAAAAAGTCCTTGCAGGAATCTTGTTGTGGTTGGATGAGCGAATACTGAGAAACCTTCTACTGCCATATGGAAAGCTGTTAGTACCACTAAATGACCCTTATGGAACTCATAGAAAGGCCTGATTATTTCAATTCCAACAGGTAATCAAAGCCTGAGGAAAGAGATGTCTGGATAGGAGAAAGATGGCACCAGTTTACACCAAAGGTTATATCTTTTCCATTTCTTAAGGTAAATTTGTCTAGTAGATTCCTTTCTGATATTTACCAATATCTTTTGTACTTCAGATGAACATGTGGTCTCTAGTCCCAAGAACCATTGAGTAATCAAGCCTGTAGTTGCAGGATGTTCAGATTAGGATGGAGCATTTGACCCGCATTCTGAGACAACAGTCAAGGTTTGTTCAGGAGCTGCCACAAGAGCGCAAGAGGTGAGTTTGATGAGGTAAGGAAACCAAACTTGTCTTGGCCAAGTTGGTGCAATCAAAATGATTTTGGTTTTGTCCTGTCTGATCTCAATAAGAACCTTTAAGAGCAATGGAGTTGGAGGATATGCAAAGAGAAGACCTTTTGTCCAGTAATGAGAAAAGCATCTCCAGAGATTCAGAATAAAGCCCCCATCTGGAACACAATTTCCTGCACTTTGTGTTGGCTACTGTGGCAAAAAGACTGACCTCTGGAAATCCCCAAGCTAGGAATATTTTGTTGAGGATTCAGGAGTCCAACTCTCATTCGTAATTTAGGGAGAAATCTCTGCTCGGGTCCACCCTGGTGTTTTGTATACCCAGAAGGTAGGAAGATGAAATGACTATCTGATTGGCTGTGCACCATTTCCAAAACTTTATTGCTTTGGGGCAGACCGAGGCGGAACACACTACACCATGACAATTGATATAATACATACATACAATGCTGTCATGATCTTGATAGACTTGTTTTTGAGTAGGGGAAGAAAGTGGAGGCAAGCATTTCTGACCACCCCTAATTCCAACAGATGGATGTGCAAGCACTGTTCTTGTTGTGAACATTTGTCTTGGACTGTGAGAGGACCCAAATATGCTCCCCATCCCAAAAGGGAAGCATCCAACGTTACTATGACTGTAGGGGATTCTGGCTGAACAGGATTCTTGCACAAACTTTGAATGGATTCAGCCACTAGATGAGTGACTGTAGGACTTGATTGGGTACAAGTACTTGCTTGTTAATACTGTTTGTTGGGTACACAAACAGTCCTGAGCCACCACTGGAGACACTGAAGATACAAAGTGGTGTTTTGTGTCACAAAAATGCAAGCTGCCATACATACCAGCAGTTGCAGACATGTCCTTGCTGCAACTTGAGGGATGAGCTGCACACTTTGTACATGGTTCTTTAGAGCAAGGAACCTGTCAATAGGGAGATAAACTCTTCCCATTATCGAATCCAGAAGTGCTCCTATAAAGAGAATTCGTTGTGCAGAGGTCAAGATAGATTTCTTGAGATTTACTTGCAGGCCTAGACTTCAGAATAGTGAAGTTGTTGTTTGGACAGCAAACCTAACACCTCATATGACCAACCCTTGAGGACACAGTTGTTAAGACAAGGAAAGACCGTTATCCCTATATGATAGAGGTAGGCAGCTACGACAGCCATGATTTTTAAGAACACTCTTGGGGTGGATGACAGGCCAAAAAAGTGTAGAACCTAGTACTGGTAATGATTGCGATTGAAAGTGAAACAAAGAAATCTTTTGTGAGAAGGATGAATTATTACATGGAAGTAGGCATCTTTGAGGTTGTGGCTCACAAACCAGTCCCCTAATTCCAGGGAGGTAATTATAGCTGCTAGGGACACCATCCTGAATTTCAGATGTCTGACATGCTTGTTCAATTGTCTGAGATGTTGTATCTCCCTCCAACCCATTTTTCTTTGGTATCAGAAAATATCTTGAATAGAACCCTTTCACCCTGTGTTGAAGTGGGACTGACTCTATGGTTCCTAGATTTAGGAGTGATGAGATCTCCTGTGTCAGCAATTGCTTGTGAGAGGGGTCCCTGAAGTGGGAAGGGGATTGGAAGGCTGGGGTGGAGGTAAATTGGACAGTATAGCCGAAGTGGCCTCCAATCCCCATTTGTCCAATGTTATAGTCTCCCGTACTTGATGAAAGAGAGAGGTGGTGTTCAAATTGAGGAAGAAGGGTTGTGTCATGCAGTTGATAAAACCTGGTCATTGGATGGTCTGGACTCTTGACCAAACCATCAAAAATGGTGTTTGGATGATGCTGAAGGCTGGGATGAAGCAGTTGAGGTAGTTGCAGGCTTTTTCTTTGAAAACCTCGACCTCTTGGTCAGTGATTTCGGTGGCCTACGGAAGGCAGAAAATTGAGCAGGGTGGGATCTTTGTGCTGACTGAGACCTGTTAAACTTCCTTATTTTTTGCAGGCATGTATATCCCTAAAAACTTATATTTTGTCCTGGAGTGTTTTAGGTATGAAGCGAGTTGTCTGTGGAATCCGCGAAAAGGTAAATCACTGAAAGGTAAATCTTCAACAGTGGATTGTACCTCCTACGGAAACCGGGGACAACTGAAGCCAGGAAGCGCACCTCATTGATACTGTGGTGGAAACAGACCTGGCTGCCCTGTTCGTCACATCGAGTGAAGTTTGCAGTGAAATTTTTTCCAAAAGCTGATCCTCCTTTATTATGGAGCTGAACTGTTCATGATGTTCCTGTGGTAAATGGTCAGTAAAAGCATTACTTTTCTCTTAATTTAGGTAGTCATATTGTGACATCAGCACCTGGTGGTGAGTTATCCTGAACTGACGTGTTGTTGACAAATAGCTCTTATGACATTTCTAGTCCTTATTATAAAGGGGTGGCTTTTTGGATATGCTGCCTACCCCTTTCATTGGCTGCATCCATGAGCAGAGAGTTTGCTGTAGGATGAGAAAATAAAAATTCAGAATCCCTGGGTGGGACGTAGTATTCATTTTAATCATCACTCTTCCGTGTGGTGGTGGTGTTGCTGGGGTTTGCCAGATGGACTTGGCTGGCTCCGAGAGGGCTTCATTAATTGTCTGTGCCACCCGTGCTGAGGTGTACAATACGCACAAGCAATGAATGCAGTGGGAGTGCCCATCACTAACAGGGATTGCTTCTCAATAAGAAAGGCACCTTTTAAATCCCAATGAGCCTGGCATCCCCAACAAAAGGAAAAGTTGTTCCAGTCCCTCAGCCCCTCAATGGGGGGAGGGGGGGGGAGGACGACAGACAATCTTTTCTATCTTTTTTTTAAAAGAAGAGGGTAACAAATGTTCCAACTGTAAGGTATTAAATCTACTACTATTTAAAACTAACTATAAAGCTAAAACACTAATAAAAGTGGGAAACGGGTACAGCACAGTCACATGCTAGATACTGTCTCTGGCCAAAGGCAGTTGAGTAGGAACTGAGGTCAGTTTGCCCTCAGAGCCCTATATAGCAGGGGTGGCCAAACTTACTGGCCCGCTGAGCCGCATATGACAATCTTCAGAAGTTCGAGAGCTGGGGCACAACTGCCCGGAAGCTGGGGCTCGGGCTTCAGCCCCACTCCTGCTGAAGCACCAAGCCCTGGCACGTGCACCCCACAGGGCTGAAGCCCCGGGACCCCCCTCCCCACTGGACAGAAGTCCCTACCCCACCATCCGCTGCAAGGCAGAGGTCCTGAGCTCTCCCCCCGCAGTCTGGGAGGCAGAGAATGGAGGAGCTGGGGGTTTGCGAGCTGCACTTTAATGGCAAGAGCCACAGTTTGGCCACCCAACTAGAATAGCCTCAGTTTAGGGCACGAAGATGTGTAGGGTGCATGTGCGGGCAGACAGGCACTGCTACCAAAAATCTCCATCAAAGGTGCAGGACACACTCCTTTTAATGGAGCAACCCACAGAGACATTACTTAGATAAGAAGTGGGGTACCTTTTCCAAGTGAGATGGTCTCACTGCTTTCTGTAATGGTGCTAACAATAGTTGTATCCCATCTACATTAACATTTTAATAGTTTTCAACATCAGTTGAGGAGGAAGCGTGGAGGGACCTTATGCTGAAAACAAATGTGTCATTTTCCTTGTGAAAATACAGCTTCACTTGGAATGTGCATCCCACCTCACCTGTACTTCAGGTAGTAGTCTTACAGAAGTTCTGCACTGTGTTTACATAGTTTGATCTAGCTACATCTATCATCCAAGTCAGGAATATTGACCCATGCCTTATGTGAACATTTCCTCCCTTGGAGTAATGAAGTCCACCAATCCGTGACATTAGATCTGTGAACCTCATTACAAATAAGAAACTAGTGAAACAGATACCAGTGCATCCATGTAAAGTATGAATCCAAATAAAAAGTCTTATGTGTGTGTTTATCAATAAACACACAGGACCCAATTCTTCTCTCCCTCATGCTAGTGTAATTCAGGAGTAAGTCCGTTACCCTTAATGGGGTTACACTAGTGTAAACCATGTGCGCAAGGTGAATAGGTCTACATGCTTTCACTTACACCACATCTGAATTGGACTCACATGCTGTACTTAAAGGGATTTGTGTGTGTAATCAGGAGAAGACTTTAGTCCACAGAACGGGACTGAACAAAAAATTTCACATTAACATGCAGAAAGGTTTTTTGAAACCAGAAATCACACAAACAAATGCTTGAGAGAACCTTATAAACCCATCTTTCCAGATTCTCATCATGGGTCTAATCCTCAGGGCTTGTCTCCACTGGGGATTTTTGCACCCTAAGTGCAGATGCACTGCATTGGTGTAGCCTGAGGCTTGCAGTGGTGCTGTTTAACTTGGTTTCAGACTGGGGAAAGCTGCACCAGTAGCAAGTCACTTTTTACCCCAATGAAGTATATCTACAAGCTCCACTACTGCAAAAAGGCGGTGGGGGTTGGGTACGGGTCAGCAAAGCCTAAGAAATATTTTTTATCAACTTCCACTCAGCTCAAAGGGAGTTTGACATACCCAGAACCTGTCAGGGTCAGGCCACACCTCAACCAAGCTGAATGACATGTTTAAAGGGGAGTTTGTGTTTAATAAAACTAAACCATGAAGTCACGTAGTTGCTAAGGCACTGATGATACAGTCAGGAAATTATTAACTAATCACCTGAGGAAGGACTCCGTTATCCCACTGTTTGCAGTGCTGGTCCCAGAATATTAGAGACTAGGTGAGTGAGGTAATATATTTTTATCCAATAAAAGATATTACCTCACCCACTTTGTTTCTCTGTTATCCCAGACATTTCCAGGGGAAAGTTAACGCATCTAATGATTAAAGAAATTAATTAGGCACTTAATGGTTTTTATGAAGAACTACATAAAAAGGACATTTGCTAAGCCTCTCCTGATAATTTTATTTAACTTGTTGAGAACAGTAAAACTGACTTTAAGATCACAAAATGCCCAGAAAAATATTGTTGATGCTCTACCATGGGTTTTATTTAGTGTGGTATTATGCAATATTTAGCTTATTTCTCTACAGTTTTAATGAAGTTCCTCACTCTTAAATGGTTCAGATTTACTGGGACAAAACAGAAAAGGAGTACTTGTGGCACCTTAGAGACTAACCAATTTATTTGAGCATGAGCTTTCGAGAGCTACAGCTCACTTTCCACAGTATGCATCCGATGAAGTGAGCTGTAGCTCACGAAAGCTCATGCTCAAATAAACTGGTTAGTCTCTAAGGTGCCACAAGTACTCCTTTTCTTTTTGCGAATACAGACTAACACGGCTGTTACTCTGAAACCTGGGACAAAACAAGTTCCCACCCTTGCTTCATATCTTCCCAGACTTACAGCTGCCCTTTCCAGCACTTATGGTTTGCTGGGGAGAACAGCATTCCTGCGGATTCAACAGCACTAATCACAAGTCTGGTTCAGAGTGGGTGTTGCAGACATATACAGATGATGCTTAATGCAATATGCCACAGCGAGATGCAAAAAAAAAAAAAAAAAAAAAAAAAGGATCTGCAGTATTTTGAATATCCTCATCTCCTATTGATTTCAGTGGGAATTGAGGTTGCTCAGCGTCTTTCAGATTATAAAGGAAGCCAACTTTCCTGTTCAATTCTCAGTTTCTGACAGGTTTAGATAAATGGTGGTTGGGAAGGTGCTTTTATCTTTGGTATCTTTTATGAATGTTCAAGTGTCTGCAGAGTGTTTAGGGTTTGGGGAAGCTATAACTGATGAAACTGACAAACCACTAAAAGGAAAAAAAACAACACATTAGTTCTGAAAGCCTTGCTGCTGGGACGTATCCATCCTGAGCTAATGGACTCAGTGAGTCAAAAGAAACCATTTCCAATATCAATAAACTGTGCCAAGAGAGTTATTTCCAGACACAAGGAAGCCACAGACTCACTGTCCTGAAGAGGCTAGCATCCCAGCTAGAGGACATAGGAAGCAGTGTATCAAAGGAGACTGAGGAGTGACATCTTTTAGCACTAGTCTCACCCCATTAGGAATATGAAACTGGCTGCTGAGCACCAGACTGAGAGTCAGGAAATCAGGGTTCTATTCCCTGCTCTACCAGACACTTCCTGAAGGTAGGTCACTGAGGCCTCCATTTTCAAGAATGTCCACTAATTTGGGGAACTTCTGTTTTTGGAAGGCCCACTTAAGACACCAGCCGCCTCATTTTCACAGGTGCTGAGCATCCATGGCTCTAACGAAGTTAATGGGATCGGTTGGTACTCAGGACATCTGAATATCAGACCTGTGTGTCTCAAGTTGGGCACCCAAAACTGAAGCACCCAAAATTAGAACACACTCTTGAAAATATGGGCTTTACCCTCTCTGTGACTCAGTTTCCCCATCTGCAAAGTGGGGATAATTTTTCCATAGGGAGACAGTATGGAAAAGCCCTATTAGATCATCTAGTCTAACATCTAAGATGTTACCTCCCAGAGTTGTTGTGAGACCTAATTTATCTGTATTTGTAAAACATTTTGAGATTCACATATGCTATCCCATGATTACTATTGAAAAAATCTTGCTGTTGTTATAGGTCTCGGCCTTGTAAATACAACATAAGGATCTTTGTAAAGGCCAAGTCACATTAAAAATGCAAGTTTCAGATTTTTCATAAAGCCAAAATAAATGTTGGACTAACAAAACCTTGCACTAATTTAAAACTTATTGGACTAACATCTAAACAGCCAATATTTCTAGAAATACCTGAAGTCATATGTGCGTACAGTAGCTGCACTGTTCTACCACATATAAAACATAATGAAAAGAAAGTGAGATATAGCTATACCACATGGTTAGGAACAATACATCACAGGGTACTTAACAGTCATGGTTCAAATGCAGTAAAGAAAGGTTTAACTTCTTCCCTTGGGAAGAAAGAATCCCCTTCACACATTACTAAAAGCTCTCCTAGACAAATCAGGCAGAACAAATGATGTTATGGAGAAAGCAGTAAAAACTAGCCATAAAAACTAGCCAGAAATTTTAGACACAATAGAGTCAAGAAAACTCAGTATTCATCTAGGAGTCTGAAGAGGGAAAATATTTAAGAACGCTTCAAATTTTTACTGATTTTAATAAGGAGGTGAATTGATGTACAAAGAATTCCCTGTCACCCAACGTTTCCCTTGCTGAAGAAAGAAATGTACAATGAGCCAAAGTGTCTTTATATCATCAAACCTAAATTGCTCTGCGATTTCTCCACTGAACAGATAAAGTAATAGTTTTTACTCAACACAGTAAAAGACATAAGAGATGGACAAAACCTATTAGGTCATCCAGTCAATCCCCTGTTGGTGCAGGATTGTGCCCTATAATTCTCCAGTGATTCTTCTTGTCCGATTTTAAGGGAGAACAAAAACTTTTTGCCTTGTTCCACTCCATTATTAGTGTGTTGCGTTTCACTTCATTTCTAATGTCTTTTCTGGTGGCAATAAAAACATGGGACACACAAATAGAGAATTGTTTGCATTGCTTCTTACTGATGATTCATAAGCCCCAAGATTTGCAAGCTGTTCTAAATTTTAATTTGAATTAAAATACAGAAGCAGCTGTTTACATTAGAGCTCATCCTCAAACATAGAAAAGATTTGAGATCGCCATGCTAGAACCAAACAATGCACCGATACATTTTCTCTGTTCTTTGGAAATATTACAGGGTACAGTTTTGAAGTATAGTGACTGACATTAAACAATCGACTGTTAACCGTACTGCTGTATCTGAGATACTGCAGTTTTTCCCCATACTACGTATAGGAGGAAAAACATTTCAGATATCACATTTCAGATATCATTGTTTGGCAATTGTTGACTTTATCACAGCAGCCACAGTAGCTACAAAGATGTAAAATATTTTTTCACTCTGCTCACCTAAAACACTGGAATTTCAACACAATTCTTAGTGTGAAACCACTCAAAGTCATATATAGAAGGCAAAAGCAGGCATGCATCCCTTTGTTTGACAGGAATACACTGGCAGCTTGCCAAGAGCCAAAAGGCCTTCCTTAACTTGAGTAAAATGGGCAAACTAGAAGAATGAGTGTGGTCCACTGCATGTATGGATCCCAGCATGCAATGCTCCATCTCAGTTTGAGGAGCGTCAAATTAGATCACGATGGCCCACACATGATGGGATGAGTAGAATCCATCAGTGTACTGAAGATGACAGCAGCCAAGGGCCACATCTTTGGCCAACTCTAGCATAAAATATAGCAACTGGGATATTTAGTTTGTCATAAAAATATATTAATGTTGCTAATATAACTTCTTTCTCTATACAGGCCAATCCCTCACACAATAATTTCCTTTAAAGTCCTGGCTCTAAATAACTTTTATCTGCTCCTCCCACTCAGACATTCCTATCCACACCCACCCTCCCTTAGGACTTGTGAGGAAAGAATTAATAAAACAGCACACTGCTTTTTTTCTCTTGGGAGTATTTGAAATCACAGCTTCTCTATTAGGTTTCCTTTGCAGAGTGGGTGACACCCACAATGGATGCTGTCATCTGCCAGCAACATGGTAGGATGCTGCTGGTTTTTTATGGGGAACAATGCTCACAGCTTGTGGTCTCCTGCCAGTGCCTCCCTTCAACTTGACAGCTCTGCTAAGTCCGTTTATGTGACAGGCTCAAGTCATCCCCTTTCAGAAAAAAGGACACCATCTTTCCTGCACACACCATGCCCCTCACGAACCACACACCTACAGAGGTGGCTGCTGCAGATTTCAGAGGAATGAGGGATGCTGCTGTTTCAGAACATGATCTTCCCTGCCACTTGTGTACACAATTGTCAATTTTGGCTAGTACTTGAGTGGAGTTGCAACCCTCCTCACATGGGGAGAAACTAAATGATATGGCCTGGAGTTTGCTGTTGTTTTTTGCTTTTTTCATTTATCTGCTAGGAATAACGTTGATAAGATTTGTGGGATTTATTGGACGCTTGCAGTAAATCACTTCTGAGGTTCTCACGTGACTAAAGATCTGTTCAATATTCTCGTACTGTTATCTGTTTGATCACGTACGGATCCAAACCATTAGTAACAAGTTTTCGTATCTTCCAAGGCTTAAGCATTTGCTGATTATTTAGACTCAAACTTCTTTAAAAAAAAACACAAAACAAGTTTTAATTTGCTACGGCTCAGAGTGCTGATTTTCCTCTGATTCCTTTCATAAATCAGGACAACGCTCCCCTTTCATTTGCATTCTTCTGCTAGCAATGAAAACAGAGGAGTAGGTAGGATACTGATGAATCTGAGTGGGGCCTACTCTTAGTTCATTAAACTGATTCACTCCTCGGGCATGAAACTATGTCTATTTTAGCACTTAAGCAAATAGTGCAAATTATGCAATATGATGTTTAATACAGCTATTTAATGGCTGTAAAATGATACTCCCACATGCATGTGGAGAATTATTGGCTTTTTTTAATCAAGTAGTGTTAGTGACATACTGTACACATGTACAGAGTTGTAAAATAACATACAGCTTTATAAAAAAGTAAACCTGAAAAGTAACCTGAATAGTCATTGTGACAAAAACAACATGGATTCCTCCCAGGAAATGTTCTTGCCAGTCCTAGCATTCTCAACACAGAGATTCAAAACATCACAGGCTCCTGAGGAGCCACAGCCCCCATAGTTGAACTATTCAGCCCATATTTGAGATGGAAAAGCCATCTCCCTACTGGTGGCCAAGGACTGTAGCCCTTCCTCTCAGCTTCCCAAATAAGATAGGGCAGCATTGATTCCAGCTGCTTTAGCAGGTCAGCTTCAGTGTAACTGAAATAAATGGGAGTGGGGGTGTCTGCATGTGGCAGGTAAAGGATTCCATGGGTGCTGCTTAAAATATGGTGTGTTAGCATGGGAGCATTATGAACTGCACAAAAACTGAGAATCCGCTGGCTGTTAACCCAGGTGGTAACTGGAAGTGACATTCAGTTTTAGTTTCACTGTTGCATCATAGTTGGGTTTTTTTTTTTTTATCTGCAGTTCACAAAATGGCTTTCTGAACAATCACTAATTAAGCCTTAAAACACCGCTATGAGGTAGGTAAGTTTTACACATGGGGAAACTGAGGCATGGAAGGATTAAGGGATTCAGACAAAGTCATGCAATGAGACAGTGGTAGAGCTGGGAATAGAACCCAGTAGCCCAGATTCCCAATCCCCTTAAAATGAAACCATAAGACAACACTCCTTCAAAACCTCTCCAAAGTTTATGTTGTGATCTCCTTCAGCAGAGCTCTGTGATGAGAGGGGCCATTGCTATTTCTAAAGGGGCAAATCCTCTCCCTTGTGTATAAGGTATCCTGGGGAGGCTCCTCGTGCCCTCCTCTGCTCCCATGCAGAGCATGCAATGGCCAGGCCAATCCAGAGCCAAGATTAAATTAGGTTTATGATCAATTTTCAAATATGTTATTTTAAATGTTTCCTAAGAAAAATCTCTATTTTCAGCAGTAAAAAGGCATCTAGCTCCTTTTCCCCACATCAGCTGAAATGAAATAAAAATACCATGTTTTAGCAAACCATTACTTTATCTTAATCAATGTCCTTTTTGAACACTGTTCTATAGCTGAATCCATACACCTGAGCATTAGCCTTGGCCTTATTGGCTATTTCACTCTGTAAAAACAAACAAACAAAAATATATTAATTTCCAACCTTCAGATTATTCTATTCTATTTAGGTTCTTATATCATACTCATCTCCATAAGATCTGAGAATGTAGTAACAGCCACTGCTCCCAAATCTGAGAAAAGCATTCTGAACACCTTAATCAGTGAAATTATGAGAGTTTCTCTTCCTGCTGAACAACTTTCATTCCCTTTAAGAGAAACTGTTTGGTTATAGGGAATACTCAATAATAGTCCTAATGCTAAAGTCTGATCCTGTAAAGGTCTTAAACTCCTATAGACTTCCACACCATCCAGGAGCACATCCTTATTCTTACTTACATTTGGAAACTGCACTTGACCTACTCTGCAAAACTGCCACTACCACAATGGCTCATTTATTCTGGAAACCAGCACACCCTATAGAAGTGAGATATACACAATTTTATTTCTTTGCACAGCGTTTTTCCTTGCACCATTTCCCCCAGTAACCTAAGCTCTTCCCAGTGATATAAAAACACTGCTTTCTGATCACTAACGTATCTACAGCTTACAAATTCAGTCTGATATTGAGGAATCGCTGTGTGTCTGCTTCAGACTGCAAACTCCATTTTGAATGTGGGCTAGGCTGCCACCTCTGTTGTCTTTTTACCTCCATTCAGATGGAAGCCCCCCTGGACAAAGAGTTGCCAACTGCCCAGAGAGAACCAGTCTGCCCTTATAAACTTAACTAAGGAACGGATCAGCTGCTGGGGGACTCCCATCACCTGACAAACCTGGTCACCTGATAAAGGGGACTGGAGGTTATAAAAGAAGGGATCTCTCACTGGCTATTTTAGAGTTTAAAGAGAAAGGAAACTAGAAGCGGAAAGCTGGCTGTATGAGTAAGAGGAAGCTCCATATTCCAGAGGAGAAGCCATGTGCAGGAGGAAAGCGGGTCAGGAAAGATCCTGGACTTCTCAAAAGACTATGACCTGAGCCCAAAGAATGCTCAAAGTGGTGAGGGATCTGAGGCAGGTAAATGTGTACAGGTGTTTTATTGTTTTGTCTAGATCTGCATATCTACTGTGCTATCTAAAGTAAAGCATAATTGTGTTAGAAACCTTTGAAAAGCCTGTGTGTAATGTGCTTCCACTACCATGGGTCCCTGGAGAGGTAAATGGTAAACCAGAGTATTCACAATGTTGGAGCTCTGGGAAAGGGTTTGCTGAAGCAACCAGGCAATCTTGGGGGCTGCATCAGCCCTGGTCTGGGGGGCCTATAGCAGCTGGACTGTGGGATCCCACTTCTGTGAAGAGGTAACAGAACCCGTGCCCAGGCAGGAAGCGTGCCACAGAGGCCAAAGAAACAGCGCAGGATCCTGCCCGGATAAAGAGACGCTTAAAAGCACACAGGTCCAGCACGTGGGATGCAGATATATCAGCCTAGTGACTGTCTAGCACAGAGAGCTTTACCGGGGCTGTGACACAAGGTAAACAGATTCCTGCCAGTCAAATCAGTTTAGGATTTATGGATCTGACCACAGAAAGAAGCAAATGTAATAAAATCTTTTTCTTTTCTGTGTGACCCCAAGGCTGTACGTAACCACGCCTGAAATAATACGGAAATGTAATAAAGTCAAATATTCATTTTCTGCTATATGATATGGACATTCAGGGTGTCTTTACTGCAGAGTCAACTCCATTATCTACACTGGAGTTAACTCCTCGTGAGTGGCCTAACTCAGTGGGAGTGGCCACACTGAAATAACACTTGAGCTACACAGAGTGATTGTGTTAGCAGCTGCCAAGCTGTGCCAACTCCAGCTACAGCACATATCCCATGACTGGCCAGCCAGCTTGAATTAAAAGCATTATCACCCTTGTGCATGGACAGAACTTGAGTAGGGGGCAACACAAGTTTTAACTCAAGCTAATCAAAGTGAAGATAAATGCTCAGATATTTCAACCCCTTCTTCCAAAATACCTAGAGGGGCCTGATTTACCTGCCTAGCTCATTGTGTAGTCACTGACAGCAGTGTACAGTGGTTTTAAAATGCTACCATTCTGATTTGCACAAGTGTAGGTGACAACACAAGGTGAATCAGATCCTGTAACACCCCTAGGAGTTATGCTTGAATAATGAGTGCAAGATTCGCCCTTTCAGCAAGGTCTTTGCACACCCACAGAGATTCACATATTTGCACTTTAAAAAGTCACCCTTTCGAACAGCAATTCACCTGCTCCTTTTAATTACTCATTTCAAGATAGTCATGTGGCATCTTTGCAGACCCCAAGTTGCCCATCAACATCCAAAAAAGTTGACTGATGAGCATATGTTAACGCATCAAGCCAGCTACTACAATCCTTGGCCCTTATCAATGTCATGACAACTGCTGAGACAAACAAAACCCTACTGACTTCCTAGGTATCAGCCAATCATAGTACTGCATCACATGGCAGAGATTCCCGTGGTCAGCTCTACTATATGCCGGTTACAGCTGGCTGCTGTGAGAAACAACGCCCGTAGCAGCACTGCCTTATTTACTTAATACACCACCTGGTATTTCAATTCTCACAGGGTACTTTGCGCTCAGCCGCAGAGGCTTTAATGAAGCTACATTCGTTTTGTATTCTAGTGGAGCCTATTGGGACTGTTAGCTCTAATGCTGAACTGCTCTTTCCACTGTTGACCTCAGTTTTTCAGGGGTTGTTCCTGTGGGTTTTCATTGCTATTTTAGTTCATGTTGGGGTAGATACATCCATTAGTGCAGAGAGGGGCAAACTGCTCTTCCTTGCACAAGAGAGAACACTGGGGCCCAGGGTTCACCCGCAAGGGGAGGCAAAAAGAAAGTTTACACTAGCTTTTGTCCCCAGGGGTTTATGTCGGGGACGACAGCTAATTTCCACTGGTGGCTCAGAACGTAGACATTCTTTTGGCAGAGACTGCAATAGGGATATATTGAATCACTGTCTCCTGGATGTCCTGACCATAACTCTTCACTGCCCAGCACCGCCAAGTTTTCCAGGTTGAACTAGGCCCCTGCAAGGGGAGGCTGCTACTGATATCTGCCTCTGCAACCTCCCTCTGGCTGATTTTCCATGCATGGGCTCCTGTGTCCTGTTTTATGCAGGGAAAGCTGTCATAAACCAGAGATTATTTTTATTGTTTAATATTTGTTTCTGGTGGCACCTAGTGTCCAAGGTGAGTCACAAACATAAAAGACGACACAGTCCCTGCCCTGAAGAGCTTACATTCTGAAAGACAAAAAACAATGGGTAGGGAACAATATATAAATAGCTCACTGGTTTGAGCATTGGCCTGCTAAACCCAGAGTTGTGAGCTCAATCCTTGAGGGGTCCATTTAGGGAGCTGGGGCAAAAATTAGGGATTGGTCCTGCTTTGAGCAGGGGGTTGGACTAGATGACCTCCTGAGGTCCCTTTCAACCCTGATATTCTATGAAATAAGTAGTAACTGGCTTCTTCTAATACAAAATTAAGTAACTTTGCAAATCACCACTTTAAACATAAGGGGTTTTTTTTAAGCAGATATTTTAGGAGGTTTCAGAATAATGTGTGACTTATTTCTTCTCCTGTGTGCTGTTGTACACTTTCACAAGGGAGTAAATTTAGGATGGATTGGAGACATAGATGTGATTCAGAAGCTCCTTGCTTTGTCACTTTAAATTAGACCCTTATCTTTAAGTGTGTGTATTATTCCCACTGGATGTTCCTGTTAAAGGAAACTAAAGGAAAAAAACAAACATCACTTACCTTACAATTGATACTAAGGGGATAAATTATATGAAAAGAACTCTCACAATCGAAATCTTAGTATATAAAGTCCCACTGAAATCACTGAGGATTTGCACAGTATACATACGATCCTCATAATCCAGAGCATGGAATGTTAATGCATATAAAAAACATTATGCTATCTATTTGGCATGCATGCATGAATGCTAAAAAAAGCGGCCAGTGCAGACAAGGGTATATCCACCTCAATGCACGTGGCCATTAACCCTAACAGCTGGGCATGTGCTTAGAATATTGCACCTTCAGAAGGCAACCAGAGCAGAGGCCTTCAAGTCTCAAGTCCTGGGACCTATTCCTGACTCTGCCATTGGCTTGCTTTGCGAATTTGGACAAGTCACTGAGCCTCTGTGTGTGTCAGTTTCTTGACCTGTAAAATGAGGATAATAATTACAAAGGTACTAGTAGTGGCTCCAGTAGTTAAGACTGAGTTGAGAGTCTGACTTGAGAACAATTTACTTTTGTTTATTTTCTGTGATGTTCACAAGGGCGATGTGTGGCTTGAGTAATTAAATGCTTGTAAAGTACTAAAGAGATCCTCGGGGAAAAGACATTATAGGAGCACAAAGTTTTAACTAGCAATTCTTCTGTCTCTGAAATCCATATTTTTCAAAACATCTCTTCTGTTATTAAAAGAAAAAAATTATCCCTTGTGCTAGTGTGTGTGGGTTACACTAGCTCCTTTTAAAATTCAACAGGAATAGACATGTGGCAGCCTGCAGCGCTCCCCACCACACAGCAGCTGACCCAGACTTCTTCCTCATCATAATTCTTATCCGGCTAGCCTGGGAATTAATCTTTGTGCATATTAGGGTTAGCATAGACTGCACGCTGCTTTTTAGTGCATCCACCAAAACCCTCTGGAAGAAATGACTCACTCCCTGGCACCTCTTTGATAGAAAACACATTGCTATAGGTGTGTTCTTGATCCCACTGAACTCAAAGGTAAAATTTCCATTGAATTAGGCTGTGCAGGATTGCGATCCCAAATGAACATTAGAAACGCTAAGCAGCAGCTGCCTTGGAAACTTTCACTCTGTGTTGATCTCCAGCTGCCGGGCTTCTCAAAGTCTAACCCCCCTTCTGTGCAATGATTTACACAGCTCTAGTTTTTGTCCAGCTTTCCTTATTTAGTGCTTAGAAGCCCCCAACTGCTGCCTAGCTACACCATGCCACCATATACTTGAGCAGTCAAAGGCATCATACTAACCCTCCACCCCCGACAGAGAAACCTGGAGAAAGGGAAAAGAAGTCATACTAACCCCTTTGGCTGCTTCCCTTCCTGGGATTCTCCATAGTCTCTTCACAGAAACAGTTACTGTTACATGCTCCCTTGATCCTCGCCCCCTGACCAGAGCCATCCCCCATTTATAGACTACACTCTAGAGAGCACACTCCAGTACTCAGAGCATACAGCCAGGAATAAGGAGTACAGGGTTCTATTCTTGGTTCTGCCAGTGACTTGCTGTATGACGTTTGGAAAACTGCTTAATCTCTCTGTGGGCCAAACTCATCCCTGGTTTAACCCCAATGAAGTCAATGCGATTTACACCAGGGATTAATTTGTCCCTGCACATCAATGTCCCCATTTGCAAAGTGGGGATAAGACAGGGGTGCTGTGAGATCTCATTCATCCTTTGAGATCCTTGAATGAAAGGTGCCAAATATTTTTATAGATAACCTGTAGCTACTTTTCCCACTCTGGGAAATGCTTCCTTAACTGACCAAATTCATCTCTCTGGCTGCAGGCTAAGGAACTGAGCAGACACTGCCCCTCCACCATGCCCTTTTCTTGACAACGTGCCTGCTTGCGAGGGCCAGTGCAAGACCAACACCTGACAAAATGTGCCGCACGGTGGCTTCCCTCACCCGGCTGTACTACAGGCTGCAGCTGTTGCCTCCTCTCAACACCCAGCCCCATGCTGTTGTGAAATGCTGGCAGGAGAGAGTGCAAACTGCCCTTCAGCAGTGTTTAAGCCACTTCATGCCTACATTTTCCATAGGCCTGGCCAAGTGGTTTTTCTCTCCAGGAAACCCTTCCCCTCCCATGTCATCCAGTCCCAGCCTTCTTCTTGGGCTCACACCTCATGCAGTCCCTCGCTTCACCCCACACCCCATCCCAACTAATTATTATAAGCTTCATACAGCACATTGTATCAGTCACATTCTTGGTTAGTTACACACCTCAGCCCTCCCTCTCCTTGCCATCTTTCCATCACATCATCTGAAAACAATGGGAGCTGAGGGTGCTCAGCACCTTGCAGGATCCTGGAACTTTGGGGCAGGAACCATCTTTATTTCCGTAAATCCCCTTCCAAAATTATGGAACTAGAGAAATATTAAATACAAACAATCCAGTCATCACGTCCAGTCCCAGCCTTTCCCTGTCCCCACTCTCACTGCCCGTGCATGCATTCTTGATTGACTGCCTCCAGCAGCTCTCATCACAGGAAGCATCTATTCTTTCTGTGTCATCTGCTTCAGTCACTTGTTCTTCTCAAGGCCAGGGCTTCAAAAAGTTACTCATACACTATAGAATAATAACGCTAGTTCCAGACAGTGGCCACAGCAGCACTAAACACTTTGGGAGTTTTTAAAATATGCTGCGGATCCACTGATTTTGGTACATGTATCTGACTGACACTCCAGGCTCCCCAACGCCACCTTAACGACGAGTCTCTGTCAGGAGCCCTGGTGAGTCTTATTCAATAGCGGGCACTCAAATCTGCAGCTGACTCCTTTCAAACCCTAGTCTCTCATATACTGGAGCAAGTCAGGCAGGTAAAAGCACACACAACTGAATGGTAGACAGGCCACAGTGGTACACGGAGTTCACTGGTAAGGTAAGAGGAGGTGTGGGTCACTGCAGGGAAGGAAAGGTGAAGCTCCAGCTTCAGAGGAAAGGAATGGGATGAGAAGGATGCTGCGTATAAACCACTGGTCTACTGGATAGTCAATTTAAAAAACCCTGTAATTTTCTGACCCAGATTTAGGGCTCCAGATTCAGAGAGCAGAAGCACTTAAATTCAAAGTACTGCCTGGTGCAGGTCAGGCCTTAGTCTGATAACCTAGAGCAGTCACCCAAAATTATTAAATGTACCCTAGGTGGGACAATCCAAGAGGCAGACTCCACGACTTAGTGCCGGGGAGCCAAACTCATTCTGTAGAATGGGCTGAATTCTATTTTTCATTTTGGTCAGTGAGCAAGGACTACATGCAGCCCTCATTCCACAGCAGAATTACACTGATGTCCATGGGAGGCTGGCACAAAGTTCAAGAGCAGAATACGGCTTTTATAGAGAAACTAAATTTGTACTTATTGTTATGTATGATAAGTGCAGTACCTTATCATTGCTTTCATCACTCATTGGGGAAATATGGACCTGTTGAAGAGCACTGCTATCTTTCCCCTTCTGCTTTCCCCCATTCTCCTATGCCTGTTCCTCTTCTCTTCCTTGTCTTAGCGAGTCTCCTCTGTTTTCCCCTCTGCATTTAATTATCTTCAGCAGCTCCCCAGTTCCAACCCCCATGATCTTCACTCCCATTCCATCCACTAAAATGATCAGCAATTAAATAGTTATTTTTTACATGCAAAGTATAATCCTGCATTAGATTTAATATCCCAAGGGGTACGCCTATACATGAGCTTCAAACACACCTTGTGGTTGCAGTAGATATAACCTGGCTAGCTTGGGAACCGGAACAGCAAAGCCGCAGTATCCTGGGCTTCACTCTGGGCTAGCTGCCCAAACAATTACGCAGGGAGCCAGGTGGGCTTGCACAACCAGTGTTGAAGCCTGTGCTGCTGTGGCTTCACTGCTCCAGTATCAAAACTAGCAAAATTAAAGGTAGCTCAGGTATATCTACACCGTTTGCGATCACACCCCATGATGGCCATATAAACATACCCGAAGAGATTAATGGGGCAGGGGTGAGGGCTGTGGGGTAGGTCCGGGAATGAGGGTTCAGGGTGTGGGAGGGGGCTCTGGGCTGGGGCAGGGGGTTGGGGTGCAGGAGGATGACAGGGATCTGGGCTGGGGGTGCAGGTTCTGGGGTGAGCCCAGGGATGAGGGGTTTGGGGTGCAGGATGGGGCTCCGGGTTTAGGGAGGGGCTCAGGGCTGGGGCAGAGGATTGGGGCATGGGACTGGGGTGCGGGCTTACCTCGGGCGGCTCCCAGTCAGCAGCACAGCTGGGGTGCAGAGGCAGGCTTCCTGCCTATCCTGGCACTGCGGACCGCGCTGCGCCCAGGAAGTGGCCAGCAGCAGGTCCGGCTCCTAGGTGGAGGCGTGGAAGCGGCTCCGCACAGCTCTCGCCCGCAAGCACCGCCCCGCCTGCCATTGGCTGGTTTCCGGCCAAGGGGAGCGTGGAGTCGGTGCTCGGGGCGGGGGCAGCGTGCAGAACCCTGTAGCCTCCCTGCCTAGCAGCCAGACCTGCTGCGGGCTGCTTCTGGGGCGCAGCGCGGTGTCGGAACACATAGGGACTAGCCTGCGTTAGCCAGACAACACTGCCGAAGGGACTTTTAATGCCCTGGTCAGCAGTGCTGACCAGAGCCACCACGACCCAGCGCCTTCCATTCCGTGACCCAGTTCTGGGTCGCGACCCACAGTCTGAAAACCACTGAGCTAGAATACAAAAGGCCTACCAACATTTCTTTTTTAAAATGTCAAATTAAACTGTGAGGTATCTAGATACATAAGTGGGCAGAGTGTTGGAAACCGTGGCTTGGTAGGTCTTTCTATCAGTGCAAAATTTCAGTGCACACCCAGGGATCATGGTGCATTTATGGATGCCGCATTTGAAGCTCATTTCTGCTTTAACTAGGGCAACATAGTATCTGAAAGCTCATTCAGGCACAAAAGGCTACTGGGCCAACTATACCACGGTTAGTGAATAAAACCGGATGTGTTAGACCGACTGACAGAGCAGAAGAAAAACAAAGTTGGGTGTTTAAATACCAGAGCACAGCCTCTCCTTGCCCACCCTGATCAGTGTGCAGCACGGAGAACACAATGCAAGCCTCCAAAAGAGGTCTCCAAGCTTTAGAAATTCCTTGGGGACACTGGTCTTATCTTCAGCCATGTTCTTTTCTACAACTCTCTAATAAGTCAGGTAAGTAAAGGTACAGAAAGTGCCCCAGGACCAAATTCATTGGTCCAAGTTAAAGCCCTGAATGCTGCAGAATCAGTGCAAAGAGATCTCCACAACAGGCTGATGGAGTGGGAATTTGAGGACAGGACAGAGGCTTGGCCAGCAGATCTATCAGTAGTTGGCTCCACCAGCCAAATCCACCAAGAAAAGGAGGACAAGTATTAAAGCGGCTGATGAGGCTATTGCAGTACCAGTAGCAGAGCAGCTCTGATGGAGAGCCACAGCTGGGGGTTGAGGATTCCACTCCTCACCCCTGCAAAGCATCCCTGACTATTTTCTTGGGCTTTGTGCTGGAGACAGGATTTACTGCTATTAAACAGAAAAAATGGCGCTCACATCAGCCTCTCCACACTGACCTGACAGAAGATGCAAGTCTTTCTAATCCCTAAGGCCCAGATATTCAAACGTTTTCAGGCACCTAACTTCCATTTTTTTTCAAAGGAGTTAGACATCTAAATATTGTTGAGGATCTACGCATAAGTGTCCTGAATGTTAATGGAAAGTGATGAGCTTACAGCCCTGGAGACAAGAGTCCTTTTGATCCACAGGACAGGTGGTCTTAGCAGCAGAAATGCAAGCATCCCTGCTGACCTGCCTCAACCCACCACTTTGGGGGGTGAAAGAGTTCAGTTTTCATGCCTGTTCACTCTGAGTCCCCACCACCAAGGTTGCTAATTGATGCCAACTGTAATTTGGATGCCACTCAGAATAGGACCAAGACTGCCAAAGACAGAAGCCACAATGAACAGATATTGGATGGTAACAGTGTCTAGTCACTACTGACCAGGGCTGGATTTATCATCCCAGGTGAAAGGCTCTGTATCTCGTTACCAATCCCCAGCTGAAATGTTTTTGTGATGCTGGTAGAACAGGTGCCAGCTCTTACCAAGGCTGTAGGCATCAGCTGAACACTGACAAATTCATAGCTGGAAACCAGAAAAGCTCACCTGTATGTTGGTATTGTTCAAGATAGTTGTTAGATTTGTAAAGATGTGTTTAGTCTCTATAAAATGCTTGTAAGTTGCTGCATGCATTAATCCTACTTGTAATGGACATATCCCATGCTACAAGGTAATATGTAAGTTTTGCTTTTTAAATGTAAAAATGCCTGCTCCGAACTTGTGAATCCAGGCAGGAGGAGTGGTTCCCCCGCCCATCAAGAAGGACTATAAAAACTAAGTGGGCTGCTGTGAAACATCACGATACAAAGACTGGGTTAATGGCTCACACCTGTGAAGGTGCTATGTGCAAGGAAGCTCATCCCATCAGCTTGAATTTTGGAAGAAGGAAATAAAGATAGCTGACATGAAAATTCTTCATCTCTGCTGTTTGGGCTCTCACAGGGCTAGAGCTATGAAACAAAGGCGGAGAACCCCAGGATCAAACTGGGTTGTCCTAAAAGACATTCAGTGCTGACAGACTATAACTGTGTCACCTTTTGGAACCAGAGACTGTAACTCATTTGTGTATACATGTGTTGCCTGCTTTAACCTGTAAATAACTCATTTTTTTCCTAGTTAATAAATCCTCAATTAGTTTACTATAGGATTAACTGCAAACCTTGTCTTTGGTGTGAGGTACAAACTGACCTGGGGTAAGTGGCTGGTCTCTTGGGACTGTAAGCAACCTGAATCTTTTGTGATCTTTGGTGTAAGTGACCATTTATCATTTCGTCCAGCTTGCCTGGGTGGCGGGATGGATTGGAGTGCCCAAGGGGACGGACTGTGACTCGACGGTAAGACTGGTGGTATATTGCTTTGGGAGTTCACATTTGTTACTGGCTTGGTGAAATCTAATTCTAGAACACACCACCAGGTTGGTGTCTGTTCTGCTTTTTGACAATCTGCCGAGATTGGCACTTACAGTCGTGAACCACTCCAGACAGTGTGACAGTTTTCACCTCATTTCTGAAAATAAATCATGAGCTGATCTGTTATTTTAACAAGTAGCTACTGCATTGGAAAGCCTGGTCATTTATTTCCAGCACCATTAAAGCGAAGGAGCGTTGTAAACCATCTCCTGTTCCTCGAAGCACACATTGCTCAGGACAAGAGAATTACTCCCCTAACCCACAAGACTTGCCTATCCACTGGATAACAAAGACTTGCACTAATAAAGCCATTGTGAGTGAGTCCATATTTGTAATCTAGTTAGCTAGCTTTTGCTTCCACAAACAGACTATAAAGAGTAGTCAGTCCTTTCTGGGAGTAACACACTGACATGAACAGAAATTACTAAGTGCTATATGACCCCAATTTGCTGAGCGTTGGCTAAATGGGATTTGATTATGCCTCTAGGGTCAGCTTCTGTCCTTCTGTATAGATGAGCCAGTCAGGTATCAAAAGGCCAGCGGGCTTCAGAAAGGCTAAACGTTGGGGTCCACCAGACTAGAGTTCAGTGAAGAAAGTCCTGACAATTCACTAGCTAGCACAGATCTGAAAAGCCAGAAAGTCTGAAAAGCTGGCTGGTACTTATTCTTCGCAGTCCGATCCTGTGGGACCCAAAGTGCGGACTCCAAAGCCTGCTGGCCAGATAGGGGAACTCTTATGTTTTATTGAGCCTCTAATTTTTCTAAAGTCTGATTAGGACACCTTCAGAAACATAGTGGATGACACTACAGAGACAGTGAGTTTTTTTTGCCAGTGGACAGATGCTCACTAACTCATATGAAGCTGACAGTTTATAGACTGACTGCAAAATAAATTCGTTTCAGAAAGCAGTGAAATACCCTCATTAAGGTCTCAGAGGGGTGCCTGGCTTTAGATGATGCCTAACAGACATACCCCACTAAGCCCAAGCAGAGATCATTGCTGGATATACACCCTGCATCCAGACTCAGACTATGCAAGCTCCCTAAAGAATCTATGTGACACAAACTGTTTAGCTCCACTGCCTCTAGGAATCTCTCTAGTCCAATGGACAGAGATGTTGCCTCTAGGGTAGGCGGTTGAGTGTTCAAACAGCATAAAGGTTGTTTCACCAAAACAAATTGTTTTTCCCCCTCTCTGTATGATCTAAATTCATCACTTCATCTCTGTAAACAAAAACTAAACTAAACTAAAAGGTACTGACAGTTAATCCAAACTATTTAATATGTATGAAAACAGCCAAGCTAGAGAGAGACAGAGAGAGAGAAGAGGGCAGGAGCTGGCCAGAGAAGGAGACAAGAGCTACAGGAACAAAAAGGACCCAGGACAGAACAGTGTTAGCCAGTAAAATGATGGAGTTAAACAAGACACAACCAGGGCTAACCCCTGAATAAATCCGGAGCTTTAAAAAGGAATCCTGATAGTAAAAACTGTGTAACCATTTCGCTGCTGGCCTTCAACGTCCATAATCCATGAACACCCCGCCGCAGTGAGCAAGCTGTTTAGCTGTATCTGGTATATTCAGAAGCTCTGCGGGTGCATTCTACCTGCATGTACTTGCAATGTTTCGCAGCAGGTCCACTGGCTTAAAAAATGGAATTCAAATGTAAATTCAAAGTCATGGTTTCTGTCATTCCTTAAATCTTAACTTGTAACCAGCCAAGCACAGAAGAAAATTACAAATAAAATTCAAATCTTTTGTATTTACATAGGTTCCACCTTTTTCTAGTCACTCTGCCATGGACCGCTAAAGTTTTTTAATGACACTTCACTCTGGATTTATTTTCAATGCCTCATATGGTAATTATACAGCAGCAGCTGGATGAAGCAACAGTTGCTGCAGATCCAGTATCAGAGTGTGACTGACATGTGGACGGCTGCTTGCAGCTGAGGAGACGAGTAACGTTCCTGTGGAACCTGTGATTCCGGGTCATGTGTCATACATAAGGTGACCAAGGAAAATTAGCTAGCAGTTCTTCCTGGCTTTCCTTTTCTCCTATGCCCCCTCCTAAGGAGTCACCTGGTTTGCTCTGCCAGCTCAGAGCTATTTGGCTTGACTGCCACAAGAAGAATGATTTATAAATGAAATAAAGAAAGGGGAAAGGTAGACCAAAAATAAGGTTAACCTTCCTGACAGCAAGAAGTATGTGGCCAAGAAACTCCGTCATTTAGCACATTTACAGCCCTCCATGATCTTTTCAGACCTCGCTACCTCCAACTCCTGGCTCTCACAGAGATCTGGATCCCTTCATCTGATGCTGCCTCTGCAGCTGTCCTCTCTTACAGAGGCCTCTCCTTCTCTCACACTCCCTGACCCGGATCCAACCATGGTGGAGGTGTTGGACTTCTCTCCTACTCTTGCCACTTCCAATCCTTCCTACCATCCCCTTCCCACCCTTTTGAACAGCACTGCATTTGATTCTTCTCTCCTCTCCCTCTCTATTTGCTGTCATCTACCATCCACCCAACTCTTCCCCACCAGTCTTCCTTGCTGGTTTCAACTCCTGGGTCTCACTCTTCCTCTCCTCACAATCTCCCATGCTCCTCCTCGGGGACTTCTACTTCCATGTGGATGACCCATCCAAACCTTAGCTGCATGTCTCCTCGCCCTCACCTCTTAATTTAACTTGCAGCCCTGGTTCAACACCCCCTCACCAAAAGGGATGTTCACTTGACATGGTCTTCATCAAGTACTCTCTGATCTTTCTGTTGCTGAGTTCTTCCTCTTCCCTCATCACCAGGTCTCTTTCAGCATCATCCCTCAGTGCCCCTTCCACTCAAGCCCAGTCATCTGGCCTTTCTGTGACTTCCAATCCTTCAGCGTTGATAACTTCTTGTCTGCTCTCAGCCCTCTCCTCCCTGCCTTCTCTTTCCTTTCTTCCATCCATATGGTTGTTGATTCTCTCCATGCTTCACTCTCTGCCACAGTTGGCTCTGATGCCCTTCTCTCCAATTGTAAGGTCCGCCCCGCCAATTTCCAGGCCTGGCTCACCCCTGACATCTGCTTCCTACGATCCTGCTCTTGTACTGGCAGAGCGACTCTAGCAGAAATCCTGTGACCAGGCTGACTTCCTCTACTACAAATTTGTTCTCTTCACTTTCAGTTCTGCCATCTTCCTAGCTAAAGAACTCTACTTCTCCAATTTAACTGAATCTCACACCTGCAATCCTAGCTGCCTTTTAAGCACCTTAACTCCCTCCTCAAATTCTCCACTCCTCCTGCCTTCACCTTTCTCCAAACAGGATCTTGCCAATTTCTTTCAAAAGAAAAAAGATGACAAAATATGACATGGCCTTCCCTCTCCCCTCAGTTCGCCTTCCTTTCCCCCTTCCCCTCCTACAACTCTTGCCTATTTCTTCCTGTCACAGACACAGCAGTTTCTCATCTGCTCTCCTCCACTAACCCCTTCCATTTTCTCATGTGGTCCCATCCCATTTTATCTCCTGATCTACCCTGTGCCAACTCTCATCCCCTCCTTTACTCTTCTCCGTAAACTCTGGCTCTCCTCTGGCTCTTTCCCCTCACACTACAAGGATGCTTTAGTCTCTCCCAGGCTAAAAAGTGCACCATTTGCCTCTCAAACTATCACCCCATCAGACTTCTCCCTTTCATCTCTAAGCTCATTGAACGTGTTTACAATTATTGCCTGGAGTTCCTCTCCTTCAGTTCTACCCTACACCTCCTCCAATTTGGCTTCTGCCCCTTGCCCTCTATTGAAACCATGCTCACCAAAAGTGCCAATGGCCTCTTCCTCGGTAAAGCTCAGAACAAGTATTCCATCCTCATCCTCCTTGACATGTCAGCCACCTTTGGTACCCCCATCAACCATGCTCCTCTTTTTGGAATCTTGTCCTCCTCTTGGCTTCCATGACTCTGTACTCTCTTGGTTCTCCTCCTACTTGTCGAACCGCTCCTTCAGCATGTCCTTTGGAGGATCTTCCTCATTCCTCCTCCAACTTTCTGTGAGGGTTGAACAGAGCTCTGTCCTTGGTCCCCTTCTCTTCTACATTTATAAATACACCTTATATGTGGGTAATCTCATCCACAAACACAAATTCAGCTAACAACTCACAGTTCTACATCTCTAAACTGGTCCTCTGGCAAAACTTAAATCTCAGTCTGAATTCTAGCCATCAGCTCAAACTAAACATGGCTAAAACAGAAGTCCTAATATCTCCATAATGCAGTATGATATTAAGGATCATATTTCAATCATTAATATTGCCACTGTTAGACAACTGCAACAAATCTTCCACAAAAGTATGTCATGTAAAGTGTCAATGGAAAAGTTATGATTTGCTAAATGAGATTATCCTGTTTGTGTGCATGTATCATCTTTGTATCTGAAGCTATGAATATTGACTATGTACCAATATTTCAAATGTGTCTGTCCTGGGATAACACTCACCAGGTAATTTACATCGAGTCTGGCGAGCACTTGTGAATGAACTTTTCAAGTTGACGGCCCATTAAAGAACACTTAACTCTCACAATGGGCCATAGAACAAGCTCCTCCCCACCAAGTGAATCTTCCTGTGGATGCTTTAGCCAGAATATGGTAATAGCTGCTCCTGTGAGTTATCAAAGCATGTAAGGTCACATGACTTGCTCATGTGATCCTGGACTCCATCTTGTGCCTGTACTTTTCCACAAACTGCTGTGGGCTTTGTTTGGGACAGTAAAATTCCATCCACATGGGAGAGGGTATAAAAGACCCTGGAAACACCTCCATTTTGTCTCCATTTCCTGCTTCATTTCTCTGGACTGGGTTTCTAACATGGAAACTCTAGAGAGGGACTCATGACCCCCGAGCTGTTTGGGTAATTTCCAGAGAAGACTTTGTTCAAGCTAGCAGTTTATTCTATCACTGCTACAAACCCGATATAAGAACTTTGCAATGACTGTATGTATATGATCTATTAATAATTTTAACTCCATATTTCTTTTCTCTAAAAAATAAACCTTTAGATTTTAGTTACTAAAGAATTGGCAGTAGTGTGATGTTGGGTAAGATCTGAGTTATATATTGAACTGGCTGTGTGGCTGGTCTCTTGCGATCAGAAGAAACCTCTGTTTGATTAAATTGGTTTCCAGTAACCACTCCTCATAAAGTCTAATGTTTGGGTAGTGAAATGAGTGCTGGAATGCTTAAGGAGACTGCATTTTTGCCTTCTTGTTAACCAGTGTGGTGAGATAGAAGATAACTTTTGCTGCTAGCTTGGTATATCTGGTGGTAGAATAACCAACAGTCTGGGGTGTGTCTGCCCTGTTTCTCAGCCGTTAGTCCTGAATCTATAACCCACAGAGGCACAATGACAATCCCCACTCAAACCTTCCCCGCTACCTACTTTCTCGATCACTGTGGACAACACCACCATCCTGCTTGTCACTCAGGCCCAATGATAATAAATAACAATCCAACTAGACTGGACACAACAGTAGCAACTATACAACGCAGCCCTACACTCGCAGGGAGAGGGGTTACACTTTTTCCATCTCTATAGGGTCAATCTAACTCAAAACGACCAAAATTTAAAGGCTGTATCAGGGGTTGCTTCCAGTGTGGAAATACAGGTCCACAGAAGACATGGAGGCCAACTCTCAGAAGGTATCTTCAATGGGCTCTCCAAACACAGTAGCTGGGCACTCAGACTGGCATATAAAACACGTAAATGCCCATTTTACATGCCAAAAGCAGAGTGTTCTATTAAGGTTTGAAATTTCAGATCCCATGTCAATAAATCTCTGATACACCAAAAAGGGAAAGACAAAAAAAGGCAAAAATTAAAGCAATAGCAAATTGCAGAGTCTCCTTTTTACCAACATGTACAGCATTGACCATGAACCAAAGAGGAAAGAATGTGATAAAAACTACAATGTGGGCCAAAATCATTACTGATGCACCCATTTACACGAAATGTGAATATGGCTTCTAGTCTAGGGCTCAATCCTATGAAGGGCTGAGTGCCCACAACTCCCACTGACGACCATGAGTCACTATAATTGGAGTGACTGAGGGTTCTCAGCACTTTGCAGAAGTGAAGCACCTCACAAGACAGGGCCCTCATGTGCGAGCAGGTTAATTGTTACATATAACCTTTCCACACCACAGTTATCTTGTGCTACCGAGTGGAAGTCATCTGCCAGTACAACCTCCTTCAGATATTGTGGTACTGAATGTTGTATCCTCCTTTTACACACAGGAGAGCTCATTTATTAGTTCAGGACCAAGAGGCATTTCTTAGGACCGCACTGAACATTTTGGCAGTGAAACCTTTTTCAAGCCCGTGTGGACACATGAATCAGCAATGAAGAGCTCCTTCTAGATAAATTCCCTGGCAATAAAAACACATTCTTCTTGTGCTAAACTTACACTTTTAATTTTCAAAACATGTGGAATATTCCATATAGAGCAAGGTGCTCATTCAAGTGGGCTCCCCAGAGCCTTGAAAATGGCAGCATGGTTAATTAATAATTTGAAATAAAAACCAGCAGAGAATCATCTTCCACACAGTGTATAGAGCATTGGAGAGATTAGCTTTCATTATTATTAACCAGAGCAGCAATTCTAATTGCCCTGTGAACACCAGCATAACTGTATCCCTTGGGCTGCATGGTTTTTTGTTTTTGTTTTTTTTTTTAGTTAAATGTATTTTGTTATTTACAACAAATACATAATATGCAATCTGTATAATAAGATGTAAAAAAAAAACAACTAATATAACCCAGGACATAAACCAAGTCCTGTGGGTACAAGACCCCAATAGACAAAAGTCTGCCTAGAGATGGGTTGGGGGGGAGGGGCAGAGGCACAAGCCAATGACACTGTTCCACCAGGGCACCAGAAGCTAGCCAGGACATTCCCAAAGGCAGGCAGAGCAATGCACTGATTCATCCCCTTTCCTGGGCAGCTAGTGCTGGCAGAGTTCCTACTGAACCAGGCTGCCCTCCTCTGGCACAACGCTGATGTTTATCTGCTCCACTAACCAGCTATCCCTCCCTATTCGTACACAGGGTGCTACTCAGGCCCCACTGACTCCGTGGGGGTTAAACCAGCCCACATATTTGGCTCTAAGCTGTGGCCAGTTTACAAACAATACATATAATAAGAGATGAAGCAAAATTAAAGGGTATATTTAACATATGTACATCACAATAATATCTCTCACACACACACACACACACACACACACACACACAGAGTAATGGGGTGTATAGACCCCGTACTGGCAAGAGGAGGATTAAGGAGCTGCTCTGGACACAGGAAGCCCCGTCGGGCATGCTCCCACTGGAGGAAGCATTCAAAAGACAGCAGCGCAGCTCAGTCTGGGCTTACTGAGGAAGAGAGCAATTGTGTGCAGCAGCCTCCTGGGGAGAAGCTGCCGAGACCAGGCCTCCCAGCCACACCACTGGAAGCCCTCTGACCACGGGAGCCGAGGTGACGACTCTCTACTGCCAGGGGAAGGGGCTCTGGAGACAACCAGAGAGGAATCCAGGACAGATCCCAAGACCAACTAACGGCAGAGAGACAGGAACAAGGGTAGGAAGCGACCTAGAGAGCATGCATAAGGGTAACAGACCTAGGCCACATATAGGGCCTGCTTTTTTGAAGGGCCCTGGGTCATAACCTCGTGGAGTAGGGTGGGCCTGGGTTCTCCCCCCCACACACTTTTTTTTTTTTTTTTAACACACACACATACACTACAGCCACTAGGCAAGGTGGCTTTGGGCTCTCCCCCTGACACTAACCCCTCTCTCTCTCACACACACACACACACCCCTTCCTCCCTGGCTATAAGGCACTGTCAGGCTACAAATCATGTTTTGTTTTTTAAAGTTGACTTACTCAAATTATTACAATGGGAGTTGTAAACCTGATTTACTTTCCATCTTTTATGCATTTCACTCAGCTTTGATAATGACAATACACTGAATTTTATTCCTACTCCTTCTTTAATCACAGTTTGGCTGTCTGATTCTCATACACTAACAGAGATCTGCAATGTCCAGGTTGCACGCTGTACTGGAACGTTTCAGTCCATCTGTTTTCAATGAATTCTATTTAAAAATCATGAAAGCTCTTCTCTTAACATTAGTATCTATAAAACTCTTTTTTAAAAAAACTAAAACTAAAATTTGGGGCCTAAACTCCCATAGCTTCCCCCTGCTCTGGTCTTACCCTCTCTGGTATGTCATTCACATTTGCCTCTAAATAATTCCTTCTGTTTTAGAACACCTGGGTCTGCCTCCACTTCTGCAGCAAGGCCTAAAATCTCTTCTTGGCTGTTTAGTGGAAACTGACAGTGGGAATTTTCTCTCATTGCAAGCTATTTCAACTGCTGCCTTGTCCAAGGGTCCTCTAAATAATTTCCCTCCACAGATTAGGAGGAGAACATCTATACAATAAATGACCCAATGCCAGCAAGTCAGATTGTGACATCTAGAGCAGGGGTCTCAAACATGCGGCCCGCGGGGTTATTTTCTGCGGCTTGCCAGCTCCCTGCGGCACCCCCGCCCCCCCAGCATTTACCTAGAGCAGCTCCGGCCCGGTGCACACCAGGGGCAGGGCAGGCTCCCTGCCTGCCCTGCTCCTGCACCGCTCTGGAAAGTGGCCGGGACCCGGGGGGAGGGGGCGCACGGAGGTCTGTGTGTTGCCCTGGCCGCTCCTCTAGGAACCTCCCCCGAAGCTCCCTTTGGCCATGGTCCCCCATTCCCAGCCAATGGGAGCTTCGGGGGAGGTACCTAGAGGAGCAGCCAAGGTAAAACACAGATCCCTGTGCCCACCCCCCTACCCCCCCAGGTCCCGGCGGATTCTCGGAGCAGCGCAGGGACAGGGCAGGGTGGCGGGGGGAGCCTGCCCTGCCCCTGGTGTCTGCCAGGCCGGACATGCCCCCCAAACCCCTCCTGCAGCCGAACCCCCTGTCCTGAGCCCCCTGCTGTACCCCAACCTCCTGCCCTGAGCCCCCTGCTGCATACCTCCTGCACCCCAACCCCCTGCCCTGAGCCCCCTGCTGCACCCCACACCCCTCCTGTACCCAACCCCCTGCCCTGAGCCGCCTGCTGCACCCTGCACCCTGCCGCACCCCACACCCCTCTTGCACCCCAACCCCCTTCCCTGAGCCCCCTGCCGCACCCTGCACCCTTTCTGCACCCCCTGGTTGGGGTGAGGATTTCAGGGAAGGGGTTGGAATGGGGGCAGGAAAGGGGTGGGAAGAGGCAGGGCAGGGGTGGGGCTTCACAGAAGGGGTGGAGTGGGGGCAGGGCCAGGACAGCAGGCAATGGGGAGGCGGTCAGTGGTGCAGCCCTCCGGCCAATGTACTAGTCCTCATGTGGCCCTCGTGGTCATTTGAGTTTGAGACCCCCTGATCTAGAGCATAAACATACCCCAGCATTTCAATAACTCTGCTATTATAAGTTTTCTTGATAATGGTCACAAGATAGCTACCAAAACACTGGATTACACGCACATGTTTTACAAACTCATCCTGTTTTAACTCATTCATTCACTGGCACCCAGGGAAGGTTAGCTTCCCTTCTTGAATGCTGCATCACTATGAACAAGAACCAATACTTTCAAACCGATATGCCTAAATTTTGGATTTATATTCCTAAAGAAGTATCCCTCTGAAAATTGAGCTACTTGAGATGCTTAAATACAGATTTATGTGCCCAGGTTCAAAAATTTTGGTTGAGGTAAACTAGTTTTTGGAAAATTATTTTGGTATACTTATTAGGATGCATATGGCTCCTACTACAACCAAACACAATGCTTGTATATATGCCATGTATTCATCAGTATCACCAACCCCAAGGGTTGAAAATCACAAATCAGGCCCCCCAAAATTATGAGATTAAAAATATGCATGCATCTGAAGAAGTGGTGTTTTACCCACAAAAGCTTATGCCCAAATAAATCTGTTAGTCTTTAAGGTGCCACCAGACTCCTTGAGATTAAAAATAATACATTTCAGTGTTTTTTTACTTGCCATTTGTTTTTTGAAATATTAAAATTCATGTTTTCAAACTTTTCTCTGCAACCATGAGGACTAAACTTTTTTTCAAATGAAAGCTGAGATTCTTATGGAATAACATGATTCCAGAAGCTGAGGATTTAAGAAAGATCAACTATCACACGATTTGCAACAAAACTGTGATTGGCAATACTAATTCCCATATTGCCTATTGGTCACATTCTGATCTCAGTTAAACAACTGTAAATCAGGAGTAACTCTAACAATCAAACTACTCCTGATTTACAACCACGTAACAGATAAAAATCTAGCCTGCTCTCTACATAATATTTCACATCAAATACACTATTAAAAACTTCATTTAAATAATGTTATAGGTGACAAAACTTAAGAAATGACGCCTTTTGGATGATAGCAACTCAAACGCAGATCTTTCTGAAAAAAGAATACTGGTGTGAGTGAATCTGAGACTGGCTCCAATTCTCCTCTAGCAACACGCTCTCTCCCCCTCATGATATCCCATTCTGCAGTAAAGAAACACCTGGACTGAAATTGGAGCCAGTCTCAGATTCCAGGTGTTTCTTTACTGCAGAATGGGATATCATGAGGGAGAGAGAGCGTGTTGCTAGAGGAGGCAACATGAAAGCAGGATTTCCAGGTTCCAGTCTCAGCTCTTCCACACTGACAATTTGAGACCTCAGGCAAGTAATCTGATTTCTCTGTGTCTCAGTTTCTCCATTTAAAAATGGGTCTGATAATACTTATGTAGTTTACAGAGTTGTGAGAAGTAATGTATGTGGAGACTGTTGAGAGTCTCCGATGGAAGGTACTATGGAAGTACAAAGTACACTTCCATAGTGCAACAGAAAAGCTTCAAAAACACACTCCAACACGAAACTGCTGAGCTTGAATTAATATGCAAACTAGATACCATTAACTTGGGTTTGAATAGAGACTGGGAGTGGCTAGGTCATTACTCATATTGGATCTATTTCCTTAAGTTAAGTATCCTCACACCTTCTTGTTGTCAACTGTCTAAATGGGCCATCTTGATTATCACTACAAAAGCTTTTTTCTCCTGCTGGTAATAGCTCATCTTAACTAATTAGCCTCTCACAGTTTGTATGGTAACTTCCAACGTGTGTGTGTGTGTGTGTGTGTGTGTGTGTGTGTGTGTGTGTATACACACACACACACACACATATATATATGTTCCATTCTATGCTTCCGATGAAGTGGGCTGTAGCCCACGAAAGCTTATGCTCTAATAAATTTCAGAGTAGCAGCCGTGTTAGTCTGTATTCGCAAAAAGAAAAGGAGGACTTGTGGCACCTTAGAGACTAACCAATTTATTTGAGCATAAGCTTTCGTGAGCTACAGCTCACTTCAACTAATAAATCTGTTAGTCTCTAAGGTGCCACAAGTACTCCTGTTCTTTTTGAAAGTACACTGAGCTGTAGCTCACGAAAGCTCATGCTCAAATAAACTGGTTAGTCTCTAAGGTGCCACAAGTACTCCTTTTCTTGTCACACAAATGAAACAGGACTAAGGGCTTGGCTATATGAACACAGTATGAGGCAAACTGGGGTGTAAATCTACCCCATATTAGCCTGCCATGCACTAACCGTCTGTGTGGACCCTGTTTTATGCACCCTGTTGCTGTGCACTAAAAGTTCCCTAGTGCACTTTAATCTACTTCTGTTTCAAAGCAGGGTAGATCAAAGTACACGATGGAACTTTCCATGTGCGGCAGCAGGTTTCACCCAGATAGTTAGAATGAAGCAGGCGAATATGATGTAGATTTACACCCCAGCTTGCTGTGAACTAAGTGTTCAAATAGACAAACCCTAAGTTTTCCATCTCTGTAAGAGTGAAAGAACAGGTGGCAGGATACCACTTTTAGCCTGACTGGTTCACATAATTCACGAGAGAAGAAGCCTTTAGTGATTTATGTAGTCCCTCACTTCACTCTAGATCAAGGGCCTGATCCAACTCCCACTGAAGTTGATAGAACAGCTTCTACAGACTTCAACAGGCATTGAATTGGGCTCCAAATGAGGTTAGCAGCAGTCTCCCCACGCCACCCATTGACTTCAAAAGGAAGTTGCTCCCATCAGGCCCAGAATGTTGTTTATTACCGAGAGTACTTCGTGTTTTAACAATTCAAAGGGACTGATAAAGTTAAAATGCTTTGTTTATGACTTCTTTTTTTTTCTTTCCCACTGTGTGCAGCTGGTTTCCATGGCAGTGTGTGTTGTTACCTAGGATATGGTCAAGGATAGTAATTTTGTTTGGCTGTGCTATTTGATTAATTGCTGGATTTGTAGGCAGACTTCAAATTGTGTGTGCGCGCATGCATGTGTATATATGCAATAGAGGGGGGAGAGACCTAGATAATTTAGCTTTTTCAAGCCCGTATCTGCAACCCTTGCACATATGAATAAGGGCTGCAGGATTGGGACTTTCATGTGTAAAATGAATGACACTACATTGAATCCTAGAGGAGATTTATTTTGGGAAAGATTTTAGTAAATAATTTTTAGCATATGGTCTTTTCCAAAGAACAGCCTGCACAGTATTCAACGGGCTCATTAATTTAACTGGAATAGAAAGACAAATCCAATTGCTGTTGGAAGGAGCTTTACAAAGGAACGGACTTCAGTAAAAATATTGGTATATATGCATATATAGCACTGTTGAAAATTTCAGCACAGAAACTGTGCTATAGCTTCCAACTACTGTGAGAGGCATGTGGTGCATGCTACCGGAAGGACTAGGGCATTCATTCCACTAAGAATAATCCCCTACAAACTGTTGACAGGCATGAATCCTATAAAATAGATATAAATAATTTTAAACCCTGACAAAAATACAGTTGATTGTCCTCACAATTTTGGATTCTTACCTTCTAATACACTGCAGAAGAGAATTAAGCTGGTCAGTGCATAAAGAGTAGTGTACTTCTAAACTCACATTCAAGAACTGTTCTGAGAAACCTGTATTTCCTTTTAAATCCTGTGCAATTTCAAAATCTCGCTTGATGTCATTTAATTAAAAATACTGAACTGCTACAGTCCTCGGCTGGGAGCTGGATGCTGTAAGTATGCTCTTTTTAAAACCAGGACGCTTTCAACAGACAGCAAACACCATGACTGGTAGGTGTGTCCGCATAACCACATGAAAGGAGTCTGAGTGCATGTCAGACTGCCAGACCATGTGACTTGGCAGGCCTGCTATAGCTGGATAAATATTATGCCATTCAGTGGCAGATACACCTCTGGATTTAGACCAACTCTGGATCAAGCCCCTGAAGTTAAATCCCTGGATTTGTATGTTCCTTGTTTTGTGCTGAGCAGCAATGTAAAGCTCATGCTTATTCACCATAAGCCAAATCCTGCCCCATCCCAACCTTGCACAGATGTGGAAAGCCCTACATCAAGAACTGGGGAGTGGGTAGGTCACTCAGAGGCTGTGCAGAAAGATTCTGTATCCTCCTGCAAAGATTTGCTCCATGGCAGCTCTTCCTACAGCAGCATGGAGGACAGTCTCGGATAAGGCCAGAAGATGGTATTGGATGCAGCTAGTGGACGATGTGAATCAACTGGCCAAAATATAGAAGGCACAGAGACAGCCACCCCTGTACTGTAGTGGCTGCCTCAGAGCACCTTTGCTAGTGCTCCACAGTGTGGGGGGAGGATTTCATTCCCTCAATGCCCCCCCAGAGATCATTTGCACAAAGCCCAGTTTTCAGCCAACCAGGATCTGGCCCTGGATTGTACGTTACTGAACTTTTATATGTAAGTGGTTGCCAGTGGGAGTTTAGAACTGCCAAGGGAATGACAACAAAGCTGCCGGAGAGGCACATTTTAAGATGCTGGTATTTCTCCAGCAACTTTAGACGATGACTGCTCGCTAAAATGGTCGTATATTCTTAGAGCAGCAGGAATTTAACATTACCTACAAAAAATCACTTCATCCTGAAAATCAGCTTTTAAAGTCTAAGCCTGAGAATAATTTTGCCTTTAACAAGATGAAATATAAAGCAATTGGGACTGTTTTAAATTGTAGTAATACAAGAAATAAAAACAGGGATGGTGGTTACAAACAAGTTAGAACCTATTACATTTTGTAGGGAGTAAGAGAGGATTGCCTGGAGTATCTGCCTCAATACTCAAGACAAACACATTCTTTCAGGGACATGAGTAATTTGCATAAAATGTGGGGTAGATGGCTCAGGCAATGCACTTAAAAGGCTCAGAGCACCCCTCAACTGCAGATCCTGCCCTAGCATGCTTGTATCAGTCTGCAAAGGAGAAGTGAACACTCTGCACCATATTCATAGGTGACTAAAGGAGCATGAAAAGGCTACATAAATCTAGAGGGAGCGGTCTGTAGCACTGCTATGGGTACCCGCATGGCCCCACAGTATGCCAACATTTTTATGGCTGACTTAGAACAATGCTTCCTCAGCTCTCGTCCCCTAATGCCCATACTCCACTTGCGCTACATTGATGACATCTTCATCATCTGGACCCATGGAAAAGAAGCCCTTGAGGAATTCCATCATGATTTCAACAATTTCCATCCCACCATCAACCTCAGCCTGGACCAGTCCACACAAGAGATCCACTTCCTGGACACTACAGTGTTAATAAGCGATGGTCACAAAAACACCACCCTATACCGGAAACCTACTGACCGCTATTCCTACCTACATGCCTCCAGCTTTCATCCAGACCACACCACACGATCCATTGTCTACAGCCAAGCTCTACAATACAACCGCATTTGCTCCATCCCCTCAGACAGAGACGAACACCTATAAGCTCTCTATCAAGTGTTCTTACAACTACAATACCCACCTGCTGAAGTGAAGAAACAGACTGACAGAGCCAGAAGAGTACCCAGAAGTCACCTACTACAGGACAGGCCCAATAAAGAAAATAACAGAACGCCACTAGCCATCATCTTCAGCCCCCAAATAAAACCTCCCCAACGCATCATCAAGGATTTACAACCTATCCTGAAGGACGACCCATCACTCTCACAGATCTTGGGAGACAGGCCAGTCCTTGCTTACAGACAGCCCCCCAACCTGAAGCGAATACTCACCAGCAACCACACACCACACAACAGAACCACTAATCCAGGAACCCATCCTTGCAACAAAGCCCGTTGCCAACTGTGCCCACATATCTATTCAGGGGACACCATCATAGGACCTAATCACATCAGCCACACTATCAGAGGCTCGTTCACTTGCACATCTACCAGTGTGATATATGCCATCATATGCCAGCAATGCCCCTCTGCCATGTACATTGGCCAAACTAGACAGTCTCTACGTAAAAGAATAAATGGACACAAATCAGACGTCAAGAATTATAACATTCAAAAACCAGTCGGAGAACACTTCAATCTCTTTGGTCACTCGATTACGGACCTAAAAGTGGCAATTCTTCTTCAACAAAAAAACTTCAAAAACAGACTCCAACGAGAGACTGCTGAACTGGAATTAATTTGCAAACTGGATACAATTAATTTAGGCTTGAATAAAGACTGGGAGTGGATGGGTCATTACACAAAGTAAAACTATTTCCCCATGTTTATTCCCCCCTGCTGTTCCTCAGACGTTCTTGTCAACTGCTGGAAATGGCCCACCTTGATTATCACTACAAAAGGTTTTTTCCCCCACCGCTCTCCTGCTGGTAGTAGCTCACCTTACCTGATCGCTCTCCTTACAGTGTGTATGGTAACACCCATTGTTTCATGTTCTCTATGTATATAAATCTCCCCACTGTATTTTCTACTGAATGAATCCAACGAAGTGAGCTGTAGCTCACGAAAGCTTATGCTCAAATCCATTTGTTAGTCTCTATGGTGCCACAAGTACTCCTTTTCTTTTTGCGGATACAGACTAACACGGCTGCTACTCTGAAACCTGTCAGAAGAAAGGCTTTATCATTTAACTCTTTAAAACATTCGGGAATACAGTATGCATAGCAGACTCTATAAAGAGCTGGATCCTGCAATCCGTACACCTGGCAGTAATGCTTATTCCTGTGAGCAGTGCCTCTGACTTCAGTCTGAGTAAGGGTGACTCCTGTGAGTATGGGTGTGAAGCACCAAGCCTGTAAATTCTATGGGTTTTTTTAACACAATCAAAAACTAAATTCACTTACAGTTTTAGAATCATATGAATCCAGAACAGTTCACAATAAAACACTAGAGGCCAGATCCTCAGCTGGTGTAAACTGGTATAACTCCGCTGACTTCAATACAGTACACTGATTTACACCGCTAAGAATCTATCTCAACAGCACTGCTTTATCACTTAACACACCTATCCCTAGCCTGTTTTACAATGGCCATTTCTGGCGTGACTCTTCTAGGTTATTTCAGCTATGTTAGCTGTGAATACATCCCAAGAGTAAATCCAACCAGATGTTTTTTACAAGTCTGAAGATTGCTATTTAGGAGATCAGCAATGAGGGGCTGGCCAAGGCTGCAATCTAGAGAAAAAGCAAAAGCACCCCGAAGTGTAGTTGAAATTCTACAACTTCATAAAGAATAGCTTGTGCTGTTCATGTCCCCACCTTTCAAGAATTGTAAAGGCTTGATTCTTTTTCCACTCTTTTTCTTTCTAAAGTCACATAACTCCACTGACTTGACTAGAATTATTCCTGATGTTCACCAGAGTAAGAGAGAGGAGAATCAAACCTTAAGAGCAGAGGACTGAAGTGGTGGTTAATGAGGCTAACTAATGTGTTGAAGGGACCATTAAAGATCTCTCTGAGGTATTTAATTAGATTATCAGAACCCACATGCTGAAGTTTAAAAACAAATCACCTTAAACCATAAACAAAAATGGAAGGAAAAACAAACATCCAAGGTCTCAGCTCCTCGGTCTGTTTCCTATTCCCAGCACTTTAGTGTATTAGATTAGGATTTCCTACCCATTTATTCCTCTTTTTTCAAATGTTCAGTGGCCTGGCTCTTTTGTGATACCCTGCTTTGCTCATTATGTAGACCACTCTGTCCTTCCTGGAGGCTCAGCATTCCATAGACTTTTCGACTGTATGCCACGCATCTTGGTTCTTGCCTCTGGTGATTGCATCAGCAGCAATGTATGTATCAATTCCACCACTAGGAGCCCAACAATCCCCTCCTACAGAAACACCTGTGGAAGAGGACTCTGCATTCCTAGGATCGTGCCATAAGGAGAAGGCTGCCTCGACATGGATTGGGTGGCAGTCCTTTTCCCAAACCCTGCAGAGTGCTCCAGGAAGCTAAAGCTGTCCACACAAAGTGGAGTAGAATGTATAAGGAAAATCTGTCCAGCACAGCACAGCACTGGCCAGGATTTCATCATGATCCAAAGCCTACTGCAGATGTCATAAAGATTTATCTGATAAGGAAGCATGATAATAGGACAAAGCAGATACCGACTTGGTTTTTCTACAAATCTCAGAACATATTGATTTAAAAAGTTAACACTAACCAGCATCAATATTTACCTCAACTCAGCTCAGTCTTTATGTTACCATCCTATATAAATGTGTATGACACTGATAGCTACAGTAAATTCAATTAGATGAGATCAGATCAAACGCTAATATGAGTATTGCTGCAAAATAGATATGTTTTACGAGTATTCATGAATGCAGCTTCACAACATCTCTGTGCAGCAGAAAGTTATTATTTCCACCCATTTTACCAGCTGAGTAAACAGATGCACAGAGAGGTTAAGGACAGAATTTTAAACTTGAGTGCCAGAAGTTGAACCTGACACCTAAATCCATACCACGCACCTAAATAAATGACCTGATCTGCAGAGGTACTACAGCAGTGGCTCTCAACCTTTCCAGATTACCATGCACCTTTCAGAAGTCTGATCTGTCGTGCATACCCCAACTTTCGCCTCACTTAAAAACTACTAGCTTACAAAATCAGACACAAAAATACAAACGTGTCTCAGCACATTATTACTGAAAAATTCCTGACTTTCTCATTTTTACCATATACTTATAAAATACATCAATTGCAATATAAATATTGTATTTACATTTCAGTGTATAGTCTACAGAGCAGTATAAACAAATCATTGTCTGTATGAAATTTTAGTTTGTACTGATTTCATTAGTGCTTTTTATGTAGCCTGTTGTAAAACTAGGCAAATATCTAGATGAGTTGACGTACCCCCCCCCCCCCCCCCGGAAGACATGTGCGTACACATGGTTGAGAACCACTGCACTCGAGCACCCACAACTCCCACTGAATTCACTGAGGGCTGTAGATCCTCAACACCTCTGAAAATCAGGTGAACATTATATAGATACCTCTATATAGATACCTCTATAGGAACCCAAGTTTGAAAATTCTTATCTAAATGACTTGCCCTAGATCACACTACAAGTCAGTGGCAGAGACAGGAAAAGAACCCAAGAGCCTTTATTCCTTGTCCCTTGTCCTAAGCAGTATATGCTGGCTTCCTGATCTGCCATTCAACTAGTTTTAGCCAACCACAATTCAGTAATAAGTTTTCTTGAACCCTTTTTAAATTTCCTGATATAAAGTATACTGAGAAACTTTAGGCAAACTACACATGGACTTCACGTGACAAAGAGAAATGATCACTGAAAAATGAGCTAGAATTAGAGACAAATACAACAAGACTTCACTAAATCCCTGCTAAATATGTACAAAAACTCAAGCATGTGAATTAAATGCAGGCCTACTTTCCTCTCTGTGTGTTTAGAAATAAGCTGTAAACTCAGTAATGATCAGTTGTTTGCTACTTTCCCAACTGCTTCTTTATCTAAAACATATATGGTATTTAAAGGGACAATCAACTTAAAAAAACAAACAAACCACAACTGTCCACACTTTTGTTTTTACCTATTATTGTTACAAACACCATCTGAGATGACCAGAACTGAAAGGGCATAGAGAAAAATATTTCTTCAGTTTGTTTATGCTGTGTATTTGGTATCACTTAGTTTCACTGGTTTTCCTTGTATACTCAGTTGCTTTTCCCTTTTGTTTATGTGGCTCTGTCCCACAACAAAAGGAGAGAATTATAAAATAGGAAAGCGTGACTGTAGAAAGTGCAGAAATTGGCAGGAGGATTTGGGGGCAGTTATAGAACCTGAAACTACTTTAACTCTTTTTCTAAAACTGACTAGACTGCACATTGATGGTGTTCTTTAACTGTGAAGCACTGCTACACTTTTCTCTACTCTGTTGTGCAGCACAATGTACGTGTGGATCCGGGCATGACGACAGCCCAGCACCTCCTGCTGATCAAATGAGGGCTTGTCTACACAGCAGCAATGCACATAACAGGAGCGTGATTTTTGAAGTGCACTAATATGTTGTTCATTAATTGGGCTGTGTAGGCCCTGCTGGTGTGCATTAGAATTCCCTGGTGTGCTTTAACATATTATTGTTTCAAACAGCACAATGTTAAAGCACACTAGGGAACTTTTAATGCACACTAGCAGGCTCTACACAAACCAATTAATGTGCAACATGTTAGTATGCTTTAGAAATCACACCTCCCCCCATAGTGCACATTGCTGCTCCATGTAGGCATGCCCTTAGCATCTCAAGGTTAGACCTGCTGCTGTTTCAAGGCTAGACTTGACACCCAGCTGTCAGGGATGGCTTAGGCATAATGAAATCAATCCTACCACAACACAAGGGAATGGACTAAATGATCCCCTAAAGCTTCCTTTCAAGGCAAATGACTCTGTCAAACACATCAAAAGGAGCTGCTCAAATCTGCAGGGAATTAGAGACACCTTCACATCTAAACCCTACTAATGCTGCGTTTTGTCTTACACAAAGGCTGTGTCTACACTGCCACTTTCAGCACTAAAATTTTAGTCATTCGGGGTGTGAAAAAACACCCCCTGAGTGACAAAAGTTTTAGCACTGAAAAGCACCAGTATAGATAGCGCTTTATCGCCGGGAGTCGCGCTCCCAGCAATAAAGCTACCATCCCTCATTCGGGGGTGGTTATTTTTTTATCTCCAGGAGAGCTCTCCCCCAGCAATAAAGCGTGACTACACTGCCCACGTCACAGTGCTGCCGCGGCCGTGCTATAACGTGGGCAGTGCAGACGTACCCTTAGTGATTAATCCCAATTTAAGAGAGACTTTTTTTTGTCTTTCAGTTTTCTCCTTTTCCTGGGCGCCATCCACTTTGTTACACTGCTCTAGGGAGTCATGGTCTGTCCCCCAAATCAATGTAATAATAGCTCCTACCACTTGATTTTCTGAAAGACTGCACCAAAGCAGCATAGTTATGATATCGGAAAGGGCAGGAGAGAGAATGGGACTGCAGGCTCCTCTTCTCTGCTCACCTCCCAAACAGACTAGGATACTGAAGGAGCAGCAGGTGGGGAAAACCACAAGCAGCCTGTGAACAGGGCAACTTCCCTTCAAAGGGAGTCAGGACCCAGTCCACCTGTGACTGCCTTCTGAAGGCTCACCTGGGTGTAACTGACTCGCCCCAGGTGGCTGCTTTATGGTTACTTAGTAAACAAGCTGACCTAACAACAACATGGAGCTAATAAAAATCTTACCCATGCTCAGTTAGCAAAAGCACTCCCAAGGAGATAGGAAGCTCCTGTCCCAAGGATATGAGCTCCCAGGAGAGCTTACCAGAGCAGGGAGCCTAGAGGTCTGCTCCTGGAGACAGGGAACCTGTTGGAGAACACCCCTCAACTGTCTTTCTAGAGATAGGCCCGCAAGAAGGCCGGATCTCAGTAAAGGGATTTCTCAAACAGAAGCAAGAAGCCCAGCCTGTCAGGAACTATGTGTTACCCTGAAGATCTCCATGCCCCTCTGGCTCTGGAGATGGATTCTACCCAGGTAATGGTAAGAGACCTGGCTCCAGCCTCCAGGGATAGAAATCTGAACTGAGAGTGCCCTGCTGGTAAAGAGCCAGGACAAAGGCTACTAGTGGATTCAGGTGGGAACAAATGTTCTACAATTAACTCGGTCTCCCAGCTAAGACACTGGGGTAGAGGTCTGTTTATGTTATATGTTGGCCTTTTCTGTTAATAAATGAGACCCCTCAAAGAGGGGAGAAGGGGCGGTGTACATAGTACCTGAAGGCCTGTTTAGACTTGCTTATACTCCAGGTGAGGGGAAACCGGGGCAGGGTACCACACCTGACCACAAATGCACACCTACAAAATGGGAAATAACTGACTAGACATTAGTACTGCTGAAAAGGATGTGGGGGTTATAGTGGATCACAAATTGAATGAATCAACAATGTGATTCACTTACAAAAGGCTAATATCATTCTGTGTTGTATTACCAGGAATGTCATAGGTAAGATCTGGGAGGTAATTGTCCTGCTTTACTTGGTAGTGGTGGGGCCTCAGCTGGAGCACTGTGTCCAGTTCTGGGCGCCTCACTCTAAGAAAGATATGGACAAACTGGAGAGTCCAGAGGAAAGAATGAAAATGATCAAAGGCTTGGAAGACCTGCCTATGAGGAAAGGTTAAAAAAAAACTAGGCATGTTTAGTCTTGAGAAAAAAAAGGCCCCGGGGCCCTCCAGGCTTATAGATGGTCCCAGCTCTGAACTATCAGCATCCAAATCAGTTTGCTATCTTTTCATTTCTTTTGACAAGTCAGTCTCTATCTGCTAAGTAAACAGCCTGCGGTTAAAATAGCCCGCTTTTTCTCAGCTGCTTATCATGGGGACTACAATCTACCACATTTATTTTACATCTGGTCAAGACTAAAAAGCTGCAACATGAAAAACTCTTATTTTTGCTCACAAGCATGCAATGTGTGCATGCCCTGTACATGGTCATGATGGATTACATGTTTATACATACTAGAGCTAGCCACAAGCATCCTAGTTTGGGTGGTGCAGGTCTCCAAATACATTCAAGAATTCCCAGAGAATAGCCACTCAGAGATGAAAAACACTGGCCCAATTCATCCTTGGAGAACCACCAGTGAAGTCCTTGGAGTTACAAGGGGGATGAATTTGGCCCTGTGCACATAGGGTTAGATCCTGCAAGGTGCTGAGCACTTGTGCCCTGTCCAGTATATGCTTAACTTTAAGCATGAGCACAGTCGCATTGAAATTATTGGGATTATGTGTGTAAATGCTTTGCAGAATCCAGGTCACAGTGCTTAGCACCTTGCAAATTCAAATCCACACAGCATTGCTGGAGCTTGAATGAAATGTGTTATTACTGCTATTAAAAAAGGAGTACTTGTGGCACCTTAGAGACTAACCAATTTATTTGAGCATGAGCTTTTCGTGTGATGCATCCAATGAAGTGAGCTGTAGCTCACGAAAGCTCATGCTCAAATAAATTGGTTAGTCTCTAAGGTGCCACAAGTACTCCTTTTCTTTTTGCGAATACAGACTAACACGGCTGTTACTCTGAAACCTGTTATTACTGCTTTATTAGTTGTTACTTTGTACGACAGATGTTCATGGTCCTTTACATAAATGAATGAAGACAGAGGAATGAATTAAAAGAATAAGTAATAAAAGAAAGAAACTAAATTTTATTTCAAATATTCTTGGATTTTCTGCTCCTGGTGGTGGGAGTTGGTAAATTACAAAGGATGGGCCAGGTAACTATTAATATTACCAACAATAAATACATCTCCATTCAGCAAAAAGAAAGCTGCAGCCCTGTGTACCACAGTTATAAAATTCTTATGGATTCTTGTTCACAACTATCTGCACTGGAGATATGAACAAAAATCCCTGTAAATACAGCTGGCCAGGTGAAGTGGTTACTTAAAAGGAGAGCTGTAGCCAGTTATGCAAAAAAGATAACTGTGGCTCAAACATAGTTCTTGGATGTGCAGGCAGACAGCTGACACTGAAGAAAATGGAAGCCACTCATGCACGCATGCAAGTCTTCTCAGACATGAAGTAGACCAAATGAGCCGTATGATATGAACATATATAAAATGAAGCAGTAGAGCAGTAGCATAGCCCAAAATGACAGGTTGTGTATCACACAATCCATGCGGTCCAACATAATCCTGTCTGCAATCTCACTATCCTTTCAGACAGGTGTATAATTGGATATTGAAATGGCAGATTTAAGGGTGATTCTACCATCAGGGAACAAATTCTAATGTTGGGTCTCCTTCTATACCTTGGGCACATCAGTTCACCTCTCTGTATCTCAGGTTCCCCATCTGTAAAATGGAAATATTAATATTTTCTTTTCTAACATTCATGTTGTGAGGGATATTATGTTAACATCTTAGCAGCAGCCACACTGCACCACCAACTGGGAGCCGCCGGAGATATGTGCTGCCCGGTGGGAAGCTGCACCCCAGCCCTGAGCCCCCTTCTGGAACCAGCCACCTGAGCCCCTGACCCCGTCCTGCACTCCAAGCCCCAGCCCTGAGCCCCCTTCCAGAGCCAGCACCCCCACTCCCTCCTGCACCCCAGCCCCCTGCCCCAGCCCTGACACCCCTTCCCAGAGCCAGCACCCTGTACCCCCTCCTGCACCCCAACCCTCTGCCCCAGCCCAGAGCCCCCTCCTGCACCCAAACTCTCTCCCAGAGCTTGCACCCCTCACCCCCTCCTGCATGCCAACCCTCTGCCCCAGGCTCAGCCCAGAGCCCCCTCCCCCACTGCGAACCCCTCGGCCCCAGCCCAGAGTCCGCACCCCCTCCCGAACCCCAAACCCCTACCGCAGCCCAGTGAAAGCGGGTGAGGGTGCGGGAGAGCGAGTGACAGCGAGAGGGGGATGGAGTGAGTGGGGTGAAGCTTTAGGGAATGGGGGGGTCTCAGGGAAGGGGCAGGGTAGATCCTGGGTTGCCCTTAAGTTCCAAAAGTGATCTTGGGTGTAAAAAGGTTGGAGATCACTGCAATACAGACACACACAAAAATTCCCGTGGGAGTAGAGAGTTAAAGAAACCTCTCCAACAACCCAGTTCTTTTTTTTCTGCCCTCTTCTGCCCCATCTCCCAGAGCCCAGCTGGGGGGGGGGACAGATATCCACAACCCCTCCTCCACAGAGCCCAACTGCGGGGGGCCCCCAGCCCAGTTACCTGCACCTCCGACCCCCGAGCCCAGCCACGCCCCTCCAGCCCAGATACTCACACCCTCTCCCCTCCAGAGCCCACCTGCGTGGCCCCCCTTGCCCAGACACCAGTCCCCCTTCCGCCCACACCCAAGCCCAGGGATCCAGAGGGAGAAACAGCCTGATGCTTGGTCCCAGGCTTGCACAGAGTTTCCCACGCTACCCTCTCCTTCCCTCAGGGCATGCTGGGAACTGCAGCTGCCAGGAACCCTCTAGCTCCCTCTCCCTCCCACCAGCAGTGGCTTCTATGTGCAAGCTGGGCTCTGCTGAGTCCAGTGGCTCCTAGTGGTGGCTAGCAGCACTACAGGCCATTTCTGGGGGGGAAAGGAAATTCTGTGTGCATGTTAATTTCTGCAAAATTCTGCACTGGGCAGTGGTGCAGAATTCCACCAGGAGTAATACTGCAACTCCTTGTGCAGTGACAGTGGTGTATATAAGGCTGCACTCTGCAGCAAGTATGATTACAGCCTGTGGCCTCGGCACAGCTAAAGCTAAGCACAGGACAACTGAAACACAGAACTGCTATACCAGATCAGACCAGTTGTCCCATCTAGTCCAATATCCTGACAGTAGCCAGTACCAGATGCTACAGAGCAAGGGGCAAGAACCATTATGGAATAACTTGCCCATAGAGGAAGTTTCTTCCTAGTCTAATTATTTAGATGCGTGTCCCTCTGAAGTTTCTCAAGTCTTGACTAACGTAGGTAATTTTGAGTTATCTGCAAATTTCGCCACCTCACTGTTTCTGCCCTTTGCCAGACCATTTATAAATGTATCAACTCGATCTAGTTGAAAATTTTCTGTCAAAAAACTGTTGGTTTTTTTTTATGGAAAACTGCGTTTCAATCAAACTGCTTTCCTTAGAAATATTTGATTTTTTTGTTCACTGTAAACATTTTGATTTGGAAATATTACCATGGTGCCTCGTGGCAGTTATAGGGTGGTTGCCTTCTATTTCCTCTCTTTTCTAAGGGTTAGGCTCCCCAGCCATACCACATTTCCCACAATGCACTATGGCCGGGGACTCCCAAAATTCACTGTCTCCTCTCTACAAGAGGAAGACCATGCTACATCATGGCAGCTGTAATCTGCTGTGAAGCCTGGCCCATCAAGGAGAATGAGGTACCTGAACCTTAACTCCCATGAGGCATAGCAACAGCATTTTCAGTAAAAATATTTCTGGTTTTAGCTAAATTTTTCAGTACTCAAATTTCGGGAAAAAAAAAAAACACATCAAGTTTTCAGTGTAAATACCCCTCCTTTTCCAAACAGCACGAATATTAACACCAGTTGTGGTACAGATCCTTGACACCCCACAGTTATCTTCTTGCCATGTTAAAAACTGACGATTTATTCCAGAAGCTTGGAAGATGCATAAAGGAATGGGAGGTGGGAATGAGCAGCACAGGGACCCAGCACACAGGTTTATCAGACAGGGGGAGGAGTCTAGATTGTCAATCACCACACTACTGGTGATATATCCCAGTGAATTCATTACACCAATGGATGCAATCCCAGGGACATGTACCTGCAGTTAGAAACCATGGATGTGCTCCTTGGGATTTAACTATTAGGAGCCTGTGGGATCAGCCAAGAAACTGAATGTAACAACGTTAAGAATGTTTTTGAAAAAAATGCAACTCATCTGCACATATAAGGTTTTTTCCTGGCTAAAGGAATGCAAGCGTATGCCATGAAGCCTTTACATTATCTCTAACAGTTCAGCTGATTATCACGTCTCTAATTCCAGTTCACACAATGCCACACAGCACTTTCTTATTATGGATGTGCTGCTGACATGTACAAAAACTGATTAGATAGTTTGACGCAGGCCTGAGGAAGTACTTAATAAATAAATCACTCCATATTTCACAGCTATTTTTTTTAACTGTAGGTCCCCATCTCCACAGTTTGCTCTCTGCCCTCTCTCAACACAATTTCTTCTAGCTACTGAGCTAACCCAACCAACCAAAGCCACAATCCTAATATTGTTCAATTTTGTCCATCCTTCTATCCCCATAATATTCATAGCTACTCCTAGAAAACCACTCTCCTAATCCTGTTGACAAGCCAAGGAATGCTTTCTTCTCACAGCTGCCAAATGCGTTCCGTAGGGAAGTTCTGGGCTATACGGGAGGTCAAACTAGATGATCTAGAGTGGTGGGGACTGAACCCTGCTTGGCCCTTGGGCTAGCTGAACACTGATGGCAGGTAGCTGTTGTCAAGTTATCCAGCAGTGGCTCAGAAGCACGACTACCAACCTCAGGGGAGACTGTTAAGAACCAGGGCAAAAAACGCTCAAATTGGTTGTGAGATCTACACTCTTACAGCACCTGCTACCTAAGTCTCAAAGTATTTTGAGGGTAGGAGGGAGAGGCTGTGGTCAAGGGGATCAGAATAAGGAGATCCATATTCTAGACCTACCTTTCTCTCTGATTGTCAGCAAGTCACAAGCTCTCTGGGCGTAAGTAGTTCTATCTATAAAATGTTAACGATACCACCTTTTTAAAGTATCTACAATTGAACAAGAGTTCTATAAAAACAAAGCATTATTAGCATTAACTAACCCTTACAACACCTCGGTGAGACATGTATTGACATCCTTTTGCTTGAGATAAAGACCATGTACAGAGGGGTTAAGGGCCTCCGCCAAGATTTTAAAAAAGCCTAAATCTGTATTTAGGCACCTAAATAAATTACCTGATTTTCAGAAGTGCTGATTTCAGCAGCAACTACCGAGTAATTAGCACCTCTGAAAAATCATGCCATTCCTCTAGGTGCCTAAACATGAAGCTAGAGCTTAATGTTAGGTACCCATGTTTGAGAACTTTGACCCTCGTTTTCAGAGGTGCTGAAAATCCGGCCTTAAGTGACTTGCCCATGGTCACATACTGATACACTGACAGAGCTAGAACCAGAACTCAGGAAGCTCCCAGTTCTCAGTCCTCTGATCATTTCCTACTTCGCTCTAAATGAATTCATCTCTTACACCAATGTCATCCCTCCAGGAAGGAGACACACTGGCAGGGTAGTATGGCAAAGTTTGTAGGCAGCTGTCTGGGTAATACTTGTTCTGTGGATAAACAAAAATTTCACTTTCTAAGGCAACCACAGTAACACCATTGACCAGTACTACATTGACTTAGAACCTGACTTTATTCCTTTAGTCCAATTCTGATTTCATTTACACTAGCTTTACCCCCAATTTAACTCCACTGACTTCCTTATTTACATTTGTGAGCAGAATCATGCCCCGTGTGCAGGACTGTCTCCTAGCAGGTTGCCATGTTTCTCCACCTGAAAGACAGTAGCCCTGCATCTGCCACACCCAACTTGCTATATGTAGGCTGTTTTGTAGACTGAATAAACCGGTCACCTAACCCGAGGATCTACTACTAATACAAGAAATGACATTCCCCAAGGTTTAAAGGAGAACCTGGCTGAAACAGAGAAATGCTGGGCATCAATCCAGAAAGCAAGGTAACAAGAACAAATCTGTCAGCACTAGAGCTGGCACCTGCTTTGACCCCAGAGAGCAGAGGAAGGTTTTTATTACAGCCCAACAGAAGAACCAGACTCTGGAGGGACAGTGCAGATTAATCTTACCAGACTTAGGCCTTGCCACCCACATAAGGTGGGGAAATTTGACAGCCATTAACAAACTCTTTAGGGAGAATGTGGCAGATGTATTCTGTGCTACACACTGTATCACTGCAGGTCCATGGATCCTATTTGTGCACCAGCCACCCAATCTGATGCTCTAAGCAAAGGCTGAAGTTGTGGATAAAAGCAGCGATCAGAACACTGAAATTGGTCTCAAAAGTTTTGCTGGCAGCAGCTCCCATGCTTGTGGGAATTCTTCCCTTTTGCTTTATGTATCAATATCAGCTCCACTAACATAAACTAACAACTCTAGAAAATACAGCTATAAAAGCATAAGGGCTTTTAACATTGGCATATGATAGGCAAGATTCATTTGCTCTAACTTTAATTTTCTTCCCATTAGTGGCTGTGTATGTTAAAGCAGCTCTTCCAAGTGTACACTTTGATGTAGCTGCCCCTCCTCAAATGGTGGATATACTGAGCCAAATTCATCCCGACTGTAAATCCACTGGACTTTGTACCACAGGACCATTTCAGTGGGTAACGGTTTTAGTTTGTATAAGGATTGTACGTCTTTGTACAATTTCAATTGTGCCTGCAAACTGCAGGTGCAAGAAAGATCATTTAAAAAAAAAAAAAAAAGCTGGCTCTTTAGTATCAAAACAAAGTTGTATTGACTGATATCCTGACTATACGATGCCAATTTCGGCAGCAACCGAAAGCTAAATTAACCCTTTCATGAGTTATATGCAGTGTTGTTGTAGCCATGTTGGTCCCAGAATATCAGCGACTTTCGCTGCGTGAGGTAATATCTTTTATTGGATCAACTTCTCTTAGAGAGAGAGAGACAAGCTTTTGTGCTAACACAGAGCTCTTCTTCAGGTCTTTCATGAGTGTCACATACTCTCACAGATCTAAAGTCCAGAAGGGACCATTGTGATCATCTAGTCTGACTTCATGAATAGCACACGCAATGGAACTTCCCCAAAATAATTCCTAGAGCAGAGCTTTTAGAAAAAAAAAAACACCCAATCTTGATTTTAAAATTGTGAGTGATGAAGAATCCACCACAACCGTTGGCAAATTGTTCCAGTGGTTAATTAGTCTGTTAAAAATTTACGCCTTATTTCTGGTCTGAATTTGTCTAGCTTCAACTTCGACCCATTGGATCATGTTAAATCTTTCTCTGCTAGACTGACAGGCCCATTATTAAATATTTGTTCCCATGTGGGTATTTATAGACTGAAATCAAGTCACCTCTTAACCTTCTCTTTGTTAAGCTAAACAGATTGAGCTCGAGTCTATCACTATACATTATGTTTTCTAATCTTCTAATCACCCTTGTGGCTCTTCTCTGATTGCTCTCCAGTTTATCTACATCCTTCTTGAATTGTTGACACCAGAAGTGGACACAATATTCTAGCTGAGGTCGCACCAGTGCCAAATACAGAGGTAAAATATTCTCTCTACTCCTACTTAAGATTCCCCTTTTATGCCTCCAAAGATTTCATTAGCTCTTTTGGCCAGTGTAGCACTGGGTGCTCATGTTCTCTTGATTATCCACCATGAGCCCCAAATATTTTTAGAGACACTGTTTCCCACGGATAGAGCCCCCGCATCCTGTATGTATGGCCTACATTCTTTGTTCCTAAATGTAGACATTTAGCCATATGAAAACCAAATACTGTTTGCTTGCACCCAGCTTACCAAGTGATCCAGATCCTCTGTCAGTGACCTGTCTTCATTATTTACTACTCCCTAAATGTTGGTGTTATCTGAAAATTTTATCTGTGATGATTTTGTGTTTTTGTTTTTTTTTCCTTTAATGACCTGGAAGATGTTAAATAGCACACGGCCAAGAACTAATCCCTGTAGGACCCCACTAGAAACACGCCAGTTTGATGATGTTTCCCCATTTACAATTACATTTTAACACCTATCACAGTTAGCCAGCTTTTAATCATTTAATGTGTGCCATATTAACTTTATTTCTCTTTAGCTTTTTAATCAAAATGTCACGCACTATCAAGTTAAATGCCCTACAGAAGCCTAAGTATATTACATCAACACTATTACCTTTATCAACCAAACTTGTAATCTCATCCAAAAAAAAAAATAATCAAAGTCAGTTTGACAGGATATATTTTCCATAAACCCATGTTGATTGGCATTAATTATATTACCCTCCTTTAATTCTTTATTACTCGAGTCCTGTATCAGCTGCACCATTAACTTGCCCAGGACTGATGTCAAACTGACAGGCCTATACTTTCCCAGGTTATCCCACTAACCCTTTTTCAATATTGGCACAACACTTGCTTTTTACCAGTCTTCTGGACCTTTCCCAGTGTTCCAAGACTTTGAAAATCAACATTAAGGGTCCCACGACTGTCCACTGTACAGTCCGTGATCTCTTCTCTTCCAGTCATTTCATTCATCCATCAAAGATGCTGTCAGATTGTGCTGCAAACTCTTAACTTTGGAATAAGGTTTGTACTTTGTGTTACTCTGTCCTCACAGCAAATAATCACGGAACTGCATCCTGAATATTCTCAAGCACCAGATTTATTATACTGCATTCAGTCTGAAGCACCTACCTAGGACTGAAGGGAAAAAAACCCACCAGTATCATTTGGACTTTCCCAGTAGGAGACTGGATGTAGTCTTGGAAGGTACTGAGCACCCTCTACTTCCATTCACTTCAATGGGAGCAGATGAGACTCGGCACCTTTGACTTTGCATCTTTCAAGATGAGACCCGTAACACGCCCCCATGGATACAAGTGCCTGTTCCATCCGTGAGTAGGGATTTTGATAACTTACTTTACGTTACACAAAAGCATATTGAGGGTACCAGGGCCATGGATAATGCTGCAGACTTGACTATTCGAATAAGAAGATCTTTATATCTCTCAACAAATCTATTCAGCACCCCACAGATTAATCAGTGTCCCCCACATGCTCAGCAAATTTTTTACTCCAGTAAAAGGTGGTTTATGCTCTGTACTAGGTTTTCAGACACAATGACGTTGCTGGGGTTTCCTACTTAAACAGGCACCTCTCAGCTATTCATTTTACAGTGTAGCTTATTTATAACATTTCAAACGCTAAACTGCTTTTCACTCCATCCTGATGTCAATCACTTGACTCTACATCTTTCACATACCATGGGCCCCTTTGATTTTCGTTGATTTCTTTCCCTGGGATCAAGGTGATCTATTTTTAGTATACAGACTGGTGTAAGTGAGGAGTTGCTATAGTGACAATTAGCTGATACAAACCAAGTCCCACTGCAATTCTTGAAGCTAGTAATCTATGTGAGACCGTGGCTCAGAAACACCCAAACTTTGCTCAGATAAGGCTGCATTAGCCATCTTCCAAGACCCTCAGGGGGACACAATTCGCATGAAATGGGACAGAATGCAACTTTTAATATGGGGTGCCTTTTGAAGGCTGTACAAGTCCCAGCAAGCAATGCTCCCTCTTGACCTACGAGAGGCTGCTATCTCAATAAATACAAATTATTCAGTGTTGCCTGTTCTTCATGTTGAACATGTAGGGCCAGATCTGGGCTCCCATGATGGCTGCTTTGCATTAGTCCACTGATGCAAAGCAGCTGCAAAACCAGCTTCACCGGCTGCCCGAGGATTCACCAAGTGCTAGAGAATCCCTGGGTGGCACAAGACCGGCACAGCCAGACATGCGCCACCCAAAGGGGAAAAGTGGCACAGCCAGGACACTCTCTTACTCCAGTACTTCCTGGCTACTGGAACCACTCTTTGAGGTCCACTGCATCCAGTCACAACCGTGTCTCTTGGGCAAACAGAGCATCCTACAACATCATCCCAACTTCTCTATCACCCAACTCAACTCAGCCTTTCCATCTGCTCCCAGTGTCCATTCTTAAGCTTGGCACCATCTTTGACTCTGAACTCTACTTCTCCTGCTGCTATTGGAGCAAGAACCTTCCTGTCTCAGGCTTCTAGCATCTGGAACAAGCTTCCTTTGTCTCTGCATCTATCTGCCTTCCCCTCTCGTTTCAAGTCTGAAAATGTACTCTCTCTTCTGTCTCTACTTTTTAAAATTTTCCTCTCATTCTACTGTCATGTGTTATTTATTTGTAACCGCATTACATGCAGTAATACTGTATAGAGTTTTGGTAAATAGTTTGTGTGGAAGACAACTCCATATCAAAATCTGTAATGAAATTAAATTGTGCTGTATATCAAAGACCTACGTCTTGATGTAACTCTTCTGTACACTAATTCTTGGTTTATATGCCATTAGTCTCCCCTTAGGTTTTACTGTTTCTGCAAAAGGATTTGGCATCTACATTCCATGGACAGCACTGCACATATTACAGTGTCAGCTCTTGAATTCCTTCCCAGCCTGTGAATGAGAGAATGCACAGTAGAGGCCAAGTCTTGCTCTCTGATATTTGGGTGATCTGGAGTGGAGGGCACTGTAAACTTCTTCCCTACTAGTGCACTTTCATAGCAGAAGGGCAGAACACCAATTATTACTGCACTGTCCAACACTTCAGGGCTCCAAGGGGATATGGCCAAGCCCCCAAGGACTCTGGTACCCATGCTGTGGTGTGCCGCACTTTACTACGCATTCCTCCCACTTTCCCCGTTACTCTTGGCCATGATGCTGTGTGCTGGGAGAACAGCTTGGAGAAGTCACACACCATTCCGCTTCTCTTCAGATGTGTCTCCAGCATAAAAAGGCAGGAGTTTGCTCCCAGAGTTCTGTATGTATTATTTTATTCTGTTGTGCTACCCATACTGAAAACAGTGGGGATAGTGGGGTGTGTTAGGAAAAGATGAATGGTTCAGTTGTTGTCATTTTGAATGTCCCTACAGGTTCCTCATCATCACCCTGAAAAGATGCCAGGGGATGGTGTTGTTTTCTGACTCTATGAAAAATCTTTGAAAAAATGATGGAGGGTACTGCTGTCCTTCTTCAGGCTAACATCCCAATTGCTTCATCAAAGTAAGCAATGTAGGAAAAGGAACCATCTGATTGCAAGAATCTGTTTGAAGCCATATAATAGATTTACAAAGTAGTATGATGCACTGCCTGGCTATGTCTTTAAAGCCAACTAAGGTTCTGTGACCTTTGCCTGCAGTGAGAATTCTACCATACAAACCAAAAGTGCTAAAGGCACAGCAATATCTCATAGACCAGTACCGTACCTCTACAGACTGAAAAGGCTCTAGGTGTCAGCACAACTCTTTGGTAAGAATAAAATATCCAAGACAATTAGGAGCAGTTAAATCTGGCTGCCAGAATTTCTTATGCTTACAAATCCTTGACCTTTTTTCAAATCTGAATAGGAATAAGGTGAAAGCAAACTTATGAAAAGTAGCTGAATTCAAAAATTCCTGGGGTTAGTGATTCAATAAAATTGTGAAATTTTTTAATGTACTTTTAGTTTCTTGCAAAAGCATTGTGATACGGATGCATGAAATAGGTTCTATAAACAAACAATGGTTTGGTGTAGCAAAGCAAAGCTTTGTCAAAGCAAATACAAGGTTGATTTAGAAATTATAACTCCTAAAACAGCTATTCATCAAGAAGTCAGAGGCACTGAAAATTACAAATGGGCGGAAAAAAAGAGACCAACATTAAACTAGAGAATGGGGTGAGCCCATAAACTCAGACATTCATTAAAATCTATAATGCCACTGGCTCTTGGAACATCAATTTTGATTCTATGGCATTCTGTGTGATGAAATCCCAGGCTTCATTCTTCAAACTGTGATTTCATGTTCAAGCCATCTCTGCTTCACCCTTTTGTTCCTTTCAATATATTCATTAAAAAGGCAGTCAGATATTTGGTCTGTACACCAGAAAGTAAGGGGTGAGGAGAAGGTTAGGGGAAGGAGGAAACAGTCAGACATAGAAACTGATAGTGATGGCTCCTCGGTTCTATGCATAGCTCTGCCTCTGACTTGGGAAAAATCACTAAATCCCACCTTACAAGATAGTCATGAAAAGTATCACTGCAGGCACAAAATTTAACAGCCTCTCTTTTATCATTACCATAATGATGATGGGGAAAAAAAATCAGCCTAATGACATTTTACTAGTCCCTAAAAAATATAATTACTGGCCCTGGGTAAGCAAGCAAGCAGAACTTGGCAAGGCTTACTTAGCTTTACGGAATCTCAGAATCTCCATCTGTAAAATAGGAATAATACGTCTTTCTATAATTAACTTTTGTTATATGTCTGTACAGTGTCTAGCATGATGGGGTCCTAATCCTTGTCTGGGGACTCTAGGTGCTATTGCAATACAAATAAAATTTCCCTACCTCATAGGGGATATTGTGAAGCTTCATTCATTTACACTTCAAAAGGACCAAGTATCATTATACAGAATACACAGATTTTATCTCCTTTCAGGAAAATGTTGTTTATGCATCAATCTCCCTCGGGCATCTTCCCAATAAATACCTCTCCTCCTTCTGTGTTGTTGCTCCATGCTCCTCATCCATCTCACCTTAAATCTCACTCATTCTCTCTTGTCTAGACTCCTTTACCTGATCTCCTCCTGTTTCACAATCTCTCTGGGTTTGAATACCCAAGGATCTGGTTTTGTTTCCTTCTCTTTCAGAAATAACATTCAGCCTCCACTGCCAAAAGTAAGTCAAATATACATATGTTGGGGGTTTTTAAAATGATTATAGAATCATAGAAACTAGAGCTAGAAGGGACCTCATGTCCAGCCTGTGGTGCTGTGGCAGGACCACGTAAACCTAGACCAGGTGACCAGGTGTTTATCTAACCTGCTCTAAAAAGCCTCTCATGACAGGGATTCCACAACCTCCCTTGAAAGCTCATTCCAGAGCTTAACTACCCACATAGTTAGACAGCTTTTCCTAATATACAACTTAAATGTACCTTGCTGCAAATTAAAGCCCATTGCTTCTTGTCCTACCTTCAGTGGACATGAAGAACAATTGATCACAGACCATTTTGTAACAGATCTAAACATGGGCAGCTGGGCGGCAGCCCTCCTGGCCTGCCCCAGGGCTCCGAGCGGCCAGGCAGAGCAGCCAGCCCCGATGCACTGGGAGGCAGCACTCCTGGCCGCGGTGCTCCAGGCAGCGCAGCCAGTCCTGGTGCACCAGGCAGGGTGGCCCCAGCACCAGCTGCCCTGACTCCCTGCGGGAGGCAGGCCAGCCAGCCTGGGCCAGCCAAGGCAGAATGCTCTGGGAACCGCAAGAGGAGGCCTGGCCTGGGGGCTGTTTGGGAAGACACAACCTACCCATGCTTACAATACCCGCCGCCCATGGCCCTAAACATATTTAAAGATTGTTATGTCTCCTCTCAATGTTCTTTTCTCAAGACTAAACATGGCCAGTTTTTTTAACCTTTTCTCACAGGTCAGGTTTTTTAAACCTTTTATCCTTTTTGTGGCTGTCCTCTGGACTCTCTCCAATCTGTCCACGTCTGGAATTTGTCAAATTTGTCTGGAATCATGGGCAAGGACGTGGGCATGTCCACCAAGAAGTCTAACAGCATGGAGAACCAGTGTTGGCGGGGCCACACTGGTGCTATGACAATCAGCAATGCTTTGTCCTGCCAGATCTTGAGAAGGACTTTGTGGATGACAGGGAAGGGTGGGAAGGCGTACAGCAGTCTTCCTGTGCACGACAGGAGAAAGGTATCTGCGATCGAGCTGTAGTTCAGGAAGGAGCAAAACTGCTGGCAGTTCCTGTTGTTCCATGTCGCAAACAGATCTACCTGGGGAGAGCCCCGCCTTTGGAAGATACTGCTGATGATGTCCGGGCAGAGAGACCATTCGTGGCCATGAAAGGACCTGCTGAGGCGATCAGCTAGTTCGTTTTGCAAGCCCTTTAACTGTATCGAGTGGGCGATGCAAAAGTCCCACAGTTTGAGGGCTTCCTGGCACAGGGGAGAGGAGCGAGCACCACCCTGTTTGTTTATATAGAACATAGCTGTGGTGTTGTCTGTCAACACTGATACACATTGCCCTGAAGATGGGCCTGAAATCTCTGGCAAGCAAGATGCACCGCTCGTAGCTCCCTGACGTTGATGTGCAGTGATAGTTCCGTCTGGGACCCTAGGCCTTGAGTCCTGATGTCGCCCAGGTGCACTCCCCACCCCAGCGCCGACACATCCGTGACTAGTGAGTGACGGCTGAGGCTTGGAGAAAGGTACTCCCATATAGACTACCTGTGGCTCTAGCCACCACTGAAGGGACTCAAGAACCCAAGGGGGAGTGTGACCAGCCTGTCAAGAGGGTCCCAGTTCGGTCTGTACACCTGAGCCAGCCTTGCCAGGAGAGGGCAGAGCCGCGGCCTTGCGTGCTGCACTACGTATGTGCAAGCTGCCATATGTCCCAGCAATTTTAGGCAAGTTCTGGCTGTCGTGGTGGGGAATCAATGGAGACCTTTGATGATGGCACTTAGGGTCAGAAAATGAGACTCAGGAAGGGATGCCCTGGCGTGGGTGGAGTTCAAGTGGGCCCTGATGAATTCTACTCTCTGAGAGGGAGTCAGGGTCGATTTCGCCACACTGAGGATGAGACCAAGTCTGAGGAACGTTGCACATACCAGGTTCATGTGTTCCTCCACCTGGGCTCGAGATGAGCCCTTGATGAGCCAGTCGTCTAGGTATGGGAAGACTTGCACCTGGTGCCTGCGGAGAAAGGCTTCAACAACCGCCATGCACTTGGTTAACACCTGAGGGGCCTCCAATAGTCTGGATGGAAGGACCATGAACTGACAAATAACTCTGCCAGCTCTGAATGGCTTCCTGCAGGTCCTTGTTTCCCTTTGGTCCCATACAGAGCAGCCCTGAAGCTGTGGAGATTCCAGCAGAGCACTCTCTGGGCGAGAGATCAGGACAGGCCCTTAAATGCTTCTACAACTTATTTTACCTTTGTTGGTGGATTGCCTGTGCAAGTGGTTTTGTCTTCCTCATCTGCTTCCAATCTCCATGGAAGTGAAGCATCACACCTTGCACAGAGCTGCCGGCTACTACTGCATGTTGGAATATACAGTCCCTTTAAATTCCTCCTCTGCTTAGCCACGAAGGAACTGTCTCCCTCCCCTTTTACAGTCAGGGACTGTGAAAGGTGACCCTCACCAGCAGAGCCGCCTAGTGGTCAGGAAGGGGTGTAGCAGGTCGTCCTATCCTGATATTATCTCCCCTTTCCTCAATGTTGAAAAACTGAAATTCCCCTGTCGCCTTCTTTCCAGATGTGGAGAACCTGACTTATCTGTGATAAGTTTCAGCCTACGCCTCTTGAAAGTTACAAAGGCAAACCTGTAGGGCAACAGCCCAGATATGGAGGTGAGGAACAGCCTAGCAAGGAGCAGCCTAGCAAGCAGAAGTTTAGATTTAGCTGGTGGATTTCAAAATGAATAGTTGTGACCAATTGCCTTGGAATGAGACAGCGCTCCCTATCCGTGCAGGTGTGTCTACAATGGCACTAAGAGCAGAGATGCTTCTGTGTTGGGCACTTACGGAGTTTGACAGGGCAGGAAAACTCCTATTCAACACCTATACAATCTTTTGCATGTGTTGTTCAACCCTTCACTGAACAGATGGTGTCCTTTAAAGGGCAGGGATATTAGCCTCATCTTGGCTGAAAACTGTCCCCTTGAGAAAAGTAACAGAGCTGATCTATTTTCAACACTGCAGGCTGTACCAAGAGCTGACAATGATGTAACTAGAAAAGGAGTACTTGTGGCACCTCAGAGACTAACAAATTTATTTGAGCATAAGCTTTCATGAGCTACAGCTCACTTCATCGGATGAGCTTATGCTCAAAAAAATTTGTTAGTCTCTAAGGTGCCACAAATACTCCTTTTCTTTTTGCGAATACAGACTAACACGGCTGCTACTCTGAAACCTGAATGATGTAACTGACAGATAGGTTGGGGGGAGGGAGTCACCGATTTCCTTAAGTGAGTGAGCCAGAAGCAGGGTGAATTTCTTACAGCTACATGCCTCACAGCTGCCAAAATCATCTCCCTTTCCCCATACTCAGAGCATATCTTCCCTGCTTCCTGAATCTCTGCACTGCCTTCCCTTCCTCTTATGCATAAAATTGCAGTGTCTCCTCCTCACTCACACCTCATTCACTCCCAGTGCTCTGTCTAAGCCTCTATTCTGACTGCTCCCTTTATCTTCATCTTCTTTATCTGTGTGTGTTATATTGTGGCCCATGTTATAACCCCCCTGTACTGTTCAGTTGGCACAAAGGGATTTTAAAGCTGCTCTAAATGTGCAACCAGGGATCCCCCAATTCCCTCTCTGCTCCCCTTCACTAGACCAAGGCTCTCTCCCACAGTACGCCCCTCTCTCAGCCTGGGAGAAGATGCTTAGGCCTGTTCTGGGGTTTAGCTTGAATGATGCACATAAGAAAAGGCACAATAATCTTAGCTGCAGGAGCCCCAAAGGTGGCTTCTGTAACAAGGCAAGAAGCCACCAGTATGCCCCAGCTTATGATGGGCAGAGGCCTCTCTTCTTTCTTCAAAAGATTTTATGACTAGAGGTCAAGGAAAATCAGAAACTCTGAGTTCAGTTAGTTCAGAACAAGAGGAGTGGTGGCAGAATACAGCACACTGACAACTGGCATGGAAAACGATACGTTTGTAACCTCGTGGCCTTTTCCATCTCTACTCAGAAAAAGAGGGGGAAAAGAAGCTGAGCCTTGTGAGTCTGAACAATCACAGCATAAGACAAAATGAGTAGTTTGAGGTGGCGAGCAGGGCGTGCCCTGCATGAACCCCATTAACACCAACAGTATTTGCATAGCTATACCTGCACCACACTGCTCTAAAAGCCTAAGGATATATTTCTAAAATTAATTCCTGCTCCCTGACAGCAGAAGAAGCTCAAGAGAATGCACCAGTCTGCATTACTGCACCTGATGGGCCACCACGGGTGTTTGTTACAAATGCTCTTACAAAAAACAAACACTGGGTCTGGTCCTAAAAGCTCTTCAACGCCCTCAATTGCCATGAGAGCTGAAGGTGCTCAGTGCCTCTCAGGATGAGTTTAGTACAGGCCAGTGCTTTACAAAAACAAAGTCCTTTTGGTAAAGATTAATTCAGAAAATAATGCAAGCTTTTTAATAAATTAAGCCATCCTGAAGAAAAAGACATTCACACAGGTTAACCTGTTTCCAGAAAAGAATCCAGATTCCTCCAGGATCACAACAGCAGCAGCTACTCTGAGGAAGCCAGTATAACATACACATCTGACCCTTTTTTTCCTACCCTTGTGATCTGAGGTCAGGTTTTGGAAAGACACCTGCAGCTCATTCATGATACAAAAGTGACAGAGAACAAATGTGAGCCATGTTTTAAATATTGCTGATGGAAATTCTGCATAGTAAACAAGCATCTAATTCTGTCTCTACACCACCAGGATGGGCTACACAGCAAAATTAATGAGAGCAATTATGGTCAGAAACTAGAAAGGCCAGCTATTGTTTTATAGCCTGCACAACTCACAGCACTGAGGAACATTAGGCTCTTTCATACCCACGGAAACCTTTCAGTTCACTTTAGTTAGATGGGACAGGGTAGGAATAAGGAGGTAAATGTTTATGTACTTTTCCCTTTTGGCTGTTTCATAAGAACCACCATACTGGGTCAGACCAACGGTCCATTTAGCCTAGTATCCTGTCTTCCAACAGTGGCCAATGCCGGGGGCTTGAGGGGGAATGTACAGAACAGGCAATCACTGAGTGATCCATCCCCTGTCTTCTGGTCCCAGCTTTTAGCAACAAGAGGCTAGGGACCCCCAGAGCATGGGGTTGCATCCCCGACCATCTTGGCTAACAGTCATTGATGGACCTATCCTCCATTCACTTACTGATTCTTTTTTGAACCTCTGTTTCTGCAACGCTTGTGGTTTAGAATGTTTTTATAGCAATTGTTGTTGTTGCAGGTTGAATTATTTCCTGCACAGGGGAGGATTAACATTGGGTGCTTGCACCTGGGGCCTACATTCAGAGGGAATGTAGATGCTACAGTGGGTTTGGGTATAGCAAGTGGTGCTGCTGGCCAGCCAACTGCTTCAGAAACAAGACTTCAGGTGCCCCCCAGAACCTTTCATGGACCCTGAACACCCTATGTCACAATGTCAACCAAGGGAAGATGGGGAGGCAGTGGCTGAAATTGTCACAGATCAGACTCAGCCACACTGCTGCCTGTCAGGGAGCCCAGGGGGTTCCTTTGGCAGCTTGGGAATGGTCCAACATTTTTGTTGATCTGGGCCCTCTGTGGGCCTAACTCTTGCATAAGGGGCAACGTTAGCTTTCCCTTTACTAGATCTCACATTTTACCCCACTATGAAATTCTCAAGGCTTCAGTCTCCTTTCATTTACGTGGGCCTTACATTAGTGCAACTCCACTGACTCCAGCAGCATCGTGCTTGATTTACACTGATACTTCACAACATTCAACACTGCAACAGAAAAAACAAGGAACACCAATGGCAAGAGAAAGACTTTAAAAACAGAGCAAATTAATTGAAAACAAACTTAAAAAACACCTTGAAGTAGTAACATTTCTGTTTATTGACAAGAGTAAATGATGCTGAAAAACAGTTACTAAAACTGGATGCACCTCCATATACAACCCACAAGGCCCATTTCTTCTCTCACACTAGTTTTATACCACTGTCACTCCAATTCAGTTTCTCCTGAATTATACCAGAATGAGAGAAGAATCAAGCCAGGGTTATTAACCAGTCAGACATACTGAACTCTGTACTTATCTTATTGATTCAGTGTGACGGTAACACTGTTTTTAAGTGCCATAGTGCCAGGTCAGTATCTCTCTTTTTTCTCAGCAGAATTGTGCTTTACTGGAAAGTACACAGTGCACAACAATACCACCACAAGGTAATGCAGGAAATTCATTCCCATTACTCAATTATAGCTTTCTGCTGTTTATCAGGCAGAAATCAGCAGAGATGCTATTCTGTTCTCAGGAAACACATGCGATGCTTCGTCCAACGTCAGAATACCCCACACTTCCTGGCCAACTCAGCCTTACCTGAAATTTGCTTCCCAGTGCAATACCCAAACAGAACTCAGCATTTGTTCCACGATTAACCTGTTTTAAGTGACCTAGCGGAGTTCTGGTCTTTAACTAAAGGTGAAATATAATTGGACTGGAAACTGCGGGAGGACACTTGAAAGATGTGGTTTAAAACAGCAGTTGCCTATGGGAGTTAGCACTTAGTTTGAAGACTCTTGTATTTCCCTTTTTAACTACCAATTATATTATTTAAATATTTACTAACCTAGCACTTCATTTAATTCTCTTTCTTTAAAGTAAGAGAATCCTAGTTTGAAATTTACAGTCATCAGGCCTGCCAGGATATATTTCACACAGTTTAATCTGAATACTGTAAAGCAACTTTGAAAAAAAAATAATTTGGAAGATTAGTTCTTTATAGGTTTTTAGACGTATACTAAAGGAATTCACTTAGCGTTTCCCATCAGGTACCAAATACTGTATAAATGACCCCATTAATATCTACCCACAACAATTACTCTATTGAATCAACAGGATTAGGGACCTGAAGGTTGCTCTTTGTTTTATACAGCCACAATGCCTGATCCCAAAAAATAATCCTCGTATTGAGGGGTAACACAGAAGTTCCCTACCTAAAAGGCCATGAGGTTCAGATTTGCGCCTCTCAGAGCTTCTGCCCTGGTCCTTTCGTTTCTTGCTTCCTCTAAGACTGCCAAAACGCTTCATGAGCTGCGGCAGGCACCAAAGCAATAGCAGCCGTCAATCATACCCGATATCGAAGAAGAAGAAAGAGCAGATCTGATCAAAAGGTGGAGTGGGGCAGGAAAATAAGTCAGTTAAAATGGAAACAGGGGGCAAAAATAAGATATTCCAAAAAGTCAGCTGAAACAATGTGTGGTTGTGAAAAGCTTCAGCTTCTGAATTTCTGAAAGAGACTTCAGATCACATCTTAATGACAATAAGATCCAGAGAGAGTAGCTGAACTTTGCCCAAAGCAGTTCCGATCTTAATTCTTACTGTACAGCAACTATTCTGAAAATATCTGTGGACATCAGGAGAATTTCAAAAGCCTGTAGTGCGGCAGTTCTTATCCTTAAGCAGTCAGAAAGCTTCAGAGGCTGAAACAGAATTTCACCAGTGGATCAGCTTATGCAGAAGAGGTCAATAACTAGCTGATAAGCTCCCCCCTGTAAAAAATACTAAATATGCAAAGGAGGCACAAGCCCTCTTGAAGGGAATTGTCATGTGCAGTTCTGCATGATGTCTCTTTAAAAAGACTGTAAAAGGAAACCACCCCGGTACAGACAATTCTTGGCACCAATTGGCCAGAGCACATTCACAGTATGACATGACATCACACAACTATTTTGATTCATGTGTCCTAAGTCTTTGCAGGGACAGAATCATACGGCTGCCTATTGATGAGCTAAGAAACGACAGGCTCCTTGAGGACGAACAGCTAATGAATTAATAGGGAATGAGGCCTTGCCAGTTCCTTAAAAGGAAGGTGGTCATCTTTTGGAAACTAGATTCAGAGCTGCATGGTAGACATTTCTGTAGCAACTTGCACTCTCTCCAAATATCCTTGCACTGTACATAAGGAAATGGTTCTGATAGATTGCCCACATTCAGCCAGTGCACTGCTCTCTGCAAAGCAAAGGGAGCTTATGACAACTGTTTCTAACACAGATTACTTTAAATTGAAACCTATCTTGCAGAACTTTTAAAACAAAAATTATAAAACAATGCAAAGCAGAAATCTCAAACCTGTAAGGGCTCTTATCCAGAGTAATTACCATACACATTTATTAGATTAGGCTCTGCAATTACAGATTTAGATGATTATTTTAGGAATGGGCTGAACATTTTGGCTAGGTCCTCAGTTGGTGTAAATCCAGGATCTGGTCCAATGTTTCTATCCACTTTGAATGCCAATACCCATTGTCTTCAGGATTACAGTGAATGCTTGGTTAAAAAACAAAATCCGTGATGTTCAAAGGTACTGAATACCCGCAGCTCCCATAGACTTCACTGGAATTTGTAGTGCTTAGCACTTTCGAAAATCAAATCCTACATGAATAATGAGAAGTAGCCAAACCTCATTCTCCTCCATAGGGAAGAGGAGAGGAGAAATGGCCATTGGTACTGCCAGGGAGTCTCTCCTGACAAGTCACTGGTGGGGGGGGGGGGGGCGCGAGAATTGCTATTGTCACAGCAAGGTCACAATCCATTTAAGTGCTGACTGACTCTCAGTATCCATCTGACTCTCAGCATCCACAGAAACAGAGAGCGCTCCACACATCTCCATCCCAAGAAAGCAATGGGGACCTAACAATCCTTCTACTGAGTCCCACCAAACTCCTCTTCGCTCTGTGGCTTCTGACATCGCAGTGCATGCCATGTTTCAGAAACCTCAGAGTCAATTCTTACACTCTCCGAAATTTTAGAAGCGTGGTGCACACTGGAGGTGCCCCAGAGTGCACAAGATCCACGCGAGGCTTCTTGGTCCTGGTGATGCAAAAGAATTGGTGTCCCCTCCATCCCCCCCATTGTAAAGGGGAACTTGGAAAAAGAGAACACATGGCAGGCACCCTTGGTTCTCTCTCCCACAGTTTTTTAAAAAACCAAGGAAATTATTAATTAATTATTAAAGCTTCATTAACTTCAAACTAAGGCTGCCACTATAAACAAATACTGAATTCAAAGTTGTTCACAACCCTACCCCTCTCTACTTGTCCTCCCATCTCTTATGTCGAAACACCTTCCCCCACCCCTTCTGCTCTGCCAGTTATGCCAACCTTGTCAGTCCCCCGCACAATGATCTCAGTATTTTCCAGCAATGTTGCTCCTTCTGCACGGAATACCCTCCCTGAATTATGCTGTATGGCCACTGCCCTCTCCTCCAAATCTTTCCCTGAGGCCCACCTTTCATAGAATTGTAGGACTGGAAGGGACCTCAAGACGTCTTCTAGTCCAGTCCCCTGCACTCAAGGCAGGACTATGTATTATCGAGAGACAATCCCTGACAGGTGTTTGCCTAACCTGCTCTTACAAATCTCTAATGACGGAGATTCCACAACTACCCTAGGCAATTTATTCCAGTGCTTATCCACCCTGACATTTAGGAAGTTTTTCCTAATGTCAAACCTAAACCGCCCTTGCTGCAATTTAAGCCCATTGCTTCTTGTCCTATCCTCAAAAGGTTAAGGAGACAATTTTGCTCCCTCCTCCTTGTTAACAACCTTTTCTGTGCTTGAAAACTGTTATCATGTCCCTCCTCAGTCTTCTCTTCTCCACACTAAACAAACCCAATTTTTTCAATCTTCTCTCACAGGTCATGTATTCTAGATCTTTAATAATAATAATTAATATAATAAAAATGATTATTGTTATTATTATTGCTTTCTTCAGTTTGTCCATATCTTTCCTGAAATGTGACACCCAGAACTGGACACAATATTCCAGCTGAGGCCTAATCAACGCAGAATACAGCAGAAAAATTACTTCTTGTGTCTTGCTTACAACACTCCTGCTAATGCATCCCAGAATGATGTTTGCTTTTTTTGCAACAGCGTTACATTGTTACTCATATTTAGCTTATGATTCACCATGATGCCCAGATCCCCTTCCAAGGTACTCCTTCCTAGGCAGTCATTTCCCATTATGTATGATTGTTCCTTCCTAAGTGGAGTACTTTGCATTTGTCCTTATTGAATGTCCCATCCTTACACTGTAAGACCTTTAAACAATGTTCAAGTGATACACATTTGTGTTTTAAAAAGACAAGTCAATCGGAGATGCATGTGAGTTTCTGGGGACAGAATTTGGCCCAGTAACTTTACAAGGAATAGAGGGCAAGAGAGGAAGAGAGAGAAAGCTAAGAAAACAGCCAGTAATAAGCAGCTGAAATTCCCTTGCCCCAGGTGCAAAATAAATGAGCCTCACTACAAAACCACTGTTAACTACATCTCCACTCTGCTCTCCCCACAGAAGCATTTTCTCTTTTGTCTGCACTACTGTGAGAATGACTTAATGTCATCAGAAACAAAAAAAAATTTAAATCCCTTTTTAATGAGATAGAAATTGGTATCCCTTCAGTGCAGAAACAATATTCTCATACCCCTGTTTGGCAGGAGCCAAGATTAAATACACACTGATGACCTTTTCAAGCAGGCCACTGCACCAAGGGGGCTCATTTCCCCTGGTTAAGAATGGCAGCCAGGAGCTAATGGTTTTACATACGGCTACTAGAAAATGAGACAATGCCATTTAACAACAGACTTTCACAGTAATTTGTTAGAAAATAATAAGTGTTAGGAGTGCCATCATTTTGGCTCCTGCAGCTGATGTTCTAACAACTGATACTGCACCTGTACATCTGATTTCACATCTGTGTTAACCAGTTCTGTGGAAACATCTGAAAAAAAATAATTAAAAGCCAGGCTTATCGGAGCTATATTAGGACAGCCACAGTTCTGGAGGCTTGAAATTGAAATCTCTTCTAAGCAGAGGTGTAAATACTTTGTCAAGTAGTTTTTAGGTCCCCAAATGTAAGCTATACCATGTTCTGTCTCCAGGGATATCTATCAAATTTTTAAAAAACCTAATGCAGTTGATCCTGAGCGTTGAGGAGCACCCAGAACTCCAGCTGATTTCAAAGTTAGTTGAGGTTGCTGATGTGCAGGCTCAGGTCAACAATAAAAAGATTTTTTCAAGAATTAAATTAATGACAAAGCTGCGGGTTTTTTGGTGGGAAGGGCAGGAGTGTGTGTGAAATTCTTCCCCATAATGTTGGACGCCTGACCCCAAGAGCACTGTGAAAACAAATTAGATCCACGCAGGGAGACAGACTGTGAATCAGTTTCACTTCATATAATTAATTTCACTCTGTTAGTTCCTCCCTCCTGCCCTCTTCTCAAGACCCCTCATGTCTCCATCCTCTGGTCCCTTCCCTGTTCTGCCTCTATACCTTACCCTGATTTGACTTCCTCTACTCTCATGGTTTTAATGACCATCACTAAGCTGACAACTCTTCAATTTGCCTCTGCACCCCCATCTCTCGGCCTAGGCTCACTCTCAGATCTGCAGCTGTCTCTCTGACACCTCTTCCTGGATGACCTGCTGTCAATTCAAGCACTGCATGGCTAAAATAGAACTCCTCATCTTCCCCCACCACTGCCCAAATTCTCCCTGCCCCCACCCTCTTCTATATCCCACCAACCTCCTTGTGTCTCAGACGCACAACGAGCACCTCTCCATCCTTCACCCCTCAAGCCCCTTTAGGTTGCTGCTCAATCTGTCATTTCTTCCTCTAGCTCTCCCATATCAACCATTTCTCTCCTTCACTGCTGTCAACCTTCTCATCCAGGCCTTGGTACTCTCCTGCTTAGACTACTGCAACTCTTGTTCTCTGGCACACCTGACTCCCACTTTGCTCCCCATTCCAGTCTATCCAAAATGATGCCACTAAGTAAACTCTCTCTCTCTCCTGCCAATCTGACCTTGTCAGCCCCACACTCTCAGAGTCTCTTCCCTGCCCTTTGTATCTCAACTGGCATCAAATTCAAACTCCTTCCCACCTTCAAGGCTTTGCACAGCTCTACCTTGTCTTCCTCTCTCCTCTTGTCACATGTCATTCATGGGATCTCCCACTTCTGTTTCCCTTTATACACCCTTTGTGTCCCTTGCCCATAAACAGGGCCATACATATAATACAATTATGCAGACATGAAAAGTAATGTATTTATCCATTTTTCCCAAATATGCTGCATATTTGTAATCCAGGTGCCTAGCTTATTTATTTTATTGAGTCTCCAGCCCTTATGGTTGCAAAGAAAAACTTAATAATGAGAACTGAATGTAACCAACGCAGGGATGTCTGACTGAAGAAGAGCTCTGTGTAAGCTCGAAAGCTTATCTCTCTCACCAACAGAAGTTGGTCCAGTAAAATGATATTAACTCACCGACTTTGAGTCTCTACAGAGAGAGCAGAAAACAACAGCTCTGATATCCACAAACTTCCCTAGTCATCTCAGTGCAGGGTTAACTCTGGACCCTGAGGCCTTGTCTGCACTATACGTAGCTGAACTGATGTACTTAGATCTACTTACCGCGGGGTCCACACTATACTATGTTGAAGGGAGACACTCTCCTGTCGATTCCCCTTGCGCTTCTCATTCAGGTGGAGTACAGGAGTCGATGGGAGCGCGATCTGCAGTTGATTTAGCGGGTCTTCACTAGACCCGCTAGATTGATCGCCACGCATCGATCCCCTGGTAAGTGTAGACAAGCCCTGATGTAAATATTTTAAACACCAACGTTGTTAACTGTTTCAAAGCTGATCTTTTTACCAAAAACATAAAGCTGATGCACTTTTCCCTTTTGGTTAGATGTAATAAGAAAGCTACTGACTCAGTTACATGCTCTCAAGGTTTGCTGGGGTGACATTTTTTCCCATTATCTACTTTTGCCTGCGTGCTGGCCCCTCTAAGGGAGGTCTGAAGCACAATGATGGGGCAGTGGCACGCTTCTGCTGTGGGTAAGCAGAGGACTTCAGTCTGCAGTGCCAGGCACTAGCTTCACAAAAATTGGTTTTGAAAAGTATGAAAACTAAAATTAAGATGTAATATATTTTTTAAATACCCAAAAATGTGTTCTAACCTCCCCAGCTCAATCTGTAAATTATTGCTACATTATATCCTGACACCTCTGGGATGTTTCTTAAACCCACCCTTCCCAGGGCTATAAGATGGAGCAGCAGGAATATCAATAACTTTCAGGGGACTAGTGAGTGCTGGTGTAATAGTGATTTCTATTAACACAAATACTGCATTCCTGCTTTACCCATTGGGGACAATGAGTAAGGACTGCAGGATTTGCGCCCATAACAAATCATCGTTTTTTAGCATCTGATTAGTAAACTATGCGGCATATTTCTGCAGCAATCACACATGCTTTTTTAGCCACAAAAAGAATGTTATTAATGTCTAAGCAGCGCTATAATTACATACTGTTCAATCAGGCTGCATTTGATCTGATTATCACATCAAGTCTATTTTGACAAACACAAAATCAAAAAGGTAGTTAGGCGTTTTTAGCTAATGAGGAACATTTCCACAAGAAGGTTTCACGCAAATTAGCAGAGAAAGAAAAGTTCATATAGAGAAACTTTTTCTTTCTCTCTTCCCTTTCTTCTCGTTGCTTCCCTCACCTTGACTTGGAACAGCTAGACTTATCTGATCACTGCACAATTCCATAAATCAGACTCACTGGGCACTGCAGAGCAGAACAAAGCATTCCCCTCAGTTCAAATGGCTGGAAAAGGCTTTCAGACAACACTGAACAGAGAAAAAAAAATGAAATTTACAGAGGCTCATAGCTGAAAGGTGTGATCCATGCCCATATCCTCGCAATTCCTGGTGTGACAATGGGCACACCAAAGTAGAGGAATACCTTCTCCAACTGATACTACCAGAGTACTATAGGAATAACCTAACTGAAATGAAATTGGACAGGACACTGGGAATGATCTTCTATCCCTGTAGTAAGTGCCATGGAAACTTTAATCTTCAAAAAAAAGTCAATAACTTGGTTTTACTGTAACACAAAGATGAAATCACCTAGCACACATTGTCCTTAACAGAGGACTATGGTACTGGTTCTATATTGATTTGGAGAGAAGATGAACACATACTGAATTACCAACACCACTATATTACAAACAATGCTACTCTAATACCCAGCTATTTCCCATTATGAGGAGAGGCTGAGGGAACTGGGATTATTTAGTCTGCAGAAGAGAAGAATGAGGGGGGATTTGATAGCTGCTTTCAAATACCTGAAAGGGGGTTCCAAAGAGGATGGATCTAGACTGTTCTCAGTGGTACCAGATTACAGAACAAGGAGTAATGGTCTCAAGTTGCAGTGGGGGAGGTTTAGCTTGGATATTAGGAAAAACTTTCAATAGGAGGGTGGTGAAGCACTGGAATGAGTTACCTAGGGAGGTGGTGGAATCTCCTTCCTTAGAGGTTTTAAAGGTCACAAAATCTAGTCATAAAAAACAGAAGTTAAAAGTAATTTCAGATTATACACTTACCTCCCTACTAATTACTGTGATTTTATAATCACTTGCCCTGTTTTAAAATGATTTTTTCTCCCCTATTTCTATGTGAAAGATCCACATAAACAGGAGAAACTGTCTATACCGGAGAAGCAGAGAAACTGACTACACAAAGGGCTATGAAATGCACATAGGAAGCAACCTGGAAAAAATACATTTCTCAGCATTACTATTCTCTAATCTTTTGAGTGAAAATAATCTTGTGTCCACTGGAACAGTAAATAAAAAAAATCAGAAAAGTGTGATTTTTAAGTTCACAATATCTCATTAATATTTCATCATGGACCAGCACTATGGCACTGGGGTATATAAATACACACACACATGATAGTATGCCACAATGGACAGCAACAGTTGCCCCCCTCCTATTAGCCGTTCATGCCCACCAGAAAGAAAAAACTCCAGTGATAGCCCAGTGAAGAAATTGCTTGATTGAAGAGAAGCACTGAATCGTGCCCTGAAGATGATATAAATCTTTAGATGCAGAGCGGATAAAACTTAATGATTTAATTTTTAAATCAGGTTTTCTTGATTGAAATCTGATTTTTTATTTAAATTAAATATTTTTCTTTTTAAAAATAAACCTATTTAAAATTAAATCTGACATCATGACTAAGGCTACGTTTTAGTCATGGGTATTTTTAGTAAAAGTCATGGATAGGTCATGGGCAGTAAACAAAAATTCACGCCCTATGACCTGTCCATTACTTTTACTATATAGCCCTAACTAAAACTTGGGCAGGGGTGGCAGGTGCTCTAGGGGGGACGGTCCAGGAGTGCCACGCATGCTGGGGAGATGGCCTGGGCCCCTGCTGGTACTGGTCGGGGAGTGGGGGGCAGCAGCGCTCAGCCCGGGACCCCTGCTGGTGCTAGGGCGTGGGTAGGCGGGCAGCGGCATACAGCCCGAGACCCTGGCTGGTGCTGGGGGTGGGCAGGGTTGGTGGGGCTGGCAGGGGATCCCTACCCAGCTCTGGTGTCCCTGCAGCTCCTAGGCAGCGAAGGGGCCAAGGGGCTCCGTGCGCTGCTCCTGCCACAAGCGCCGGGTGCGGGCAGCGCATGGAGCCCCCTAGCCCCTCCACCTAAAAACTGCAGGGCCATGCCAGTGACTTCTGTGACAGACTCACAGCCTTAAGCGTGACAACCTATTTTTAAGGCCTAAACTTACTACAATCTTTAAAAATCATTTAAATTAAACAAAAAAGTAATATTCAAGTAGTAATTGTTGCTGCTGAGGTTTTAAAGAAAGTCAAACTACTGAACTAGTGGAATTTACTGGCTAAGAACCTGGAACCAGAGTTAAAGTGCTCAACCAGCTTTTGACAGCAATAGCCTCTTCTGTAGATGCAGAAATAATATTTTCTGCATTTCAGTTTATTCAACTAGTTCAGTGATTAGCTCATTCAAAAGTGAGAAAGCAACTGGGAGTTGAAAAAGCAGGAAAACTTGTTTTTCTCTTCCAATCTGTCATGAGGTGCACTCACCTCTTGTGAGCACCTCCTGTCACCTCGTTGCAATCCTGTACTCTTATTCTCTGCTCCTGGTGCCTCCTGTTCGCTTAGCTCTCATCAGGTGGGTCTTCAGTGACTCAGCCCTCCAGCTACATCACAGAGTCTAAAATGGACAAACCCCTTTCAGGGTAACAAAAATCCAACAAAGACCATCACTGTGCCTTTGTTCAAATCTGCAGCCCTATCTCTGGGCTCAGTCCTTGTTCCCTTCTGGGCTATTTTTAAGTCTGTTCCTGCACTGTTATGGAGCACTGGCCCCAGGCCTTTCTCCTTGGAGACTCTCTGTCCTCGGTGGTTCTCTGGTGTTCCATTTCTCCAGCCAGGTCACTACTTAAATTCAGTCCCCTTCCAGGGGTTCGTGACCAAGAGTTCACCAAACAGTCTGTCTGCCCTTATCAAGGTCTTCAGCCCTGTCCCTGAGCCCTTTAAATCCCAGTCCTTTGCTTGGGCTTCTAAACAAGCCTTATCCCCTTCTCAGGACATAGGCTACTTCCCCAGTGGCTGGTGGGGGAACTCAGGCCCACCCTCTACTCTGGATCCCAACCCAGCGACCCTATAAACAGCAGTCATGTGCTACTTCCATTAATAGTTGCTACTGCATTTGCTGGGCTGCTTCCCACATAGCCCTTACCTCAGGGCTGATGTTCTCAACTCCTCTTCTTCCTCACTGAGTGACAATGCCACCAGAACCCATCTTCTGGTTCTCCATGGAGCTCCAGTGACCACCCTTCCTTGCTACTCTGGTCCCAGTCCAGAACTGACTTGCTCAGGACTGCAGCTCTTTTAAACTGAATCCACTGTGCTCTGATTGGCTGCTTCACTGCAGCTTTTCTAGGCAGGCCTGGAGGACCTCCACCTCCTTTCCTGGGGTGTGATGTGGTAGGACCTTGAGGCTTCCACCAGTGGGCTTCAAAGGGCCTGGTACACCCAGTCACACAATCTATGAATAAAAACTAAGTGTGAGGATGAGATCTATTAGTTCTAAAATACTGAAGAACATGGTAACCGGAAAACAATCAGTTCAATTCACTACCTACAGATAAGACTTCCCTTGTTTAATAAATCTAAACGCAAAACATGTTTTGATAAACTTACTTATTTTCCTTACGTATCCAGCACATTTAAGGTGGTTTTACTTAACTCCTTTAAATGATGTTTTTGTGCATTTTAATTGAATTCCAATTTCCATCCAAATGGAGCTTGACACAAAACACAAGTACAAAACTGATCATTATCTAGTAAATAAAAATGTGTCATTCACCATTTTCTAACATAATATAAAAATGTAAAAATGAAGAATCTGTATCAATGTATGCTAACCTATATAATTACTTAAATAAATGTATGTAGATATAGTGTATCCTCCTGGTTATTAGAAAAAAAAGTACCAAATGATACTGACCAATGAAAATCAATCTTTCTCTAGGAAAATAACTAAAAAGTACAAACTTAAAACAAGTTCAAAATCCATTATTTAAATCAAGATTTCCTGCTTGATTTAAATCATGATTACAAATGGTGATTTATGTCAATCCAGCCTGTTGAGAAGCCTCTCACTTACTTTACTGTAACTGCACTGATTTCAGTGGAGTTACTTCCAATTTTCAAATAGAAGTGAGAGGAAGTGGTCTCTGTTAGACTGCAAAAAGGGGCAGTTTCAGAGTAGGGAACCATCCACAGACAGTGCCCTAGCTTCCAGTCCTCAGAAGTTAAAATCTAAGGACTGTCAGCAAGCATGTTTCATCTCATCTCAGTTGCTGTGATGATATATGATACTGTCTCTTACATAACCAAAGACTACACAAGGCTTAGCAGATAAAAACAACACAATGGATTGCACCACAGTGCGATATACACAACACAACACAGTAATGCCAAAGAGACTCTGGAAGGCAATGAAGTGTCATCTAATCAGTACCTTCCAATGATTCACTGTCATTTCAAGTGGTATTGGTCTTGGGAATGGTACTATAATGGATTGGCAGCAATTCACTGACCACAGAAATAGACTGGTGATCAAATCCAACCTACTGGTAATCACCCCTGTGTTTGAAATCATCTCTATCTTGGTGCATATTTTCACCCCATCATGAAATGAAATAGAACCCCATTTGCTATTTAATACACCATAAAAGTGCTAGAAGGAGAACTAAACAAAAAACATGACCTACTCTTGATCACTTCTCTGATCTAAAAGAAAAGGAGGACTTGTGGCACCTCAGAGACTAACACATTTATTTGAGCATAAGCTTTCGTGAGCTACAGCTCACTTCATCAGATGCATTCAGTGGAAAATACAGTGGGGAGATTTATATACACAGAGAACATGAAACAATGGGTGTTACCATACACACTGTGACAAGAGTGATCAGGTAAGGTGAACTATTACCAGCAGGAGAGCTGGGGGGGAAAAAACCTTTTGTAGTGATAATCAAGGTGGGCCACTTCCAGCAGTTGACAAGAACGTCTGAGGAACAGTGGGGGGTGGAGGGGGGAAATAAACATGGGGAAATAGTTTTACTTTGTGTAATGACCCATCCACTCCCAGTCTTTATTCAAGCCTAAATTAATTGTATCCAGTTTGCAAATTAATTCCAATTCAGCAGTCTCTCGTTGGAGTCTGTTTTTGAAGTTTTTTTGTTGAAGAATTGCCACTTTTAGGTCTGTAATCGAGTGACCAAAGAGATTGAAGTGTTCTCCCATTGTTTCATGTTCTCTGTGTATATAAATCTCCCCACTGTATTTTCCACTGCATGCATCCGATGAAGTGAGCTGTAGCTCACAAAAGCTTATGCTCAGATAAACTTGTTAGTCTCTAAGGTGCCACAAATACTCCTTTTCTTTTTGCGGATACAGACCAACACGGCTGCTACTCTGAAACTTCTCTGATCTAATGATTCTGGAACAATTCTGCTAACAGCAAGGAAATAAAGTTGAGGAGCTTGCATAAGTTTATATCAAGAATAATTAAAAAACAAAACTTACTAGCAAACTCTGCCTATAAAGACAAGTTTCAGAGTAACAGCCGTGTTAGTCTGTATTCGCAAAAAGAAAAGGAGTACTTGTGGCACCTTAGAGACTAACCAATTTATTTGAGCATAAGCTTTCGTGAGCTACAGCTCACTTCATCAGATGCATACTGTGGAAAGTGTAGAAGATCTTTTTATACAAAGCATGCTTTGTGTGTATAAAAAGATCTTCTACACTTTCCACAGTATGCATCCGATGAAGTGAGCTCTAGCTCACGAAAGCTTATGCTCAAATAAATTGGTTAGTCTCTAAGGTGCCACAAGTACTCCTTTTTTTTCTGCCTATAAAGTCTGTACTCTAAGGAGCAAATGCTCACAAAAATCGGACACAGCGTACGCATTATTCTGAATAATTCTATGCATAATGTGTCTGCCTCACATATAATTGTTCCAAAGAGCTTACTAGAATTAGTTAGCCAAGTACTATGACCCTGCCTGAAAGGAGCCTGAACAGATGGATGTATGGAGGAGGAAGCATTCATTATTTTATACATCAGGCCTGAAAAACTTTTATAAAAATCTTCCCAGCTTTTCTCTCCATCTTACTGAGATTTGTGGGCACAGAGGAGACAAAGTAATTTTCTTAGCAACAGAAAAGTTAAAATGTGCTCCTACTAGAATTTTTAAAGAAGGCTAACGCACTGTGAAAAAAGACAGAGCCTGAAGCTCACTGATTAATGGTACATATAAAGATCAACCTTCCAGCACAATGAAAAGAGGAAACAGCGACAAAGACTGGGGCAGCAGGCAGTTAGAGGGGACAGCAAATCTTTAAGTGAGTTAAGATGCAATATCTCTTATGTGATATAATCATCCAAGCTCCTGTCTTTGCTATTTCTCTATAATATTGCCATTAGTACTCCAGTAATAGGTAGGGAACTCTACAAAGGGACATCGCATCCAATTTGCAAACTGCCAGCCTACCCTCAGTGAGCTATGCTCCATACATAATGAAGATTTGAGGGTGTGAATCAAAGAGAAATGTGGGATGACAGTCTGTAGTTTAAGGCAAAGAAGAAACTGCATGCTGTGGAAAATTCCACTGCTGTTCATTCATTATACTGAGCGCCTGAAAACACTCTGGATTGTGAAGTGTAGAGGAACCATATTTATGGCCATTGTCATTACCTGGTGTATTTCACTGCATGGCCAGTTCACATGGTGTCATAGTCATACACACGCACCAGGTTGTCACCCTTTCACCAACCATGTATTTGTTATTTCCTTACACAGTAACACAGTATTGCTGGCTTACAGCAAGAGGGGTCTCCCCTGTAACCTTCACTCCCAGGCTCACCCTCTATGCTTCCCTTCTGAGCACACTTGCTCTCTGTTCCTTCCACTTATATCCTCCCAATTACATCATTAGCCTGGTGACTACCACCCAGGCGCTCATAATCCCCCAACAGAAAGCATTTAATTGCTCATAACTGAGCCTGCAGCCTTCTTCATGCTGCAGCAAACATCAGTGACCAGGGTGCTACTAACAGTACCCTGTCAGAACCCTGAGAAAAACCTCACATTAAAAAAACACTGGCTTTGTCGGTCACTGAAGACATGAAATAGGGGAGAATGTTCAATTATTCTTTCTAAACGGATTATGAAAGTGCTGGGAATGGATAATTTAGATTTTCCACTCACTGTCGCTGCAGATCATATTCCTGGGGAAAGTCAAGTAGGGGTCAGTCCAAGCCGTTCTGGCAGAATGTAAAGAGAGCAGATTGGCAGGAGAAAAGACTCTGAAACCTGCCCATGCCAGTGAAAGTCTGTGGCTAATGTTAAAGGCAGAGAATACCCACCCTGCCTACCTACCGTCCCCTGCTCTGCGTTTGAAAAGCATGGTTGGATGCTAGAGACAACAAAGCGGGATTTCACAGAAACAATTTCTCTCCCTCTCTGAGCATTACTTGTTCAGAATTTTCTACTTATTAAAATATCATGGTTAGAGTTCTCAGAGCCTGAACCTCTTCCAAGGAATAGGTTCAGCATCAGTTATGCCAGGGCAGGCTCCCCAACATTCCCCCACCATTGTGCTTCAGCTCTGACCTGAGGAACCAGGCCTTGGGCTGAAAGAACAGGTCAGTCTCCATGGCCCATCCAGGCCTCAATTCAACAATGCACTTAAGCACGTGCTTAACTTTAAGCACATGAGTAGTCCCTTGAGTAATCCCATTTACTTCAAATGGACCACTCATCTGGTTAAAGTTAAGCACAGACTTAAGTGAACCAGGGCCTCAGTCCTTGCAGCCTCTACTGAAGCTGGCAACTACTATGCCATTATGGGTGTTTCTACATGGCAAGTGAAGGTAGCATAGAAAAGCATTCAATCTTTAGTCTAGCTAGCCTGGGTAACAACAGTAGGGTAGACATGGTCGCATGGGCTTCAGTACAGGCTAGCTCACCAGGTACAAGCCTGCCCGGGAGTCGGGGAAACAACAAGGGTTAATGGCCTGTGCAACCATGTCTACACTACTACTGTTATCCATGCTAAATAGATTAAAGATTAAATGCTTACCTGTGCTACAATCACACCTCCACTTGAGCGTAGGCGTACCTTGAGGGCCTACTTCAAGAGTGACTTCTGGGTTTTGGACACCTGTCCCCTGGGAATGGGAGTGAGACCCACAAAACTCACTTCACATGGGTTGCCAGGCAGCCATGAAATGAAATAGTATCAACAGTTCTGCAGTGAAGTGAGAGTATTGCAGTGCTCTGAATATCAGCTTTGTAAACTCACCTTACTGCTGGATGCACATGGTGCTTTACAGACATACAGAAGGACAAAGTCCCCGAGCAAAGGAGCTTACAGTCAAAACACAGAAAATAATGACAATGGACAAAGTGATGAGGGGATTCAAAAATAATAAAGAAAGGGACTCCTTGTTTCATATGTACAGATTCTAATTCCTTTTTTTTTAAATGATCCAATAACTCAAATATTTGCAAGTGAAGTGAAATTTAGGGGTTTTGCTCAGTGCATTTTTGACACAAAAATATAAATACAATAGTGATAATAAACTATATGGATCACACTCAAGTTGGTTGTTGTGTCTTTTCACCCACTGCAGTGGACTGAAGGGAGAGTGATGTGTGAAAATATCCAACCCTGCAACAGTCGCAACACATACTTGTGCAGCTTGCCAACACCCAGCAAGCCACAATACATGTGCTTGTTAACTCTGCTTTTACAGCAAGTAAGCGTACCTCTTGTGGTGCCCAACTAGCACTTGGTAAGATTTTGTACCCTCTGCGTTACTTTGTGGTCTATTTATTTTTACTCTGAAAAGCTCATTTTAAAATGACCAAGTCATGAAGTGCAATGATTTTGCTTCTAGAACGACTGTGGAGTGCTGGCAGATTCCTTTTAAAGAAGAACCTATAATGGGCAGAAAGCACTTTAATTAGAGGAAGAAGGCTACTTTAAAAAAATTAAAGACATGAAGCGTTAAGAACAAAAAACAGATGCTTGCCTCCTCTATTGCTGGCCACCTCACACGTCTAACAATGCAAAGCCTGATAGCTGACATTCCCATTCACTCAAGAAAACGTACTACCTACTTAGCCCTACAGCTGGGTATTGCATCCTTTCAGAGCTACTATTAACCATGCCATAGAACTGGCTGTAAAGAACAACCCAAACTGGTCCATATTACTGTGTTGCGACTAGGATGGTCAGAATCAGGCTTTTACCGGGTGCTTTAAGAAACCTTATCAGCTTTAAAGATTAAATGTTTTTGCTATTATTACACAACGTGCATTAGGAAAGAAAAATCAATGTCATCACCTTGGCAGCTAGCAAGAAAGACTTGGCAAGTCTCTGACAGTCATATTAATCACAAGCATGTGACTAGAACAGAAATATCTGTCAAAAAACCTCTATCTTAAAAGCCATGAATAGAAGTTATTACTCCCAGCCATGTACTTCTGTAACTCATGCAGGTTGTTTCCAGCCTTAATAAAATACTGACGGGGAGAGGGAAGGTAAGGGAGACAGTGCTGCTCCAATGGCCAGGGCACTGAACTAGGAATCAGGAGACTTGGGTTGTATTCTTAGCTCAGCTAATGGCTCACCACGAGACGACGGGCAACACACTTACCCTCTTTGAGAGCCTCAAATGAACAGCTCTATGAAAGTGCTCTATGGGAGACTTCCCATGACCAGGTCATACACTTTATTTCTGGCCCCTTCCCTCCTCCTATTAACCAGTAAGGGAATTAAAAGTCCAGAAAGAAACATGCAGGTCTAGTTAATTCCCTGTAGATTTTTACGGTCATTCAGAGGCCTCCCAGTTTCTCTTCTGTTTATACTCCTCCTGTGTTGATACCCATTACCTGCCTATCTGCTGAGAGCGCAAATGGGAAAGTCGCTGGAGAGTCTATCCTCTTGTCCTCAGTAAATTGCTCAGAGTGGATTATTGCAGGAGCAGTTCAGATGGCAACAGCCGTATTGGCCAAGGACATGACAGCCCTACTGGCTGCAGTAGCATTGGATAGTCTTATGGCCTGGAAATCTTAGCCACCTAATATGCATCTAAATCAAATTGATTGTTTTTATCCCCTCAGTGTATTAAAAGATGTAACTTGAGCTACTGTAGCAGAGTGCAGCACAGATAAGGAAAGTTCAACTTATCTTTATTTTGAGTTACAGCATTAGGCAGTCCGTGTTCCGCCCTCTGCAATTCCTCCTTGCACCCTCCCTACGGGCCCCCTATTTATAGTCGCCTGCTAAAAAATTAACACTTTGTTAAACAACAAATCTACTAATACCCTGCACTTCCATAGTACCTGCCATAGAAATTAATGCACCATGCAGAAATTAATGAGTGAATCCTCACACCATCCCAGTGATGTAGGAAAGTTTCCTTGACCCTTTTTACAGATAGGGAAACTGAGGTTTGTGGAGGTTAAGTGTTCTGCTCAAGGTTGCAAAGTCTATGGTACAGTCAAGAACAGAATCCAGATCCCTCAACTCGGAGGCCTTTACTTGCACCACCAGCCCATTCCCTCCCAGCAACAGTTTTGTAACTGGGCCAATATCCCATTACATTATGACTGCTATGTGGCACATACAGAGATATACCCATAGGGAGGTGGGGGAGTATTACCAGTGAGAAATCCTCACTACCACTTAGCTATCCCATCTCTATCTCCTCTCACCAGCCCTGATAACAAGCAGAGAGCTAAGGATCCTGCATTTAGTAAGGAGTTTTACTGGACTTTGCTCTAATGAATTGAGCTTCATTTGAACCTTATTCACATATCTATTCAGGGGACACCATTATAGGGCCTAATCACATCAGCCACACTATCAGAGGCTCGTTCACCTGCACATCTACCAATGTGATATATGCCATCATGTGCCAGCAATGCCCCTCTACCATGTACATTGGTCAAACTGGACAGTCTCTACGTAAAAGAATAAATGGACACAAATCAGACGTCAAGAATTATAACATTCAAAAACCAGTTGGAGAACACTTCAATCTCTTTGGTCACTCGATTACAGACCTAAAAGTGGCAATTCTTCTTCAACAAAAAAACTTCAAAAACAGACTCCAACGAGAGACTGCTGAATTGGAATTAATTTGCAAACTGGATACAATTAACTTAGGCTTGAATAAAGACTGGGAGTGGATGGGTCATTACACAAAGTAAAACTATTTCCCCATGTTTATTCCCCTTCCCCCCCCCCCCCCACTGTTCCTCAGACGTTCTTGTCAACTGCTGGAAATGGCACACCTTGATTATCACTACAAAAGGTCCCCCCCGCCCCCGCTCTCCTGCTGGTAATAGCTCATCTTAAGCGATCACTCTCCATACAGTGTGTATGGTAACACCCATTGTTTCATGTTCTCTATGTATATAAATCTCCCCACTGTATTTTCCACTGAATGCATCCAATGAAGTGAGTTGTAGCTCATGAAAGCTTATGCTCAAATAAATTTGTTAGTCTCTAAGGTGCCACAAGTACTCCTTTTCTTTTTGCGAATACAGACTAACACGGCTGCTACTCTGAAACCTGTCATTTGAACCTTGTTGCTCACAAGTCCCTTAGTTACTGGAGTAGCAACTCCACAATGTGCTAGTCACTTTCCAAATATAACAATGGCATTGTTCTTACCCCCATGAGCTTACAATTTACACCATTACCAGTACAGTGTTAAACTGGTGAATCAAAGATCAAACACTGGTGAATACAGTGTTATTTGGTGAATCAAAGATCCACATACTTTCCCAGTCATAAGCCCATCAGAGGAAAATTTCTCGCTCTGACATTTGACTTTTTGGACACAGAAGTAGGTTCAGAGGTGTTACTTATGGCCAAGCTCTGCATGGGCTGGAAGGATGAGACAGTAAATTCTCAGGATTTTGATGACATTGGACATTTTCTTTTATATGGTATCTAAGAAGTGGCAAAACCTGCAGGCAGCAGTTTAACAAAAATTGTTGATGTTCATTCAGTTCTGGGATTTGCTTGTGTGTCTGCATTTAACATCAATGACGCCTTAGGTTTTTATTTTATTTTAAGAGCCCTCTGATAAAACACCTTTAATTCAGCCTATTTTAGGCTTTGCTCTTTATAAAATAAAAATTGAGTCCTAGCCTGGAGAGGAACTTTAGCTAGTTTATTTCTTCTCTCCCTCTCTTACTGAAGCTAATCTTTTTGAGATGTGTAAGGACTGATGCAACAGCACCCCTGAAAGGTTTTGAGAATCTGTTTATATCCATGATTGTTAAAAAAGATTTAGCCCCTTTCCAGTTTGTCCCAATGACACCATTTTACTTTAAACAGCAAGAATAAAACTAATTCATTCAGCCTTCCTTCTGCCATCTCTGAAGCAGTATACAGCAAGGTTTAGTATTGATTATTGTGGCTTTTAAAAATATATACATATATAATTTTGTACATGTTCCATTTTGTTAGGTGTCCATGAGTTCTTGGGAAATTGGGCATCATAAGTAACTACTGTAATTTTTAATTAGAATCCTGAGCTCACTGAAGTCAATGGCAAAATGGAACTGAACCCGTTTGGATATGTAGAACACAGCATAAGCATTTCTATTAACTACAGCTAGATGAAAGAAAACGATAAAATCCAGTACAAGCAATATTTCCAATCAGTCTCCCAACATGAAGCATATATAATATGCTGCCATGCTTCTGTCAAGCACGAGCACATTTCAGGGCCTTATAGATGGTTTCCTTGTGGTGAGGAGAATGGTGCAGAGTCTGGATATTTTCTTAGTGTAACATGTTTTTATATATACTACATAGCCCAGTCCTTGTACACACGTGGCCTAACAGCACATGGGAAAATCCCCTCTTTCAGCCCATACACCAATGCCTGATTCCCAGAGAGCAACTCTGCTCCAAGAAATGACTCTTGCTGGAGAGAAGACAGAACGAACACCACATCTCAAAACTAAGCATTTTTTCAAAGACAGAACTATATTTATGAGCTAAGAAAACAAACTTGTAAATCTCTGGGTAATGGTGCCACCTGGTGAGTTCCACCATAGCAGCATATTCAACACAGAAGCTACCTACAGTAATGTTGTTCTTAATTTAGAAACAGGAGAGATCAGTCCTGATTTTTGTACCTAACTGTAGACCAGTTCTTTCCCCAGCTACCCAGAATGCACAGGTTGACAGACAGACTCAAGCTGAAGCAGCATGTCCTTTATTTGCTACTTCAGTAAGTGAGCAGTCCACTGAAAAAAAGGTACAGCATAGTGTTAAATGCAAGCACACACCCACATTCACCTGCTCACCTTAATTCCATTGTTACAAAGTTAATTATATAATGTATAAACACTTTTCTGCCTAACACTAAGATTAGTTTGCTAACTCAGTTGTTTACCTGATCAGGTTGCGGACCAAGTTGTTCATCTTTTCACATGTCCCAACACCTAAAATATACATTCTACACATCACATCCTACAATTGCCCCAACCTCCAATATTTTGGTGACATACACGCAGACATAGGGGAGGGCAAGAGACGCTGATAGCAATGGTGGGAAATTTTAAGGAAAAAATCCTCATACAGAAAATGCCAGAAAGAAGTTGAGAAAGTTTAACAGAGATGATTTATCACAAATACCGTAGGTTTGTTTATTTTAAATTTTAAAATCAGAGCAGATAAAACAGTAGTACATTGGCAGCGGGGTATAATGATCTAGATCACCCAACAGGCCCCTTCCTTTTCTAACTCTATGGTTAACCCCTCTGCCGCTGGCGAGAGTCCCTGGCTGGTAGTGCAATGAAACAGTATTCTTTTAAGTTCTGTTGTTCCAAAGGCTACAAAGCTGGTACATGGAGGCAAAGCTGTGTGATGGATCTGCTAATAGCCTCTGTACCCTAGGAGATGTTCAAACTTTCCCTTTCCTGCCAGCCCTAGTAAATTATAGAATCACAGAATTGTAGGACTGGAAGGGACCTCGAAAGGTCTTCTAGCGCAGTCTCCTGCGTTCAAGGGAGGACTAAGCAGTATCTAGACCATCCCTGACAGCATGCCTAACCTGCTCTTCAAAAACTCCAGTGATGGAGATTCCACAACCTCCCTGGGCAATTTATTGCAGTCCTTAACTACCCTGACAGGAAGTTTTTCCTAATGTCAAACGTAAACCACCCTTGCTGCAATTTAAGCCCATTGCTTCTTGTTCTATTCTCAGAGGTTAAGAATAATTTTTCTCCCTCCTCCTTGTAACAACCTTTTATGTACTTGAAAACTGTTATCATGTCCCCCCTAAGTCCTCTCTTCTCTAGATTAAACAAACACAGTTTTTTTCAATCTTCCCTCATAGGTCATGTTTGTTAGACCTTTAATCATTTTTGTTGCTCTTCTCTGGATTTTCTCTAATTTATCCACATCTTTCCTAAAAATGTGGTGCCCAGACCCGGACACAATATTCTAGTTGAGGTCTAATCAACACGGAGTAGTGCAGAAGAATTACATCTTGTGTCTTGCTTACAACACTCCTGCTAATAAATTCCAGAATGATGTTTGCTTTTTTTGCAACAGTGTTGCACTGTTGATTCATACTTAGATTGTGATCCACTCTGATCCCCAGATCCCTTTCTGCAGTAATTCTTCCTAGGCAGTCATTTCCAATTATGTATGTGTGCAACTGACTGTTCTTTCCTAAGCATAGTACTTCGCATTTGTCCTTATTGAGTTTCATCCTATTTACTTCAAATCATTTCTCCAGTTTGACCAGATCATTTTGAACTTTAATCCTACCCTCCAAAGTTTTCTTGCCCTCCCAACTTGGGTATCGTCTGCAAACTCTATAAGTGTACTCTCTATGCCATTATATAAATCATTGATGACGATATTGAACAGAACCGGACCTGGAACTGGTTCCTGTGGTACCTCACTTAATATGCCCTTCCAGTTGGATTGTGAACCACTGATAAGTACTCCCTGGGAATTGTTTTCCAACCAGTTATGCACCCACCTTATACTAGCTCCATCTAGGCTGTATTTCCCTAGTTTGTTTGTCCTTTCCCTTCGCCACATGTTTGACGGCATGTCTACACTGCGTTTTAAAACAAGTGGCAGAGCATCTCAGAGCCCGTGTCCAGAGACTCGAGTTCACAAGGCTCATGCTATGGCACTAAAACAGCTGTGTAAACATTCAGGCTCAGGCTGGAGCTCGGGCTCTGATGCCTGGAGAGGGCGGTGGGTTTCAGAGCCCGAGCTCCTGCCCAAGCCCCAACAGCTACACAGGTGTTATTAGTGCTGTAGCGCAAGCCCCACAAACCCGAGTCTGTAGACCTGGGCTCTGAGACTCGCTGTCAAGGGTTTTTTAACATAGTGTAGACATACCCTGTGGGGTTATTGGGACTCCCTAGGGCTAGTGCATACAAGGCCTAGCTGCCGAAGCACCTACAGTGCTTGCCTCTGAGTCGCGGTAACCCTGGCACACTGCTGGCACCCTTGAGGTTTGGTGTACTCCATCCCTGAGCAGCCCCAATATTTACAGTTGGAAATTAATATCTGTCCTGCATAGCAGATGCATGAGGAAGAACCCACGTGGCTTTCAGGGACACACACACACACCCCTCAAATAAATAATTTAACAGCGAAGTAAGAGACCACAAAGACTACATCTCAGAACACCCAAAATCCTGATGTATGAGTGTGTCTTGGATGCTCCTAATTCTTTTAAAACTATTAGTAGCAGATAATTGTCCTAGACATTGTTTTTGAAAAGGTGACAGACCCCCTGCTGTCATTTTAACCTGGTGGCCACACTTTCTACATCTCTTCTCTAGTCACAGGGAACTGATGTCTCCAGTCCTGTACCCCTCTTACTACTCTCAGTAAAATTATACACAAGGCTTTGTCTCTGTGTTTATGGAACAATCTAACATAAAAAAGAAAGGGTCACTGGAAATCTCAGGGGAGGCATAAAATATTGCATTTCTGAAACAAAGTTCTGCTACTTTAGAAGGGTTTTTTATTATAAGGCCACCATGCTCTGATTAACAGCTCCAGTAAAGTCTGTTGTAAACTCTGGGCCAAATGCATGAAACCTGCATACAGATGTGTTTCCACTGCTCCATCCATTTGGGTTCCCACTGCTTTAGTTTAGAGCTTTTAGAACTAGAGCTTCCAGTAAAGCTGCTGAATGCAATGTTCTCAAACAGCACATTCCCTGGCCATAAACCTTTTAGGCCTCTGCATTGACCACCTATGCCCACCAAATCATCACAAAAGAGACTGTGGCCACTTTCCACTATCACAACCTCCACCAACACCACCAGCAAATGTTCAGTCTCAGGGATCTTCTGCCAGTGGTTACTCCAGTTCAAGCCAGTGTAATCCTTGGTGAACTGGCGCTAGCTCCTCATACCATATCCCACACTTGTAACACACACCCAAGAGCAACCTCTTGGAGAGAAAATGCTGCCTGGGTGCATAAGCCAGTTTGTTTGCTTTGCCTCCAACATTAAGAACATCTCTTCCCTCATTTATTTTTCCGCTCTTTTTGAAGTGTATGGAAGACTCTCACTATAGATTTTCCACTGAAATACATGCCAAAAAATGGTATTGGTTTATTAGTGACACGAACAGTCTAACTGATTTCTGATCAGACCTCATTACCAGCTTGTTTGCTCCCATTTATGCTGCATGTGATTTTAATTTCAGTGATTTGTCCTGTTAATAAATGCCATCAAAATAGTGTGCACTTTCCCTGAGCTTCCCAGCAACCCCATAACAAATCTCTCTCCTAAAACACTGCCCTTTGCACTGGGAACAGGAATTCCTTTGGGTGATACAAGAGTGATGGGATGGAAATTAGAAACAGCAAGCTTAGGCAAAATAGGAAAAACCCCTGAGAGTGAAACGTATCAGAATCTGGAATAGTTTCCCAAGGGCAGCAGTGGAAGCTCCGTCCTTTGAACCACATAAAACTAGACTAGACAAAGCACAAGACTAAAATTAACACTGGAGGAAGGAATCCTGCACTGACTAGGGGAGGTAGCAGCAGTGAAGGGGGAAATGGATCAGATTCTGATTCCAGCTACAGCAGGATAAATCCAGAGTATAATAGTTCCTTGAGTGGTTGCAGACATGTATTTCACTCAGGTGGGTGTGAGCCCCATGTACCGAAGCTGAAGAACTAGGCTTAGCAGTACCCATCAGGGATACCCTTTGGCCCCTGTAGCCCCTCCCATGGCCATATCAGGGTGGTGCTGCCCTGATCTGCCCCCTCAGTTCCTTCTCACCACCTGCAGCTTGAGTCAGAGCATTTAGTGTGGTTTCTCACCTCATGTTCTCTATCACAGTGTTTTTCTGGATTTCTTCTGTAAATAGTCACTTAGTTGAGTAGTACATTAGGAGTTAGTTAGGTGTAGTGTAGTCAGTAGAGTTTTTAGCCCAATGTGATGTCTTCACCGGGTTTAAACATTGTCCATTCACATGGGGTAACTATCTCTACTAATGGTCCCCACACTTGAAGTTTACTGTGCCTTGGAGAAGGGCACATTAAGAAACAGTGTTCCATCTGCAAGTCATTCAAGAAGAGGAGAACATAGGCGGCTAGAGACTTGTCCTGGAAACACCACATTGTGGCCTCCCTATGAATGAAGTGATATTAGAACATGCCCAACCTCTGTGGACTACCCTGGTGTGTCTTTAATGCCCACAAACTAAGCATACTGATAAAACACATTATGTCTCCATGCAAAGTTTTGAGTGTTTTTTCCTCACATCCAGCTCCTAATTCCCTGGCTGTGATGGCAGCAAATGAGAGATCACAGCAGGGGAGATATACATCCATTCCTAAAGACAAAGAGTTTAAGAGGATGGACCTAATGGGGAGAAAAGTTTATTGAACCTCTTCATTACAAATCTGTGTTTCCAACCAACAGGTACTAGTATCTAAATATGACTTTGTGAATTGGGACACTATGTCCAAGTTTATGAATAAGTTACCAGAATCCTCCTGGAAAACATTTTAAGCCTTTATTGCAGACATCCATTTGGTGACCAAGACATCTGTGCAGTCAGCACTGGAAGCAGTGAATGTTTTGTCCAGACTCTCAGCTTCAGCGATAACGATGAGACGGGCCTTGTGTTTACAGAACTCCAGCACAGCTCCTGAGGTCCAACAGAGCATAGACAACTTCCCTTTTGATGGTTGTTTTTTGTTCTCTGAGAAAGCTGATGACACTTTGCATTCTTGTAAAGATTCCTGTGCTACTTTATAGTCATTGGGGATTTATACCCAGGCCACAGAGACCTCATTTTGGGGGTCTGCAACAACACCAGCAATATCGTCTGCAGTGACACTTCCAGCAGTCATCCTACCCAGATAGGCAGTAAGACCTCCCCAGAAAGAGGCATAAATCACAGCCGAGAAGACCTTCTGGGTCTAATTTTAACCCACCCTTCTCCACCCTCAGGCTAGCAGCCTTTTTGACTTGCAAACCAGTTGTGAATGTCTCAATCTCGTCTCCTCAGTTCGGGGACAGGCTGTCTCACTTCTACAGTGTTTAGGAAGTACTAACTATGGACAGATGGGTTTTAAGCACTGTGGGATTGCCTTATGCCATCCAATTTCTGTCCATTCCCTCCTCCCATCCCTCTACTCTGTCCCTTTTCAGGAACCCTTCTCACAAATTACTGCTTCTTCAGTAGGTCCAGACTCTGTTCACTCTGGAATCTAAAGAGGAGGTTCCTCTTTATATGGGAAAAGGATTCTACTCCCAATACTTCCTGATCCCCAAATCCAAGGGAGGGATGAGACCTACCCTGGATCTCCATGGTCTCAACAAGTACATCAAATACGTGAGATATTGCATGGTTACTTTAGCTACTATTTCTCCCCACTCTGAATCACGACTGGTTTGCTACTCTTGATTTTCAGGATGCCTATTTCCATGTGGCGATTTTCCCAGGTCACAGGAAGTTTCTTGAGATTCCCAGTCACCAGTCAACATTGTCAGTCCATGGTCTTTCCCTTTAGTCTGTCATCAGCCCCATGCGTCTTTACCAGATACAAGACAGTGGTATCTCAAAAGGAGGAGAATTCATTTCTTCCCCATACCTAGATGATTGGCTAATGAGAGGCACATCCAAAGAACAAGTCCTCAGCCACGTCCAGTTTATACTGGACCTCTTCAATAAACTGGGGTTGGTTTGAACAAAGCAAGGTTGACATTCATTTAAACTTAAAAAAAAAAAAAAAAAAAGCAAGTTCATTGGGGCCCTACCAGACTCTATGAATTCAAGAGCCTTTCTCCCACCTGAGCTATTCCACACAATTCAACACCTGCATTTGGACTTCCAATCTCAACCTTCAGCCATCGTCCATGTGTGCCTGAAGTTACTAAGCCATATGGCTGCACGCATGCATGGTCCAGCATGCAAGATTACATCTTCGTCCACTTCAGTCATGGTTGAAATTGGTCAATTGCCCGAGCTGCCAGTCATTGGACAGGCTGGTCTGAATGCCTCCAGAGATACTGGGTCCTCTACAGTGGTGGGTGGAACAGAACAATGTATGTCAGGGTGTTCCCTTTGCCTGCCCTTAGCCAACCAAGACGGTAGTCACCAATCCCTCCATGATAGGTTGAGAAGCACATGTATGGACATTAAAGGTTCAGGGTTTGTGATTGGATCAGGAAATCTCTTTTCATATCAATGGACTGGAGCTTTGAGCCACTTACAACATGTCTCGTCTTTCAGAATCAGCTTTGGGGAGCAGCGGTGTATATACTAATCGACAATACCACCACAATGTATTATGTGAACAAGCAGCGTGGAGCTTGCTACAATCTGCTTTAACAGCAAGCAACAGAGTTTGGCACTTACGCATCAAGGAAGACATCATGCCCACAGCCACGCACTTACCAGGTTCTCAAAACCAGCAGAACTTTCTCTGAGAGCCATGAGTGGTCTCTGAAGAGCAGCGTGATGAAATCCATCTTCCGGCAATGGGGCATCCCCATGATCAACCAGTTTGCAACAGACAAGAAGTGCTGTCAAATTTTGTTCTTGGGCAGGACTCAGTCCAGGATCTTTAACCAACCCCTTCCATCTGAATTGGGGATTGGCCCTGATGTATGCCTTTCCCTCTGTTCTTTTCATCTTTCAGGTTATTTTCAAACTGAAGATGAACCATGCCGAATTGATACTTATTGTGCCAACCTGACCAAGACAATGCTGGTTCTCCAACTTTTTCAGTCAGTTTGTTCAACCTCCCAGATCTCTTCCTTTCCTTCCCAACCTACTGACTCAATGCCATGTCCAGGTTATACATCCTGCGCAGAGTGATCCACACCTCAAGGAATGGATGGTACATGGTTACAGGAGGAGGAAGGGCAACATTCAGAAGCAGTTCAGAAGGTCCTACTTAATGATAGAAAACCATATACTGAGACCACCTATTTAGCCAAGTACAAACTTTTTTGTGTTTGTCAAAATCCAAGGAAATTCAGCTGATTTTAGGTCATGTTCAGGACATTCTGGATTGTTACATCTGAAGTCCTACAGTCTGGCTCTTAGCTCACTGAGTGTTCACTTGGCAATAACCTCAGCATTCCATCCTCCAATCCAGGGGAAGACAGATTTTTCAGTCTCCATGGTAATGAGTGTCACAGTGTCTAGTGTGTGGCTCACAAAGCAGAGTGCCAAACTCAGGTCAGACTGTCAAAAAACAGGGCAGACCCCCCAAACTGGCGGTATATTCTATAATTAGATTTTACCAAACCACTAACAAGCGTGCACTCCTGGATTACTATGCTAACCTTACCACGGAGGCATAGACAATCCCCATAGGCATCTTGTCACTCAGACAAACTGGACTTTGTGATAAAAGGTTATTAAAACCAAAAATCATCTCACATTAGGTTCTTCCAACTCCAAAGCATCGGTCACTTACCCCAGGTCAATGAATGCTCCAGATCAGACACCAAAAACAACACTGACAGCCAATTTCTTTAGTAAACTAAGCTAAGATTTATTTGCTATGAAACACAAACGAGAGTTATTGAGAGGTTAAAACAAGGTAAAATACATAACAGGTGAGTCAGAGTTTGTAAGTCCAACTGGTAGCAGAGATGTAAAGTCTGCTAGTTTCCATAAGTCTCTCAGAGTTGTCCAAAATGGCTTTGGGGACCTCTATCTTGCATCTGGAATGCCCTCGACAGCATCCAAACAGATGAGAGATACAGAATCGCTCCCAGGGTTCCTTCTTATAGTTGAAAACAATCTGGCAAGTGTTCCCAGCACAGTATGGGTTCTTGCTTTGACGACTAAATGCAGACAAAATTTTTGGATTTTCCATTGCTGAACACAGAGACCCATGCTTTGAAGTTAACATGCTATTTCATTTACAGTTCTGAGGTTTCTGTCCTGTTTAAGGAGCAATTTAAAGATAATGGATTTAGTTGCAGCCACTCCGTTCATTTTTCATTAGTTTACAGGAACAAAGCTAGCCAGAAACAATCCTTCATTAGTTGTCATGCAGTTTTCCACATTAAATAAATTCTCATCCTAATGCTAAGCACACTTCTTGATCTAGGGCTAAGTACAAGGTAAATCAACAAATGTCAGATATCCTCACTCACCAGCATTTCACTAGTTTTCTAGCATTTAGGGCACGTGTAATTATCGGGCATATTCCATGTACATGTAATGTGATAACATTTCCCTTTGTTCTATTCTAACAAGTGAATTGGCTTGAACACACTATGACCTTTTAACATTTCTTTGGTTTCTATTAGCATGTGAGTGAATCAGCCTGATGCCTTGGTTTGAGCTGACAGCCTGCTGGGCAGCATCACACTGAGATTTCTGAAAGGTTTTTGTCCCCTTATTTTCACCTACGAAGGCAACAGTCCCATTGTAGAACTTTAATACTACACTGGCCACCATCATAGGTCCTCCATTTGAGCTGCTAGCAACTTGCTCTTTGTTACTTCTTTCCCAAAAGACAGCCTTTCTTGTTGCTACAACATTCACAAGAGTTAGCAAACTGCAACTCCTAGTGACAAGGCCTCCACATACACTGTTCTTCAAAGAGAAAGTGTCCTTGAGGCCACATCCAAAGCTTTTGTCCAAAGCAATTTCACAGTTTCATATTAACCACGTTATTTACTTACCTGTATTCTTTCCTCAGCCACACTCAAATGCAGATGAACAGCATCTTCAGACATTAGATGTGAGGTGGTGCTTGACATTCTATCTGGAAAGGACTAAACCATTTCATCCATCATACCGGCTTTTTGTCTCTTATGCGGATCAGATGAAAGATCAGCTAGTCTCTGCGCAGACTATTTCCAGGTAGATAACTTCCTGCATTACTGTGGCTTATGGAGTACCTTAAACCATACCCCTACAGACATTACGGGCTCATTCGACAAGGGTCCAAGCAACATCAATCGCAGTTCGTAGCAATGTTTCAATATTAGACATTTGCAGGGCTACTATGTGGTTTTCCATACATACTCAGGCAAAACTCCCAATGACTTCAGGATTTTTTCCCGTTGATTGTATTGGTAAATGCCACACAGATTAAAGTAAAGATGTTTTGTGATACTTTTGTATAAAAAGTCCATTACAGAACTAAATCTTTTGCATTTTCATAGTCTAATGATTTTATGCATTCTTCATCTTCAGACACTGTGTGCCAAATTCTCTTGTGGCCTAAACCTGAAGTCAATGCAACCAGACAAGCAGAAAGTTTGGCCCATCAGAGAGGGATATCAAACAAATGGCTATAAGTAAATTAATTATTTTTTAAAAACAATTCTAGGTATCTTAGGTACTTTCCTTTCTTTTACATAAAAAAAAAAGCCATGGAAAAAAAATAAAATGTTCTCTTCTACTGGAACAAAAACAGCATCTGTTGCCACATAGCTAGGCTTTGATCATTTATCTACCTTTGTTTGCATGGCTGAAAAGGTTACCCTCGAATATTTATTCCCAGCCTTTCCTTTTCACTACCATCCAAGAATTTGCTAATAATTCACGTTTTTCTGCAGGATAGACTTCTAATTCAATGAAATTCAGACATCTGTACAAAGTGGCTCATACTAATCCCCAGCACCTCTGTGAAAGTCAGAAGAGCAACGATCCCTATTACTAATTAGTTTGGTTTTTAAAGAGGAGGGGGTGGTAATTAGGCTCTTCGTGAATGAGGGCTTGATCTAGCTGCCACTGACTTCATACCACATAGACTGCCTCTGTCTGTGAAGCACTAAAAACATTTTAAAATTTGGTTATCTAAATTGAAACTCTTCTGTAATGCTCAGCATCTCTGTAATGGCCTAAAACAAACCCCACTGAAGTCAATGCAAGCATTTCCATTGATTCCAGTGGGCTTTAGATCAGGCCTCTAATAAGACTCTTTATTTAGGTGCCTCAGCATGGGTTAGAGGCCTAGAGTTAGGCACCCAAGTTTGTAACTTTTGACCTCTATAATTAACACCGTATTCAGAATTCAATGGCCATATACTACTCTTACCTATGCCAGTGTAAATATTCCCAAAGTAAATCCACTGTAGTTTAACTCCAGATTTATATAATAACAGAGCAGAATTTGACCCTGTGGGTGCGAACCACATATTTATTGTTTGGTCTCCACTGGAAGTAACTATGCTTTTTTCTGCAAAAGAGATGAAAAGGTGGATTAAATGTTCATATTAAATGCCCCTTATCCCAAAACTAGATTTATACATTTTCAAAGTTAGCTGTTAGGACGTAACATACAGGCAGGTGCTGAATTGTGATTAGTGCTACTGACTGACTAAGAATTGTGCGCACATCTAGCCTGTCCCAAAACATTTTATTTTATTACCTTTCTTCCCCACATCTTGCCCATTTGTTTTGTCTCATCCAAAGTCACGTCTTGTGGTTTTTTTTAAAGAGTAAAAGCTCTTTGGGGCAGGGACAGTCATTTGCTAAATGTTTTAACAAAAACACGAAAGATGAATTCAAATTGGAACAGATGTAGAGAAGGGCTACTAGGATGATCAGAAGAATGGAGACCCTACCTTACGAGAAGAGATTTAAGGAGCTTGGCTTGTTTAGCCTAACAAAATGAAGGATGAGGGGAGATATGATTGCTCTCTAGAAATACATCAGAGGGATAAATACCAGGAGGGAGAGGAGTTATTTAAATAGGCCAATGTTGCCAGAAGAACAAATTGATATAAATTGGCCATCAGTAAGTTTAGACTTGAAATTAGACAAAGGTTTCTAACCATTAGAGGAGTGTCACTCTGGAACAGCCTTCCATGGGGAGCAGTGGTGGCAAAAAAATCAAACTGGCTTCAAGACTGAGCTTGATAGGTTTATGGAGGGGATGGTCTGACGAGATCGCCTACTATGCCATATGGCCCATCTGCAACAGCTATTAGCAAATATCTCCAACAATCAGAGATGAGACATGAGATAGGGAGGGCTCTGAGTTACTACAGATAATTCTCTCTCACTCGCCTGGCTGGCGGGTCTTGCCCACATGCTCTTGATCTAACTGATCATTCTATTTGGGGTCAGGAAGGAATTTCCCCCCAAGTTCTATTGACAGAGACTGGGGGCAGGGAGGACTGCCCTCCCCTGTAGTGTGGGGCCTGGGTCACTTGTTGGTTTGAACTAGTGTAAATGGTGGATTCTCGGTAACCTGAAGTATTTAAATCAAGATTTAAGGACTTCAGTAACTCAGCCAGAGGTTATGGATCTATTACAGGAGTGGCTGCGTGTGGTTCTGTGACTATTCTGCCCCATGGGTCTCAAACCTGGGTCCAAAAGTTTCATGGAGGCACTACACCCCAACCCACCACTGGCAGCCTGCTGGTAGCTAACCTGAGATCCACAAAGCCCAGCCTTAGTGTGAGGCTCCGCCCCTGAGCTCCAATTGGCGGGGTCCCAGAGTGGCTAATCGGCCTGCTGGCCCTACTTAAGCCAGCAGCAGGAAAAGGAAGCTGTCTGAACAACTGGGCTCCACTGTACTCTGCACTGTGTGCTTCCTGTTCCCACTTCAGCTACCTGCTCCTGAGCTCCCAGGTTTATGTCCTGGCCTTCCAACGGAGCTTGACTTCTGGCATCTGACTAGTGGTTCCTGCCATCCAGTTTGTCTTCTGCCTCTGGCCCCCTGGCATCTTGACCTAGCCTGACTCTGGTTCCCAACTCATAGGTCTGAGCTCCACGTTATCTCCTGCTTTTGATCTCCCCACCAGTATCCCAACCTAGCTGACTCTTGATTCCTGTATTGTAACTGTGAACTCTGGATCCAACTACTACGACTGGCTGCCCACGACCCCGCTGTGACAGTGGCCTGCAATGTGCAGGTCAGACTGGATGATCAGGATGGTCCCTTTCTGGCTAAAGTCTATGAGCCCTCAAATGTTTGAGGTCTCCATGCACTACCACAATACAAATGATAACTACGTAATAAATAATAATAATGGGGGGCTATTTGCCACTGTTTCATCACCACTGTTGTATAATAAAAGTACTATTTTAAGGGTGATTTTTTTTCCCCCCAGGAAAAATTTTGATAACAACAGTTTTTCAAAGTAGCTGCCTAGGGCTAGATCATACCTATGTTAAAGTCCCTTTGGGCCACAAGAGTAGCACAAAGTGACCTTGAAGCTGCCCTAAAGGGACAGCTGCTGTGAAGCCTGCATAGCTGGCTCTTCGCCTTTTTCCATCCCAGTGTGGGGGCAGCAAATAATATCATTCTAAACAAGAGACTTTTGTTAAGTTACTGTTAAGGTTGCTAAGTGCAATTCACTCACCATTAAACAGATCTGTTAAAAGACCACAAACATTAAGAACTATGGAAATCACATGCTAAGGTTAAGTAAACTCTTCTGACACCAGACCTTACACTCAATTCTCTCTCTCTCTCCTCTCTCTCTCTCTCTCTCACACACACACACACACACACCCCCCTCAAAAGAAAGATCCTCACTGACCAGCACTTATGGCTGTAGCAGAGTCTTCTGCCGTTTCCCCCTCAGATGATGGGAGAACCTGGCCATGCCCAGTTATTTACACTGGTTGGATCCAACACAGGCCCCCAGCTCCTTATTACTTGTGAGGGGGCCCTCCTTTTGTGGGTCTTCTTAAGTCTACCCGGATGGGGATCAAAAGGAAAATCAAAAGCCCCAACACATTCGAGGGTACTCCCTTCCCAGGACCCTTCAGGTGGGGGGCAGGAGTCCACTACCAATGATACAGAGTGCACATAGTGGATTTTGAGAAATCCCCTGGCTGGGCTGCTGAGTCAGGCTTAGTCTGTCCGTCTTACCCTGGGACTTTGCTGCATTCTCCATAGGGTTGGGATGAAGGTCTCCTGGCTAGGAGTTCCCTTTGTGGCTTCAGGAGTCACTCCTGCAGTCTGCTGCTTAGGGCAATCCTGCTCCTTCACCCCTCCCTCCCTCCCCCAGGTTGGCTGCAGCATCCTCTCTTTAAAGGCCTCCTCCCTCTCATACCTGATTGACAGGGTCAAAGGGGTGGGTAGCCCTACTGCCATGGTCTCTCTGGCACTTCCTCGTCTGTTTGAGGTCCAAACACCTAACACAATTTTACATGTTCTGTCTAGAAATCAAGATATTTATATGGCCCATCACCACAGTATCCGAGTGCCCATTTCACATCCGAGCACAAGCACAGATTCAAATTTATTGCATGAATCAAAGATCAGAATTATTTAGGAAATGAGAGGGGAAAGGGCACTCACCACAAAACACAGGTGAGCTCTGACAGAAAATGGTGTAACATGGTGCCCAGAAAAAGAAATACTTCTTTTTAAATAATACCTCTAGGTTCTGAAAATAAAAACAGGAGGCAGGAAGATCCTGCCTACATGTCATGAGATGCTGAACACCCAGATAGTGAAAAACACCAGCGTTGGAAGGGGAAGAGGAATTATTAGCCTATTGTGCCAACAGAACTCTCAAGAAAATGTGCCTTTCTAGATTCACTTACTGATGGGAGTGACCCCCCCCTCCCCCCACCAAAAAAAGTATTTCCAGCAAGTCTCATTAGGTGCATTGCCTCACCTATTTAACTAGTGTGACAAAGTTCCTGCTCTACCTTGGTGGGTCTTGCGCTTAATGGTGGATTTGCTCGCCTTGAAGCTTCACGGCAGCCCTCAGCTTGACCGTTTTTTTGAATTCACAATCCAGGCTGACTCCTCCTATGTCTGACCAGGAGTTGGGAGGATTTGGGGGGAACCCGGGCCCGCCCTCTACTCTGGGTTCCAGCCCAGAGCCCTGTGAAATGCAGCTATCTAGAGTGCCTCCTGAAACAGCTGTGCGACAGCTACAACTCCCTGGGCTACTTCCCCATGGCCTCCTTCCAACACCTTCTTTATCCTCACCATAGGACCTTCCTCCTGGTGTCTGATAATGCTTGTACGCCTCAGTCCTCCAACAGTCTGCATTCTCACTCTCAGCTCCTAGTACCTCTTGCTCCCAGCTCCTCACACGCACACCACAAACTGAAGTGAGCTCCTTTTTAAAACCCAGGTGCCCTGATTAGCCTGCCTTAATTGATTCTAGCAGCTTCTTGATTGGCTGCAGGTGTTCTATGCAGGTGTTCTAATCAGCCTGTCTTAATTGTCTCCAGAAGGTTCCTGATTGTTTTGGAACCTTCCCTGTTACCTTACCCAGGGAAAAGGGACCTGCTTAGCCTGGGGCTTATATATCTGCCTTCTATTACTCTCCTGTAGCCATCCTGCCCGACCCAGTCACACTAGATAATGTCAAACCCCCAAAGGGAAAAGCGGGCTAAGAGGAATGTAATCTGCAGAGAATTTCAATTGAAGATGATTACCCATAATGTAAAGGGTGAAGCTGGGCTGGCTGACTCCACAGTTAAAGTCTTCACTCCAGAAAAGAAACTATTGAGATTAGGCTCAAAATTTATCCGTAAGCAAAGAACATTAATTAGAACTTTTTGTGCTTACATGTATAATCACAGCTTTACACTACATGATGCTATGTGTGACCTTCCATCTCACTGACTCCCCTGAACCCAAATCTGTCCCTTGCATCCTCAAACTTGAAAAAAATACCTACCGTCTCTTATTTCAGGGGGAGCAGGGGAACCCAACACATTTAACAGACTGGCTTGCAAAATATGGTCTGTGCATGACCAGAGGTTTGAAGTGCCCTTCCCTGTGGTCCACTGAATGCAATATTTTGAGAATAAATTATAATAGGATCTGGGCCAGATCATACTAAAATTTAGTACATCACACATTGTGCTAAGGAAAATTAATGGAAGTTTTACTCTGATCTTCAAAGCACTGAAGGTAACAGCTACTAGCTCTCAACATATATACTAGAGTATGGACACTATTAGAAAATGTTGAACCTATTAAGAAAATGTTAATGAAATAGGTTTCCTTAAAGATTCTAATGTCTGCGGATCATTTACAGATGTAGATCCAAACAATTATATGTCTAATCCTGCTCTTGTTGACATCAATGGGAGTTTGCCCACCACTTCAGTAGCACGATGACGTAAACCCTCCTTGTCCTGCTTGTATTTTGGACTAAAAGGAGGACATCTGGCCTCCTCTAGTTGATGAGTTTGTTACTGTAGGCACAATAAAATCCCAATGAATTTACTCACTGGTCTAGAAAATCCTAAACCAATTACCAGTTTTAAAAGTGACACTTTGTTCTCTACTTCCCTTGGAAAAAACAAACGTGAGTTTACTTTAGCCAAATAAAGAGCAGTATAGAAGTACTTAGTTTCATTATGTAGACTCAGGAGTATAGGATTTAGTTAGATCAGACCCAATGACTCCAACATTGTGTAATATCAAAACTATTTCCACAGCCCTTTCACCTTTGTAAAACTACAAATGCAAAAAGCCTTCACATTAGATCTCCAAATCCATTCTGATAATTATTTGACTAATAGTGCAAAAAAATGAATTCCTAACCTGGCAACTGGGCCTTATGCCAAGTGCACTAGAGTATTTCGTACATACCTGCATCTCCTTACACCAGAAAACTCCCATTTGCATTTAAATCACTCACACACCTACACACACAAAATGTAATTATGAGCCAGTAGTAAATTCTAGTATAAATAGGTTACTAGAAATGTCAGGAATGTCTACCCCAACTCCCATTTAAGTCAATGGAAAGACTCTCATTGATTACTGACTTAAATATCAGTGCTGTTGTAGCCGTGTTGGTCCCAGGATACTAGAGAGAGACAAGGTGGGTGAGGATAGTATCTTTTATTAGACCAACTTCTGTTGGTGAAAGAGCTCTGTGTCAGCTTGAAAGCTAGGGTCTTTCACCAACAGAAGTTGGTCCAATAAAAGATATTACCTCACCCACCTTCCCTCTTTAATGGAAGTTGGATTGGGCCCTTAATGGTTAACAGCTACAGTGTTCAGTTTAAACTACCACAGAGGAGAGAATAAAACAGTAATGATATATCACAACACACTAGCTGTTTACAATACTCTTGAACATACTTTTACCCAACACTTCACTATCTTAGGGTTTTTTACAATGCTTATCAAAATAGTATCTAAACACTCCCCAGATAAGTTAGATTTGCATGGAGAGCACCCTTGTTGACTTGCTGGGGTTTTCTACTCTTCTCCCCAATCTGTATCAAGAACTCTCTGCTTAAAGAAGAAGAATATATATTCTAACAGCAGTTTGCCATATGGCCTGGAGAGACTGGAGTAAGTCAACCCTGATTACTGGATGAGCCTTACCTGAGAGGAATCTGGTCATTCCAGTATAAAAGAAGCAGGAAGTTGCAGTGAAGGAGGGAAGCCCAGAAAACTGCATCTGTCTGTAGACACTTGCAGGTAGAAAGAAGGCTCCTACAGGGCCCTGAGTCTGCAGAAGAAAGTGAGGAAAGTTCTGCAGGCAGGTATGCATGGGAGAAATCCTGAACAAGCCAGGGAGAAACTGTAAAGGCCCAGCTGGGAGACTCTGTGGAGAAGGATAAACTCCAGGCAGGAGGTGCTGGGAATCAGAAAGACACTCAGGGAGAGGGCCCTGAATGGACCTTTGACCACAAGGGGGTACTTGGGAGGTGGCCAACTCCACTATGTATATATAGAAAATTATTATAATTTACATGATCTCCATGCTGATTATGGTGGAAATGACTGTCAGAAGAATCAGGTAGCGTGCCCTGAAGGTGCTCAGCTTAATTCACATTCTGATCTTCTCTGGAAACTTCCTCCACAACTGAATCCCCTTGAACAAGAATGTTAAAACCTCCTATACAAGTTTTCATACAACCCCCTTCAAAGCTTTGAAACTAGGTGGGAAAGCTGAGGTAGATTAATGCTTCATTTCTTAAGCCTAGACAACACAATATGGAATGAATAATGACTTAGACTGCATGTCTGTCATAGAGGTCATGGAAGTCATGGATTCCGTGACTTTCGGTGACTTCTGCAGCGGCTGGTGTGGCTTGCTCCAGGGCTGCCCGAGCAGATCAGGCAGCCCCAGGGCCAGCCGCACTGGCCGCAGCTGGGGCAGTTTGGGTGTGGGAGGGGGCTCAGGGCTGGAGCAGGGGGTTGGGGTGCAGGGTGGCCCTCATCTCGGGGGTGGGGGCTCCCCGGAAGGGGCTCGCATGTCCCTGCAGCTCTTAGGTGGAGGGGCCAGGGGGCTCCAGGCACTGCCTGCGCTCGCAGGCACCGCCCCTGCAGCTCCCATTGGCTCCAGTTCCTGGCCAATGGGAGCTGCGGAGCCCCCTAGCCTTCCTTCACCCTAGGAGCTGCAGGGACACATGGAGCCACATAAGGAGCCTGCCAGCCCCACCCACCCTCCCCCTCCCAGCACCAGCAGGGGGCCCGGGCCACCCACCTCCCCTGCAAGCACCAGCAGGGTTCCTGGGCCACCCCCCCAGCATACCCAGACTGCCCCCATTGAGCACCCACAGCCCCCCAGCCCAAATTTTAGTTAGGGGTATAGTGGAAGTCATGGACAGGTCATGGGCCATAAATTTTTGTTTACTGCCAGTGACCTGTCCGTGACTTTTACTAAAAATACCCATGACTAAAACATAGCCTTAATAATGACCTTCCCATCTGAAGATGGCTATAAATAATATTTGTTCTGAAAACTTCAGAGAGCATTTCTATTTTAGCACAAGCAGACAGACTTAATTTATAATGAAGTTAGGCTTCTATTTCACAGTCAAGTGTAGGATTCTTCTTTCGGAAACATTTGCTCTCACATTTAGTCCCATGCATATTAAAAGAGCAGATCATTGGGACCGAGATCCTCCAGGAGCACAGAGACCAGACATGGTGGTGATGAGTGTAGTAAAAAAAAAACTACAGAGAGTTAGATAAACATGAGAGGATGGATGGTCTTGTGATTTAAACTCTTTCAGGATGGAAGTATCTCTTATGCTATGTCTATACTGCACCTCTTTCAAAAAGGACTACATTAACATGAACTAGGTACCTTTTAATTTGTGCCAGCCTTGTCCACACAGGACAGTCAGAGCACAACACTTGGTATGCTCTGCAGTTCACGCCTCCATAGTCCGCACTGAATGCCTGTAAGGGCACTGTAGACAAGCCCTGAGAGAGACAGAGAGAGAGAGAGAGAGAGAGAGCGCGCGCGTGCGCGCAACACCTCACATAATTTAATGACACATCAAAAAGAGGGCTTACCACATAGTAAAAGTGTGTAGATATGATGGTGCTCTAAGACCCGGATCCAGCAAAGCACTTAAGCAAGTGCTTGGCTTGAAGCATATAAGTAGTCTGAAATCAAGGGGACGGCTCCTTTATTTAAAGTTAAGCAATTGCTTAGATGCTTTGCTGGACTGGGACCTAAATATCTGAGAATTAAAAAAAAAAAAACAAAAATAGATTTTGTTCACAAAGGGAGTGGCAGAGTAAGACTCATTACTTCTATCCTTTAGTTTTCTCTACTGTTGTTTGCAGCATGACCTGTCAGGAAAGGAAGCTGTTTGCATCTTTAAATTGTGGTTTCTCCCAAGAAAATGGTTTCTCCCCCCGAAGACCACTGGTGTCCATTGAACCAATAAGGCAGAAGGAGTGAAAACTCCATCAAGGTGAATCAACTCTGTGGGAAGTTCAAAATGTTTTGTTTCTATTTCAACCCTGCTGAGGGAAAAAAATTCATTTGATGTTTTACTGACTCTCACTCCATTGCTAAAGACTTCCAAGAAAGGCTAATTCTTAGTTTCTCTACAGTTTCTTTACTGTTACTAAAAGAACAATTCACATATTTGCCTTCATTAAGTATGTAGAAAAGAAAAATTAAGAACACTGACAGCACATTCATAAGGGACAAGAGAAAATGAAGTTACTTAATTATTTAAGCGTTGCCCAGAATGAATGTCTTAGACTGACACCAAAAGCATATCTGATGGTTTCCAGGAAGTACCAAGATTTCAGTCCCATGTTGAGGAAAAGAAACACAAGATGGGAAGGAACTAGGCACCCAGTGCCTGCCCTTCTCAGCCAATACAACAGCTGGAAATTATTCTCAGAAAGAGGCATTTCAAATTCAGAAACACCTCCGTTTTCTGAGCCATTCCCTCTAAGTCACTTGCTACAGTGCAGTGGTAACTTTAAGAGACTTTAAAAATATATTTTAAAAATTATACATAGACATAAAGAACATGGGTATGTTGTAAGTACTTCATCTACCCGTAACTGCAGGGTAATATTGGAAACGTGAGGCTAGGATGGAAACAGGAAATGAATCAAAAGCCCCCTCCAGATGATTGGAAGGAAAATATGCTAATAATTATGGCCCAGTCTATACTAAAAAAATGACCCATTCCTGACAACAGATGTCAGTAACTGGTGCAGCTGAAACAGTGCTGGACATTACTTGCCTTTGTCTGTGTTTTCAGCTAAAATATACATAGCACCTTTGCTGACATGTTGTCAGTAACATGATTTTTTTAGTGTAGACAAGCCCAATAAGCTGCGCAAATCCATCTTGTGGGGAGAATACCAGCAGAAAATGGTGGTTAGATGTTTTCACACATCAGCATTATAAAAGAAAAAAGACATAGAATAATAGAATATCAGGGTTGGAAGGGACCTCAGGAGGTCATCTTGTCCAACCCTCTGCTCAAAGCAGGACTCATCCCCAACTAAATCATCTCAGCCAGGGCTTTGTCAAGCCTGACCTTAAAAACCTCAAAAGAAGGAGATTCCACCACCTCCCTAGGTAACGCATTCCAGTGCTTCACCACCCTCCTAGTGAAAAAGTTTTTCCTAATATCCAACCTAAACCTCCCCCACTGCAACTTGACACCATTACTCCTTGTTCTGTCATCTGCTACCATAGATGGCCCATCCCCTTTCCCTGGGTTTCACAGATGGTTCTTCATAGGTACAGGGAGAGGGTTGGGAGTGATTGGGTCAGAGAGACTGATGGGAGGAACATCTACTGTCCTCCATACCAATCCTACATAGATCAGGGAAGGAAGATGATAAAGCTCAAAACTGCCTTAGCTTTCCATGTTACCCACTCTTTGATGAGGATTTATTTTAAAGGGTGAGTCTTGGGGTTAACTATGGCAGAGGTTTAAAAACATCACTTAGCTTCCACATCAAAGTTCCTGCCTCTCCTGTTGACCTGGAATCCACGTGGATCCTGGAGGACTTGGGGGATGCTTTCCAAGGAGAGGGGTAAATTCTGCCTCCACCCCCAGAATAATCAGGAAGAAAACTTCCTCAAGTTTATTTCCTAAACTTTAGCTCCCACCCGGCTGGTTTCCCAAAAGCAAGGAGCAATTGGCCCCAGTAGTATCAGAAGAAGCTGTTTCACATGCAGGATAGTAGAGATACTGGGGGTAAAAAGCCCACAGTTGTAGCATTTCACAACACAACTTATAACTGATATTTAGGTACAGTAGCATTTCAAAGGCTGGGAGGGAAACACACTATGGATTGTACTTATTGACCTCATAAAGAGCAATCTAAATGTCAAATCCATGAGCAAAAGCAGTGAACTTTGGACAGCCAATTAACTGAACTTGCATCAATTTTACAGGAATATATATTAAGGAAGCTGATTCTTTAGAGTAATATATGTCAGTAGTTTGAGTCTAACACTGTAAAAATACAGATTGAGTTGCACACAGCTGCAAGCTGTTCATCCAGAACACCCTTTTTCAGGCTGACCCTGTCTAACTTATCCTGGCAATTTGCATAAGCTCTTGCGCTCATCACAGAGTAAGCAGTTTCACAGCAACTTGTTACCAAAATAAGAAGCAATGCAATTCTAAAGCAAATCTTGGGAGAAATCAAATTCAGCTTAAAACCTGAGGAGAAGCTTTACTATACAGATCTATCATAGTTAGGAGGCCTTCATCAGAGGAGAGCTTAAATGCTGCAACATGAAACCCCAAAAACTTTTTCCATTGTATCATTAGGATACAGGAAACCAAAGCTACTTGCACCATCTTCAGGTATAAGACAGTATAGCATGCAATTTGTATACCCTTTTCGTACACAGAAAACAATCTATCCATTATCATAAGGTATGGGGCAATCTTTGTGTAGTACCCCAATCATCCTTCCAATTGAACAATATAACTAGTCTCACTTGTGATTATCAGTAGACTCATAGACTTGAAGGTCAGAAGGGACCATCGTGATCATCTAGTCTGACCTCTTGCACATTGCAGGCCACAGAACCTCACCCATTCCTGAAATAGACCCCTAACTTCTGGCTGACTTACTGAAGCCCTCAAACCATGGTTTAAAGACTTCAAGTTACAGAGAATTCACCATTTACACTAGTTTAAACCTGCAAGTGACCCGTGCCCCATGCTGCAGAGGAAGGCGAAAAACTCAGAGGGTCTCTGCCAATCTGACCTGGGGGAAAATTCCTTCCCAATCCCAAATAAGGCAATCAGGTAGACCCTGAGTATGTGGGCAAGACCTTCTACTGCTTGGGTCACAACCACTGTTGTCATAGCCTTCCCACCTAAAGCCCTGCCAGGGGAGAAAAACAAAACACAAAAACCCCCACCAAAGGCCCAAACAAACACCAAAACAAAACCAGATCCCCCACACACATCCCACCCCCAAACTGCCCTTGCAAACTCCCCTGTTTACAGCTGTTTGCTGCACTGGTGCTCCTGTTCCAGTACTGACTTCCAGAGGAAAAAATATTAATAGACTGAGGCAATTTCTTCTTCAGATGAAAGAAAGACCTTTCTAGATCAAGTCCCCTCATCCCAAAAAACACTAAGATTTGAATACATTACACTCAATTTCATTGTCATTAGAATATAGTGACTATTTTAAAAACAAAATGTTTGAAAGCCAAATAGCTCAGATTTAAGGTTCTGCAAACAACCTTAACTTTGATTCAGTATCTTCTCACCCTGTCTACCATGGGCCTGATTCAAAGCTCATTGATGTCGAAGAGAATCTTTCCATTGACTTCCAAGGCCTTTGAATCAGACCTCTGAGGCAGCATATTGGTGCACCATGAGTATTGTTTGTTTGTTTGTTTTTTAAATAGCCACTTTGGGTATAGGAAAGCATGATTAGAGAAAATAATCGCTGCTGCTTCTAATGACTTCAAAACACAAGATTAATATTCCCTTTTAACGTATTAAATTCCATATAGTTACCAATGTTTACTTAAAAATATTAATAATGAATTTCAGCATCTCAATTGAGAGTCTGCACCACCTATTTCCTACTCGGTAAACTAACTGTCCTAAATTCTTCTTATATATATTCCCTCTAAAGCGAGACGCGGATCATAAACTAATGACGGTAAAGTAGAAAGAACAGAGCTTCAGATCCCAGACTGAGTTTGCAGGGCTGGCGATTAGAAAGAACAGTTTTACTTGCAAGCTGAGTAAATGTGATACGGAGTCACTGTAAAGCAATTCCAAAAATGTCAGTTTTAAAATCACTTTTCATAGCATAGCAACAATTAAGTTAACCCTACTTATTGTCTCTTTATTCAGGTCTGGAAAACAACCTCAAATAGACTGACTCTATAATAATCCTTAGCCAGTTACAATACTTCATTTGTGTCATGTCAATCATCTTCTTTTAAAACGAAATAATCCCAGTTTATTCACTGTCTTCCTACCTAGCTCCCTCCTCTCTATTGAAAAACTTGGTTGTTCTATGATGGACTGTTTCTTGCTTACCTCTATATTTGCGAGTGACTAAAACTGGATACTGTACTCCAGATGCCATCTAGACAGGGCTTTATAAAATGATTGCAGGACATCCTTGGATTTGGCTGATATTGGATGGGTAGGAGGTAATTCTTAGATCTGTACCATATGTAAAGTAAGAGTTTGTGGTCACTACTGGAAATGTACATGAGGTATAAATGTAGAGAGTAAAGGATGTTCTAGTACATAGGTAGAAGATGGATACTGATATAGTGAATAATTTGTGGAACCTTGATCCAAAACTTGAACTTTCTGGGTTCCAAACCTATGCTTTTTAAAACAATATTCCAATAATGTGGTTTTAAATTTTAGTCTTAGCTCTTTAAAAACAATTGTCTGGAAACTTCATATTTTAACAAAGTTATTTAAAACACTAATGTGAATATCTGATACAAATTGTGTTGGGGTTTTGGATTTTTTTGATTTTTACTTTCATACGCTTCTTGAAACTGAGCAGTTTACTTGACTGAAACGTACAAACTTCATCCAGAAGGAACTCCAGCTAGAAAATGAGGGGAAGCATAGTGAACGCAGCTCTCTCATGTTCCTTTGTACAGGAAAAGGCACTGTGACAGACGCTGAGCTCTAACAATCAGTCTACAGAGTCACTAGCAACCGAACAAAACTGCTGCAGTCACATGCAGGAAAATATTTTCCCTCTCATGGCACAAACTTTTTTTAGAGCAGAATCAATAGGTTATTACTGAGAACACCACTAAGGTAAGCCAGCAGAGAATCAGACAGAGAGGAACCTTAAACATTTTAAGCCTCGTTAATCACCAAGATGTCAAAGTGCCTTTAACTTCTACCCTTACATGGGAAAGGATCCTCGGCTTCACATCTTATTCCAACCACTATTACTTATCCCATATTGCACAAGCTCAGAAACAAAGTGTGGGGGGGGGAGGGGGAAGAGATAAATCAAGCACTTCAAATACTGCATATGTACGCTTTAAATCAAGAACATGCAAAGGTGTCACTGCCAAGAGAAACACGGAGCACATGGATCAACATGTTAGTGTATCTTTTGAACTTTGCATGGAAGAAAGAAAAGCAGAAGACTGGCTACATAATTTTCCAGGGTGGTGGGAAATTATTATTTCACAGATTCTCTTGTAAAGCAATAATCCAAAATTTAAAGTTTTATTAGGTTCTTTTTTCAGCTGCAGACTAGATTACATGAAGATTTGCTACATGACCAACAAGGGAAAGGTGCAGTGCATCATTAGCACCAATTTAGAGATACATCATGATCAAAATCCCAGTTCAATAAGCACATGCTTGAGTGTGCTTTGCTGCACTGGAGCCCTCACTAACGTAGGCCATTCCAGGTTGCCCATCACCAGAGTAATGCAGTACTGATCTTATATGATTGGTTTGAATACGTTTTCTAAGAAATCCCCTCATTCAGACAACGAAGTTGAAGTGATAAAGGCTTTGTTTTGGATATGGTTTAATAAATTATATTAGTGTTTCATAATCCATAAACCATTCTTTATTTACTGAGAAGGAACATTCACAAGATTTAATTATAAAAAGCCCCAATAGATCACTGTTGTTTATCAGGTGCCACAAAATTCCTGAAGCCTTGGAAAGGCACTTTTAAAAGAAATGACATAAAAATAAATGTAGTAAGTCGTAAGCATGCAATTCCTATGTAGATATAATATCTACCAAAAAGTGGGGGAGAATGGAGGGAGGGGCAGGTATCTATTTAAGTCTCTTTTAGAAGAGAACTTAGGGAAGGGAACATCACCTGGAATAAAAGTAACATTCTGTCTTGTAGCTATTGAAGGCAAAAGTTACTGGTGTATGCACTTGAATCAACATCACTCATTCTCCGAGAGGAGGCTATTCCTGCGCTAAAAAAATAAACAGTATGACTGCTGCAATGATTTCTCTCCCAGGAAGGTCATGGATGTCTTCTGTTGGCTCAAAAATATGGCAAGAGAGCCTGTTCCTATTCCTGGCTCTGCTATATATCAACATGACCCTAACTCGGTGTTTTTGCTGCGTGTTGAAGGATCCTTTTGCTTAATATTCTGATGGATAGGTTAATCTGGCTAGGATCAGACTTCACCTTCCAACCCTGCTCAGGAGCATAACTAGGCAGCACCTAAATAATCAAAGTGTCACTGGCGTACTTTGCTATGCAATACATATTATTATTAATTATTATTATTCTGGCAGGATGAAATTCTCCCATGTGCAGTGAGCTAGCATAAAGCCTATGCAGCACTTAAGACACACTCAAAACCACAAAATAAGGCTAAAATGGGATTTAAATGGTGCATGGGCTTTGTGGAGGGGCTGAAAAAACAGCCTATTAGGAAACCTGTTTGAACTTTAACTATGGAAGTTAACTATGCCCGTGATTGATCTGGCTAAACTGGATATATCATCTCTAATTGTGTGTAATACAAATTGGACTCCCTTCAAAACACCTCCTTCTCTAAGTTTCAGTCTCTGGGAAGTGGTTCAGTGTGGTGAAGGGACTGGTAAAGATCTTATTTCACTTGACTCTGCAGAATGTCTTGCCAAATATAATCACAAATCCTCTACAACTCTGTGGGCCTGCGCATGCACCCACATACATGTGAGACTATGTGTGTGTAGAAGTCACCACAAAGTTGCTTATTCTGGTTAGAATAAATATTTCCCAGAATTCTGTTCAAGTAAAAAAAATTTTAAAGGTCCCTTATGATTCCTATGGATCAAAGAAGATTATCAGTACATTATATGCAATACACATTAGCCAAACACAGCTATAGGCATCAATGCTACTGCACCTGTGCACCTATATAGGATTTTAGTTCTTCCATTCACACAAACCAAAACACAGACAATCCAAACAGTCAACCAATTCCAACAATTCCTAATAATAATAAGCAGAGGAAACTTGAGCATTTTCTCTTCTGTGATTCACCTGTAAATATGTCCATTTCCTAGAGCATATGAGCTGTGTGAGCTCTAACTCTTTACTTATATTATTAGATTTTAAAAAGTACAAGTAAATTCTTTCCTTGACAAATAAGTTATTCAAGTGGCTCATTCGGTAACGGGAGCACAAACTACTGAAGAGGCACAATCTATGTGTGATAAATAGTAGTCAGTTGTGCTGAATCACACCGGTTGAAGTACCTAATGGTTTCAGATGGATGAGCCTAAATATCCTCTCCATTGTCATCAGATCAGGAATGCATGTCATTTTCCTCTGTCTGGTAAGGATAATTTGTTCTATAATAGCATAAACAACATCGGTAAAGTAACTGCTGAAATTCTCTAGGTGGTTAATGAAGCAAAACCTCTCTCATTCTGAGTTAAGTTCACCCTGTGCAGAGGGCCATCACTTACGCCATGTACCACTTCAGTTCCACTTAGATCCCATGGATGAAATCCCTGGCGCACTGAAGTCAGTGGCAAAATTCCCATCGACTTCAATGGTGTCAGGATTTCATCCAAAGCCTTAAATATGACTCATGTGCTGGCTCGCTGCCCAGGGCTAGATTTGTTGATTTGCTTGTAGGAGTCTCATGGTCACTTTGTACAGGACAGTTAGTGTGCAAGAAACTGATAAACATCTTAAGTGAAATTGATGAAAAACGGCATGTGCCCCATCCACACTTACTTTACTATAGGCAGGTAAAGAATAGGTCAAGCCCACAGGTACAGTGTATCTTCCTGAAATAACATGATCAATTTCTTACTTTTTCTTGATCTGGAGAAAAACTTCATGCCACCGGGTGAGGTAGACGGGTTAGAACTGGGAGAGGATTCTTTGGAAGAGGACCTGAAGATTCCACTGAAGCTCATTCGGCGAGGGGAGCGTGGGGGAGACTCCTGATATGGGAAGGGGAACACTGTTTTTGGTGAACCTGGGCTATGTTTAGATCTCACAGGGGCAGAAACAGGGCTGGAAGGTCGATTTTGGAGCCCTTTTGAGAAAAGGCCTTTCGAAGGGCTGCCCGTATGGTAGCTCTCTTCCACCTGAGGGGGGAAAAGAAAAACAAAACATTAATTCAACCCAGCTTGTTCCCCTAAAAGTCTCAGAACCTGCCTCTGTGGGTATGTCTATACCGCAGCTGGGTGGTGGGATTCCCACTGTGGGCAGACAGGCTCTCATGGGCTCAGCTCAAGCTGGTGTGCTAAGCAGTGTTGATGTTGCAGCACGGGTAGCGGCTCAGGCTAGTCACCCAAGTCGAACCCTGCCTGAGTCCTGGTTCCAAGCATGAGCTGCCTCCCATAGTACAATGACCACAAGTCTGTCTACCTGGCTGGGAATCAGCACCTCCAAGCTGCACTGCAGCCATACCTTGTGAAATCATTAATCTCATCACAGTGAAATGAGCAACTCTCCCAAACATTCTCAGTGCAAGTAAATATGTGTCTAAGTGTCCAAAAACAACAATCGGGGTGAAATTCACTGCTGTGCCAAGGGCCAGCATAAGGCTTAGTGGGACTGATTTGGTGAACAGGACTTGTGTGGCCCTCAGCACAGGGATCTATGTCACCCCAACTGCATAAACTCAGACAGAAAAATATGGCAAAAAAATTCTCAAACAGTTGGGGGAGGGGGAGATTTTCTTATGAATAAAATATTTTGATCTTGAAAAGAGAGCAACAAGATTCTTGGTCTCCACACTTGCTAGCAGACACCACACGTAAACAAAAGTGAGTTTAAGTGCTAGGTACATCTGTCTGAAGTGAGTTGTATTGAGTTCCAAACCCCTTGCGTGCCTGTTCCGTCACTCTCACTTGCACCTGGTAAACAAAGGGTAAAAGTTTAGGCAGACAACATGAAAATCTGCCATTTTAAACAAGATCCTCTTATAAGGTGCTTAGCTACATGTTCTCCTCTAGAACTTACGCTTATTTAGTAAGCAGGAGTAACATAGCAGTCAAACAGCAATGCTCTGATTACCACAGGATTAGGCTACCCCACAACTCCTGTCCTGCTCATCAATTTATACTTTATGCCAGGTCACTCGTCTCACCTGCACAATGTAGAATCATACCATAAACTTATGACCTAATCAGGGACCTGTTGTGTTGCAACTGTACAAGCACATACAATAACTCCTCGCTTAACGCTGTAGTTATCTTCCTGAAAAAAATGATACTTTAAGCGAAACAATGTTAAGCAAATCCAATTTCCCCATAAGAATTAATGTAAATGGAGGGGGGGGGGGTTAGGTTCCAGGGATTATTTTTTTGCCAGACAAAAGACTATGTGTGTGGAGATGGGGTACAGGAGCAGGGGGTAGGAGCGGGGGGAGGGGGACACCCTGACATTAGCACCCCTCTTCCGCTCCCCCTCCACACCCCGCACAGCAAGCAGGAGGCTCCCTGGAGCACTTCCAAGGCAGAGGGCAGGAGCAGCACACGGCAGTGGGGGGAGGAACAGCTGAACTGCCCAGCAATTGACTGCCCAGCCTGCTTGGAAGCTGCCACACAGGGAACTTAGGGGAGTGGGGAACTGACAGGGGGGCTGCCGGGCCATCCTGGTTCCAAACCCCCACCAGCTAGCTCCAACGGGCTGCTCTTTCTGCAAGCAGTGGACAAAGCAGGTGGCTGCCAAACAACATTATAAGGGCGCATTGCACAACTTTAAACGAGCATGTTCTCTAACTGATCAGCTATGTGACAACAAAACAATGTTAACTGGGATGACTTTAAGTGAGGAGTTACTGTACAAAACTACAGTCCAGGCCCTGAGGAGTTTATAATCAAAGATGACAAGCAACCTATGGTGGGTGTAGGGAAAGAAGTACAATCAATCAGACTTACACATTGTTATACAAACGTATTCATTTTTATATGAATATAAACACTCAGCTATCTCTGACTCCCCCATAATCTTTTCACGTAGGCTTCATGGAAGAAGTGGGAGGTTCTATAGTTTTGACAGAACAGAACTATTTGTATTAATTCTATGCGTAGCACTACATAATGGACCTGACCATTTCCTTTCTACAGAAAAGAAGGATGATCTTATGGTTAAGGAACTTGACTGGGGACTTCCCAGCTCTGTCACAGACTCCTTGTGTGTCCTTGAGAAATTCACTTTCTTTCAGTGCATGAGTTCTGCCCCCCATCTATATCATGAGAATACTTCCTTTAGTTAGACGGTAAGACAATGGTGCCCAAACTTTTCCTCGTGCGCCCGCCCCCCCCTTACCAGTAATGAAATGTGTCCATGCCCCCCTGGCCTGGGAGCGGAGTCATGGCTGGGCTGCGGCTGGGGCCAGGAGCAGAGCCACAGCCGGGAGCCAAGAGTGGGGCCTGGCGGCCAAGAGCCGGTAGTAGGGGCCGGAGCGGAACTGGGGGGGCAAAGCAGGGCTAGGTGGCACTCCCTCCCTGGCCCCCTGCTCTTTGGGGCTCGCCCAGGCCCCACTGCGCTCCACTGGACATTCTTCCATGCCCCCGGGGGGGTTCCCCACAGTTTGGGGACCACTGCTGTAAGCCCTCTGGAGCAAAGACCATTTTTGTTATCTGTTTGTATAGCACAAAGGGCTTGATCCTTGATCCTGCAGGCACTACCACAATATAAATAAAAACTGTACTTAGTATACTACGTAAACATCTTCAAAGTAGTAACATTTTTTAAAGCTCTTGCTAATTTTACAGAAATATTACAATGCAATTCATATGACTAAACTGACTGAAATTACTGCCACATAGCTTTTGCTCACAAGTATATCTTCTGAAACAGCCAATTAACATGAGAAGCTGATATACACAGCATGTCCGGAGAATACTGCAAATTAAATTTGGTTATGGCCAAAGACATTAATTGGAAGTGAGGGTAAGAGGCACAGTTCTATAAATTTGAGTCCATCATCACTCATAACCACAAAGCCACAATTATTACAATTTTAGAACACTTGCAAGTGGGTAATTTCACTAATATCTTACCTAAATGACAAGTCCATTAAGAATGTAAAACAGTGAAGCGTCAGTAATTTCGTGTGTGTCACCTTTATTAGTTCCTCCCCCCCCCCGCCCCAAAGGCTTATCTAGCAATATCAAAACAATGATAAAAGATACAGTTTTAAGTGTTAGTTTATAGTACAGGACCTTCCTGTGCTAATGCATCTACAGAAATTTGGGGGCAAAAATATCGAAGTTTAGACATTTCTTAAGTAACTTATCAATTTACCCTGTTTAAATATTAGTCAGATATGAAAGAAAATTGTTCTGAAATACTATTCAGAAGCAGCAGTACGTTTTATTCACTTGGATCACCACCATTTCTCTTACTCATGTCAAACAGCTGAATTAGTAGCGGAGCACCAGGGGGAGAAGCAGAACATTTTAAGTGCATGTTACTAAATGAAAGGAAATTACTGCAATGAATTCTTTCATAACAGCACTGCATACTCACTACATACATGTCACTCCATCACAGGGGGATAGAAGCCTGTTAATTGTCTTTGGGCAGTAGAATAGTACTTCTTCTTAGAATATCTTAGTAGATTTCCAAAAAGGAGGAGTCATTTAAATAAATAAGAACAGCTGCAACAATTTAGCCTTGCTAGTATAAGTCACAAGTCACTATTAATCTTCACGCTTCAAGGCACAAAAGCATCACCAGCTGGAGTCAGGAAGAAATTTCTCCCATGGTATAGAATTGAATAGTCTGATGCATTTGTGAGGTTATTTCTCCTTCTGAAGCATCCAGCACTGGCTACTGTTGAAGACAGGATACAAGACAAGATAAATCATTTTTCTTATTCTTTATGTTTCTTGCGGTATACTTTCAAAGTCAAGCATGAATCTAACTCCCATTTGTGCCTTTGACAAATCTGTCTGGCCGTGATGCAGATGTAATAAAAACGTCACTCTCCAGATTCTCTCAGTGATAACCCTCTCACATTATTGTATGTTGGTGCAGGAAAACAAGCACAGTGTGAATCAGATAGGTCTATATGCAAGCAGTACGTGACACAATGGGTCATTCAATCCAGACTGGATAAGCAGGTATTAAGAGATAAGTGATCAAAATAAACAATGGAAACACAATGTAAATTAATACGCAAGTGAGGTCTAATGAAATAAAATGAAAGAGTGTCTTAGCCAGTCAGCATGTTAAGTCAAAGAAAGATGCCAAGACCAAACACCTAATTGAAGAAGGGAAAGCTTCCTGCACTGCTGAGTTGGGGAAGAGCATATATTCACAAGGATTTTAAGATCCAGGTTTAAGCTTAGGGTCCCTAAAACTTGGATTGAGGCTGTGAGTATTGGTAAGGATGGAGAGAGGAGGCTGTGTGATACATTGCTCACTAATACCATGCAGACCCTATTCTGCTTTTTGCATGATATGTAAAATGGTCATTAAAGATTCCCTCGCACAGGGGTGGCCAAACTGTGGCTCTTTTACAAGTGCGGCTCATGGAACCCCTGCAATGCTCCCCCATTCTCCATCTATCAGACTGGGAGGGGGAGCTCGGGACCTCTGCCTTGCAGCCGGCTGGTGGGGTACGGACTTCTGCCCATCAGGGAGTGGGATCTCGGGGCTTCAGCCCTGCAGGATGCTCCTTCTGGGGCTCAGGGCTTCAGCAGGAGCTGGGCTGATTCCCCGAGTCCTGTTAGGCGCCTCCTCCAGGGCTGAAGCCCCAAGCCCTAGCCCCCGCCAGGTGTACCCTGGCTCTCGAACTTCTGATGACTGTTGTATGTGGCTCGGAGGGCCAGTAAGTTTGGCCACCCCTGCCCTAGCACTTTTCACTGGAGCTGTTAACCTGGGCACCCTAGCTAAAATTCAGCCCAGGTAACTGCACCCTGCCTAACAAACTCCCACTTCTAGTTTCACCTGGATATGGTATTCTTCTTCACTTCCTGTCCTCACCTGTGGGGTGGTGTTGCAGTGCACTGTCAAGCAGATTTAATGTGTCATCCCAGAGAAGGCCACACTTCAGTGGCAATGTGATTTCTCTACTTAATATAGTTTGTAAAGTATGTTGAGTTCCTTCAGCATGAAAAAAAACACTATACAATTGTAAGATTATCTAGAAACATATAGTCATATTTCATCAGACATCCCCTCCAATCTGGTTACATCCTTCCACTCCACTGAAACTGCCCTCACTAAAGTCTTTAATGGTATCTTCCTGTACTCCATCCTCCTCCTTTCTGCTGCTTTTTAAGCCACTTCTCTCGCCCTTCTCCTCAATACCCCATTCTCCCTAGATTTTCAGGGCAATGTTCTCTTAGATCCCCCTGTCCTCTTTGACCACTCTTTTAGTGTCCAACACAGCTCTGTTGTTGGTCCTCACTTGATCTTCATCTACACCCTATCCCTGGACATCTTCCTCTAGAGACACAGATTAAACTATCATCTCTATGCTGAGGACTCCATACTTCTCCACACCTGATCTTGGAGCCAAATCCCACACCTTGGAGCCTCTAGATTTCTGTTGGATGATTCACTGACCACTCAAGTTTATACAGCCAAGAAAAAGTTCATCAATCTGTTCTCCTAACCTAATATCATTTCCCCCATTCTCCATCACTGCTAACACTACTCAACATCCTCCTCTTCATCTTCAATCCTGCCTCTTATTCCTCCCTCACATCCAAATCTCGTGGCTTTCTTTCCTCAATTTCTTACTGAAAATCTGATTCTTCCTTTCTGTCCCAAAAGCTAAGGCACGTGTCTGAACTTTGGTCTTGAGGACTGCAAAGTACTCTTCTCTGGCCTCCTGGATATACATACCACTTGTCTAAAATCTATCCAAAACACTCCTGCCAAAATGACCCCTCTCACCAGCCATCTGACAATGAGTTCAAAGGAATTTTTGGTGCCCAGTACCTCTGAAAATTCAGTCAACTTTGATTCAACTTCCGATAATGGATTTAGATGCTTATCGGTACTCTAAGGTTTGAAAATATTGACTTATTCCCAGACTAGAAATGGACTCAAACTAATATCCTGGTTTTGAACACTCCTGAATTTAGGGGACATTTTGATTTGAAATTTGTGCCTTGAGCCCAGCTCCTATTAAATACTCCTGTACTGCCCTCCCCCTCTTCCATTCAAAGGGGCTAGGATGTTTATGGAACATTTGGGTTTTGTTATCCTTCTCTTTCAGTGAGTTATTTGACCTTAATTATACTTCTATGCTGAAAAAAATGAAGGTAGATTAACAGAAAAGGAATCTCCTTCCACTCTCCTTGATGGGGAGAATAAATGTAATTAGAGAGAACACACTAGCTAGAAGTCTGTACTTATTTCCTGCCCTTCCAGTGAATCTCAATAAGAGGCTCTTTGATAAACTTAATTGGATGATTTCCTCATTCCGGTGGAACAAAAGAGCTCATAGAATCAGAAGAGCTGGCTTGATTAGACCAGAAGATAATGGAGGGTTTGCATTCCCATGCAGCATGTGGTTATGCTCTGCACTATTACTTTCCTTGATTCTGTATGAGTTACAGCAAGGAGATGATAAAGCATCCTACAGAATCAGAGAGATGTCACTTTCCTAAAATAAAATAGGATACAACCAAGTTGGCTGACCTGGTAGCCTAGTGAGAGTGCTCTGCGCGTCCATGTGATGACCTGGGTTACGTTTCTGATCTCAGTTCCCAGAGCCAGTAGGGGCTGGAAGTACTTTAGAGGCTGAGGCCATGCTACACTCCAGGTGCTAGTACAGCAAACCTACAGCACTGCAGCTGTGCCACTGTACACACTTCCTACAATAATGGAAGAGGTTTTTCCATGGGTGAAGTTAATCTACCTCTTCAAGCAGCAGTAGTGAGGTCAATGGAAAAATTCTTTTATTGACCAAGCCATAGCTACACTGGGGGTTAACTATGAAGCTCACGGGTGTGAATTTTTGGCACTCCTGGGTGACGTAGCTAGGCCAATCTAAATTGTAAGCATAAACCAGGCCTGGGTACTCAGCACTCATGGGAAAAGAAGTGCCCATTATTAATACAGACCCCTTGGGGGCACTCCTTAAATGGAGTCTCATCCATTCTTCTTCAGCTGACTTGATGGGGACTGCAGCATAGGGTATCAATGGGGTGAGAGAAAAATGAGTAAATCCCCTAGGTTCAATAAGAGATGGACAGGAGAGACAATAAGTGGTAAGCACATTAATTATTAATGACCCTCTATGCCCAGCACACAGAGGGTTAGAAAATGGAAAACTCCCCAGGGAAGGACAGGAAGGGACAAAACATTAGAAATTTCTCTTTAAATGAGATACTTTCTATAGAATGGGAGACCATCACCGGAAAGAGCTGGAGGAAAGAGGACCCTGGACTCCCTGAAGGACACTAAGACCCAAAGCGCTCTCTGGAGGGGTAAGAAAACTGAGGGAGGGTCTTGCATGCAGGGATGGGTGGGAGTACCCACCTGGGCGGTGCTCTGGGAAATGCCTGCTTAAGCTAGTAGGGACACTCGCGAGATCAGCACTAGCACTGGGGCCTAGGGCAGCTGAACTGTGGGATCCCACATCCCAGTAAGGGGGAACAAGAGAAAGGTTCTGTTCCCCAGGAGTGTGCCAGAGAGGTCAGGTTAATACAGTGTCAGGATACTGCCTACACCAGGGATCTCAAACTCAAATCACTACGAGGGCCACATGAGGACTAGTACATTGGCCCAAGGGCCGCATTACTGACACCTTTACATATAAAGATACAAAAGCCCCCCCCGCCTCTGCCCGTGGCCCTGCCCCCACTCCACCCCTTCCATGAGGCCCCACCCCTGCCCCGCCCCCATTCCAACACCTTCCCCAAATCCCCGCCCCTGCCCTGCCTCTTCTCTGCCTCCTCCTCGGAGCATGCAGCTCCCCGCTCCTCCCCCCTCCCTCCTGGAAAGCACTAAGCACCGCCAAACAGGTGTTTGGTGGTGGGAAGCGCCTGGAGGTAGGCAGAGGAATAGGGATGCGGCACGCTGTGGGGGCGGCAGGCTGAGGGGAGCTTGGCGGCAGCAGGAAATAACTCCAGGGGGGTGGGGAGCTGGGTGGGCTGCAGCAAATAACTCTGTAGGCCACATGCGGCCCACGTGTTTGAGACCCCTGGCCTACACCCACTGGGCTTAAAGGAAACTGGGATCCAAGGGTTGGGTCCAATACAGCAGACTTATGTCTGACCACCAGAGGAAGCCTGTCAAGGGCTGTGACTGCTTTGCTCTTCCTACCAGCATCACAACACTCTTGCCTGCATTCAGTTTCAGCTAATTACTCCTCTCTTGGAGATGGTGTTCATAGATTCTAAGGCCAGAAGGGACCACTGTGATCACCTAGTCTGACCCCTGTATAACACAGGCCATAGAACTTCCCTGAATTAATTCCTGTTTGAACTAGAGAATATTTTTTAGAAAAAACACTCCGTCTTGATGTTTAAAATTGTAAGTGATGGAGAATCCACTACAGCCCTTGATAAGTTATTCCAATTCTTAATATAACAATCACTATTAACATTTTGCATTTTATTTCTAGTCTGAATTTATCTAGCTTTAACTTCCAGGCATTGGATCTTGTTATACTTTGGTCTGTTAGACTGGATTGTGCTCTATTATCAAATTTCGGTTCCCCATTTAGGTACTTATAGACTGTGGTCAAGTCATCACTTATCCTTCGCTATTGTTAAGCTGAACAGATAGAGCTCCTTGAGTCTTTCACTGTAAGGAATGTTTTCCAATCAGTCTCACGGCTCCTCTCTGAACTCTCTCCAATTTATTAACATCTTTCTTGAACTGTGGATACCAGCACTGGACATGGTATTGCAGTAGCAGTTGCACCAGTGCCAAATACAGAAGTATTGTAACCTCCCTATTCCTCATCCAGATTGCCCTGTTTGCATATCCAAGGATAGCATTAGCCTTTTTGGCCACAGTGTAGCACTGGGAGTTCATGTTCAACTGACTATCCACCATGACCCAAGTCCTTTTCAGAGCCACTGCTTGCACTGTATGGCCTACATTCTTTGTTCTGAGATGAATGACCTTACATTTGGACATATTAAAATGCCTACTGTTTGCTTATACCCGGCTTTCTAAGCAATTCAGATCGCTCTGTATTGGTGACCTGTCCTCTTCATTATTTACCACTCCCCCAAACTATGTGTCATTTACAAACCTTATCAGCAATGATTTTATGTTTTCCTCCAGATCATTAATAAAAATACTAAATAGCATAATGCTAAGAACCGATCCCTGTGGGACCCCACTGTAAACAAACCTGCTTGATGATGATTCCCCATTTAAAATTATATTCTGAAACCTATCAGTTACCCAGTTTTTAATCAGTTCAATATGTGAAACATTAATTTTGCATCATTCTAGTTTTGTAATCAAAATATTCTGTGGTACCAAGTCAAATGCCTTGTGGAAGTCTGAGAATATTACCTGAACACACACAGCTTTTTCAACCACCCTTGTAATTTCATAAAAAAATATCAAGTTAGTTTGACAGGATCTATTTTACAATAGCCCATGCTGATTGGCATTAATTATATTACCCTCCTTTAATTCTTTATTAATTGAGTCCAGTATCAGCCATTGCATTATTTGCCTGGGATCAATGTCAGGCTAACAGGATTATAATTACCCAGGTTATCTTGGTTACCCTTTTAAAATACTGGCACATTAGTTTTCTTGCACTCATCTGGAACTTCTCCAGTGTTCTAAGACTTAGCAAATATTATCATTAATGGTCCAGCAAGCTCCTTGGTCAGCTCTTTTAAAACTCTTGGATGCAAATTAACCAGACTATAAGATTTAAAAATATATAGCTTTAGTACTGCTATTTAATATCCTCCTTAGTTACAGTTGGAATGGAAAGTACTTCATCATCATCTTCCTAAATATAGAACAAATATTTATTGAACATTTCTGCCCTTTCTGCATTATTATTGACAGTTCTACCATTTCCATCTAGTAATGGACCAACACCATTGTTAGGATTCCTTTTGCTCTTAATATACGTAAATCCCCTCTTCTTATCCATAACTCTGTTGGCCATTAATTTTTTCTTGTGTCCTCTTTTGCCTCCCATATTAATTTTCTACAGTTCCTAGCTTCTGAGTTATATTCATTACTAAGGATCTGATTTAGTCATGGAGGTCACGGCAGTCATGGATTCTGTGACTTTACTGGACCTCCATGACTTTTTCTTTTTCAGCTGTCAGCGGCTGAAGCCGGGGCTGTGCGCCCTCCCTCCCCCCACAGTTGTGTGCCCCTGTCCCACAGCTGGGGCTAGAGCTGGGACTGTGCACCACTTTCCCCCTGCCCTGGAGCGAGGTCTGTGCATCTCACTCCCTCCCTGCAGCTTCAGCCGCGGCTGGAGTTGGGGCTGCATGCCCCTGCCCTGCAGCTGGTGCTGGACCCGAGACTGTGCGCCCCTCCCCACCCTTGTGGCTTCAGCTGGGACTGTGCACCCCAGCCCCATGGCTGCCCTCCCCCATAGCTACGGCTGGGGCCAGAGCCAGGGCTGTGCCCCCCCACATCCCCCATGGCTGCGGCCAGGGCTGCGTACCCCCACCTTCCAGGTCTGTGGCTGGAGCCAAGGCTATTGCCCCCCCCCCACCGCCCCAACAAAGGCGGTGGAGCTCAGGTTGTCAGTCCAACCCTATGGGGCTCCAGCTGTCATTCCTCCCCCCACCCCAGTTTATTTTTAGTGAAGTCATACACAGGTCACGAGCTCCCATGAATTTTGTTTGTTGCTCATGACCTGCCCGTGACTATTACTAAAAATAACCCTGACACAATCTTAACCTTATTCATTGCTATAACTTCCCCTTTCTTCCATGTGTTTTACAGGTATTTTTTAAATGTTTAAAGCTGCTTTCACTTCCCCTCTAAGCCAAGTTTTTTGTATTGTTTTATTTTTTAAACCAGCAGGGCCTACTTACTTCATTGTGGCTTTTTCAACACCTAGTAACGTTCCAAATTCTCATTCATTTTAATTATCCAAGAACGCACATCTTACTGGTTTGGACTTTATTCTGTTTGCACATAACAAATGTAATCAAGTCTTTCTGATCCCTTTTACCTAAGGTACCACTATTTTTTAGTTCTGTGATCAATTCCCCTTTATCTGTCAAGATAAGGTCGAACATAGAAGCCCCCTTTGTTGGATGCAATACTTTGTGAGTTAAGGAACTGTCTTCTATAGCTTTTCGAAATTATAAGGATATATTAGAATTGGAAGCATGAGAGAATATGTTGCTCAGATTGAAGTCCCTCATGATAATGCATTTTTTTTCTCCCTTACACATTACAGATAGGGCTTAACAAGCCGATCTCCTATTCTCTAGTGTGATTTGGTGGTCTGTAGCAGATGCCAACTGGTATCCCATCTTGTACTTTATCTGTCAGAATATTAATCCATATGCATTCAAGATCATTTGCTTCCAATTTGCCAGTGGAAACAAGAAACGCTATATTGGACAGTATGTCACTCCCCATCCCCATTGCCCACTCAATCCTTCCTGAATAGACCATAACCATTATCTCGCATTCCAATTGTGTGAATCTTTGTACCAGATTTCAGGAATGCCAACTAGGTCAAGTTTATGCTCATAAATGAGCAATTCCAATTCTAACAATAGTGTTTACGTCTTATGTAAAGTCAGGTTAACTTCAGTACCCGAAAAGATAATGGAGCAAATAATTTGCAAACACCTAGAAGATAATAAGGTAATAAGTAACAGTCAGCATGGATTTGTCAAGAACAAATCATGTCAAACCAACCTAATACCTTTGTCTGACAGGGTAACAAGCCTTGTGGACAGCGGGGAAGCAGTAGAGGTGATATATCTTGACTTCAGTAAGGCTTCTGATACTGTCTCAAGTGATGTTCTCATAAACTAAGGAAATACAACCTAGATGGAGCTACTATATGGTAAGTGCATAACTGGTTGAAAAACCGTTCCCAGAGAGTACAGTAACTCCTCACATAACGTCGTCCTGGTTAACGTTGTTATGTCACTGATCTATTAGAGAACGTGCTCGTTTAAAGTTGTGCAATGCTCCCTTATAACGTTGTTTGGCAGCCTCCTGCTTTGTCCACTGCTTGCAGAAAGAGCAGCCCATTGGAGCAAGCTGGTGCAGGCTTGGAACCAGGGTGGGCCGGCAGCCCCCCATCATCTCCCCTAAATTCGCTGCATGGCAGCCACGCAGCAGGCAATCAATTGCCAGGCATTCAGGTGTCCCTCCCCCAACTGCCATGCGCTGCTCCTGCCCTCTGCCTTGGAGCTGCTCCCGGGAGCCTCCTGCTTGCTGTGCAGGGGATGGGGGGAAAGAGGGGTGTTGATGTCAGGGTGTCCCCTTCCACCCGCTCCTGTATCCCATCTCTACAGAGCAGGGGAGGGACATGACAGGAGACAGGGCTCAGGATGGAGGAAGTTTGCAGGCAGCAGATGCTGTCTCAACTTTCTGATCTACTTAAAAAGGCAGTGTACTTAGAGTGGGGTCAGCGTACTTAGAGAGGCAAAGCGCTTCTCTCTTTCTCTCTCTCTCTCTCTCTCACACACACACGGTGTGTGTCTCTGTCTTACACACACATGCACCGCCCCCCCAGCACTTTGGAAAGTGGAGGAACTGGTGTGCTCTCGTGGGATAGCGTTGGTTTATCATGTTCAGTTTCCACACGGAATGTTTGCAGCCACTGCCACGCATCTATTGTGTCTCCTCCCTCCACTTGTGCTGCCTTGTAGAGCGTGAGGCTACAACAACTACGTGTTAACCCTTGAGGGCTCAGCAGAGTGCTAGTTCATCATTTAGCATTCCTTGGGAAATATCCCACCCTTTGACTCCACCACCTCAACCAAGCTTCACAACCATAATTGCTGTGTACAGTATTAAATTGTTTAAAACTTATGCTGTGTGTGTGTGTGTGTGTGTGTGTGTGTGTGTGTAATGACTTTTGTCTGGTGAAAAAAATTTCCCTGGAACCTGGCCCCCATACATTTACATTAATTCTTACGGGGAAATTGGATTCGCTTAACCTTGTTTCGCTTAAAGTAGCATTTTTCAGGAACATAACTACAGTAACTCCTCATTTAATGTTGCAATCAGTGATTCACAGTCAAGCTGGAAGGGCATATCAAGTGGGGTCTTGCAGGGATCAGTTCTGGGTCTGGTTCTATTCAGTATCTTCATCAATGATTTAGATAATGGCACAGAGAGTACACTTACAAAGTTTGCAGACGATACCAAGCTGGGAGGGGATGCAAGTGCTTTGAAGGACAGGATTAAAATTCAAAATGATCTGGACAAACCGGAGAAATGGTCTGAAGTAAATAGGATGAAATCAATAAGGACAAAAGAAAAGTATTCCACTTAGGAAGGAACAATCAGTTGCACACATGCAAAATGGGAAATGACTGCCTAGGAAGGAGTACTGCAGAAAGGGATCTGGGGGTCATATTGGATCAACAAGCTAAATATAAGTGAACAGTGTAACACTGTTGCAAAAACAATAATTATTCTGAGATGTATTAGCAGCAGTGTTGTAAGGAAGGCACAAGAAGTAATTCTTCCACTCTACTCCGTGCTGATTAGGCCTCAACTGGACTATTATGTCCAGTTCTGGGTGCCACACTGCAGGAAACATGTGGACAACTGGAGAAAGTCCAAAGAAGAGCAAGAAAAATGATTAAAGGTCTAGCAAACATGACCTGTGAGGGAAGATTGAAAAAACTGGAGAAGAGAAGACTAATAACCATTTTCAAGTACATAAAAGCTTGTTATTAGGAGAAGGGAGGTAAATTTTTCTTGTTAATCTCCGAGGATAGGACAAGGACAAGAAGCAATGGGCTTAAATTGCAGCAAAGGCAGTACAGGTTGGACATTAGGAAAAATTTCGTGTCAGGATAGTTAAGCACTGGAATAAATTGTCTAGGGAGGTTCTGGATTCTCCATCATTGGAGATTTTTAAGAGCAGGTTAGACAAACACCAGTCAGGCATGATCTAGGTGCAGGGGACTGGACTAGATGACCTCTCAAGGTCCCTTCCAGTCCTACAATTCTATGATTCTATATATCAGAGTATACTGCTGAGGCTTCAGTCCATGTTGTCTCTCAGTCTCACCAGCTATTTCATATAGATGTTGAATACATCAAGACTGAGCTTTGTGGGACTCCATAGGTAAGATCTCTGGAGGTGGAGGGAACTAATTGTCTTAATGATACTCTGAGTTCCATCAGAAAGGAGAACTTACATCATTTCAGGACACTCCTGGACAGGTGTATTTTGGAGATCAACAGTACCAAGTTCTCCATAAGGGTCTAACAGCATGAATACTGATGTACTTCCCCCTATCTATAGACGAGGGAGAAGATTCACCCAATCAACAAGTGCTGCTTCGGTAGCATGTCACACCAGAAGCTAACATGAGAAGGGTCTCCAAGCCGTCAAACTATAGTCCCTGCCCTGAGCAGTAAAGGAGAAAGCTGAGCTGAGATTAACTCCTTGTTCACATGGCACCAGACAGTGAGGAGAGGAAGGATGGTTATAGCTTATTATTATTCTTAAGTTTAAGCAATTAAGGTACTGGAAGGGACTCAGGATATCTACGTTCTATTCCTAGCTCTGCCACAGACTTCTTGTGTGTTCTTGGGCAAAGCATTTTCAGTCCTTCAGTTCACTATTTGTACAATAAGGATACTACTTCCCTGCCTGAAAGGGATGTTAGGATGATACATTCATTAATGATTGTGAGCTGCTCAGATATTATAGTGATGAGCACCACAGGAAACACTTACAAATACATTTTCTAAAAGTGCCTTTCCACCCTTTCCCAAGGAAGAACAGTCAAATTTAATGATAAACTTTAAAAGCAGATGATAGTGAGATCTTGTGGACTACACCTTTAACTCACTCTATAACCTAGACAGTGAAGGGATTTAAGTATGAAAAGATAGACATCTCTGATTTACTGCAGATCTCCAAAATGACTGGGACATGGGAAACAGACCCTATATATGAACAAGTCACTTCTTTTTGCATGTGCAAGTTAGACGGGTCGGACTGTGATTTCAACCTTGGAGAAGGGAGAACGACTTTACCTGAAGTAAATACTAATTTGAATTGTTTGTTTGCTTATCTTCAGCAAAGGCTGACTTACATTTTTATTTAGAATTATATAACATACTACTGACTGATGCTAGGACTAATTCAGTTATGGGAGAAACCTCATCCTTCATGCTCATGAAGTGCATGACAACAGGTAGGATAAAATGCACGTAATGGATTTTAACATATGGTTTATTTCCTGTCGGAGATTGGGCATAGTCAGCTGATCTCATTCCATTTTGGAGCACAGGCTGAACACAGCTTGAAGTCGAATATTAGGAAGCACTGAAGGTTCTAGACTTCAATCAAAAAATTAGCCAGTTTACAAAAGAAATTTCATACCTCTTCAACGGTATGAATCCTACAGCCCAATCCTACAGCTGTGCCATGCATAGAATTTGAAGTCAATGGCAGTTCTGCAGGCTGAGTGACTGCAGAACAGAGCTGGGCCCAAGTATTCAAAAAATATCTTTACTGGAGCTACCGAAAGAAGAGGTGGTTGCTGGGAAACATTGTTTCAGCTCTTCCCAAGAAAGTCACTGGTCAGAATGACATCACAAAACCGGTAGGAAAAATTCAGGCATCTCCAAAATGTCAAAGGAGGACTTCAAAGAGGCACCACACAGCCTTGGGAATGAGTAAGACCACAAGAGAAAATCAGGTTTTTTTTTTGTTTTTTTTTAAACGATTGACCCTCATATAGTTTTCCCATCATCAAGAGAAAATAGGAGACTGTAGATGGAGAAAGCAGTTTTTAGCCAGAAATTACTGCCTTTCACCATCATAAAAATTCAGAGCAAAGATATCACACTCTTCAGTTTATGATCCACCAAATATATATATCTTTCAGTGACTTTGTACATTTTTTCCCCATCCAGTGTCTACATGAGTTCCGTTCCATCCATCTCTGACTCCTGCATCACAGTCTTAGAAGTTCGAACACAGAAAAGAACAAGGCCACTGACATTAGGATGCTGAACTACTGATGGATTGGACCGGCTTCTAACATGATTATCCTTTACTCTGAGGTGCAAAATAATAGAGAAAAAAGTGCTAACAAAAGCCAATTTATTTAAGTGTCGCTTCTGGACACATATTAACTTCACTAGGGCAATATCTGTCATTTCCCCTGCCTTGAGCCACAAAATACAGACACTTTGATAGACTGTAGGAAGTCTCATTTAACCATAGAGTTAATATTCTTTGCATAAGTGTTACTGTGAGTCAGAATAGGCCGTTTTGCAGCTATAGGCTGAACTGGCACTTTTTCGGGCAGGTCTACTCTTCATTCTCCAGAGTAGACAGCATGGCCACACATACATACACATACACACACACACACCCCCCAGACCTACTGCACTCCGAGAATAGCCATGTTGGAATGAGATCAGAACGAGTGACAGCATCTTCCAAACTCTACTGGAGCTATGAGGCCAGGACTTTGGGAGCCAGGAGACCCCATCACAACCGATGCCACTGTGAAGATCATGGAGCTGCTCTATAACAAGTTTTGAATACTGTCTTTCTATGTATTTGTCTGACTGTTGGCAAGGGATGTTTGCCAAATTAATATGTTTGGTTTAGTTTAACAGCAGACTTCTGGAAAAACAAGCAGGAAGGCAAGGGAGTGGATTCCGGTAAGATACCTCCAGGGGGATTAAGGGAGAATGCCTGAGCTATTAAGCAGGAAGCTCCTACTTCCTTGGCTTCAGTTAAATTTTACAATTTATTTTGCCAATACTGGTAATAAACAGATCAAAAATACTATAAATAGTTAAAAGGACTCACTGGCCAGAGGTCAGGGAACTGTTCATAGGGACTAGACTGACGCCCATAGACATCTGTTTGTTTATTGTACAACACCACACAGCAACGCCTCTTGAATCACACAGTAGCTAACCATATTCCTAGGGACAACTGTTGTAATTCAATGAGGCGTGTTACTGCATTTAGTTAAATTTAATTTGCAGCGTTTATAGCAACAGTGCTGTAGTAGGGACTATGTTTCTTTCTTCAAAGGAAGTATCACATTAGTACAACAGTGATGCAGGGCAACCCAGCAGTGACTACATTTATCCCTGGTCTAATTCCATGGACACTGGGGACTTGCAGCAGGGAAGAATCTGGGCCCAAGACTCCCAGCCTCTGCAAACCTAAGTAAAACAAAACGTGTTTATACTACCACAAGCACTATGAAATTACAAGGAGGATGAAAGCTTTGAAACATCCTACCTTTCGAGAAGCACTTTTGTCTGAGCTCTCCACATCTCCATCCAGGAATGGCATGGCAAATGAGCTAAGATCCTAAAAGGGAAGAAAAAGGAAATTTAATGCCTTACACTAATACTTTTCTCCGCTTTGCTTTGGATATTATTATTGTTCTAGTCCACAGTTTTATTCCTGAAGCATCCACCGGCATACCACATACTATTTACAAGTAAGCTTTCACAACGGCTGCAAAATGAGGGCCCTCTTCAGCACTCCCTGCCTCTGAAGCCAATGGGAGAATGCTTAGCTGGGGCCTAGGCCTCGTCCCCTGAGACTCAGAACCTAGGGCCTTATGCTAGGTCTCTCAAATGAGACTAATGGAGTTAGGTGTCGAGAGTCCACCAAAATTCACAGAAGATGATATTCGGGATATACACCCTTGTTCACCAACACAAATCTCTTGCCTCTAGCAGTGCCATCATTATTTTTATGCACTATTTAAAGCAATTAACAAGAGAAAATATAGATAATCTGAAAATATGTAACATATGTATAGGAGAGAGAAAAGACCAACAGTGTGGAGTTGGGAAAATAACCTATATACTTTCACAAATTAGAGAGGAGCACACGATTGATCAAGGGAAGTGGAACCATGAGACAAGTATACACGGTCATTCAAATTAATGAAAGCAAACTGCAATTATGTTCCACCCCCCGCTGCCTGTTCTATTCAGATCACTTTTCAGTCTCAGCATTTAGACTAACACAGTTGTTTTTTTTTTTAATTAATAATTAAATGTTTTCTGTAGGGCTCAAATTTACCATCCATCTGATCAGAGAAGTGAGTAATGCGCAACTCACACTATACCTCTCAGTTATTCAACTTTGTGAACAGAAGTTCTGTAATGAGATACCTAACTGCAGTTTGAGCTTTGGATCCGAACAAATATTTGGGGCTGAACAAATATTTTTCCTGATGTAGAACACACACACCCCCCTCTGCCCTCTTGGTGTCAGTTCAAATGCAGGCCATTTTAGTAGTGGCTAAAAGTTATCAGCTAATGGCTGTTTGGTGGGTCTCCATCTGGTTCCTTATGGAGAAGTGTCTAAATCACAAGAGCCACCACCTATATTGGCACCCTTTTTGGGAGCATCATCAGAGAACCTCTATTCAATCCCTCTTTAACAGCAACACTTACATTTGTAACTCATCCAATAGCATGATCTTTTTTTTTTTTTGCACAGTTCATAAAAACTTAACTCGTGATTGAACAGTTTTTCATCAAAAGTTAACTTTGTTCTTTCTTTTTTGTTTTTGGAGGTGGTGTTTTTTGGGGAGGGGAGTTGGGGGGGTTTTGTTTTAGTTTTTTTTTTTTTTTTTTCAATGAAAGCGTGTGGCAAAATGAGCAGAGCAAAAATTGATCTCATCCCAGATTGCACAATCATCCTAAATGCAAAACATGATTTTTTTAAGCACAAACAAACTTCAGACACACTTGAGGACTGTGCCTTTAGAATATTCCAGTTATATAACTAATAACAAGTCTGAACATTTTGGCCTCAACCTCTCCATCTCAAAATTCTCCCCACCCCGGTTCCTCTGGCTGGTTTAACAGCAGAACTGCCCGTTTTTCCTATAGGACGATTATTGTAGCCTAGTGGACAAAGTGCCTGCATTGCATTTAGAGGATTCTGTATTCAAACCCCAATTAGGGTTGCATTTCTTTACACATTCAATATTTGTGTAATGAAATGCAACCCCAACAGCAAATGTGTAATAAAATGAAACCCCTTCAATGTTATCTATTTGTTCAATGAGATAATGGTGTTTCAGTTCCAACTATTTAATAATTACCTGTACCAGGCTGTAGTGGAATGTCATGTACGCATGCAGCAACTCTACACAAAACATTAATTCAAATTTTCATGGAACTTCGCTAGCATGTGAACTAAAGCATACACTTGGTAGCTCATTGTACATTTATTCCGTGTGCCGGGCTCCCACTCATGTCAGTGGGACACATTGTCCCCTCTGCTTCCACAGGGAAAGGGGATTCAAAACTGGTAAATCTGGATGGGCATGCATAGTATAGGAAGAGGTCCCACATCATGCAGTTGTCCATCCTGTACTTATCCAAGTCTGTGAAAGCTCCTTTCGGGGTGCAATGATCAAGGCTACATTTTAGTCATGGGTAATTTTAGTACAGTAACTCCTCGCTTAAAGCTGTAGTTATGTTCCTGAAAAATGCTATTTTAAGCGAAACAATGTTAAGCTAATCCAATTTCCACATAAAAATTAATGTAAATGGGGGGGTTAGGTTCTGGGGAAATTTTTTTCATCAGACAAAAGACTATATATTACACACACACACACACACAGACAGTATAAGTTTTAAACAATTTAATACTGTACACAGCAATGATGATTGTGAAGCTTGGCTGAGGTGGTGGAGTCAAAGGGTGGGTTATTTCCTGGGAAATGCCTTACTGCTAAATGATGAACTAGCACTCAGCTGAGCCCTCAAGGGTTAACACAGTGTTGTTAATGTAGCCTCACACTCTATGAGGCAGCACAAATGGAGGGAGGGGAGACAGCATGGCAGAGAGGGACAGAGACACACAATGTGTGTTTGAGAGAGAGAGACGTGCATTGCCCCTTTAAGTATTCTGACCCCACTCTACATACACTGCCTTTTTAAGTAGACCAGCAAGCTCCCTCTGTCCTGAGCCCTGTCATGTGTCCTCCTGGTCTGGGGAGATAGGGTACAGGAGCAGGGGGCAGGAGTGGGAGGATGGGGGGGGACACTGTGACATTAGCACCCCTCTCACGCCGCGCGCCCTCCCCCACCCCCCCACAGCAAGCAAGAGGCTCCCGGGAGCAGCTCCAAGGCAGAGGGCAGGAGCAGCACACGGCAGTGGGGGGAAGAACAGCCGAACTGCCTGGCAATTGGTAGCCTGCTGGGTGGCTGCTGCACAGGGAACTTAGGGGAGCGGGGAGCTGATAGGGGGGCTGCCGGTCTACCCTGGTTCCAAGCCCCGACCAGCTAGGTCCAATGGGCTTCTCTTTCTGCAAGCAGTGGACAAAGCAAGCAGCTGCCAAACAAGATTATAAGGGAACACTGCGCAACTTTAAACGAGCATGTTCCCTAACTGATCAGCAATGTAACAACAAAACAACGTTAACTGGGATGACTAAGTGAGGAGCTGGTGCTGGGGAAGGTGGCCCGGGTGCTGGGGGAGGTGACCCAGGACCCCTGCTAGTGCTGGAGGAGGGGGTTGGCAGGAGCTCCCTACTTGGCTCCCCCCTCCCACACACCGAAACTGCTGCTGCAGAAGACACAGATCACAGAAACCGTGACTTCCATGACAGACTCAAAGCCTTAGCAATGAGCCATGGGCATAGGAGACTGTGGGGTTTCTGGAGGCAGAGCTGGGGGTTGAACCTCAAAACCAGGCCATAGGCCTCTTAAGTTTACCACCTAAAAACTGTGGCACCTGTATTAATGACCACTTTTGGAAATTTGAGACCTAAATGTCTTGCCCAGACACCCAGAAAGCCGTGGCAGAGCTGGGAATGGAACACAGATCTCCTGAACCCCAGTCCTTTGCCTTAAGCTTAGAGTACAAATCTTAAAATTGCAAAAGGGATGGTACAGCCCTATCTGCAAAAGCAGAATTTAAGTTACCAAATCTAAACAATTACAGCCTCAAACGTTAAAAATAACAAAATTCTCTTGCATTGTTATGCAAAAGTGTCCAGTGCCAACCTCTGCTTTTACTAAAAAGATCCATCACCCTTGTGGTAGCAAAGAGAAAGTTTTTGGTTTTTGTTTGTTTTGGGGTTTTTTTGTTTTAACAAAAGCGGGAAAAGTTGCAGTGCTCTCCAAAGGGGAATTTCACACCATCTTAAACAGCAAACATCTTTTCATTGTCATCCCTGCAGCCCCCAAATTGTGTCCACACACTTCCCTCTGCAGACAGACTCTCCCCCAACCATGCTGAATGTGCAGTTAATGGTGAACGTGACAATCAAAACCGCTGGGCTTGCCAAGAACAAAACACTGAGGGCATGTCTACGCTGGCAAGTTTCTGCACCACAAGCTATACCACTTTTATTAGAACGCTGGAATTAAACTGCTGTTGAGTGTCCACACTGTGCTCCTTATGACACTGGAGTGCATCCACATTAGCAGCGTCACACGATGCAGGTTACCCAATCCACGCCAGCTGCTTTTCAACTGAGTGTGTGGGGAGGTGGGAGGGAGCGTGACAGGAAGTGTGTATGTGTGTATGAAGTGGGGGAGGAGAGTGTGTGTTTTGGGGGACAGAGAGTATGTCAGCATGCTGTCTTGTAAGTTCAGACAGCGTCAGGAAGCAACCAGTCCTGAGACAGGGGGAGGGGGAAAAACCAACATCAGCCCCTGCCTCCTTCCCTGGGCGTGCAATCTCTCTCACACTCACACCTGCCTTTGCTGTTCAACAGCACGAGCATTCCACATTAATGGTTTGCTGTGTGTCCCAGAGCAGATCAGCACAGCACCAACTGCTGTCAGAAACGGTGCTTTGAAAGCGGAGGGGCGCATGTCTCCAGGGCAGCCGAGTTCAAAACAATGAGCAGAGCAGTCACTTGAGGCATTACGGGACAGCTCTGGAGGCCAATTACAGCGCAGAAAGCAATCTAGTGTCTACACTCGCAATTGAGCACTGGAGCCTCTGTGCAAATAGCCTCACGACTCTCGTTGAGGTGGGTTTTTTGCAGCGCTGCAACTAAGGAGTTTCTGCGCACCAAGTGGCTTGGCAGTGTGTACACGTCTGAAGTTTGAGCGCAAAAAGCTGCTTTACTGCACAGTAACTTGCCAGTGTAGACAAGCCCTGAATGGGAGAGGAAAATACATTCTTATTTCAGTTAGCAAACAAAAACTACATTTAGTGACAGATAAGGTTGCATGAGGACACACTCCATCAACTTAAAACCTAAGAAGTATGAAAAAAATGCATTCCTTCACCTTCACATGACCTACATGCTGTTGGTAACACACTCCACCACTCAATAAGACGTTCAATTTTATCCCTAACAGACATCCCAAAGCAATAATACTTCTATTTCAAATGAGTAATCTCACACAAAACCTTAACCTATTTCTCATATAGACTCACAGAAGCGTAGGACTGGAAGGGATGTCAATATTTCATTAGTTCAGTCCCTGCACTCAAGACAGGACTACATAATAATTAAACCATTCCCAACAGGTGTTTGTCTAATCTGTTCTTAAAACCTCCAGTGATGGAGATCCCACAACCTCCCTAGGCAATTTGTTCCAGTGCTTAACTACCCTGACAGGGAAGTTTTCCTAATGTCCAACCTAAACCTCCTATGCTGAAATTTAAGCCCTTTGCTTCTTGTCTTAACGAGAGCTTAACGAGAACAATTTTTCAGCCTCCTCCTTGTAACAACCTTTTGTGTATTTGAAAACTGTTTTCATGTGCCCTCTCAGTCTTCTCCAGACTAAAGAAACCCAATTTTTTTTTCAATCTTTCCTCATACGTCATGTTTTCTAGACCTTTAATCATTTTTGTTGCTCTCCTCTGGATTTTCTCCAGTTTGTCAATATCTTTCCTGAAATGTGGCACCCAGAACTGGACACAATACTCCAGAACTGGACACAATACTCCAGCTGAGGCTTTAACAGGGCAGAGTAGAGTGGAAGAATTACTACTTGTCTTCCTTACAACACTCCTGCTAATACATCCCAGAATGATGTTTGCTTCTTTTGCAACAGTGTTGCACTGTTGACTCACATTTAGCTTGTGATCCACTATAACCTCCAGATCCCTTTCCACAGTACTTCCTAGGCAGTCATTTCCCATTTTGTATGTGTACAATTGATTGTTCCTTCCTAAGTGGAGTACTTCGCATTTGTCTTTATTGAATTTCCTTCTATTTATTTCAGACCATTTCTCCAGTTTGTCCAGATCATTTTGAATTTTAACCCTATCCTCCAAAGCACTTGCAAACCCACCCAGTTTGATATGCTCTGCAAACTTTATAAGTGTACACTCTATGCTATCATTTATATGCTTTTTTATATAAATTATATCAAAATTAGATCTGCATACTTGACCATCACACATTCCATTAACATGAAAAGTTATTCTGCCTTAACATTGTTGTAGTCACTGTTAACATAATTTAATTTTATGGTGAATTTTGTATTATGGCAAAAGGCACTCTGGAGGTAGAAAATAGGAAAATTTATCTGAACTTTCCCACTAGACAAAAGGAAAATTTCAGGTAAGTCTGCAGATCCACTACAATGGGTCTTACTCCTGCTTGCAGCTTCCTGGGGGCAGAAATGAGACCTGTCAATCATGGCAGGCTGGGAGTTGCCAGCCTTTGCCAGCTACAGATACTTCCAAAGCTGCTTTTTGGAGCTCATGCCTTTAAACATCAATTCACATATTAATAGAAAAAGAATTTCCTAAAAACACTTCCTACAACAAAGCAACTTCAAATTTCACCCCAGCTACCAGAAAAGTTATATATAAAATCATGCCCATGAAAAACATGGAGGAGTGTGACAGTTTAACACTCCCTCAGAACTATAATCCTTATGCCAGATGGGTTGGATATAAGGACTTTCCCACTAGAAGCAAGAAAATTTTCTGGTAAGTTCAGATAAATTTTCCTATTTTTCTTTGCAGGAAAGTCCATGGATCCATTACACTGGGATGTTCAATAGCATAGCAGTGTCTCACCAGGGAGGGAAATATGGGATGAATGAGGAGGTATATATTATTTAATAAAAAAGAAACATCAATTACTGAGTGAGCACAGTATGCAAAAGCCTTCCTCCAACAGCAGGGACTGATGAAGATTTATCCAATAACGAGAAAAAAGTGACATTAGTTGTGTCATGGGGAAAGTTTGTATCCCAAATGCACTCAGATACCAAGAACAATTTTTAAATGTTTTAGGACAAAAAAAAAAAATTACTTAAAATCCAGTGTCATGAAAAAAGTTACATTAACTGTTTTGAGAGTGACTTTTGTTCCCAAAATGCATTCCGATCCTAAGAACAATTCTTTAATGTTTTAGGTGAAAAAAATTAATTCACTAGCAAATTGAAAGAACTAGCAGTATTTTAATTTAGTGTGAGCGATTTTCACACATCAGCATCAACGTGGAGTGAATAAAATGGTTAGCGCATACAAATTCACTGCTTTCTCCACACTGCTTGCGGCTCTTCTGGGCAGCTGACCTTGGGCAAATGTAGCGGTGTCCACTGCCGAGTTTCCTACATGCTCCGAAGGGATCTATTTTTTGATGGTAGTCAAGGGACAAGACTGCTGTTTTGATGGGCATGGTGAGATGACAGGTAAGCAAGGATTCTTCTCTTTATATGTGCATCTACGAGTCACTCTCCTAGATTGAAAAGGAACAAAGTGCCCTCTCTGTCTAGGGCGAGTGTTGTGCCAAGCGGGAAAATGACAAAATTTGCCATTCCAGCAACATCAAGCATGTTGAAGAAACGAACCACTGGCTGCCTATTTATTTTGCACCTTCTAGGAGCACATTCTTGTTAGATGGTCCATGTTATCAACACCACTTTTAATATCACTAGTAGAGAATTACGTAGGGTTTCTTTTTATCTTATTTTACAACCTTGTCATGACGCATGATCGATAAAATTATTACTGACTTGCTCTCCTTTGGAATATAAGAGAAATCAGGGTGACTGGTCAAGCAAACCCAAACACTGATGACAATTTTTCTCTGCTGAGATGTGAGTGCATCTCACTGGGTATATCTGGCTTGTTTCATTGGATTGTTCCAACATAGGTCAAATTTTCATTGAGCAGGTCCTCAGCAAGCTGAGGACCGGTGAAGAAATTATCCCCAACTACATTTCTTCCAATCTTATACCAGTGCTGAAGAGAAGCTTCTCATTGTCTGAAGACGAACTTGAAAAATCAACAGAAACACAGTCTTCCTTTTCAGAGTAACTCTCAATACGATCTGGCACAAAGTCATTATCATCTAATATGTTGCCATCACACGAGGACTTGCTGTCAGAGTTACAAATCATTTTTATAAGGTCAGAACAGAATATTGTGCCTGATTGATTGCCATCTCGAACTGTGCAACACAGAAAACCCCCTCAAGAGTCTCCTGAGTCTGCAGTGTTTGGAGCACAAGACCTAGACAGAAAATCCTCTCAAGCATGGGCAGTGGGTATCTTGGAACAGGAAGGCATTGCCTTCTCGAACAGTCTGACGTTCCCCCCGCCCATGCTGTTCCCTGGGGCAGGCAGGCTGGGGACTGCAGTGTGCCCCCAGGGCCATGCTGCACCATGCCACCCGTCCTCCCAGCACTGGGGCCAAGGCTACTCCGGCTGCGCCACCTGGCGGGGGATGGAGGCACTCTGGCCACGTCGCCTGCCCACCCGCCCAGCACTGGGGCTGGCTGCTCGGCCGGGGTGGGGGGTGTGCCCAGCGGCGCGGCCCGGGGAGGCTGGGGCCGTGCTGCCCGGCTGTCCAGGGGGGCATTAGCCTGGGGCAGGAGCCAGTGGCCACGGAGGCGGGGGGAGACTGGGCAGGAGCCAGAGGCCAGCTTCCCCAAGCCTGGGGTTCACCCACCGCCCATGCTCTCAAGAATGTTACGTGAAGAGAGCCAGCACCAGTCCACTCTGTGTTGAGGATACTGATCAAGCCTGGATTGTCCCTGGAGTACCTTCTACCTTAGGGTGATTGGATACAACAACCACTGTCTCTGTAATGCATTATCAATTAGCATATGCTAACTATTACAAGACAAGATACTTTTGTCAACCTGTCTGCAATAGCTCATGAGTGTGAGTGCCAAACTCAGGGCAGACTGTCAAGAAGCAGGGCACATACCACAAATTGGTCATGGATAGTTCTCTGAAAACATCCACTCAATGAACAAAGAGAACAATTGATTGCCATCCTCTTTATAACAGCCCTTACCATATTTGAAGATTATCAGTCCCCTTTCAGTGTTCTTTTCTCCAAACTAAACATACTCAATTTTTTTAACCTTTCCTTATAGGTCAGGTTTTCTCAACATTTTATCATTTATGTTGCTCTCCTCCAGATTTTCTTCAATCTGTATTAAAGTGGAGCACCCAAAACGGGACACAGTATTTCATCTAAGGCCTCATCAGTGCTGAGTAAAGCAGAACAATTGCCTCTTGTGTCTTACATAGAACACTCCTCTTAATACACCCTAGAATGATATCAGCCTTTTTCACAACTGCATCAAATTGTTGGCTCATATTCAATTTCAGGTCCACAGTTACCCACAGATCCTTTTCGACCGTCTACTGCCTAGCCAGTTACTCCATGCTTTGCAGCTGTCCATTTCATTTTTGCTTCCTACATTTAGTACTTTGCGCTTGTCTTTACTGAATTTCATCTTGTTGCTTTCACGCAAATTCTTCAGTTTATCAAGGTCCTTTTGAATTCTAATCCTATCCTCCAAAGTGCTTGCAACCTCTCCCAGCTTGGTGTCATCCACAAATTGTAAAAGTATACTCAAGTCCATTATCCAAGCCATTATTAATAATACCAAACACTATCGGACCGAGGACTGACCCCCACAGGATCCCACTAGATATGTCCTCCTAGTGTGAGAGTGAACCATTGATAACTATAACTAACCACATTATAGTAATTTCATCTAGGCCACATTTCCCTAGTTTGCTTATGACAATGACCTGTGGCACTGTGTCAAAGCTTTACGATAATTAAGATAAATCACAGCTACTGCTTCCCCCCATCCACTAGGCCAGTAACCTTGTCAAAGAAGAAAATTTAAGTTTATGTGTAGTGATTTGCTCTTGACAATCCATGTTGGACTATTAGTTATTATCCTCTGGAGGCTGTGATAGACTCAGACCAGAAGGATATAAGAAAGTAGTAGAAGGCAAGTATATCAGCCTCAGAATGAGCAGGTCCCTGTTCCCTGGACAGCCAAACAAAGGCTACTCCAGGCCAATCAAGACACCTGAAGCCAATTAACCAGTTAAGGTCGTTAGGCTAATGCCAGCACCTGACCCCAATTAACTGGCAAAGGGTCAGTTAAGGCCATTAGGCTAATGGAGACAGCTGGAACCAATCAAGGTCTCACTCATACTGCTTAAAAGCTCCCCCTTCCAGTTCCCTAGGGAGAGCCCAGGTGAAAGGAGCTGGAGGAGAAGAAGCATTGCTGTATTCTGAGGTAAGGGTGAAACTAGGAAAAGGGGACCACGGCGAAGTGGCCCAGGGAATCAAAGCAACTTCAGTGGTGAAGGGAAATCTGCCAACAGTTGCTACTATTAGGATCCCTGAACTGGAACCCGGAGTAGAGGGTGGACCCGGGTTCCCCCCACCATGCTCTACAGAGATCCCCTTGAGAGGGGAAGCAGGCCTCGATCCAGTCAGGAGGCTGAACTGTGCCTACTGAGCACTACGGATCAACAACGACTGTGGGGTATTTCCCCTTCCCATCTCCCATACTGGCCTGTGATGAAAGTAAATCAATAGGCTGTGACTCTTGCCGCTACACTGTGAAAGGAAGGTCACATTGGGGCCTTAGTGAGTTTCTGAGGCTACTGAATCCCCCCGGAAGTCTGGGATCCACCAATACAGGCTCCAAACTTTGTCACAAGGCTTACAAATTGATCGTTTAATAGTTTGTTCTAGTACCTTTCCAGGTATCTAAGTCAGGCTGACTGGTCTGTAATTCTCTGGGTCCTCTTTGTTACCCTTTTAAAATATAGGATCTGTACACACTTTTCTCCAGTCCACCGCAACCTCACCCGCCTCCATGAGGTCTCAAAGATACAGGCTAATGCTTCTGAGATTGCTTCAACTAGTCCCTTCTGTATTCTAGAGAGAATTTTGTCAGGTCTTGCAGACTTGAATACATCTAAATATTGTTTAATCTGTTCATTCTGGCTTGTGCTTTCTCCCCCTTGTTGTTAACATTAATTGTGTTCATAATTAACCTTTTTAGTGAAGACTGAAGCAATATAGGCATTAAACATCTCAGTCTTCTTGATGTCATCAATTATTAACTTTCCTTTCCTGCGAGGTAGCGTAATTCACACTTTCCTTTGTCTTTCTCCAAGTACATTTATAGAACCTCTTCTTATTGTGTTATGTCCCTTGTTAGACTGTAACTCATTCTGTGCCCTAGCCTTTTGATTTTGTCCCTACATGCTTCGATTTTTGAGCTACTCTTTTGTACTCATGTGCTGCAATTTGTCCATGTTTCCTCTTTTTGTAGAATTCCTTTTTTATTTTCAGGTCTTTAAAGAGTTCCTGATGCAGCTATATTGGCCTCTTACTACCCTTTCTAGATGTGCATTACTGCTCTGCCAAGAGCATTCACTTAAAACTTTTTTTTTTAAAAAAATAATCAGATATTTGAAGGATGTGATCTGAGATTTTCACTTCTCTGCTCACTATGTCTACTAACACATTATGGCTCTCACTTTTCACTGCCTTGCATCTTGTCTAGTAATTGCTAACCGAATGAAGTGGGTGAACAGACCACCATTCTGAGTTGATAAGTATTTTGCACCCCTTTGCACTGGTGACTGCAAAGGATGCAAGGCAGTGGTGAATCAGGCCCTAGATACGGCTATACAAGAGCTAGGTATTATTACCCAACCAGGAACAGACACTTTCCTTGACGAACTTTACCCATGCTTAGCTAGCGCTTCAGTACGGAGAACATTCCCTACTGTTTTTCTGGGTTTCTCCTTTAATAAAAACAGAAAAGGCAACTTGATGCAGCCTCAGAGTGCAGAAAATGTGCCCAATTTTGCAAGGTGCCATTGAAATCCAGCATTCTGCAGGATCACATCCTCACAAAGCTCTAAGAATCTACCTATGTGATGTTCTTATCTAACATATTTTCTGGACACAGATAACACCGAGTATCCCTCTAGGTTTAGGAGGATCAGGGTTTCTGTTAACTTCAGGAGGCAAATACTCTTGTTCCCAATCATCGGCTTTGCCAAATCAGCATCATATTTATTAGGAATAGCCTCTGACTGCACAGTCTACTGATTAGACTCTCCATTAGAAAGAAGAAATCAGGACATAGGCAGTCAGCACACATGCTAGCACTAGGGTCTTAATGCCTTGATTCTCAATTTGAGGAAGGGTTTGGATTCCACACTCCTACCAAGACAAAATGAATGACTCAAGTTCTTGAGGACAAGGTGCACATTTTTGCAGATCGGACCTGATGGAGGGATTTCTCTTTCAGAACTAACCTTTTTAGAAATCCTGCAGACCTCAGAAGACATCACTCCAATGACTACTATTTAAGTTAAAATTCAGACTTGATTCTAAATCTGTGTTATTAGGAGTCTTGAACACGGAAATCATTGCTTCCAGACACAAAGCTATTATTTTGCTTTTCATTAAGGACACAAAATGTGGACGATTTTAGAATTTTTGGCAATTTGGAGAGATGATTTAATGGCTGCCTGTACCCAGTGCTCCCTGATTTTCTGGGACCAGTGGTACCAAGAGGACTGTCTACATTTAATCCACGCCTAAGAATATCCAGGAAACATCTGCAAAATGAAGTGACCCATCACATTTTAATCTAATGGTTTGTAGATTATAGCGTAATCTGAAAATAGAGCAAAGGAGTTATTACGTTTACAGGCCATTTAGAATATCAATTTTGGGTTGTGGGCAAGTAGAGGGAGAAGGTATTTTTTTACATAATATGCCAAAACAAGAATGATACAATCATGGGTATATTTTAATTAACAAATAAAGGCCTGGGGGGAGTTGAAATGGACAGAGATTTCTACTCATTTGTTGGGCTTCCATTCTGAACACAGCACTGAGTCTTGCTGTGATAGTCTGTTCCTTACGGGTACGGTTACTCATTCCCTACCCGTTCCAGTGAATCTAACAGAAGTGTGTGTTCTGGAAGACAGTGATACATTATACTGAGACGTTAGGATTTTGGTTACTAGGTCTCAGTATGACTCAACGAGTGGGCAGTGACAGATGCAGAATGCTCGTTACATGCACAGAAGCCAGGTTTGTACTTTGCAAGGCTTGGCTGATTTAATTTCTCATTTCTCAAATTTTTTAAAGTATGTTCATAATAAAAGAAACCATCACGTGGAACTGGATAGCTGGAGCCAGTGGAAATGAGATATGGAGACCTTCAGTTCTGTGTTCCTGGCTCCAATCCAGCCCAAATCTTGGTGCCTGAAAATCATTAACACCATATAGTGACTATTCAGTGCCCTCTGTGAAATTAACTTGGTGGCCTCAGTACAGTTCCTAGAGGATAAGCATTTGCAACAGAAGATCACCACAACTGCCATTTAAAGGCACCTTTCTGGGCATCCTAAGCAAACAGGCAAAGGATTAAATGGTCATGGAAACTGAAGCTACCTATGCACTGCCACACCCATTCCTGTACCATGCATAGCATGGGTGGCTATTGCTTTACTTGGCTAGAGCCTTTGCTAACAGAGCCCCACCAGTCTCCTGACTTTGTAGTACTGGTGGAACCTTACTAAAAATACAAACCACATTAGAACAGAAATGCCAAGATATTTTCCAGATAATGGTTGACCAAAATAGTTTGAGTGGGATAGGTCCTCATGCTGGAAACCCTGTCAGCCTCAGCACACCCTGTCAGCCTCAGCACACCCCTGAGGAAAAGGATCTCTTCCAAATCACTAACATCTTGTTCTTTTTGAGACTGATCCTGACAGGTGCTGAGCACCAGCAACTTACACTGAATTCACTGTTTGGGATCAGGCCACATATGAATTGCTTCAACAGAAAACCATAAAGAGATTTGTGGGATTTTTTAATATCTCAGGGATATGGTATTCTTTATACCCATTCCTCCAGTCTTTAGGGGAAAACCCCAGCTTTATCTTCTGAGTCACCTGGTTAATCACCTTGTAAAGAATCCAGCAGCAATAGCCATACTGAAGAACTCCCATGGAATGGGTTGGGAAGGAACCAGGCAATAGAAGACAGGATAGGCATATTCTGGAGCGTGAGCTCAGAGGTGGGGCTGTGTGTAGCATGTTCCGCTCTGTACAGACTACCATGTTATATGTTTTAAGTTAACCAGCAAAAAAAAATGTCCAGAGGCCTTGAGACAGTATGGAAATATTATGAATGTTGCCCTATTCCTAAAGCTCAACAGTTAATAGAACATCACTTGTGGCTTTCTGACAGGATATGAGTTAGAACCCCAAGCATGTGACAGGCTGTTTATTGGTTCTTTCACACTAGGAATTGTACAGTGCTATGACTGTTCACAGAGTATTTATTATTATGGCAGATGGACAACCCAGCTAAAGCATAAACTAAAAAGAGAGAGAGAGAGCACACAAGAGAGAAAGAACACAAAACTGTGGATATTCCCTCCTCACCACTCCAGATCAGACTCCTCCACTCTCTCTATTAGGGCCGCAACTTGGCCACCCCTCACAAACTGCAACTTGTACAAGCAGCAGCCTGCTTACCGACCAGCAGAGGGAAGTACCAACACATCACTGCTGCATCATTTACTATTTATCAGTTTCCAGCCTCAATGTAAAGTCTCATTTCTGATCTTCAGAGTCCTTACTGCGTGCTAGATAGCTTGGTTCTGGATGGATAAGCAATCAGTATTATCTATTACTCCTAGGGGGAATTCTGCACCACTGTGCAATGCAGAATTTTACAGAAATTAATGTTGTGCCTACAGAATTTCCTTTTTCCTCCCCACAGAAATGGGCTGCAGAAATATTGGCCACCACTAGTGGCCACTGGACCCGGCCCAGCTCAGCTCTCACACAGAAGACAATGCTGGGGGGAGGGAACAGGAAGGAGGCAGCGGTGTGCAGGAAACTCTGTGCAAGCTTGGGACCAAGCATCAGGCTATTTCTCCCTCTGGATCCCTGGGCTCTGGAAGGAGCAGGCGGGGGGGAGAGTATCTGGGCTGGGAGGAGCCATGGCTGTGCGAGTGAGTGTCTGGCCCCTCGGTTGGGCTCTGAGTGGGAGAGCGAACAGAGAAACAGGAACTGGGCTGTTGTAGGGGTTTAACTCTCTACTCCTGGGGGAATTTTTGTATGTGTCTGTATTGTTACACACATATTTGCTGAAAAGTATTTTGAAATAAATTACCAAAATAATTGAAACTGTCAGTATTATATAGCGTTATAACAAATTAACTTTGCAAAATTTTGAAGAATTTAAAAATATTGTGTGCAGAATTTTTAATTTTTTGGCACAGAATCCCCCAGGAGTAATCTATTGGAACCATGACCAAAGGTATGCTGGGGCCTTCGCGTTATTGGATAGACAGGAATACTTAGACACGAAGCATTCTGAACTATAAAACCCCTTAGCAAAAAAAGATATCAAACTAAGCCCAAACCCAACCCTGTTCAATGCAGCCCCACTTTGTGATAAGACCCCTCCAACAGAACATCTCCCTCAATACCCAATCCAAAATAGGAAGGCTGGGTGGAGGAAGAGGAAAAAAAGAAACTGAGAACTTCAAGAAAGGGAGGAGAAGTTACAAGGATGATGAAGAATTTAAAAGGAAAAACAAACAACACACATCTATAAGCAGGGAGAGATGGTGGGGATCTTGCCCTTCTAGGCGTGCTCAGTGCGATCAGAAATTGCTGACAGTAATTTTGTGATGGGGTCTTAGAAGATGTAGATTAGACAGATATTTTCAAAAAAAAGTAGAGCTTCAGGAAATAGTTAAACAACAAAACTATAGGCAGCAAGAGATCATTAAACCTGACCAAAGAACTGTGTCCGAACATAGTGGAAACACTTGGGATACTATAGTGGTGGGTGCCAATAAAAAGAAGATCGGTTCGATAGACAGGCTCACATCAGGAGTGCTTCAAAAGTATCTCAGTGCGTTAGCTTCTATTTAAAGAAAAAAGGCTGCACTTTATACTGTGATTTCCTCGTTCAGTATGGAGCAAATCTTCTAGAGAAGTATTTCCTCAAGGACAACGCTTCCCACTGATGTCCACAGGAGCTTTAACTGAGAAATTGCTATTGGAATTTGTCGTGTGTGTGAAGAGAATTTTCCTGCTGTAAAAAAGGATATTAAAGTTTCTAGGTAGGAGATAGACCCCTCTGATCAACTGGTCCCTTGATTTAATAGGGAAGATGATGCTTGGAAGTCACTTAAAAAAAAAAAGGAATAAGGAAATACTAGATGTTGCCAGTTACTCCCCTCAAGAGAGGGAAATCAAGGCCACACATGCTGTGGAAAGAAGATCGGAGTAAGATTCCTAATGGAGCCTCATGGGAAGGTCCCCCTGTGGAATGATCATTTACCTCTATGCCTTTGTGCTGCATTGTTCCGTATCCTCCTTTTCCCACAGAACGCAAACTCTTTGGGGCATGGAACTTGTCACCTCTTTGGCATAGCTCTGAGTACACTTACAGCATCAGACATATAATATATTGAATACAGTGGTCTCTTGTCATGTCTCATATAGAGTGATCTTGTTCTTCTAGTATCTGGGCCAAAGAGACATCGAGCACTGTAAATTCCATTCTAGGACCCAGTGAGGATGTCTTCTCACACACTCTCTCTCTCACTTCTCTACCCTCCTTTGTATGTAATGGTACTGTTTCTTGGAGCTGAAAAAACAACCTCAACAAATCAGTAAAGAGAAGCTCTAATCCAAGCATCTGCAGGGCATAGTAAAAGTTACAGTAGTTGGCCTACATCGGCCTTAAAATCTGCTGACAAGACATCAAACCCTTCAAGCTAGCCTGTACCTTTGTGAGACAAAACCACAAGCCACAAATTCTAACCTCCCAGGCTTTGATCCAACAGCAGGTGAGAACGGATGTGACCAAACTCAGTTGTGAGGAGGGGAATAGGTATTTTTATTTTTTTGAGTTGATGGATCCATGCAATAAAAATAAACAACATTAGCACCTTTTATCCTTCAGAAGCCCAAACCATTGTATAAACTTTATGTTTATAAACACGATAGTTTTGAGATTAAAATAGTGGACTGGCACTCAAGAGATCTGGGGTTCAGTTCCTAGTTCTGCCACAGACTTCCTATCTGACAGGTCATTTAATCACTGTCTCTTTACCGTCTGTAAAATAGGGATAATATTACTTCCTTTCTCTCATCCTGGTCTGTCCTCTTCATTTAGACTGTAAGCTCTTGACAAAACGGACTATATGTTTGTACAACAGCTAACAGGGGGTTGTGAGTTCAATCCTTGAGGTGGCTATTTAGGGATCTGGGGTAAAAACTGAGGATTGGTCCTGCTTTGAGCAGTGGGTTGGACTAGATGACCTCCTGATATTCTATGATTCAACACAATGGGGCCCTGATATCTGCTGGGACCTCTAGGTGCTGGTGTAATACAATATAATAAATAATAATAATGATGGAATCATTACACAGCTTTGCCCCATGGAAATGCAGCAGCCATTCTGCACCAGCAATGCTGCTTATCACAGATCTTTTTTATGGAGACTTGAGGAATAATGCATCTGTTTGAAACAATAGAGGAATTTAAAATTTAAGAAGCTTAGTTGTTATCCCAGTTGGAATTTGGCCAGAACACCCTGTACTCTTTTGTCAGATCCTTTAACACCAGTGGTCATGGTCTCAGATTTAGGAAAAACATTCAAAGAATAGTATCTCTGACAACACTGTGCCTCCTAACAAGGTCCCATGGCAATTGCTTAGAGCCGACTCAGATTCTTACTGTGCACTGGGATCTGTTCTTTTCTTCAAGAGGTCTTAAAGACAGTGACAGCCCCAGAGCCAACACAAACAGGTGACTAAAATATTAATCCATTTATAAAAACTTGTACCTATAAGAAAAATCAGTCACATAGAGCAAGATAATAAGTGGGGTTATTCATCATCACTGGAGCTATTAATCTCTGTACTGGAATCTATCTAACAGGCATGGTTTTGAAATAGCGGGACTAAAACCCTTTCCCACTCAAATGCAGCAGGACTTCCTTCACAGCTCCCACCCGCAGAAGGCCCTGCACCTCCTGAGCAAGCAGATGCTCCCTGAAGAGGGACAGGGAGTGGGGGAGAGAAATAAACTGGAGGGTATATCCCACTGCTACTGTGCTGAGGGCCTACCAATCCAATGTTATAGAAGCCAAAGCAGGGAGAAAGGGGGACAGACGGTTGGAAAACAGGGGAGCAGGATCCAGGACACAGGCTGGAAGGTCGCCCTCGAGTGCACCCTCAAAATACCTGCTTACCACCCGGTTGGTTACGGGTGGAGCTTGAGTTAGCAGAGGGTGCTGGCTGATGGCCTTGCTGCCGCTTATAGTCCTGGCCCTTTTTGCAGAAGAGCTCCAACTGAGGTTGGCTCCCAAAGCTGTGGGGGCAGTTGCAGTTTAAACCGCTTCCTCGCCAGCCCCAGCATGTAAAGGCCCAGGGAGCGCAAGGTAGCCCTAGAGTCTTTCAGGCCAGGTAATTTACTGTCCATTTGCTCAGAAAACAGTGCCAGGCCTTCGAATGGGAGGTCCTGGATGGATTGTTGAACCTCCATCGACAGGCCCAACAACTGTAACAAGGAATCCTGCCTCATCAAAATGACTAAAGCCATGGTCTGGGCCACAAAGTCTGCTGCATCTGAGGCCACTTGGAGGGCTAACCTGGCCACAGGTCTGCCCTCCCCGAGGATAGCCAGCAATTCCTTCCTGGGTTCCTCTGGCAGCACATCCATGAATTTGGCCATGGACTGCCAAATATTAAAATCATAATGGCCAAATAAGGCCTGATGGTTGGCCACTCTCACCTGAAGGCTGGCCATAGAATAAATTTTTCTACCAAAGAGATCTAGCCTCTTTGCCTCCTGATTCTTAGGTGTTGATCCCAATTGGCCCTGTATATTGTTCTCACTGACTGCCGACACAACCAGTGTGCTTGGGGCAGGGTGGGTAGCGGGGGCACAGTATTTTGTTTCTGCCTGCTTGGAGGGGCGGGCAGGGAGGAGGGTGTCTGCCACAGGGCCTTAGTAATTTTCAACACTTCCTCATGCACTGGCAATGCTACCTTGGAGGGGGCTGCTGCACTCAGCTTCCAGCCCCAGGTTTGAAGTGACCCTCTCTCAAGAGCTCCTTGTGGGCCCTGGCATCATCCTGGGGAACCGAGTGAGAGGGCCCTGCTATTGCCTCATTGGGTGCAGATGATGAGGGGGCAGCTACAGGCAGATCTGCCAACTCCACTGCTTCTGCTGGCTGGCCCTGGGGAGCCTGCTGTGACTCCGCGCCTAAGTCAGGGAGCGGGCGGGAGACTGTCACTGATCATCTGTCAGATGCCCCCCAAGGCTGACCTATACCCCTTTGATGCGTAGGGAAGTCCCCAGGGGTTCCATAGTTTCCAGGGGGCCAGCCACCGCCCCTGGGGCCATGCTACCACTGGTGGCCCAGTGGGGAATCCAGATGCCCCTGATGAGTGGCCCTGGCCTGCGGGCAGGGTCTTCTCCTCGCTGTTCAAGCCTGAGGAGGGGGAGACTTGTCTGGGGGCCAGGATGGTACCAAGGCAGCCTGTCTAGCCCGATCCTGTCAGCTCTCCATTAAGAACCCTACGAGGGCAATGGCTCTCGGTGTCGGGATCCCGGTGACTGCCAGCAGCATTTGGCTGGTACCCCAACGATCGACACCTCAAGCTTAAAGAGCGGTGCTGCTCTGTAGATTGGGAGTGGGAACAGGAGTGAGAAGACCAACATGTAGGAGACCATCAATGCATGTAGGACCAACATGTAGGAGACCATGTAGGAGACCATCAATGCACTGGTGATCCGGCAACAGGTCTCCAGGGAGCAACATCCCAACTCTCCAGAATGGTGCCGTGAGCTGGGAAAACAGCTCGGTCGCTCCCGGCACCAGGGCTCTGGGGACTGGTGCCGGGCCAGACCGGAGGCAATCAATGCCTAGAGCCCGAGGAATGCTGCCTAGAGTCCAGGTACCAAAGCTGGGAACTCTGACAGGCAAGCCGATCCGTATCAGTGGTCAGCATGGGCGGCACTGGAAGGGACAGTGTGTCCTTAGCAGCCTGAAAGGCCTCCGGCCTGGATGGCACCGCCAGATGCTGAGTGCCTCTGCCACTCCTGGGGTAGCGGGCAGTCTTGGAGTGGGCTCAACCGTTCAGCGAGAGTTGGAGCCTGGCCACCATCCAGAGGGGAAGAGCTGCCCCATGCGGGTCTTTGCTCTCCTCCAGCTCTCTCCTTCCCTTTACAGGACGTAGGAGAACGTCCCCTCCCGGCCTTTCTTTGCTTTCTAGCCAGTACCGGGGATGGGGATTGGCACTGGTCTGAAGTCGGTGCCGATGGCCTGCTCCACACCGAGGCCGCAGTGCTAGGAGTAGAGTCCGATCTCGTCTGCTCCAAGGCTGGTGCAAGGGCCAATGCCATAAGGAGCTCTCGGAGACAAATGTCCCGCTCCTTTTTGGTCTGTGGTCTGAAGCTCTTGCAAATGCAACACTTGTTGCTAACGTGGATTTCCCCTAAACCAGGGTTCTCAAAGTCCCGGCCCGCAGACCATCTGCGGCCCAAGAACCTCCCCACTGCAGTCTGTGGCGGAGAGATGCATGCAGCCACGCTGCCGGCTCTGTCTGCTGCAGGCACCGCCCCATTGGCTGGGGGAAAGGAACAGAGATATCATCACTAGTTGCCGGGCGGAGTCAGCCATGGAGGCAGCATCACTTTTTTCCCACAATGAATATAAACAAGTCAAAATACTGAACACAGCTCTCTGATGCTCACCTTGCTGCAAGCCTGAAGGTTTCAACTGCTCAGTCACTGAGGCCAAACATCAACAAACTGACAGACCTGAAGCATTGCCAGGTCTCTGGCAAACACTAAAAACTCTCTGGCAGGCAAAGAATTGTACTAAATTGTACGACAATTTTATTATTTCTAAGAAATTCAAAATAAAAAATACAATATAAACATTTTCTTTTCTGAACACCATCTTCAGGGACATCATTGGCCTGCTAGGAGAATTTGAGGACTGGCACTGGCCCTAAGGTAAACTGAGTTTGAATCCCCTGCCCTAAACACTTCAGACAACTTCTATGGAGATTATTGGGCATGGGTTCGTTACAACAGTCACAAGGTTTGAAGCCCGGGGACCGAGGCATTCCTTGTCCCTAGGCTAAGTCCTGTTTGGGACTGACAAACTATTACTAACTCTAACACTAAGGGAACTATAAAACTACCAACGTTTTTAACAACTATACATAAAAAGTTCGCAACTAGGCACAGTTGAGAGAAGTAAGCTTGCCGAGGCAAGGAGACGTTCCAGCACCATCTCTGGAGGTAAGAAGGAACTGAGGGAGGGGGAAGCCAGCGGGGCTCCTTATACTGCAGCATATGTGCACCACTCCAGAGAGCGCCAGAGCCGGTCCCCTACGGATACCACAGAGGGAAAAACTTCCAGCACCGGTGCATGTGGCGAGCACACACCCCTACATTGGAATGGACATCAGCAAGCACTCGAAGAAGAACTTTGGTCTATGGGATCCTATTATTAATTCTTTAGATCAGAGCCAGTGGCCGTAGGTCTCCGTCTGACAGTGAGCTGGTAGTGGTGTTTGTCAGTCCCTCTGTACTGTGACCCACCTGTTCAGACACCTGCAAGTGGAGAGGCACTGCTCCCTGCCACTAAAAATCTACATAAGAACTAAATCAACAGTAAAACCAAGACAAAAAAAGCATGACAGACTCCTCCCATTCTGGATTTCCTGCCTCCCTGTTGATCAAGTCAGCACCTTGAAAAAACAAGGGTTTGGTCCCATGTTGATAGGGTCCATTTCATCCCCTTTCCAGTCATTTCCTCTTCCCACAGATGCTCCTGGTCCTCTACAACCATATTTCAGTCACTTAAAATCTTTCTGATCTCCCCTAGGTGCTCTTAGTCTGTCCAATCTCCATTTTGCAGCCATTCTTGGCTTTTCACCCCATCTGGGACTGCAGCTGTCTGAAACTGAAATCAATTCTCCAAGGTCAGATATCCTATGTTCTCATGACCTGCCATGTACCTGAAAGCATGGCCTGAATCGGAAGCCAAAAGACAGTAATCCATAAGCAAAACATACAGATATTGCTAAAATATCTTGCTTCCTTTACTCAAATAATTGTACACCGGCACTCTAGTAACACTCAGGTATTAGACCTCTTTCAATTGTTACATTTTTAGGCTGATCCTGGGAGATGACAGGCCTGAGCTTTAGGAGGCAATCAGTACCTAAGAGGCCAATTGTTGGGTGCTCAGCATTAAGTCTGGTTACATAAAAGAAAAACAGAAGGGAAACATATGCAGCAGAAATCAGAGTTGCCTGCAGTGTGAATCATTATTAAGCCAAATTTTAGCAAATCCCAAATTGGAAAAAAAAGAGTATCAACAAAATAAGATTTAAAACGAAGGAACTTTCCAACAAATCAGGATTTTTGGTTGTTGTTAACTAGCAACAGCCACTAATTGGGTAGCAGTTGCCGCTTCCCCTATACAAGCTGTTTGAGAAGACACACACTGTAGGATGCAGAGACCAGATGGTTTTAAGAAGAAATTAAATACACACACCCCACAAAGCTAATCTCTTTTCGAATCACTAAGAAAAGTTATGCAAGGGAAAAAACCCCACACAATTGTTTGTACTAGATAAAAACATTTTGTTCAGCCTTGAAATATCTACTGCAATTAAATGCTCTAAAAAGAGAGCATCAACTCTGCCAGTCGTGCATGCAAAAGAGACAAAACATGACAAAAACAAAATACGCGAGGACCATACCTTTCTCATATTGCCTTATGTATGTCTGCTCCCAGCAGAGTCTTGCAGTGCATTCATGCTTCCTTCAAAATGAATACAATCCCGATTCCCTTTATAACAACAAGTCTCTTACAAAACACAGATGATTCACACAAATTCTGACTTAGAGCTCTGAAAAATCCTGCAGCATGGCTTAAAATGTCCATAGAAGAACTGCATTAAAAACCTCTCCGAAAAGGCAACTGAATTAAAACAGTTCAGGCTCTGCTACTGATTCTGATGCTGCAACAGATGGGGACCAGGCTGGGTGTGTTCTTGATTCCCATCACAGCACAACAAGAGGATGGCAGAAATACTAGGGAACCCAGGATAATACAGGCAACAGTTTTATCTACTGCTGCCGGGCGGATGCCAAAAATGCTTCAGACACATTAGAAGATTCAATTACAAGAATGCAGCAACCTGTCTTATTAACTCTAAAAGGGTTAAGGATGAGTGAATTACACAAATGGGTAAGGAAGTACTGAACAGCCTAGATATCCAAATGTCATGGGGACACTTAATAAGTTTGGGGGTTCAGGAAATTTTTAATATGTAATTAAAACAACATGCTGGAGACCAGGATCCTGTTTTTGGTAACAGGAAGATTCAAGGAGTACAGTGGCACTTTATGGTGCCACCGGACGCATTGTTTTTGTGCCTATAGACTAACATGGTTACCCTTCTGATAGGAAGATTCAAATAATTTAGGTTGCACTACATTCTAATGTTTCAGGGGAGGCAGAGTAGTCTAGTGGATAAAGTACAAGACTGGCAGTCATGGGACACGAGTTCAATTGCCAGCTCTGTCACTGGTCCACTCTGTGGTGACAGGAAAATCCCATAACCTCTCTGTGCCTTTGTTTCCTCAACTGTAACATGAGGATAGTGACGTTTACTCAATTTTTGCAAGTTGCTTTGAAATCCCTGGATGAAGAGTACTATATAAATGAAGATAAATAGATATGTCAGGTTGAATATGCAGAGAATGTAATTAAAACAAAATATATATATATATACACACACACACACACATATACATATACACACACACACGCTGGCAAAATAATGTAAACTCTGAAAGTGGGAGCCGGAAAAAAATAGGAGTTTCTGAATAAGAAGTCCATTGAAAAAAAATTCTTTAGGATAATTTAAATATTCAGCTTTGCTCAGTGTCACCTACAATCCCAGAATGGACCCTTATACTAGCAAAAGAGGCACACCAAGAAACTCCAACATCAAGGGAAGGAAATTAAGTTTTCTGACCTTTAGGATTAAAAGACAAACAAAACTCAAATTTGGGGACTGGACTGCCACAGAGCTGGTTGGGCTCCTCCTGCCGGTGGCTCATCACACTAGCATAAGGGGATCCAGACACTGACTTCTCTGGGTCTCACCAGGCTGCTGCACTGTTTCCTCCCTTCGCCTCTGGCACATTTCCTGGGCACCGACTCTGAATCTGTTACCCCTTCATGAAAATGGAGCCCCACAGCTTATTTGCTATAGGCCCCAGGACCAGTGCTAACTCTCAAGATACCCCAGTAGCTTAAGCACACCCTCTCCCAGAACTCTACTCACAGGTGTGAGCCTTCTGGTTACCTCTGCAAGGGGCCAGTGGTATGAGTATGACATAACACACTGACCCTTTGCACAGAAGTCTCTTTACTTGTTCTTTACTTAAGCACAAGAAATACAGAGAATGTACAGATCATATAGAAAACAACACACATCCTGAATGCAATACCCCTCACTCTAGCTCAGTGGTTCTCAACCAGGGATACACATACCCCTGGGGGTACGCAGAGGTTTTTCAGGGGTACATAAATTCATCTAGATATTTGCCTAGTTTTACAACAGGCTACATATGAAGCACCAGCAAAATCAGGACAAACTAAAATTTCACACAATTACTTGTTTATACTGCTCAAAGTTACACACTGAAATGTAAGTACAATATTTATAATATTCCAATTAATTTATTTTATAATTGTATTGTAAAAATGAGAAAGTAAGACATTTTTCAGTAGTAGTGTGCTGTGACACTTTTGTATTTTTATGTCTGATGTTGTAAGCAGGTAGTTTTTAAGTGAGGTGAAACTTGGGGTATGCAAGACAAATCAAACTCCTGAAAAGGGGTACAGTAGTCTGGAAAGGCTGGGAACCACTGTTCTAGCTCACCCTTCCCTGAGGTGTTCTTGGGGAACCCTCTATGCTCAGGTAGGCAGGGTTCGTCCAACTCATCAGAATCCTGCAGCAGTTTCCACCATATTGAGCTGATGCAAATGGCCAAAGACCCCGAATAGATCATTGGGGCTGTCTAGCATCCTTTTATTGCAGTGCGTCACTTGTACACTTTCAGCACTTTTTTGTGCTGAAACACAGGAGTTTCTCCCCCAGCTCATTTACACCGACTTTGGCCAATCCATTCCCTTCCTCCTGCTCAAAATTTCCTGTCTCTCTCTGTGGGTCTTCCCCATGTGAGTCCTTTTATAACCTTTTTCTTTGGTCACCCGTCTCTTTGTCCTGCTTCGATAACTCACTACAGCTCTCCGCTTCCCTTCAGAGAGGAGGAGACGGTATCCTCTCCCAGCTCAAGCAAACCTATTGTCCTAAAGTGCTTTATCCTGAACAGGTGGTCACTGAGTTCTCACAATGCACCATTGTCCCTGGTCTGGCAGAGATGTTACAGCACCTTGCCAGTCCATGGCAAACACACACAGACAGAGTATTATTCATGACAACAGCAATTTTCATAGCAACACTTCATAATATCAACCAGAATTCAGAAGTTGTACAGACTGATCCCTCAAATCACACAGACATCTCAGAATGCAAAGCTTGTCACCAAAAGTTGGCTGGTCCATGATGTGAGTGAAATAAATGTAATGGTCTCAGTCCAGTTTCTACTGAGCAAATGTTCAGTGGCAAAAACACCAGCACAACTGGCACCTCTACTGCCAGTCTCAAAGAGGCCAAAGACCAAGGGTGAAATCCTGGCCCCACTGAAGTCAATGGCAAAACTCCTGAGCAGTTCTATGGGGCCAGGATTTCACCACAACTGAGCATGGAGACAGAACTTCCTTTTCACCATCAGCGTGGTCCCTTCAAGTCGGATTTGAGGCCCAGTAGCAAGTCTTTATTGCAGAAGGTTGTACCTAGAAGGTGTTTATGGCTACATGCAGAGCTGGAGCTGTTCAGCCACTCTTCTGCTTCAAAAATCAGGCACACATCTCAACAAAGATTTTCATTTTTAAAAGTCACCCCCTTTTTTAATGCTGGAAGAGCAGCACAAAGTGCCTTAGAGTTTTACTCACACACTGCATTCTGTTATTCCAAATCACTGACTGCTTCTCAAATTCTTAGCCTGACTTACCGGAGTAAGTGCACATTTTTTATTTTTAGTAAAAGCACATTAGTTTTATCTCAGACTAGACTGAATGCCACAAAAATATCTATCAAAGTCTAAACCTGCTGCTAACTAATCTTTCAAAAACGAAATCAATCCATGGGAATGACATCTGGAGCGAAGGCTTTTTGGAGTACACCAACTAATTAAATGGTCTCCGTTATATAGCATGTAACATCACCCAGGAGAGATAAAAGCACCCACATCGGTACTGAATGGTCTTTTTGGGGTATGAAGCAGGTGTCAGTTCACACAGTGCTACCAAACCTGCAGCTGCAAAGTTAGTCTTGGGTCTCCCACCCCAAAGAGGTCAGGTTGAAATGCTGTTACTATGTTTACTGCTCAGGCTGAGTGAGCTTCTTCACACTGATGCAGCTCTGTGAGGAGTATGAATGTCCCATTTTAGTGAACCTGACTGGGTCACCTTAATTGTACCCCTCGCCATCCTCCTGGTTAACGGGAATCCATCCACTATTCCCTTAGCTCCCTCCACAAACACACACACCAGTTCTGGACACACTACGTATTCCAACCACCGGTTATCTTTCCACCATCCACTGGTGTGAAACGCATCCCTACAGCTGTCACAACACAATAGGAGTCTAGGACAGATGCATGGAGTGGGTCATATCAAAACTTGGGCCTTGCATCGAGGGACGGAGTGGAGAGCTTGGTAATGCAATGGCTTGGCAGGTTTCCACCGATTTGCTTAAACTAGCCCTGGAAGGTTGATTATCTTCTCATATCTCCACCTCCAAAGCAACCACACCTTCCAGCTTGTACTTTTTGCCATGATTATTTGAAATTCTGCTACAATGATCACCTCTTGTACTACGAATTTAATATTGATCTGTAAGAGAGAAGGCTCACACTTATGGTTGCCAAGCCTCCAGGATTGCCCTGGAGTCTCCAGGAATTAAAGATTATGTCATGTGATGAAACCTCCAGGAATATGTCCAACCAAAATTGGCAATTCTAACTGTAGTTACCATGAAAAACACCAGCTTTGGTACAGTGCTCTAGATTACATCCAAGCAAAATAACTAAAATTAATGAAAAAATATTACCTCACCTACCTTGTTTCTCTCAATATCCTGGGACCAACACAGCTGCAACAACACTGCAAACAACTATGCAAGATATCAAATTGTGTCACATAAAATGAAAACTTCACAACATGAAGCCAGACTGAGCAGTGACATCTAATTTCTGAGTAAATGCAAGAAAGACAATACCATCCCCAGAGGACTCACCATTTATAATCCTTTGACCACTACATCCAATTCCAAATATGCGGAACAGTTCTGCAGAAGGATCTCAGAAAAACTGAGGAACCATCTCCTGTACCATATATACACTCCAGAAGAGACCACCTCAAACAAGAAATCATAAAATTCTCCCAACAACTGAAGAAAAGAAAATCAGGAAACTTACCTGGAGATCACACAGGAAACACAAAACAGCTATTAAAAACACCAACAACCTGATGAGAGCCATGCAACACAAAAGCAAAAAGTGGAACCCACTATAACAATCACCATAACCAACAGAACATCACCCTTAGGGGAAATCAAGACACCATGACCCACCACACGGACATTACACATCATGAACTTACCAAAGCTCCCCCTTACCAGAATGAAGTATCTGTGTTCTCCAGGGAACTGAATTTTCTTTCCCAACACAGAACTTGATACTATACTAACATGTGGAGAGTGAGAAGAATCCTTCTGATGACTCCTCCTCAAGGAATTCTTTCATAACCAAGACGACACCATCCACAAACTCCACCAAAAGTCATAAAAATAAATCATCTGACTGGACACCGCCCAGCAGACTAAACCACACGATGGATCATTATATCAATTGCTTTAGGAAAAAAAAATTTACTGTGAAATCCTTAACAAATATTACATCAACCACAGTCTGGCAACCCAGATATAGGGTACACCATTGTAGTCCTTAATCATGACCACCACATCAATGAGGCCCAACAGAAAAATTTCTGATACTCCCTACTACAAAGAACTCAAAAGCAACCCCACACCACAATTCACACAGAAGTTTAAAGATACTGTACCATTAAATCCTTCCCCACAACAACTCCAGGAAAAAAATGCTATAACCTCATGCTCCACAAACTCACCCCAGGGACCTTCGACATGTTTGCCAAGATACACTAACCCCAGTGATGCCAGGCAGACCCATCATATCTGGCCACAGAACTCTTACTGAAGGAATAGCAGGACTCACAGAAACCATCCTCAACCATTCACCACACAAAGAGCCAGCTTCCTCCCAGATACTACCAACTTCCTCCAGAAACTCTGCACATTAACAACCCTCCCAGAACACTATCCTTGCCACCACGGATATATCCTTGTCACCTCCCAATATACCAACATCCCTCACCATGACGGCATAGCTGTCTGCCTCAAATACCTACAAGATAACGTACAACACCTTAACACATTGCCAAACTCATGTATTTCATCATCTCCCTGATATACCAACCTCTTCATGGGCCACCTCAAGTAAGAATTACTGGAAAAATGCAGCATGAAACCAACTACATCCCTGGAGATAGAGCAATGATATTTTCAATCCATTGGACAGACAACCTAAGCTCCCTCAGAGATTTCCACCCCAACTTCAACGACCATCTGTCCATCAAATGCCCTCTTATTTAACACTCCCACATCAGCATCAACTTCCTGGATGCCATAATTAGCTTCAACAATGGAATCCAACCAACAACAACAGACAAGAAACCGATTGATCGATCACCATACTTACCTCCACAGATCCAGCAACCACCTCAGATGCACCAAAAAAAATCTGTTATTTACAGATACCACAGAATTTGCTCCAAAGAGAAAGTCCAGATATGCATACTTAAAAACGCCTTCACTAAATAAGGACATGCCCGCAGAGAAGTAGACTGCATCATGGAACGGGTCACCCAAAATATCCCAGGAGAGCCTGATTCAATACAGGGAAAAAACCCACTAACCCAATCCCATAGCTGTCACCTAGCACTGCACACTGTAATCCATAAATGCTATCAAACACTAAAGCCCATATTTGATGGGGATCGCATCCTGAAAGAAATTTTTCCCAAACCCCTCTTTCAGCCTTCAAACAACCTCCCAGCCCTGCCAAACTCATCATCAGAGACAAGCTCCACATAGACCAGGACACACCAACTCACAGTAACACCAAAAACTGCCATCACATCTCTCCCATCTTGAATTTAGCTCAGACGCTGTTTCCGCATCCCCTGTCCTGAAGAAAAGCTCTGTGGAAGCTCAGAAGCTTCCACCTTTCACCAACAGAAGTTGGTCCCATAAAAGATATTAGCTCACCTATCTTGTCTCTCTGAGATCAGTGACGTTAATGGAAGTTTTACTTGACTCAGTCATGCGGCATCAGGCCTAAGGGCTACCTCTTGCAAGGCACTAAGCAATTCCTGAAGAGCGCCAGGTGTCCTCATTCCCACTTGTGCTAAGTGTACAAATCAGGTTCTTTGCATGTGGAAAAGCAGGAAAAGGGTCTGTATTGTTCCTCAAAAATGGTAGCTCTTACTTGGGCTGTTTTAAAATGTGTGTGCAAAAATTGCATCCGATGAAGTGAGCTGTAGTTCACGAAAGCTCATGCTCAAATAAATTGGTTAGTCTCTAAGGTGCCACAAGTACTCCTTTTCTTTTTGCGAACACAGACTAACACGGCTGTTACTCTGAAACCTGTGCAAAAATGGGTTTGTTTTGTTAGTGGGTGACATAAATGAGCAGGTATTTAGAATCTGGAGGACTTTCCCCATCAGCCTATGACAACTATTTTAAAATAGGTCAAATTTTAGAGCTGTAACAGGGTGCACAGATTCTTTAGAGATCCAGTGTGGGAATCCTCACAGACTATCTCCCTTTTATAGCCACACCTGCAATACTAGGAGGAAAGGAAAAAACCTGCTAGGGTTAGTTGGTCACAGCTTCTTCTCTCCTGCTCTGATTAAGAGAAAAGAGAAGGCATCTGGGGTTGACCCATCGCTAGAGATAGTCAGGAAATGGAAATCCCTTCCTGAGAAAAAGAAGAAATTATTCACTTTATGCAACAACAATGGTTCTTCGAGATGTGTTCCTCTATGGGTGCTCCATTGTCGGTTTGTCTGCATCCCTGCACTGCTGATCGGAGAACTCTGGTAGCAATCAGTCCTGCACGCACATGTGTTGCTCCCCGCCGGCCACAAGTTCCTTCTCTACCACAGAGTCAACTACTAGAACTCCAAAGTAGAAGGGAGGAGAGTGGGTTGTGGAGCACCCACAGGAACACACATCTCGAAGAACCATCGTTCCTGCACAAGGTGAGTAACTTCTTCGAGTAGTGTCCCTATGGGTGCTCCACTGTAGGTGACTCCTGAGCAATGCCCACCATTGTAGTCTGGGACTTTGGAGTCAAGTCTGGTATGGATGATAGTACTGTGGCTCCAAATTTGGCGTCTGCAGCCGAATCCGTGCAGGATGGCATAATGTTCTGCAAAGGTGTGTGCAGATACCCAGGTAGCTGCTCTGCAGATTTATATGGGGATACTCTTGGAGAAGAAGATGGAGGAGGAGACCAACCTCGTAGAATGTGTGCATATTGAAGATGGTAACACAGGTTAATACAGCCAGAGACCCATTCAGAGAGGCTCTGAACAGAAATCACTGTACCTTTTGACCTATCTACAACAGAGTGGAAAAAAGTCTTCAAGATTTTCTGAAGGCTCTTGTCCTGACCAAATAGAAGGCCACAGTTCTCCTCACATCGAGTGTATGGAGGACAGTTTCCCTATTATTCTGATGAGGTTTGGGACACAAGGCTGGAAGAGGAATAAGCTGTTATGTGAAATATGGAAGTCACCTTGGGAGTGAACTTCAGATTTAGTCTAAGTGTGACCTTGTCAGAGAAAAACACAGTGAAAGTGGGATGCACCATCAGAGCCACTACTTCCCCAATCCTTCTTGCAGAGCTGATGGCGATGAGGAACACCGTCTTCATGAAAAGCTGAGTTAATCAACAAGTGGCCCTGGGTTCAAATGGTGGCCTAGTCAGAACTTTTAATACTAGGTTGAGATCCCATTGAGGCGAGGGAAGTTTAGGTTATGGAAACAGGTTTGCTATGCCTTTGAGAAACCTCTTCATATGGGAGAAGACTGAGTATACTTCTACCTGCTGATTGAAGGTTTAAATTGCTGCTAGATGAACTTTCAGTGAACTGATAGAGATTCCTGATTTCTGGAGAGTCAACAGATACTCTAAGATCACTAGTAGGGTGGATATATTAGGGATGACAAGTTTAGGCAGGCACCAGATTTGGAATCTCTTCCATTTTTGTAGATAGGTATGGCAAGTAGCTCCTTTCCTACTGTACCTCCTCACAGCAAGAAGTCTCTGTGTTGGAACCATGAAGGAGCCAGGCTTTGAGCCACAGAATCCACAGGTTGGGATGGAGAGTGCATCTCTTGTTCTGCAACAAGAGGTAAGGAGTGATTGGAAGAGTCATCGGTGGACATAGTGCCAGCTGTGACAGGTAAGGATACGTCATCTATCTGGGCCAGGTGAGAGCAACCAGTATGATGTTTGCTCTTTCTTTCAGCAATAGAGGGAATGGGGGAAAAGGCGTAAAGAAGGCCCTTGTCCCATGGAGTGTTTTCCAAACCCCGCTCTGAAGCAGTACTGTGGACATTTCTTGTTCTGGTAAGTAGCGAATAGGTCTATTATCGTGTCCCCCATTGTCGGAATATGTTGTGGAGTACCACCGAATCTATCTCCTCCCATTCCTGGTCGTGTGGGAATTTGTGGCAGAGACTGTCCGCCATTGTGTTGTGTATTCCTGTTAAGTAGGCCACTGATATTAAGATATTGTGGGAGATGCACCAGTGCCATAGTTTTAGTGTGTCTACAGACAGGTAATGAGACCTGGCACCTCCCTGATGGTTTATGTAATAAATGCAGGTCATATTGTCCGTCATGACCCTTGTGTGTGTGTCTTTGATCAGGAGGAGGAAGTGAGTGCACATGTTTTTGACCACTCTGCGTGGAAGCAGGTATGTCTTGGCTGGAGACCATTTGCCCTGTATTGTGCAACCATTGAGATGCACGCCCTATCCTATGAGGGATGCATTGGTGGTCAGGAATAGAGATGGATAAGACTGAATAAATGAGATTCTTTTACAGACATTTAGTGGATCCTTCCACCAGTCCAAGGATTGCTCAACCCTGGTGGGCATCGACAGTTTGCTTATGTTGTCTCTGTTTGGCCAGTAAACCAAACTAAACCATGTTTGGAGGTATCTCATGCGTAATCTGGCATGAGCAATAACCGATGTGCCCACAGCCATGTGCCCCAGAAACTGGAGGCAATGTTTGGCTAAAATTTGGGGGCTGAATTGTACTCTAGCAACAAGGAGAGATAGAGAAATCTGCAATGTGGAAAGAGTGCTTTCACCTGAACGAAGTCAAGGTTGGCTCCTATGAATTCTAGTCTCTGTACCGGTGTTAATGTTCATTTTTGTTCATTGATCTGTAGGCCCAGATTCTGAAAACAGGTCCAATGTGGTCTGAGTGACTCACTGGGCTTCTATGAAGAACCGTGCCCTGAGAAGGCAGTCATCCAGGTAAGGATAAATCATGATGCCTTGATAGTGTAAGTGTAAGCCGCCACTACCAAGAGGACCTTGGAGAATACTCTTGGGACTGATGAGTTGTCGATAGGGAGTACTCTGTATTGATAGTGGTCTTGGCCTAGCGTGAACCTGAGGTAACGTCTGTGGTTTAGTATGATAGAGATGTGAAAATAAGCATCTTGGAGGTCGAGGGCCAAGAACCAGTCTTCCTTTTTCTAACACTGGAATGATCGTAGATAACGTGACCACCTTGAACTTCTGAGCCTTGATAAACTTATTGAGCGCTCTGAAGTTCAGTATGGGTCTGCAACCTCCTTTTTAATTCAGTATCATGAATTAATGAAACTAGAAGTGTGGGCACTGGCTCTATGGCTCCTACGCTGAGGAGGTGGTTTATCTCTTGATGTAGCAGACTCTCGTGAGAAGTGTCACTGGAGAGGGATGGGGAAGGGTGTTTGGGAGGGAGGAGAAATGGATGGAGTATCCATCTTGGATGATCTCCAACACCCATTTCTTGGAGGTTATCTGTTCCCAAGTGCTGTGGAATAAGGTGAGACGATCTCTGAAGGGATGGCTGAGGTTTTCCAGCATGAAATGAGGAGAGAGTGTTCTACGGGCACCTCAATCAACCCGTCAAAACCGTCTCTGAGATGGAGGGCTGAGAGGAAGTTTGCTGAGATACCGACGTCTTTCGTCTGGAGAATCTGGGCTTCTTCCTCAGAGTCCTATGATCTCTGTATATAGTGAAATAGATACTGGGATGAATATTGAGATAAGCACTGTGAGCAAGGGCTGTACTTTCTTTTGTACCCAGGTGTATAAGAACATAAGAACGGCCATACTGGGTCAGACCAAAGGTCCATCTAGCCATGTATCCTGTCTTCCAACAGTGGCAAATGTCAGGTGCCCCAGAGGGAATGAACAGAACAGGTAATCATTTCGTGATCCATCCCCCGTTGCCCATTCCCAGCTTCTGGCAAACAGAGGCTAGGGATACCATCCCTGGCCATCCTGGGTAATAAGCAATGATGGACCTATCCACCATGAATTTAGCTAAACAAGACATAAAAAATAAGCACCTTGTGCCAGATCCCACACAGAAAGTTCCTCAGTTTGACCTTCCACAGTCATCTTGGTTAACTCTGAACCAAATCTGAACCAACCATGGTAGAGGCGGACATCTAATCCCCAGCGTGCGAGTGTGTTTCCCCATAACAGACCATTGAACATATCACTATCTACTGCCCAATTTACAAATATGAAGACGGCATTATTGCAATAAATTCTGCTACTCCTGATGTAGCCATTTGGCTCGATCAATTTCAGGTGGAACTGTAGTTGCTGCTCTACCCCAGCCATACAAAAGAAGAAGTCGACGACTCCAAATTCCACTGAAAGAACCAGGACTCTGACGCACAGCAAATGCCCCGATTCAAAGGCACTCTGTACTTCTTCAGAGAGATTTAACACATGAAGAATGTAGATTGGTATCCACCTGGCATACTTCGGCCTGTCTGCAGTAAAGAAACACGGCAGTATGTCATACCGCCTGTGAATGTAGGTGAAGTTTCCAATCATCCTCTCGCTCTGCATGGACATTTAGTAGTAGTATCTGCATAACCCGGAGAAAATTATCCCAGAATTTGAATGTAGAAGGCTTGGCATACCCCCTTATCTGATATTCCTCCAGTAGCGGTAGCATATGCTGAGTCACAGCATCATCTCTTTAACAACATGTGTTTGAGTCTGAAGATACTGAGTCCTTACCTTTTGAGCATCAGCCAACATTTGCCAGACAAATGCTGGACCTACAGGAGTACCTCCTCCTTGCTCACACCATTGAACAAATGAATAAAGTTCCAGAGCACTAGGGGCCTCAAATGCTAGAAGCAAGCGACGTAGAGCATGATTGAATTGCTAACTAGCAATCATTTGACCTGCAGTACACACTGCATATACATCAGAATCAACAAGAAGTTCTCGCAATCCTGTGTTTCCCCAAAATTTCCCAATACATGCAATAAAGCAGCACGGGGTATGAAAACCATCCAGAAAAAAAATCACGTTGGTATCAAGTGCATTTGGGAGAGTCCATTTCACTAGCTGAGCCTTCAGCTGCTGATTCACGATCTGAATGGCATGCTGCTGTTATTTCCTTACATTTCAGCACTGTAGTATAGATTGTGGCCATGTCAGCTGGTTTGGCATCCACAAGAGGTATATATGAACCTACTGCGTAGGTGCTCTTGGATTTGCTGAGCTTTGTGGAATGTCACAGCAGTCTGGCGTATCAGTGAGGGAGTGATGTTAGACAGAACAGGTAGCCATGGTGTTGGAGTCGACTTAAGGGTTCCCGTGATGCACCGCATCACTGTATTCAGCTGGGTATCAACAAGGGATCGAAGAGTGGCCCTCGAATCTTTTAATGTGTGGAGGGAGGCATCAGTCTTTTCAGCAAATAATTTTGTGCCCTCAAAGGGGAGGTCCTCCACCATCATTTGAACCTCCTTGGGAAAGCTGGAGAGATAAAGCCACGAGGCCCGTCTCATCATAATGGCAGTCAAAATAGAATGGACTGCCGTGTCAGCTGCATCAAGTGCAAACTGGAGAGACTTTGTGCCATCAGCTGGCCCTCGTGAACCAAGGTTTTAAATTGGCCCTTGTGAGAATCAGGGAGCTGTTTAATAAAAGAAATAAGCTTCACATAGTTCATATTTAGCCCACAATGCTTGACAGTTCACCCCTCTGATTTGAAGGGTGGCTGAGGAGTAGGCCTTCCTGCCAAACAGGTCCAGGCACTTCCTGTTCCAGTCATAAGGGTTGGACCTAAAGTGGTGGTGGTGGCCTTTGCAGTTAACTGCGTCCATAATAATCAAATTGGGAGGCGGGTGTGAGAACAGGAATTCCGTGTCCTTTGCTGGCACACAGTATTTCTCATTTGCCCTCTTAAAAGTTGGTGGGACAGACACCTTATTAATAGGGAGGGTGACCCTGGAGGAGGTGGACGATGTCCACCGGCTTCTGGTGTGACTCAGACACCTCTGGTAAAGGTATTTAGAGTGTCTCTGCCACCCTCTGTGCCAAGTCCTCAAACAGTTTAAAGTCATCCACCACAGATGGCGGAAGGGGCATCATCATCTCATCTGGTGACGATAACAAGAAGTGTGCTGGAGGAGTGACTTCCTCCTCTACTTCAGCCTCTGGTTCCTTGCCTGTTCGGGGGGTTCAGAGGCCCACGAGGCAGAGGCTGAAGGAGGGTACTTCCTTGGCTGTTGGTAGGCCACACTGGCAGTGGTAGAGGCCTGCTGCCTTTGGGCCTGCCAGGGGTCCCAGTGTGGCCATTGTGTTGGGAAGGGGCCTGATGGTTGGTACCATGATTGCCCAACCAGAGAGACTGTGGATCAGAGGGGTGGTTTGCCTGGTGTCCATAGTGAAACTGGGCTCCTTACGGCAGCGAGAAGAGTGTTGGGAAGCTAGGTCCTCTTGCTCACTTTCTGATTCCGACAACGGAAAGAGCGGTGCATTGCAGGAGGTTCTCGGTGAGCCAAGGGCTCTGGGTGAACTCGGTACCAAGGCCCCAGTACTGAACAGAGGAGAGTCCAGTGCATCAGACACCAAAAGATCCGTTGCACACTGGAAATCTGTCGGTGCGGAGTGCGTCAGTACCAGGGAGGCTGGCAGTGCTGAGAGGCTTGTACCAACAGTGTCGAAGATGCAGACTGATAGCACGGTCCTTCAGTGCCTGGCATATTGTCGGCAGTACCAATGTTGATGACCATACCAACAAAGTCTTCCCTGGGACAGGTCTTCTATGTTTCTCATGCCCCTGCGGTACCAATGCTTCTTTGCCTGCGCCTATTGGGTCTGTAGGCATTCCGACTTGCCCTGTCGGTTCAGTACTGCACGTGCCCTGGGTACCAGATCCAGATGGCACTGGTGCCATCAGTACTGATGATACTGACCGAGCCAGGGATTGTTTTTGGCTCGATCAGGCCTTGCTTTGGGGACCCAGGGATCTCTTCTTAGAGGCCTTATGTGAATATCTCGCAGGCATCTCTCTGAGATCACCTCCCTTTGAAGTAGAGGGCTGTGGTGAAGGCTCCTGCCAGGACTGAAGAGATTGAAGCACTGACTCTATGAATAGAAGTTCGAGCCTTAGTTCTCTGTCCTTCCTGGATCTGGGCTTAAGTTGCTGACAAAAGCCACACATCTGTGGAATATGTTTCTCTCCCAGGCAGCAAACACACTGCAAGTGTCCGTCGGTCACTGGGAGAGTTTCTTTACCACTGACGCATTTTTTGAAGCCCAGAGAGCCGGGCATACCCTTTTCCAGGGGGTCCCCCACCACAGGGTCCTTTTCTTCTTCTTCTTTTAGGCAATGGCCAAAATAAAATATAAATGAAGCGAAGAAAAAAGGGGCTTCAAAACAAGCTAAAGTTAGCGAATTTAAGAGAGTAAACGATCCACAAACGGACAGCCCTTGCTCTATCTCTAGCCAAAGGCGGTTGAGAAGGAACTGATGAGGTATTGGCCACACATGCTGGCTAGCCTCATGGCACGAGGACAGAAGTGCATGCATGGGCAGGACAAGTCTGCTACCAAAGTTCTCTGATCAGCAGCACAGGGACACAGACACCTCAACAGTGGAGATCCCATAGGGAATCATAGAATATCAGAGTTGGAAGGGACCTCAGGAGGTAATCTAGTCCAACCCCCTGCTCAAAGCAGGACCAATCCCCACCTAAATCATCCCAGCCAAGGCTTTGTCAAGCCTGACCTTAAACTTCTAAAGGAAGGAGATTCCACCACCTCCCTAGGTAAAGCATTCTAGGGACATTACTAGAAGAGAATTTCACCTTTTTGCAAAATAATTTCACTCCAAACAGGGATGAAAAGTCAAACACCATGACATTTTTTGTGAGAAGAGGAGAACCAGAATGGAATTTTTCATTTTCCCAGTTGCCAACCTGGAAGGTTCTGTCAACTTCATTTTCTGCCTGCTTCTCCAGCTTGTGGAGCTCGGAAGGGGGAAGGGTGGGAGGCTGAGCATCCTGGCTCTCCACTTGTCCTGCCACGGAGTTGGGGGAAAGGCGGAAGAAAGAAGGCTGTTGTGAATTTCTAGGTGGGAAGCCATCATTTCTTTTTCCTGATGGAAAAGTAAATAAACAAAAAGATTCCTGCAGAAAATTTCAATTGTGTAAAAAGGACATTTTTCCATGTAGATAATTTTCTGACAGAAAACTCCCAACCAGCTCTACTGAGCACCCATTCGGGGAGAACAGGTAAATCCTACTCCCGTAATGAAAGAGGCACTCCCAAATGGAAGGACTGCAGAGTGAAACTGAGGGGAAATGCTTATCTATGTGGGTGATTTAAAGGCCTCTGGTTTAATTATGAATACAATAAAATGGGGATTAGCACCCAGGAAAGGCTTTTGCCCCTCTCTGGGCCTTCTTTTTCATCTTGCTTGAAGAACTGAGTCTGTGGTAAACAATTTAAAGAAAAAATTTCATTTTAGCAGGACTGGGTTTTTCTTTTAATCCAAGAAAAAAAAAAATACACTCTGGTTTGAGTCTCAGTCTGATCTAATACAAACTATGGGGTTCCTGCATGGCCCAGTTCTAACATGAAAACATGCCTTCTCCTCCCCCACTCCTTTTTACTTTAAGAGTATGAAGCAAGAGAAACAGATTGCACGAGTACATCCCAAGTATACAGAATAGTTAATGGTTTAGTCACCATTTTAAGATTATTTACTGAAAACACTTCTGAATTTGGCCAGCTTCTAACATCTATAAAAAGTAATTTAACAACTCCCCATTTCCTTCTCCCTCCCAAGATGATTATGGATAAGATTTTATAGTTCTTAACATCACTTAATACCTCACATTTATACAATACCTCTCACGCCAAAGGGTTCCCAACCACTTTTCAAAACTACAGGCCAGGTTTTCAAAGACATACTCATGCAGTTATTTATTAATTACAGGCATATGTTTGCGCACACCTATCTAATGCTTGATGTGTGTTCAAATATTTGTGTATGCATTTTACTAGTTAGGCACCTAGTGGATATGTGATCATGCAAATATCTGATTTCTAAACATAAGGTAGCGTTGGGGACACTAGGGCATGGCCACTAGGTAACTCGAGGGGATTGAAGACCACGAGTGTCGATGAAGCCCCCTCGCACTAGGCCCAAGTGTCCTTGGCCCCCCCTCCCGCCTGGAGGCACTCGCAGCAGATCTGCGTACTAGGCCCAAGTGTCCTTGGCCCCCCCGCCTGGAGGCACTCACAGCAGTTATGCTGAGGATCTGCAACATATTGTTGCAGAGTCAGACTGCCTAAAACTAAGCAAGGCCGAACAGGGCAAATATGAAAAAACAATGCTAAATAAAGCAGCTTTATGTATAGTTTAACAAATAATACAAAGAACAAGGGAACTAGCTGGGAACTGGATTGGCTGGCTATATGGATACTTAGGGCAGCTTGCTATTAAATAAGTATGCTAAAAAGAAAAAAAAAAAAAGTATAAAAGCCTGTGTAACTTCCTGCTCTGTGTGCAGGATTTGAGATTCTATTCTCCCTGTACCTTTTTGCAGCTGCAAATAAACTTTTCTGCTTCTCCATCCCATTGTAATTATTGGGTATAGCACACCGGGTAGCGAACCAACTCCAGCTGTTGTTTAGCCTCTCGACACTGGGTGCCGGCAACAGCTTTTGGCATCCCTGGGTGGGCAACGAGGCTGCAATTTAGCTTGCCTGGACCCTCCTGGAGGTTGAGGATTGCGGCGAGAACCGACGCCCAGCGCGCACCGGTGAGTTCATCGGGGGTCTCAGAGGAAACGCGATTTGATTGACCCTGGAGGGCACAACGGTGCAACGCACTCATATAGTGGAGAAGCAGTTGTAGACGATGGTGAGGAACTGGTAGACATAGGGGAGGAGCAGCTGTGGACGACGGTGAGGAACCGGTCCCTTGGATAAGGTAGGAACCTTTTGAAATCTGGCTTGTATGCTCTGTTGGAACCTGGGGACGCCCAGAGTTATCCTGTAGGTATGGGACAGGGACAGAGCTCGGGGGTTAGGGCACGGTGTACGCCCCTAGAATGGGTTCTAGCAAACTGGAAGGTATTTGGTGCAGATCCCATGACTAAGAGCCAATTAAAACGATTCTGTACAGTTGACTGGCCTCAATATCAACTAGAGGACCAGGAGTAGTGGCCACCAGGAGGGTCAATTAATTACAACACGATCCTCCAATTAGTTTTGTTTTGTCAGTGAATGGGTAAATGGAATAAACATTTGTATGCACAAGCGGTTTATGGCTTTAAGAAACAGAACAGAGCTGTAATTCTGCAGAGTTGTAATTTGACTCCGACTGGTTCGGTAGTAGCTAATGTTAGTCCCCAGACCCCCACCCCCACTGTAATGGCAGAGCCGGTGTCCCCTTTGGCCCCCACACCCCCACCTTATAAGGGTAGAATGCCTTGGGTTACAGAGATTGCCCCCTCGGTGGGACTCTATCCTTTGCTTACCGAGACTGTTGTGGCTTGCCCGGGGCAGAGGGACGTCAGGCTACCACTATGCAAGTTTACACCCATGTGCCATTCAATCCAATAGACCTAGCAGCTTTTAAAATACAGGCTGGGGAATTCTCAATGAACCCAAGCAGGTTTATTTCAGTCTTTGAGGGGTGCCTCAGTAGTCACAAGCCGGATTGAGACGACTGTAGTATCCTCCTGAGAGCCCTGTTGTCTGAGGTGGAGAGGGATCAGGTTACAGCTAAGGCAAGGAGAGCGTCAGCTTCCTTTCTTTTTTTTTTTTTTTTTGCTTGAACGCTATCTGTCAAGTTCCTACACCAAGTAATCGTAAGCGGCTCAGGGCATTTCTGGGTATGGCAGGCTTTTGCAGGATATGGATCCCAGAGTTTGGATTGTGGGCTAAACCCCTGCACGACTGTGTAAAAGGAGCAGATCATGACCCCTTCTATTGGGCCCCAGAGGCTGACAGGGCATTTAAAATCTTGAAAAGAAAATTGATTAAAGCCCCGCTCTGGGCCTGCCGGATCTCTCTAAGCCGTTTCAGTTGTATGTACATGAACGAAAGGGGGTGGCCCTAGGAGTGCTCACACAGCTGTTAGGAGCATAGAAACGTCCCATGGCTTATTTTTCTAAGCAACTGGATCAGGTTGCAAAGGGTTGGCCGGCATGTTTACGGGCGGTCGCAGCTACTGCCCTAGTGTTTGAGGAAGCCGAGAAGCTAACATTGGGAGGGGTTATGCAAATCTATACTCCCCATATGGTCCAAGCCTTATTGGATGCAAAGGGAGGGCTTTGGCTCACCCAGGCTCGGATTGCTCGGTATCAGGCTAAGCTGTTAGAGAACTCTGAAGTCACCTTACAGTCTTGCCCCTCCCTTAACCCAGCCACTCTCTTGCCAGAAACAGAGGAACAAAAACGTGACTGTTTAGAGATCACAGATGCCCAGTACTCCAGCCGTCCGGATTTAAAGGATGTACCCCTCCCAAATGCAGATTATGAGTGGTACACTGATGGTAGCACTACTGTAATAGATGGGCAAAGGAGAGCGGGTTATGCTGTTGTGACCCTCCATGACACTGTGGAAGCTGAAGGTTTGCCTGCTGGGACCTCTACCCAGCTTGCCGAACTAATAGCCCTGACCCGTGCACTTGAACTGTCAAAAGGAAAGCGGGTCAACATTTTTACTGATTCAAAGTATGCTTTTGGTGTGCTGCATGCTTATGCTGGCCTATGAAAGTAAAGGGGAATGCTGACAACCCAAGGCTCCCCAGTCAATTACAGGCCCCAAATCCTCTGGCTCCTAGAAGCCGTACAACTTCCCTCGGAAGTGGCGGTGGTACACTGTAAAGCCCATCAAAGGAAAAATCAAAATGTGGCCAGAAGTAATGCTAGGGCACATAGGGAGGCTAAGCATGCTGCCACCCTGCCATCCCCTCAGACTGAGAACACCCATATGCATGCCCTTATCCCATCATTAGGGGAGCTTCCAACACCTCAGTACTCTGGGGAGGAGAGACAGCTAACTGACAAACTCAGTTTCCAGGAAAAGGAGGGATGGCTCCATTCCCCGGAAGGGAAGGTCCTTCTACCAAAGGGCCTGATCCGGCCAGTGCTGCAGAAACTACATCAAACCACTCATGCTGGCAGGGAAGCACTTATCCAGCTAATGGGAAAATACTTTATCACTTCCGGACTCCGACCCCTGGCTGCCCAGGTACAAGCGGAACTGCTTAGTCTGCCAAAAGAATAACCCCCAACCGGGACATCCTGTGCCACCAGCTGCCCTAGAACCCACTCCGGGCCCCGGACAAGTGTGGCAAATAGACTTTACTGAGTTTCCCCGGACCCAAGCGTTCAAATATCTCCTTGTCATAGTGGATCGGTTCAGCGGATGGTCAGAAGCCTTCCCATGCTGTAATTGCACTGCCAGAACAGTGGCCCTCAAGTTTGTTAAGAAGATCATTCCTCGCTTTAGACTCCCCCTGTGGATGGAATCTGACAACGGGACACACTTCACATCAAAAATCATTCAAAGCATCTCACATGCCTTACAGATCCCCTGGAAACTCCATACGCCCTGGAGACCGCAAGCCAGTGGGGTAGTGGAGCGTACCAATCAGACCCTTAAACGGCATCTCTCAAAAGTGTGCCAAGAAGCCTCACTGCGATGGCCTGATGCTTTGCCCCTCGTCCTACTTCGTATCTGCGTTCTCCCAAAGGGTAGATTAGGGCTCAGTCCCTTTGAAATTATGTTTGGAAGGGCATGGCCTACGAATGGCACCCCGGTTCTGTCAGGGGAATGGAAGCTGGGTAATGGTTTTTTGTCACAGTATATATGTTCCCTGTCTGCTGTTCTCTTGTCTCTTCACAGGTATACCAAGGCTTCCCAGCCTCTCCCCTTGGACTCTCCCGTCCACTCCTTACAGCACGGTGACTCCGTGCTTGTTCGTACCTGGAAAGACGAGCCTCTCCAGGAAAAGTGGAAAGAACCCTATACCGTCCTGCTGGTCTCCCATACGGTGGCAAAGATCGAGGGACACAAGAACTGGATCCATCACTCTTGTCTGAAGGCAGTATCCGCCCCCTCGTCAGCAGAACAGTAGACCGTCCAACCTGCTGACTCCTCATCTAGTAACGATCTCAGGCTAAAGCTACTGTTTAAAAGACACAAATAGCGGGCATCTTAATGCTAAAATGGGCCCACCCAGGTACTGGAGACCCTGGGCTAAAAAGACTCTGGTAATAATTAACTGGGTAACATTGTTATTCTCTGTATTGTTATTTCCAAACTGTGCATATCGGGAGCATAACTCCTTTGTTTCGCTTGCGCACCATGTTGCTACTTTAACAAACCAGACTGATTGCTGGGTATGTGCTCCAACTCCACTGTCCCCCAAAATGGGAATGCCCCTTGACATGCTGCCCCTGACCCTAGCAGAATTAGCCGCCACCAAAGAGCAGGAAAGAACGGACTCGTCGTTCTGGAACAAGACTTCTTTACAGCAAGCCACCTATCAGGACCAGGAGTATTCAGTTGCAGTACTCACTGAGGGAGTGTTATGTTTTACCCGAAACCAATCTGATCACTATGGGCGTCCTGTGGGAAAAAGCTCCTGTGTTATTACACAGTGGGCTAATGGGTATTGGATAAAGACCAAAAGGGGAGGCCAATAGTGTGGGTGTAATGGTTCCTCCCCTTTTAGGGAAACTCTTACAAATCTTACCACAAAAAAAAAAAAAGGTTTGGAAATATAACTTGCCGTCCGGTTAATATCTCCAATGTAGCAAGCCAATGGTGGGTTTGTAGTGGTCCCTATGGCGAGTGTAATTTGAACGGCACAATTAGAAACGCCCCCACTTGTACCCAATCAGGAGGATGGGATGCCCCCTTAGGGGCATATGAACTGTTTAAAAAAAACAGCCTTAAATATCCCAGGAATCCCCTTAAGAAACAGTCCTTACTGGGCCCTACAGGGTCACTATTTTGTATGTGGCCGAAAGGCTTACAAGGTGCTGCCAGCCAACTGGACAGGTAGCTGTTATATAGCTCATGAAGTTCCTCATCTTTCCATAACTGCCACACTGCCCAAAGGAAAGATTAGAAATGCCCAAGACACCTCTGTTAAGTCACGAGAAAAGACCCTGCGGCGACTGACTACGGCATTAAAGGGCAATATGAAGAATTCCCTCACAGCCGAGAAGCTTGTAAGGTGCTCTGTACTGGGAATAGCGCCACTGTTTTCCGGGCCAGCCATGGCATGCATAGGCCGCTATACTGTAAGGCTGCAAATGGTACTTAAGAAAGTGGCCTTAGAGTTAGAGGACTCGGTTAGTAATTTAAAATCAGCAGTAAAAACATTAAATAAAGAAATACAGCAGCTCAGGATGTTTTCCCTCCAAAACAGGCTGGCTTTGGACTATCTCTTTGCATCCCAAGGAGGGGTTTGTGCCCTCGTCGAGCCCCAATGTTGTGTATATGTAAATAATAGCAGTTATAAAATCTATAAAAAAGTAATACAGGCTAAGGCCCATGCCCGAGCCGGAGCACAGGCTGCCTATACTGCCCCAGAGAGCAATTGGTTGCAAACCTTGTTTTCAGGCTGGGGTCTGTCATTTTGGCTTGGTGGTTTATTTAGCCTGTTATTGAAACTTCTTTTTCCTGTATTGCTTGTATTACTGGTATTATGCTGTGCAGTATCATGTGTCAGGGCCCTTTTGCAAAAGTTAATAAGTCATTCTCTTCAGGGTTATCACAAAGTGCTTATGCAAAGTCCTATTATAAAAAAATAAGTAGCCCAAGTAAGAAAACTCAAAGCCAAGGTTGTTAAGTGTTCTCAAAGGAGGGAGTTGTTGGGGACACTGGGGCATGGCCACTAGGTAACTCGAGGGGATGGAAGACCACGAGTGTCGATGAAGCCCCCTCGCACTAGGCCCAAGTGTCCTTGGCCCCCCCTCCCGCCTGGAGGCATTCGCAGCAGATCTGCGTACTAGGCCCAAGTGTCCTTGGCCCCCCCGCCTGGAGGCACTCACAGCAGTTATGCTGAGGATCTGCAACATATTGTTGCAGAGTCAGACTGCCTAAAACTAAGCAAGGCCGAACAGGGCAAATATGAAAAAACAATGCTAAATAAAGCAGCTTTATGTATAGTTTAACAAATAATACAAAGAACAAGGGAACTAGCTGGGAACTGGATTGGCTGGCTATATGGATACTTAGGGCAGCTTGCTATTAAATAAGTATGCTAAAAAGAAAAAAAAAAAAAAAAGTATAAAAGCCTGTGTAACTTCCTCCTCTGTGTGCAGGATTTGAGATTCTATTCTCCCTGTACCTTTTTGCAGCTGCAAATAAACTTTTCTGCTTCTCCACCCCATTGTAATTATTGGGTATAGCACACCGGGTAGCGAACCAACTCCAGCTGTTGTTTACCCTCTCGGCACTGGGTGCCGGCAACAGTAGGCACGGAGATATAGATATAGACAGATATATGCAGTTGCACAAGCCTAGATATGAAAACTTGATCCTATGCAAGCACACAATGTAAGTGCAGCAGCCTCTATGGGGCACCAGAGAATTAGCGCACAATACGCTGTACAACAGTGTGTGGCTAAGGAAGGTTTTGTAATAGAAGAAATTGTCCAGATCACTCCATTAAATGTTACTTACAAATGTATTATGTGCATAAATTCCTAAGAGGCAGTGAGAAGATGGATCCAAAATTCCAGACCTTCCCAGGCCTTTGTTAAGCAGTATTTGCAGGCCTCCAAAAATAGCTTTAGTATAAACCTTACCCAGTCGCCTGCTACACTATAGTCTATAAAATCACTTACATTGAATTATAATATTTATTCATCACCATCACTGCTAATAAAAATGAATACACTAAAATTGATCTTTTAGGGGTTTTTTTAAATTCCGTTTAACTTGTTAAATCTTCACAGATACATCTTATTAATCATTCCTGGTTATTATAATCCAAGTCTTAAAAATAATAAGGGATTTATATTCTAAAAAACTCTTATCTAGTCAGACTAACTAGATAATTTTCTAATTATGTAGGGAAGTAATACAGTGAAATAAATAATCACTAAAATCTTCTAATATGAATGAGTAAAACAATTATTTATAGCCCAAAAGATCAAAAACTTTGAGGACGCAGATTCATAACCAGTGTAATGCCCCAATTCTGCAAAGACTTACATTAGGTTAATGAGCAGAGTCCCACTGAGATTAATGAGCAGAGTTATACAGATGTTTTCAAGATCAGGGCCTAACTCCTCACACTCAATGTTTTAAGATTCTGTTCCATATCAGTACAATAAAATTCATTCACATTTCCTCCCCTTTTTGGTCTAGGTATAAATTCTAATCCTATAAATTTAAAATTAGAAGTAGAGTTATTTTTTATGATTTCCCAAAGGAGAAGTGAAGTGACTTCTTATTGATTTATGCTCTGTAGTTCTATGCTCTTATTTATGGTCTGTAGTTCTCACATTTAAAGATCTAGATATTTAACTAATATGTATACATAGTAGAAATCACATGAGCACGCAGATCTGTGTGAAGATCCAACCCCTTCACTTTAAGTTAACAAGATTTTTGTCTGCTATTATTAAACTTCACCATTTATAAAATTTACTACTCACCAGCTACTAGTCATAATCCATGGAAAAGCTGTGGAAGATAATTCTGTCAATCCCTAGGCTCATTTACAGGCATTTTCCTGGAATTTATTTCATTGCTTCACAGGCTACTGTAGCTACTAAAATCCCAGCAAGAACGTTCTGGTTGACTTCATTAGACTGCAGTTACCCAAGATTCATTTCCAACTGCACATCACATTTTAGTCTAGTAAAGGTAACGGGTGCTGCTGGAACTTAACTGTTGTGTACAGCTACAGCCCCAGACAAAAAGTGGGGTGGAGGAGGATGGGTTTATCATTCTGAGCTAATACCTATCATCACTTCTAAATGGGCATGTAATTATGCTACAAAAATAAAAGTGACTGCAATCCGAATACTGTTATCTATACCATGAAAATTATGACATATTTTAAGACCACGATTAAGAAATCTAATAAGATATTCTCCTAACACTCACCACTATCCCATTTCCCTACCTCAAAATATCTTAGTTATATGTGTCTGTTTCAATTGCAGTACTACAATATCCAACTGAATAACATCTTTCAGTAAAACTTGCTGGACCTTAAAGAATTCACACTGCAAATAAAAACAGTCTGAAGTATTTTATTTTACCTCTAGGTCGTGGGATTTGTTCCTGATTGGAAGCTAGCCTATGAACAACTGAATACCAGCTTTTGGAGGCTGTATACGGAAATCCTTGGGCAATGCTCAGCAATTTATAGTATACTCTTTAGAACTTTATAACACTTCTTTTCCTTCTTCAACTTCTATTATTCTAAGTAAACTTTACAAGCTGACTGGAATCCAGCAGTTAGAGCAGAAGACTCGGAGTCAGGATACCTGGGTTCTAATCCCAAACTCTACTAATGACTTCTTGTGTGACTTTGGGCAACACCATTTAAACACTGTGCCTCAATTTCCCAGGTCCCACAATCTGCTTCTAACAGGTTTATCAACAAGAATACCTTTTCCACAGCAAACTGTGCAGTCACCTCTAGAGCAGAATGCAGCAGCTGCATAACAGAACACAGCAACAGCAGCTTAGGACAGAAAGCGAAGACACCAACATTTATTTATTTGTTTTTACTTATGCTAAAAAAGCAACCAACAAGAAGTGTGTTATTCATCACTCTGACCACCCTTCGTATGCTGGATACTGTTCTCCAATCTTTCATCCATGTTTTTGTCTTTTTAGACTGTAAGCTCTCAGAAAGAGACAGTATCTTTCTACAGGATTATACACTAAGTACCAAGCACATTCTGAGTACTACTGCATTATTTATTTTGCAGTATCCAACTAAAATTAAAGGAAGAATTTTAGGCAGGCAGAATACAAAGACCCAAGATGGAATCTGGCTAAGAGACCAAGAGCAAGCCTTGATGATAGTACCATATGATCTTTAATAAGCACTAGTGATCAAGGGCTGTACAAATTACCCCACAATCTCCCAACGCTTGATAGCGCTTACTCCCTCTGGATATTTACAGAACATCTCTCTCTGTCAGGGATGACTTATCCCTTGAGCTCAAAAATATTTCTGATGAAATAATTTTATGCCTTTGGAATGCACCAAGTGTCAGGTATTTGGGTGGGAGAACCAAAGAAGTTTCTCCCCTCAAAAGTTCAAGATATCCCTGGAACTTACCTGTCAAGGTTCCTTCCCCACTCTGAACTCTAGGGTACAGATGTGGGGACCTGCATGAAAGACCCCCTAAGCTTATTCTTACCAGCTTAGGTTAAAAAACTTCCTCAAGGTACAGACTTTGCCTTGTCCTTGAACCCTATGCTGCCACCACCAAGTGTGTTAAAGAACAGGGAAAGAGCCCTCTTGGAGACGTATTCCCCCCAAAATATCCCCCCAAGCACTAAACCCCCTTTCCTGGGGAAGGCTTGATAAAAATCCTCACCAATTTGCATAGGTGAACACAGACCCAAACCCTTGGATCTTAAGAACAATGAAAAAGCAATCAGGATCTTAAAAGAAGAATTTTAATTAAAGAGAAGATAAAAGAATCACCTCTGTAAAATCAGGATGGTAAATACCTTACAGGATAATCAGATTCAAAACAGAGAATCCCTCTAGGCAAAACCTTAAGTAACAAAAAGACACAAAAACAGGAATATACATTCCATTCAGCACACCTTATTTTATCAGCCATTTAAACAAAACAGAATCTAACGCGTATCTAACTAGATTGCTTATTAACATTTTACAGGAGTTCTGAAGAGCATTCCTGATCTGTTCCCGGCAAAAGCATCACACAGACAGACAGACCCTTTGTTTTCCCCCCACCCCCATCCAGCTTTGAAAGTAACTTGTCTCCTCATTGGTCATTTTGGTCAGGTGCCAGCGAGGTTATCTTAGCTTCTTAACCCTTTACAGGTGAAAGGGTTTTGCCTCTGGCCAGGAGGGATTTTATAGTTCTGTATACAGAAAGGTGGTTACCCTTCCCTTTATATTTATGATGTTACCCTATCCCCATTTCAAAAAACACAAGCTGAACTCTCTGCTATGCTATCAACATACCTGGTATACTTTTCAGCAACAGAGAATAAACATTTCCAGCAAAGTGCAGCTTAATGTACCTGTTTCCACAGTCCTGCTGCCTCTTGCTGAGGAAAAGCATTTTTGCTTAAATTTGAAAACAAATGAATATATGTCCCAGTCCTTCAGCCTTCCTCTCTGCAAGCACCTGGGATAACGGAAGTATTCATACACCAAGGGAGACTATTTCTTTGGGAACCCCTTGTTGAACTATTGTTAGCACGTAAGTGTATATGACAAACTAGTGAGATCTGAGTGAAATGGTATCCTCTTTCATAACATTATTCTTTGGATGATTTACTCTTTAGGTTGGAACCTGATTATAGTCTCTTAGGATTGTCAACACAGAGCAGAGAAAATAAAATATTAGCATTTTAGAGCTCAGGTTTGACCATAATTATCAGTGCACTGAAATGTTATGTACATGCACTATTTTTGGAGAGAGAAAGACAGACAACATTAAACTGAATGCATCAACAAAACCTTGAAATGCTATTTAGAAGTTAGAGTGTGGAGCCACATTTTTAAAGCAATGATAACATCTAAGCAACATTAGTTTTAGAACGCTTTTGGTTTGTTTTTACTCTTTAGAAGGCAAGAGGTAATCTAAGCCCACAAATTCTCCTCCCTTTTCAGCCTTTATTTGTCTATATTCTTTTTCAGCTGTTAACTCTCAGAGTTGAGAATACTTCACAGAAGGAAGAGACATTGGACTAGGACTGCTGCTCTCATGCTTTAAGTTACTGAGGTGCATAAGCAACTAGCTGATTCTGGGCCACAATTAATAATTATTCTCCCTCCCTCCTCTGAGGAATTCATTAACTCTCCCACCTAAGTACAGCCCCAGTTCCCCTTGTGCAATCTGAAAATAGCACAGTACAAGGCAATATGGCCACCAGCTAAAGAGTGCTGTGTGATGGCATTTAACTGCTTGCATGTTTTGCAATGGCATTACCAATCCACTCCCAAGTCCTCCAAGTGTAGAATTTCCTTCACCAAAAGCCCAGTCCAACAACCATGGAAGTCAATGGAACTTCAACTGGCACCGGATTAGGCCCAAAGCCTGGTCCCAAATGAAAGCCAGCCCAGCGAGGGTTCTGACAATCCCCACAGCCCTTATTTGTCTGCCTACAGTCACTTAGGCTGTGATCTCATGAGACAGGGCTGATCTAGGTGACTATTTGAATAGGAGATCATCCAGGAGAACAGACCACAAGTGCCACTGCTGATTCGGTAGGTGGCACTCTTCCTGCTGAGTCACTTTCTGGCCGCACCTTTCTTTTAACAGAAACAGGCTCGCTGCCATGGTTTGAGCTACTACTCCCAATCAGAGGAGAGCAGCCATATTCCTTCAGAGAACATGTATGGGAGCACTGAGAGACAAGAAGTTAATTCAGTTTACAAGTCTATTCAGTCCCTGGCCTCTCTGCCAAGACTGCCAGTCCTAACTCTTGTGGTGATTGCTGTCACATGGATACTTGTTGACTGGAAACTGGACTGAGACCAGCAGCTCATTTCACATAAAATAAAAAGCAGCCATGTGACAGTGGTTCGGAGACATATGCTCAAGTCACACAAATCAAGGCAGGTGAATAGCAACATCCTCAATGGCCACTAGATACTTTAAACACAGATCTTTAAAAAGTTCAAATTGTTGTTCTAAGAATCAAACACCCGTTCAGCTTTTTTCTTGAGATGTAACAAACAGCAATCAGCTGCTCAATTAAGTTTTCATGGCAGGCTAATCATTTTTCCCCTCACAAAAAGATGGAGTTGGCAGGACAATTGAGAGCAGACTACAGTGAACTTGCCTATTAGAATTCAAAGCATCCAATGCTGTGTTTTGCTTTCTTTTCTCAGCTTTAATTTAATCACTAAGGGCTTGATCCTGCTGTGTGAAGTGCTGAGCTCCCTCAACACCAAAACGGGCCAGAGATCTCAATACCTTGATAGACCAGCTCCTAAATGATAAATTGAATATGATGCTTCAGTACAGCCACAATGCTCTAAATTTTATATATATATATATATATATATATATATATATATATATATAGAGAGAGAGAGAGAGAGAGAGAGAGAGAGAGAGAGAGAGAGAGAGAGAGAGAGAGAGAGAGAGAGAGAGAGAGAGAAAAAAAAAACACAAAAAACAAAAAAAAAAAACACATCCTAAAATATTCATTACAGGTTGGATTTTCTGAACACTTCAAGGAGCTCAGAGCATAAGTGTGACTAAAAGACTTTCCATGGGACTTGTGCTTCCATCTCCTTTGAGTGTTTTTCAAAATCTCATCCTAATTCAATTCATAATATTTAATAAAATACTGCTGTGCATACAAAATCAATACACAGCCCATTCCTTGGTGGCATTTACCATGACCGATATAGGTATCCACTGTTTTCTCAAGCGCTACACACGGAGACATGGTCAAACAAACTATTTTGGAAGGACAATTGCAAGGTGAGATTTCTTTCTGAAATCAGGCCAAAGTTCATTCAGCCTACCTTGATTTTTCTCCCTGTTAGTTAGATCAGGGGTTCTCAAACTGGGGGTTGGGACCCCTCAGGGGGTCACGAGGTTATTACATGGGGGGTCACGAGGTGTCAACCTCCACCCTAAACCCCGCTTTGCCTCCAGCATTTATAATAGTGTTAAAGATATAAATTAAAAACACTGTTTTATAAGGCGGGGGTCGCACTCAGAGACTTGTTATGTGAAAGGGGTTACCAGTTTGAGAGCCACTGAGTTAGATGCACCACCTGAAGCACCAAGAGGCACTATAATTAACTGCAAATCCCTCTTCAATTTGTGAAGACCTGGGAAGGGGTCAGAACCACAGCTAAAAACTTGGGGATGGAGAAGAGGATAAGCACTGAATTGCTTCACAGTACCCTAAACTTCGACAATTTCAATTGAAATTTCAACACAACAGTAGACAAGGCAGGCTCAAGATAAAACTAAATTAATAAAATAAAATTCTTACTTTCTTTTTCTGCGAATTTAGTTAGATGTGTGTTTTGAAGATACATTTAAATAGGACCTTATTCCTTTTCTTTCTTGAAAAGGAAGAAAAACAAACCAACCTTTGACTAGACAACTCCTTCCATAAAATGAGAAAATCTGTCAATCCCATCCACTTTTCTATATCTCAAGCCTCATTACTGGGTCTTGGGGACAGGCATGACATTGACAATCTGCTAATACCAAATAATACCAGTATTTTCCAGTGTTTATATGTCAGCTTTTATGCTAAAGGATACCAAAAGTGCTCTGCAAGGTGTATTTATTTATACAGAAGTCCGTTCCCTAGCCACAGAAGTGTAGCTGCCTCGGATGTGAAACATGACAACTATTTTTATACAATGGTAAGCAAAGGTGCTGTAACTCTCCTACAAACACACTTCTAGTAGCACATCCCATAACCAATGAACTCCTCTGAATTGGTGCCACATCCCTACAGAAAAACCCTGAAGCAATCCTTACTTCCTTCTCATTAACTTGTGGCCTACCATTTCCATCCATCATCCTCCCAAAACCTGCTTTGCCACCAACCTAGTTAAATCATAGCTTCTATTCATCTGTATTCTACTCACCTGTGCATCATGTCCATAAACCACTAAACAGATGCGCTATCTCCATAGTGGTAATTAACAAGGTAGAAAGAAAATATGCAGCCTCATTATAACAACCTTATCATATAGGAGAGAAGTGCCAGAGACTCCATGAAGTCCACCAGGGACTTGGTTACTGTCAATGATTTTACATTGAAGATGCTCACTAGTACAGTGAAGAGTAGCAGTATAAAAATTAAAGAAAGAGAAAGAAAAAGCTAACTAGCTACTGGCTTATTATGCACTTCAATAACTGTTTCGAACAGAAAGCAAGGAAGACAAATTATTTTGGTATTTAAGGTAACTGTACAAGTCATCAGTTTACAGTAGACAGCTGATTTCAGAGGAACAGAGAGAGAGCTGCATCTCAACTTTGTCTATTAATTCTACTGATCCTGATGCTGTCATTTTTGCAATTAACCAGCCTCCCAGTATAAAAGAAATTTTTAAAAACCTGGTTGCAGCTGCTCACTTCTGGCCTGATTTTCCATGCTGCTGAGTACTCACAACTCCCACTGAAATCACTGACAGCTGACAGCATTCAGGGCCTCTGAAAATCAGAGCTCTTGTCAAGAGATCAAAGAACAATAACTTAGTCCTACAGAGATCATAGAATATCAGGGTTGGAAGGGACCTCAGGAGGTCATCTAGTCCAACCCCCTGCTCAAAGCAGGGCCAATCCCCAAGATGAAGAGTAAGAAAATCAATTTTCATCCTCCATGAATTAAGATGCAGATGATCAATACCAGTGGCTCATCTGCTCCCTCTAGAATTTTAAAAGTGAGATAGTAGGAAAAAGGCCAGGATGTGGAATAGGATCCTGAACATCCTCAATGCAGGAGATGCATTGGAAAGTCTAGCAGGACTTTCATTTCTAATGCCTATAAATATACTAAGGTTACAGTGAAGTCACTGAAAGCTGAACGAGGTCTCTTATTAAAGGCGGACCTGATAACTATGTCTACAGTTAAGACTCCCTTACCCTACCCATCATGAGACCCTGTTTTCAACTGCTCAGAACTTTGCCAAGTTTTAACCATTCAGGCTGAATCTTTCCACGCTTGTTGTCGGTCTTCAGCTGAATTTTATTTATTTAAATTTCAGCTAAAATAGTTAAGCCACTTCCAAGAACAAAATTAGAGAAAAATACATTGTTTTGCCCATGTTTTTTGTTTTTTTTTTTAAATCTTACAACCATTTCACTGAGAAGCCCTACAGCCTCCATATTTTGAAGCAAGTGCTTGAAATTTGGCAGAAGCATCACTCTGGTGTGAGGGATATACCTTTTGTCATTCCTTTGAAAATTCTCCCAAATATAGCCACAATCCACACATGCTCAGTGGACGCTTGTTACAGTTTGGCAGCTGAATTCTCCAAAGATTTTTCTCTCCATTGAGCATGCTCTACCCCACGGCTTCACGATCTGAGCAGAAGATTCCCTGCAACTGCACCTTCTAGGGGCCACTGTGGTGCCAGATACAGGAACTGAGATCAGAAAGCCTATTTCTCCTTCACTCTCAATGCTTCCCTTGCTAGTGCCCAGCTAGAGAGGAAGAGGAGGAGGGTGCAGCCTGACTGGAATGCAGAGGGATGAGAAATAGGGTAGAGAGTATTGTAGAAGCCAGAGAGTGGAAAAGAGCAGAGGGGGAGAGGAGGCAGAAGCCAGAGAATGGGGACAAGCAGAAGGGGCAGGACCCAAGGGACAGCTGGGGGGGAGGGCAGGCAGTGGGGGCGGGGCGGACAGAATAGAGAAAGAAGAAGGAGGCAGGAGCCAGGAGATGTGTGGATAATAGAAGCAGAGGGGAGAGGAGCTGGAGGGTCGGGGGAGGATGGATAGACGGGAAAGCAGGACAGGACCATGGACTGGGGAGGGCAAAAAGACAGGCTGGAGACACAGGAGCAAAGAGGTCTATAACCATAACCACTGGAGCACTCTCCCCTCCAGAATCTGGAGTTGAACTCAGGAGTCTGAGGGAAACATGGGTGCCTCTGAAAGCAGTGTTGCCAAAGATGAGGCCCAGTGCCAGGGAAGCTGCTGATGGAGGTGCCCCCAGTATCAGAAGGGGGATCGGTGTCAACATTATCACCGGTGCTAAAAAGTCTGTGCCATGCTAGTTTTGGCAGCATCAAGCAAAACCTTCATTGGCTCCTGGATGTTGAGCCTCGTTATCAACTGAAGGGGGCCCTGCATAAAGTCTTTCCAGGAAGATGGAGCTTTTGGCAAGGGAAGCTGAGCAGGCTCTCTAGAGCCAATCAGAGGAGGAGCTTGCCTGGTCTGTGCCAGTGGGATCTCCTGCTCCTCAAGACCGCTCTGATACCAGCGATGAATACTGCTGTGCAGAGCCAAGCAGTGGAGGAATAGCCAAAAGCTTTGACAGAGGTGTGATGGGATGTGTACCACAAAACCTAAGTAAAAAAAGGCCAATTAACCCTGTGAAAGGCTGCAAATAGCAGAGACTCAGGGCTGATGAAGTGTAACTGATGATGAAGCCCAGCTAGGCAGGGGCAGGCTGAGCAGGTTAAAACCAGGAAGTGGAAAGCAAGAAGGGGGCTGCAGGAAGGAACTCTCCAGTAACTCCCTAAAGAGGAGGGCAGTTGGCAAAAGATAAGGAGGAGGTCTAGGGGGAGAATAAACCCTGGAATCCTGCCTTGGACTATAGATTCTGGCAAGAGCCTGAGAAGGGTGCAATAGCCACAGGGAGCAGAGGAAGCTCCACTGGTAACCCAGGGGCCAGAATTAGATAAGAGAGGTAAGAAGCAACCTAGAGAAACAGCAATGGACTCTGGGATTGTGTAGACCATTATTGCTAGTCAAAGTTGTCCCTGTGCTGGAACCCGGTGTAGAAGGCAGGCCCACATTCCTGTACCAGCCACTGGGGAAGTGGCATCATTTGGGCTGTGGAGCGGAAGACTGCCTGAGACAGTTTGTCCAGAGGGACTTTGTTATCCCAGAAGAGGAAACTATAGTGAGCTGGCCAGAGGGTCACGCCACAAAGAGATGCATGCTGAGTTACAAAGAGGGCGTGAACACGTCCACAGAGACGGAGAAAGATTGAGAAGGGGCAAGCAACTAAAGAAGAGTTAATCCCCAGTCACAGGAGGGGAAATTGACTGTGTTGGAGGCATGAGCACTGACAAGGTGTTCAAGTCACTTGGCAATGGAGCCAGAAGCCAAAGAGGAGGTGTTGAGACTGGTAAGGAGTTTCCAAAGTGACATGAATTGGTGGAGGAGGAGAACAAAAACTGCTCTTCTTTTTCTCCCTAGGCTCCTTTTGTGGACTGGAATTCTTCCTCTTTTCCTTCCTTTTCCTGCGGTGCAGAAGTTTGTCTCTCAAAGCAGTGATTTTAATGGCAAAAAGGAAGCTAAGTGTGCCTGCAGTCTTAAATGTCTTTTCCTCCTCGTCCAAGGAATGAAGACATGGTAAACTGAATTGGGACATTATGAGAGCCTCTCTCAGGCACACTAGGCTCCAAATGTGTGCATCTGTCTCTGGCAAGATGGCTAAGTGCAGGTTGCACAATTCTTGAATTCCCTACACGGTTTGGGAATCTGACATAGCCTCAGAAATAACTCAATGCAATTGGCCCAACTACTCTAACAATGAGACAAAAGGCTAACTAGCTAACAGACATAAGAGAGAGTTCCATTTAGCTCCCTGCAGCAGTGGCAAAGGAATGCAGGTGGTTGGGAGAGGTGAAACTCCCTTATACAAATATAGCAAGAATGCTACTCAATTCCAGAATGGACATAGCTTTGTTATACTGTACCACAGCTCAGTGCAAGAGGAACTAGGTTCCATAAGTGAAAATGCAGAGGCTTTCAAAGAACAGTATGTTTGTCGTTATTCCACTCTGTCCCTCCACAATGTTCTTGCTGTCCAATGTATTTAAACGGAATTAGAAGGCATGTCTTTTCTCTACAAGCCTCCCTAATTTGTAGCTTCCAACATTGGCAGGTACAGCATGCTGTTACCAGGTGTTAAACCCACTGCAGCAGAACAGCTATGAGGCTTTCTTTCCTATATGCCAACAAAGCACTTCTGTTGTGGGAAAACTATTCTAGTCCTTTTCTTCAGCTAATTCAATTGCCCTAGGATAGTCTTTGCACTCCTGCCAATTTATTTAAAGGGACACTGAAAAACCCTTTAGTTTTCTTAGCTCCCTATTGTTCAGAAAATCCTCTTGAGAGTTTAGAAACATTTCTCTCTCTTCTGAGTTTGTATTTAGCCAAACAAATATTTTTTCCCCAGGTGGAAAAAAAGCTGATTGTAGAAAAGCAGAGACTTCCCAATGACCCCATACCGGGTTTTTTAAATTATGAAAGGGAATGAAAGAGACAATTGAAAGATTAATAACATTAGGAAACAAAGAATAAATACTGCAGGATGAATATACATCAGCTGAGAGAGTATTAAGTAATTCAGGGCCTGACTGTGCTATAAGCCTTACCATAGTGGGTACTGTTTATCATAAGTCTTGTTCTTACCTGTGTGTGAGACAACAAACTGAGTTGGTTTAGCCATGGTACAGAGCCATGGTGCAGCACCAGCCTTTATAAACAGTGGACATGAACATGGCTTTATCTGGTTATGATGCAGTGCGGCACTATCAGACATCACTAAACTGTATAAACTTTTCAGACCACTCCCTGTTATTAAAACATAGTATACCTTTTCTAGGGTCAATCTAGCAGGTTAATTTTAGCAATGACACCCAGATCTGCCTCTACCCCATGCCTTTCCTCCTCTGTTCATTCTCATATCTCTGTCCTTCTGACATCTCATCCTGGGCAACTCAAAAACAGCATAACAAAACCTGAACTTCGTAACTTTACCCTCCTCCAAAGTGTGTGTGTGTGTGTGTGTGTGTGTGTCTCTCTCTCTCTCTCTATTAATTAGCCTTCAGTTCCACCCTCACTCAGGCTCCCAATCTCAGTATCATTTTGTCTAGGTTCTTACATAGGGCTTGTTGCCATGGTCTCTACGTGCCTCTTAAAATTAGGTACATGTAAAGATATATTTCTCGGGCTGTCTCTGGTCAGCAGGGGCTACACTTTGGTGTTTGAGGGTTGTTTTTTGTTTGTTTTTTTCTGCCTTTTTGGCGTTATGGGATGGCCAGGTTGAAAAAGAGGATTTAGCATTTTGTTGTCAAGGTGCTAAGGTTCATGATGCTTTTGATAGCTTCAGGAATAAATGCTACAGTCATGGGAAAACTGTCTCCTGTCACATCCCCCACTGCCCCCCAGTTTTACCCCGGACGCTGACTGTGCCAGTAGCACATCACAAGATATGTGGCTCACCCAGGTTGAGGCAGTCACCCCAAACACCTTAGGCCAGTCCCATGAAGAGCTTTGAAGATATGAGCCAAAACCTTGAATCTGACCCAATATTTAACAGGGAGCCAGTGAAAAGATCAGAGAAGTGGGGTGATGTACTCCCTGCAGCTCATGTTATTAACCAGGTGGGGAGCTGTGTTCTGAACCAGTAAGAAATACCCCACTAAGAGAAGAACAGGAGAGACCAAGGTGAGCAGCCCAGAGGAATAATGACCAAGATCAAAAAGCTTTGGGAGCATGGACAAGGGGTCCAAGTTTATAGATGAGTCCACTCCACGGCCAAGACTGTCCTTTCTACTAGGTTCACTGCCTAGCAAAATGGGTCCCTGGGGACTGTCTGCACAACCACAATATAAATAAATAAATAAATAAACGGTAATAACAGAGCATTGGATCATCACTATATATAAAGAATAAATATTGGCTTGGACAGTACTTGTAACTTCCTTGAGAGGTGAATACAATTAGCCTGCTGGTAGAGTTTATCACCATTAAAAATTTGCATTTGATCAGCCTTGTCCTCTCCCTGAGAACTACACGTTAGGACTCCACAGGGTATATTATGAGCACTCCTGATTTAGGAGGAGTTCTGTCCAGGACTTCAAGAAGAGCAGGATCTGGCACTCTGTAGTTATTGCTCCCCTCCTCCTCACTTGAAGTTTTTCCTTGTGTGCACTAACAGAAAACTAATCCAGCTTGTTGCACTGGTTCTGTACATAGATATAGCCTCACACACCTCTTTAGTGACTCTGTAGTAAACCAAAAGATCAAATGTACTCAGAAAGGAACAAATCCAATATTTACTAGAATGTACATATAGCAATAACTGTATAAAAAAGTAAGACATAAGACTGAGAAAAAAAAAGGGGGGGGGGCAAAATTCCTTGCCTCTCAGATGCTACTTAATTCAAATGTTCTAAAAAGAAAGAATGTACTGGTAAATGTCCAACATACATAAAACAAAAAACAAGAAAACAGATCCTACCATCTATATCCACCAGGTCACTCCAAGCTGAAAGCTATGCTTTGTGCTCCTGAGTGATTCTTTATAGGTCCATCACTGATATCATCATGGGCCAGAGTGAAAGAGTGAATGATTTAGATAGGCACTAACCAATAAGAAAAGACATTTTATAAGATCTATAGAAGGAAGAGACAATACAAATATTAAACTTGCTTTCATTTGCCTAGGCAGAACCCCTGTAAGAATACAGAAAATAGTAAACTGGGGGATGGGGGAGAGGGGAGGACAGGTAATCTGGCTATCACTGACTATATTTTATGTATGTGGGGGATGGATTGAGTTTCTCCCAATTAGCTGGTACAGCACAAATGAACTGGAAAATAAAAACCATGTTCAAAGACATCAGTAGCTCAATTAATGGGATTCGTAATTTAAAATGTAAAGATGAAAGAGCAGGATAATGGAGTGTGTACCATTAGAGTTTTGAAAACATACGTTATTTTATCTTAGTAGACAGCCCATCTTGGTCAATTAAGAAGCCATGCTGGCAGTTTGCCAAGAACCTGAGGGGCACACCTCTGCATGGCCTTCCTAAATGTACAATATTATGATAATGCTGCTCGCAACCAATGCAGAAGATCACTGGGGAGCAGTCTCCACAGGCTGCATCTCCACATCTGAATGGTTCCCTTTCCTTTGAGTCTGTACTGAATCAGTACCCCAGCATGGAGTGAGGTCGGGATGGCAGAACCAAGCAGGGAGCTTGTGCCCCCACAATGGAAATATTGCAGCAGTTGATCCCTGTTTCTACCGCCGTGCATCTTCCCTGTAAACTACACACATGTTCTGTGCATATCACCAACCGTGCTACTTATGATGGGCAGGGCTCCATGGCTGCTGGGGGCAGAGGCAAGAGTGCGACTAGAGGGGCTGGAACAGCTGCCACAGCAACCAATCCCATGAGAGGGAGCAAGGAGGAACCGGGGTGATTGGGCTGGGACCAGAAGCCGCTATCCCCACCAAGAGGAACCCCTTGACCCGCATTCCAAGCAAGCTTCCACCACCTCTGGGTGAGGTGGTCACATGCTTTTGAGCTGTTGTCTTTTGGATCAGATATAAAAATGGGGTCATGACCACTTGTGATCATTAAAGATCCCACAACACTTGATGTAAAAATATGGATCTTATTATCAGTGTAATGGCCAAATCTAACCCAAGTAAACAACTTCTGCCATCCCAAAGTCTCCCTGCAGCTTCAAATGGATACGTTATTCCACTTCACTGTCTGTCTGTAATAGAGCCGGACTCACCCAGCGGTGTCTCCTGCTGGTTGTCCTTGGGAATTAGCTCATCAGCCTCTGGAGTGCCCTCTGGCGTCTGGTGATCCGCCTTACCGCCAGCCCCAGTCCCTCTCTGGACCCGGTGCCTCCTCCCACTTGGATGCTGCCCCCTGGCAGCAAACCCCAACAATCCCTGAGGGTCTCCCCTCCCTAGGGAACCCCCACCCACTACACGCACCTCGCCTCAGTCTTGGCTACTGCCAGCCATCGCTTAGCCCCGCTCCCCAGGGCAGACTGCAGTGTATCAACCACTCATCACAGGCGACGGGGTTTGGACCTACTGCCTCTGTCTACTCATGGGCTGCCCCCTTGCAACCCCAGTACCTAATAGGCCTTAATCTAGGCCTCACAGCTGGGGGTTTCCAGGCCAGAGCTCCCCTGGCCATTCCCCCTCAGCCCTGCCCCAATCTAGGTACTCCCTCAGGTCCCTGCAGCCAGGCCCTTCCCTCTCTGAAAGCAGAGAGAGACTGGCTAAGCTTCAGCCTAGCAGCCCCTTTATAGGCCCAGCTGCGGCCATTTCCCCAATCAGCCTAGCTTCTCTTGCCCTCAGCCCTGGCTCTTTCCCAGGGCTGGCTTTTAAGCCCCACAGGGCAGGAGCAGGTAGCCACCCCGCTACACTGTCCTATCTGTAAAGTATCAGGAGGCAGCCGTAAAGTGAGCTGTAGCTCACGAAAGCATATGCTCAAATAAATTCGTTAGTCTCTAGGGTGCCACAAGCACTCCTTTTCTTTTTCTGTGTTAGTCTGTACCCACAAAAACAACAAGGAGTCACTTCTTCAGAGGTTTTTACCCTCGAAAGCTTATGTTCAAATAAATCTGTTAGTCTTTAAGGTGCCACCAGACTCCTTGTTGTTTTTGTCCTATCTGTATCAACTCTTAAACATTGCTAAATTCAAGTCTAGAGATTTCAGAATTTCAGCAGTAGGTGAAATGACCCCTCTTCTAACTCCAAAGGTGCTGAAAAGCCTAATTATGTAAATGTTCATAGAGGACTTGGAGATTATTGTATTGAATAGAAACATTTTATCCGTGCTTACCTGAAAATCTCCATTCTTCTTTGTGCGAAGGTCCACAGACCCACTGCAATGGGTACTTCAGTCTGTTTGTAGTCTGGAGGCATAACCAGAGCGGTCAGTCACTGGAAGCAGGGGAATGCCCCACCTCCTCAATTTTCCTCCATTTGAGACTACTTCCACAGCCAGGATCATTCCATTCTGCTTTCCTAAATTACAGATTGTGTTAACTATATTTTGAGGAAAAAGCATAACTCTTCTAATGCAGGGCATGCGGGCCATTTCTCCAAGCTAACAAAACCTGAATCTTTGGATGTCAATTCCCATCTCTATTCTGGATGACCTACTTGTCTCCAGTGTGGACCAGATCTGTGGACTTGATTCTTGTGTGGAGACTCACGGACTGGACTGTGAGGGGAAACTCCACTCTACCCATAGAGCTGGCTGAGCTCCCCAACAAGACACTCAAGGAGTGAAGCAGGAGACACAGCTGACCTTTTGCCTCTGGCTTTCTCAGCCCAGTTCTCTCCCAGAAGTCTGCAGCGGCACCAGCCATTGCAAATGCCTCAGAGAGGGAAGCAGAGCTGAGGGGACAATCTCCCCAAAAGACAAATGCAGCCTCAGCACACAGCTGGGGATTAGACAGGCAATTTTTTTAACCAAACTGTTAGTCAGAAATTTGAAACAAACACTGGAATTTTCCTCAGAAAACCTCTGGAGCAGGGAGACCTCAGGGAGCAAGGTATTACCGTACTGCCAGTGACTGACAAGTCTGGTTCTGTCCCCACACTGCAAAGAGGCTGAAGTACCCACTGTAATGGATCTGTAGACCTTAGCACAAAGAAGAAAGTGCTACAGAAGTGCAAAGAATTAAAGATGTAACAGCAAAGGTTAGGACAGGTACAAGCCACATTTTCATAGAATCATAGACTTTAAGGTCAGAAGGGACCATTACGATCATCTAGTCTGACCACCTGCACAACGCAGGCCATGGAATCTCACCCACCCACTCCTGTAACAAATCCCTAACTTATGTCTGAGCTACTGAAGTCCTAAAATCGTGATTTAAATAAATTAAAAAAGAAATTTTAGGACTCTGAGGGCAGTATCTGACTCACAAGTTGTTCTTTCAGTATCTTTAGGCTAAAAGATTCTTACTATATAGTTTGTATTTGTTAATCACTGCAGATTTCTCCGCTTAAGCCAATAGCACCACTCAAACAATGACTTTCATGGAATCAAGCTTGAGATCAATGTTCAAATAAGTACTAGTTTGGGTTAATATGCACTGGTGTTCACAATAACAATACTTAGAATATAGAGAGTTTTTCATGTTCAGTGAGATTTACAAACATTATTTAATTAATCATCACAAAAGCCCTGTGAGATAAGTAAGTACAAATTATGATCCCCACTTTACAAATGGGAAAATTGAGACAGGATAAGCAACACAGGCAGAGCCACTGGGTTAGCCAGTGTCAGTGCTGAGATTAGAACTAATGAGTTTCCAATTTCCAATCCTGTGCTCAAATCACTTTTCCACATCTCTCTCTCAATTGTACCTAGGGAACATGTCTCACAGAATCAGCCATAGAAACAGAATTGGATTCCTTCCTGCCAGGTGCCGCCCAGTGTCAGTGTTGTCTACTAAAGTTTTTAAGGTTTCAGAGTAGCAGCCTTGTTAGTCTGTATTTGCAAAAAGAAAAGGAGTACTAGTGGCACCTTAGAGACTAGCCAATTTATTTGAGCATAAGCTTTTGTGATGAAGTGAGCTGTAGCTCACGAAAGCTTATGCTCAAATAAATTGGTTAGTCTCTAAGGTGCCACTGGTACTCCTTTTCTTTTTTTAAAGTTTTTAAAGAAGACAAGGGAATACCTGCTAATAAAAAGGCACAACAGTAAGATGAATTACATGGTTGACTCTCCTGGCAAAGAAGTCCTATTAACATTAACAAGAGCTATGGGACCTATGTGCAGAGAAAGAAGATTAGAGCCCTAAATCCAATCTGTGTCATTTTTATTGCAACCCTTGTTCCACTTCAGTAATTTCTTTACTGACTCCACAGACACTGTCACTCAAAGACACATATTTATCTGTGCTTTACAAGTTCTTCTTCATTGTATTTATTGGTGAATTTTAAAAAATGGAAAAGTATCCATTTAGGTAATATCCTTTGGATACAGAACACTATCGCCAACAGAACTACCCTATCAGCAGTACGGCTGCATTTTTAAAAACAGATGAAACACCGGGTGGATAACTGTGACCATAAAGAATATATCAAGTTACAGACGCAAAGACAGTAAACAGAATTATATAGAAAGCTCATAATCCGGGGTTGTCTGTTAATCACCCACCGGGATCAGGATGTAATTGCATCCCTCACTTTCTTTGTTCAACATTTCACAAGTGAACTAATGCATTATGGGAAAATGTTCATCTTCCTCTGAAGCACCAGATATTATCTATTTACAGAGGCAAGGTATCTGGCCAATTCAATTAAAAATATACTTCTTAGCATGAAAAGCTAAACAAGCATTAAAAATTAATAGACAGACCCAACCCTTGAGTCTCTCTAAGAGGTAGATATGATCAACCCAAGATAGGGCTACACGCTGCCACTTATGGTGATTTAGTCCTGAGTGGAGCTGGTCCAAGAGGCAACTATATCAGGACCGCTTGGAAATAGTGACCATAATATAACAACATTTAACATTCCTGTAGTGGGAAGAACACCTCAACAGCCCAACACTGTGGCATTTAATTTCAGAAAGGGGAACTATGCAAAAATGAGGAGGTTAGTTAAATAGAAATTAAAAGGTACAGTGACTAGAGTGAAATCCCTGCAAGCTGCATGGACACTTTTCAAAGACACCATAATAGAGGCCCAACTTAAATGTATACCCTGAAATTAAAAAACAGAGTAAAAGAACTAAAAAAGAGCCACCGTGGCTTAACAACCATGTAAAAGAAGCAGTGAGAGATAGAAAGGCATCTTTTAAAAAATGGAAGTCAAATCCTAGTGAGGTAAATAGAAAGGAGCATAAACGCTGCCAAATTAAGTGTAAAAATGTAATAAGAAAAGCCAAAAAGGAGTTTGAAGAACAGCTAGCCAAAAACTCAAAAAATAATAACAAAATGTTTTTTAAGTACATCAGAAGCAGGAAGCCTGCTAAACAACCAGTGGGGCCCCTGGACGATCGAGATACAAAAGGAGCACTTAAAGACAATAAAGTCATTGCGGAGAAACTAAATGAATTCTTTGCTTCAGTCTTCACGGCTGAGGATGTTAGGGAGATTCCCAAACCTGAGCCGTCCTTTGTAGGTGACAAATCTGAGGAATTATCACAGACTGAAGTGTCATTAGAGGAGGTTTTGGAATTAACTGATCAACTTAACAGTAACAAGTCACCGGGACCAGATGGGATTCACCCAAGAGTTCTGAAAGAACTCAAATGTGAAATTGTGGAACTATTAACTATAGTTTGTAACCTGTCCTTTAAATCAACTTCTGTACCCAATGACTGGAAGATAGCTAATGTAACACCAATATTTAAACAGGGCTCTAGAGGGGATCCCAGCAATTTCAGACCGGTAAGTCTAATGTCAGTACCAGGCAAATTAGTTGAAACAATAGTAAAGAATAAAATTGTCAGACACATAGAAGAACATAAATTGTTGGGTAAAAGTCAATATGGTTTCTGTAAAGGGAAATCATGTCTTACTAATCTATTAGAGTTCTTTGATGGGGTCAACAAACATGTGGACAAGAGGGATCCGGTGGACATAGTGTATTTAGATTTCCAGAAAGCCTTTACAAGGTCCCCCACCAAAGGCTGTTATGTAAATTAAGTTGTCATGGGATAAGAGGGAAGATCCTTTCATGGACTGAGAACAGGTTAAAAGACAGGGAACAAAGGGTAGGAATAAATGGTAAATTTTCAGAATGGAGAGGGGTAACTAGTGGTGTTCCCCAAGGGTCAGTCCTAGGACTAATCCTATTCTACTTATTCATAAAAGATCTGGAGAAAGGGGTAAACAGTGAAGTGGCAAAGTTTGCAGACGATACTAAACCGCTCAAGATATTTAAGACCAAAGCAGACCGTGAAGAACTTCCAAAAGATCTCACAAAACTAAGTGATTGGGCAATAAAATGGCAAATGAAATTTAATGTGGTTGTAAGCCCAACTATACATACAATATGATGGGGGCTAATCTAGCTACAACTAATCAGGAAAGAGATCTTGGAGTCATCATGGATAGTTCTCTGAAGACGTCCACGCAATCCGCAGCGGAAGTCAAAAAAGCAACACGATGTTAGGAATCATTAAAAAAGGGACAGAGAATAAGACGGAGAATATCTTATTGCCCTTATATAAATCCATGATATGCCCACATCTTGAATACTGCGTTCAGATGTGGTCTCCTCATCTCAAAAAAGATATACTGGCATTAGAAAAGGTTCAGAGAAGGGCAACTAAAATGATTAGGGGTTTGGAACGGGTCCCATATGAGGAGAGATTAAAGAGGTTAGGACTTTCAGCTTGGAAAAGAGGAGACTTAGGGGGGATATGATAGAGATATATAAAATCATGAGTGGCATGGAGAAAGTGAATAAGGAAAAGTTATTTACTTGTTCCCATAATATAAGAACTAGGGGCCACCAAATGAAATTAATGGGCAGCACGTTTAAAACAAATAAAAGGAAGTTCTTCTTCACTCAGCACACAGTCAACCTGTCGAAATTCTTGCCTGAGGAGGTTGTGAAGGCTAGGACTATAACAGGGTTTAAACGAGAACTAGATAAAGTCATGGAGGTTAAGTCCATTAATGGCTATTAGCCAGCATGGGTAAGGAATGGTGTCCCTAGCCTCTGTTTGTCAGAGGGTGGAGATGGATGGCAAGAGAGAGATCACTTGATCGTTACCTGTTAGGTTCACTCCCTCGGGGGCACCTGGCATTGGCCACTGTCGGCAGACAAGACACTGGGCTGGATGGACCTTTGGTCTGACCCAGTATGGACATTCTTATGTTCTTAGAAGTATTGTTTGTCTGAGAGAAACCATTCCAACTTCTGCTTCATGTCTGACAAATAGAAGATCTTGGTTTTTTCCTCCCTTCCACTTCCCTCCAGAGTCTCTGGGTCTCTGTCAGAGCCCTGAGGATTACTTTCTCAATTGTTTCCTGTTGTACATCTCCGCCCTGGAACCCCTAAGTCACAGTCAACTGTGCAGATGTAAACAAGACTCCCCTTTTAAGACCCTCACTCTCTTTACCCAACTAGCGAGATGAATTGCTGTTTGATCTCCCCACATAGTACTTCTAGCTTTAACCAACACAGACGGTAGGAACTTCTGAGATTCTGTCCCTCTTTCATATTTCTCCACCACCAGCTTGAGAAACTCAACTTATCCTTTGAAATGCAGATAATCAAGTGCCTAAAAATGAAGATATGACAGATGCAAATCAACACACATCAGACCTACCAGCATCAAATCAGAAAAGAACATTTCAGGTGGCTCAAACTGTACGTGCTAAAATGTTCCCTTGCAATGACAGAATAAATTCTTTTCAGAACACCAGTCAGGTCCCCAGATAAAACTCCCAGAGTCCAGTTAAGTTTATATGAGGACCAGATATTTGCAATCTACAGAAAACAGAAAATAAAAGGTAGTTAAGAGTATACATGTTTAACATAGAATCCCCTATAAGACCATGTAAAATGGCAATATGAACATAAGTTTACTGCAAAAACGTAGGCACCAATGAGTTTAGGAGCCTACAGGATTCAGTGGGAGTTTTACACATTGCAGTGATCCTGAATCTGGGAGTTTAGTGCCTAAGTCCTTTTATTCATCCAGGCCTTTATGCTTTGGGTAGTCCTCTTCTTCTACTTCTCTTTCCACTCGCGATCTTGTGGTGAAAGAGACTAGTTCTGATTTGTACAAAAAATAAGTTTTATTTCTATCCTGCATCACCAGACAGTCCATAACATAGTGCAGTGATGATGTAATGAATTATGTTATGACATGGGAGAAAGCAACTGAATTCGGCATGTATTTAGCCTTCATGCATAGCAAAATGTATCAAAACTGAGCTATCAAAACACATCTTCTCCAGGTGAGACACCTGACTTACCTCATTTATATTATGAAAAATCCTGCAGTCTTCAGCAAAGGAAAAATGCAAGGAGACCATATTTTGCAATGTGTTTCTGGCCAAACTATACTTGTTTCTTGCCTGTGCACACATCCGGGGGGAAGGAGGGGGTGTTATCATGGTGTCAGATACGTATAACAAACCATATAACATAGTTATTACATGGAGAGGAAAGGGAGTGACTGTCCACATAGGCCAGAGGAAAAAAAATGTTTAAATAGAATTGTTTTTGTACTGTGGATGGGAACAAACATGTAGCTTTGGGTTATTGACACTCTGAAAGGGTTCTACCATGTAGCACATTAGGCAACACATACAGATATTCTGCAACTTATGTTCATATTGCCATTTTACATGGTCTTATAGAGGATTCTATGTTCACCATGTATACTCTTAACTACCTTTTATTTTTTGTTTTCTCCCTTGGCGCCTATGTTTCTGCCTCAGCATGAGGACTGCTGCCTCTCTCTAGGCATCCAGACACCTATCTGTCACCTAAGCCCCAGAGCTGGTTAAAAGGGGATGGGAGTGTCAGAGAAAGTAGGAAGTGATACTTCCAATTTACAAACAGACCAATTCGGTTTTTAAATCAGAACTTTCTTTAAAATGAAGTGACATGATAAAACTTTCCACTCCAGAGCTTAACTAAACACTTCAGCTAAGTCTCCAACGCTCCTGTGGAATACATAAGGGCTGTAACCATTTTACCTATGGGTAAACTGATCCACAAAGGCTACTCTACTGTCACACAGAGCCAGTGACAGATTTGAGAATAAAACCCTGGTGTTCTGACTCATTACTGTGCTTCAACCACCAGATGAATTCTGCCAGCTGCAGATTCCAAATGAAGGTAAAGAATGGAATTAGAAAAACTGAACAAGATGTAGGTGTATTGCTAACACCAGAGAAGATAACACCATTCGCCTCCTTGTTTGCTTCACTACTTGTGCATTTATACTACAGTGAACAGCACTGGCATTTGTCACTTAATACAAAGTAGCACACATGCTTAGGCATTGCTTCATGCTGGTAATGCTTTCCGCAAGACCTTTTTAAAAAAAAAAAAAAAAAGGAGCAAAACCTATACAAACTTATTTACAGTCCAGAAAACTTTACACAACAGATTCTATCATTTAAAAAAATAGGTCAAATTTTGTGTGTAAATAAGTTAACAGCGTCTTTTAAAACTCTATATTCTCCCACACCCACCTATGTAATGCTCTGCACACTGGCTCTGTGCATTGTACAAGGGAGACTTGGGAGGGGGAACTGCTTTCCACAAAACCATTAAATATTGACAACAGCAGGTTATCAGATTTAGTGGATGAATGATCTTGCCTGCTACTGCAAATATTATGATCCTAAGTACCTTAGACAAACCTCTTCATAAACTTCTTAGTCTGCCACTTGAAACAATTCCCAGGCTGGAAACTTCAACTAAAATTATTATAAAATTAACCCTCTTCATATAAACAAAACCTTAAAAGAAGAGTACACTGCAGTGAACTTAAGCAGAACTGGAAGAAACTGAGTCAAACTTGGCTGGTTTGCCAAGGCAAGAATTTTGTTTTATCTTTTTCCCTCCTCTGTCTTTTATAAAACAGGAAAACTAAACTCCAAAAAAGTAAAGTGTAAAGATAAAGTCACACAACTGGAACAAAAACCCAGTCAGGAAATTCCATTAATTTTACAGTATACGTTTTACAACAAAACTGAAATATTAAACTACAAATATATTTTAAAGCATATAACATAAAACAGGTAATGTGGGCAAGCTAACAGTTGGAAACAAGTTTTGCATTTTGTGACTTTGTGATTTGAACTGTTGCATTGCCTTTTTTTCTTTTAATATACAATAAAAATATCCAGACACTACAGTTCTTCAGCTCTTTCCTTTAGTTGTTTTTAAAGTTCAAATGTCCTTGCCCAAATTGAACAGTTTAACAGGAATTTTACTCCTGAATTAAGATGCTCTTGTAGGAGAGAACAACGTAACCCCAGCTTCTAATTACACAATACATGAAAACTTGGTAACTCTAAATGACTGAGGGAGACAGTGTGGTCTGCAGGTAAGGCATGGGACTGGGATTCACTTCTGCCACTGACCTGCTCTCTGACTTTTGGCAAGTCACTTCACCTCTGTGCTTCCATTTCTACTCCTACCCTCTCTCTGTCTTGTCTATTTAGATTGCAGACTCTTCAGGGTAAGGAGTGTCTCTCACTACATGCTTGTACGGTATCTAGCAAAATGGCTGATTGGGGCTTCTAAGCATTACTTTAATGCAAATAATAATATAGACTAGGGATTCATAAATTCATAAATTTTTAAGGCCAGCAGGGACCAACATAATCATCTAGTCTGTCCTCCTGTATAACAGGCCACAGAACCTCACAAAATAAATTTCTTCATTAAATCCATAAGTTATTTTTGAGCTATGGCATATTTTTTAAAAATATATCCAGTCTTCATTTAAATATTTCAAGTGATGGAGAAATGACTTCAAATATATTAACAACCGACAAAACCTGTGATGCAAAACTAACTTGAAAAGTATCCAAGTTCTGCATGCTCATGAGAACAGAGCTTCAGATCAGTTTTAGATTCACCCATCATCATTGGGATGACCACCTACCATGTATTCCTTATTTGCCACTCACTGTCTCACAATCTGTGTCCAATAAGGAGCTTACTTGATGTGATAAAAACATGTTTTCAAACAAACATACAAAGGATCACAACAAATATGATTCTGTATCATGATAAAACGTGTGTGGGGCTGTCCCTTCAAAATAAGCTTTGTTGTGTATTATCCCTCCAGTTCATTCTTTAAAGGGGAAGTGCTCACCAACACACAGCTATAAATGTGTTTTGATTGCACCATCCCTTTTCTTCTTCAACCGACTCGGAGTCTAATCATGGTGTGATGCATATTAGTCAGCCTGAAAAACACTTGATGCTGCATTTGGAGACTGAGGGCTGGTCTACACTAAAACTGTAAGTCGACCTAAGTTATGATACTTCAGTTAGTAACTGAAGTCAACGTAACTTAGGTCCACACCGCACTGTGTCGACGGGAGATGCTCTACTGCCACTAAGAGACTTGAAGCCTAAAAGCACAGTCCAAATCCCATTTCTAACAGTGAACTCTTGGTGCCCTTCGGCAAATCACTTGGAAACAAATCACACCCTACTTTATTAGATCATGTCCTGTATTTCAGCAGGATGGCAAGATTTCCAGCTCTGTTTAAGAGAGCAATCGGAAGAGACCTGGCTACCAGGCACAGCACAGTCCCAATGGCACAGCACAGTCCCAGTAGGATGTGGTCTGCAGGCTGGAGTGCACGGTCAGCACATATGCTGTAGGACAGTGTGGGGGTACACAGAGGTTTTCTAAGGGGTACATCAACTCATCTAGATATTTGCCTACTTTTACAACAGGCGACAAAAAAAAGCACTCGCGAAGTCAAGACAAACTAAAATTTCATACAGACAATGACTTGCTTATACTGCTCTATATTCTATACACAGAAATGTAAGTACAATATTTATATTCCAATTGATTTATTTTATAATTACATGGTAAAAATGAGAAAGTAAGCAATTTTTCGGTACAGTAAAACCCCAGAGTTACGAACACCAGAGTTACAAACCGACCAGTCAACCAAACACCTCATTTGGAGCCGAAAGTACGCAATCAGGCAGCAGCAGCAGACCAAAAATAAATAAATAAATAAAGCATATACATTACAGTACTGTGTTAAATGTAAACTACTAAAAAAAAGGGGGGGAAAGCAGCCTTTTCCTTCTGCACAGTAAAGTTTCAAAGCTGTATTAAGTCAATATTTAGTTGTAAACTTTTGAAAGAACCATAGTTTCATTCAGAGTTACTAACATTTCAGAGTTACGACTGATCTCCATTCCTAAGGTATTCGTAACTCTGAGGTTCTCCTGCAGGGATCCCTTGGCCCACACCGCTTCCCACAGCCCCCACTGGCCTGGAACGGCAAACCGCGGCCAGTGGAAGCTGCAATCGGCCAAACCTGCAGACGCTTCAGGTGGACACTTATTTTTAGGTCTGATTCTGTAAGCTAAAAGTTTTTAAGGGAAGTGAAACGTGGGGGTACACAAGACAAATCAGACTCCTGAAAGGGGTACAATAGTCTGGAAAGGCTGAGAGCCACAGCTGTAGGATGCTGTGATGCATTTACCTGCTGATACATGCTGTTCCTTCTGAACACAGCTGTAAGGTATGCACTACTATACAACCTTCCCCCCACAAAGCCTAAGTCATCCAGACCTCTACTGGCAGAGTAGCAGAATTCCACCTCAATACCCATTCCACTCCCACCCACAATATGGCTCTTAACAGCACTGAGCTGTTAACATCTCTGCCTCAGTTTCTCCATCTGTAAAATGGGGATAATACTTGCTTACCTACCTTACAAAGGTGCTGTAAATGTTGATTAGGCAATCATAGAATCAAAGGACTGGAAGGGACCTCAAGAGGTCTTCTATTCCAGTACCCTGCACTCAAGGCAGGACTAAGTATTATCTAGACCATCCCTGACAGGTGTTTGTCTAACCTGCTTTTAAAATCTCCAATCATGGAGATTGCACAACCTCCCTAGGTAATTTATTCCAGTGCTTAACCTCATAGGAAGATTCCAAATTCACAGTCCATTTTAGTCAATTTCATGGTCATAGGATTTAAAAAATCATAAATTTCATGATTTCAGCTATTTAAACCTGAAATTTCACCATGTTGTAATTGTAGGGGTCCTGGCCCAACAAGGAGTTGTGGGGGGTTACCAGGTTATTGTAGGGGGGGGGGTTGTGGTACTTCTACCCTTACTCTTGCGCTGCTACTGACAGCAGCGCTGCCTTCAGAGAAGGGCAGATGGAGAGTGATGGCTGCTGGCCAGGAGCCCAGCTCTGAAGGCAGAGCCACCTCTAGTAGCAGCGCAGATGTCAAGATGGCATGGTATGGTATTGACACCCTTATTTTTGCGCTGCTGCTTTCAGAGATAGGCCCTTAGTCCAGCCCCCAGTTCTGAAGGCAGCAGTGCAGAAGTAAGGATGGCATGGTGTGGTATTGCCCCACTTACTTCTGTGCTGCTGCTGGCAGGGCACTACCTTCAGAGCTGGGCGCCCGGCCAACAGCCGCCACTCTCCAGCCACCCAGCTCTGAAGTCAGCGCAGAAGTAAGGGTGGCAATACTGTGACCCCCCCTAAAATAACCTAGTGACTCCATTTTGGGAAACGCTGGTCTCATCCACGAAATCTGTATAGCACAGTGTAAAAGCACACACAAGACCAGATTTCACGGCCCGTGACGCATTTTTCATGGCCGTGAATTTGGTAGGGCCCTACTTATAGGTCATGTTTTCTAGACCTTTAATCATTTTTGTGGCTCTTCTTTGGACTTTCTCCAATTTGTCCATATCTTTCCTGAAATGTGGCACCCAGAACTGGACACAATACTCCAGTTGAGGCCTAATCAGCGTGGAGTAGAGCGGAAGAATTACTTCTTGCTTACAACAGCCCTGCTAATACATCCCAGAATGATGTTTGCTTTTTTTTTTTTTTTTTGGCAAGTATTATCATGTTGACTCACATTTAGCTTGTGATCCACTATGAGCCCCAGATCCCTTTCTGTAGTATTCCTTCCTAAGCAGTCATTTCCCATTCGGCATGTGTGCAAATGATTGTTTCGTCTTAAGTGGAATACTTTGCATTTGTCATTATTGAATTTCATCCTATTTACTTCAGACTATTTCTCCGGTTTGTCCAGATCATTCTGAATTTTAATCCTATCCTCCAAAGCACTTGCAACCCCTCCCAGCTTGGTATTGTCCACAAACTTTAAAAGTCTACTCTCTTAATGTTTGTAAAGGGCTCGGAAGATAAAATCATTAGTGCTGAATTATTTATTAACCATGATTATTATTACTAATGGAGACAGACCTTCAAACTGAATTTTGCGGCAGAAGAGCACAGAACATATCATAGTTCTCTTATTCTAACTCTGAAGCATTGGAAGGACTAACAGATAACTTAATTCTGCTCTTCATAAAGTCATTGAGAGTAGCAGACACATGACCAAGAGTACAGTTTGGCTGACATCACTGAGCTCAGCAAATGCCAGAGAGACTTTCTGATGAACTGGCAACCAACTCGACTTTGCAGGATGGGGCACAATTGAGCCCTTGCAGAGAGCAGACACCTCCGTCTTACAGTGGTCCAATATATCCTCATCATCATCGGTGCAACAGTCCGACAGCTTAAAGTTCACATATATGTACAATATCCCTTCTTGCACTGGGCCAGCATTTCTTTAACATGAATACAACTGTTAAGCACTAGTGTTGCTACTTGGAAAGGCTTTTTCCCAAAACCAGAGACTAGAAATTTATCACAAAATGTGAAAACCTAGGATTTTGTCAGGAACTTTCTTTAAGACAAAAACCACTGTTTACCGACACCCAGGACTATCAGCAAAATTGTAACGACATTTTAAAACATGAAAGTCAATTTTAAAAGTTTCCAATACAAACTCTTTCCCACAGCATTTGTTATTTAAACACTACAGCACTGTGACAGTTTGCGGTGCCAGAAGGAGAAGGGAACATAGAGAGTCACCTGTGGTTGTCAAAGACGTAAATGCGTCATTAGTGAGTATCCTGAAGTGATACTGAAGAGTCAGTCCTAGTTCTGGATTTAGGGAGATTAAACCATTAAATCTTTATGTGCCTAGCAGCACAGTGCATGAGAACCCAAAAGTGAACCTGAGAAAAGTATAGTCTTATTTTCAGAGGTGCTAAGAAACCACAGCTTCTTTTGAAGGCCACTGTGCCTGAAAATAATCAGACCTCTGACTTATCTATTCTGGGCATCTGTACTATCTCCATTCCAGTCTTCTTCATTGTCCAAACTGAGTGAAATTCAAAAATTAAGCAAACAGTTTAAATAGTAAAGAGTAAGTCAGATTTTTTAAAATATGTCAGTAAGAAAAAAATCTAACACGTTGCTAGTAACACAGATACAGATTTTAAATATATGATTCTTAATCTGATAGTTAAACAAGTAAACCCTGTACCATTGGAAAGCCTCATTCCAGAGATTAGCAGAATTTAGCAGCTGGTATAGATTCTTCTGCAAGTGAAATTCTGGTTCTTAACTTTGACATAAAGAAACTTTTGCTAACTGTACTGGCTTAGCTAGCTGGCATTTGCTGTGGGGAGAATTGTTATCTTAGATCTCTTTTAGACCCTTGGCTGCACGCACTGTATGTGCTAATCAAAACTAAGATGTTTGGTTCAGCCACTATTTTTGTATTTGGCTCTAAATGGGCACACAAACAGCAGGGATCTTTTTTAATCCTGCTGCAGATGGAAGTTTCCATACTACAGTTCTGCAATGATTGTAAACAGGAGGCTGGTTTCATCATCAACCCTTAACCCTTTATATAAAAGTACAGTGGCCGTGGAGAGACTAATCCCTCACTGGGGGAGAGAGCATGGGGCAATTCAGGAAAGGTTCTGTGCACAAAACAGGAACTGAGACTCTCTGAGATCTGCATTTCTGTACCAATCCCAAGCTCTCAAACTTTGATAAAAAAAACAAAACCCCACACATCTGAATTCTATTAAAACACTACAAATAGAAGTCAGTATGTGCGAACTAGTCCAAGATTACACAGAAGCTCGGTTATGGCAAAGCAAAAATAAATTTAAAAAGTAGCAGGGTTTTTTCCAATTTAAAAGCAAAATGTATGTTGTTGAATATTAGATTAATTTGGTTTTAGAGCCATGATGTCCAGAAATTATCATTCAAAGCCTTTTTCATTATCTTAAGCAGCTGTTTGGGCAGAATTGAGCAGTTGGGGGGCTGCAGCTCTTGTGGCTTCACTGACCCATAGGCCAAATTTTGAGCCTTTGAGCAAAACTGAAATAAAACAGCTGTGCCCACAGGAACTATACAGGAATTAGGGAATGAATGGAGATGAAACTTCAACACTGCCATCCACACTGCCATGTTGCTGGGTTCACAGTGCCAACTTTCATTTTCCTGGGTGGGTGCTCCACCACACCACACCACCCCTCCATCCTGCCCCTTCCCCTAAGGCCCCACCCTCACGCTGCCTCTTCCTGCCCCACTCCACCCACTCCCTGAGCACGTCCTTCCTTCTCTCTGCCTCTTCCTGCCCTCGCTCCGCCCCTCCCCAGTGCCTCCCACCTGCTGCTGAACAGCTGATCGCTGTTCCCAGTATGGGAAGCAGTGCAGGCCGAGGGATGTGCTGGCCGCTGCTCCAGCAGCCCCATTGGCCTGGAACCGTGAATCGCAGCCAGTGAGAGCTGTGATCGGCCGAACCTGCAGACGTTGCAGGTAAACAAACTGTCCCAGCCCGCCAGCAGATTTCCCTGACGGGCCGCGTGCCAAAGGTTTCCGATCCCTGCTGTAATATATCCACATTTCCCACATACATACCCTGTGGTGAGCCAGGAGGCCCCAGCGCCCCCAGAGGCAGGGCACAGCAGACACAGTTTTTAAGATACCTCAGGATTTTTCCCAGTTTCCGGACACAATTGAGGGGATTCAATGTTCTGAGGGCTGACTATATATAAACCCCTAATAATCTAGGCTGAGGTACTTCAGTAACTGCCCCTCCCTCCTATGTCCTTCCAAAGTGACTGTGGTCAGCCATGTTGGCTTTGTTTTCTACTCCAACAAGAGTTGGGCCAACACTGGAACCTCTAACAACTCTCTAGGGTGGGTGGATTTGAATCCCCAACTCCAAAGTTCCCTTTATGGTTCTGATTAAGGGTCAAATTCAGTCCTGTTCCTAAATTAACGTATCCAAACAGGACAGTTTTGTGCAGCTAAAGTTTGTAAAGTCTATTAAAATGAGGTCTGTTTCAGCTAGCACTTATCTCCTTTCCCATAAGGGAGTCTGGCAATAAAGCTCCACCATTCAAATCTTGCATCTTTGCTGGACATGTGAGATTTCTGCTATTTAGCCATTTTAACATCAAATCAGAACCCAACCTTAGACTTGATTCAGTCTCAAGCCCAAACCTTATTTTAAACGACAAAGAGTCCTGTGGCACCTTACAGACCAGACCTGCACAACATGCAGCCCCTGGGCCACATGAGGCCCCCATGGTCTCACTGTGCGGCCCGCGGGGGGTGAGTAGGCAGGCGGCGGAGTGGGGCAAGCCAACGGCTGGCTGGCCGGCCAGCGGGTGGGCAGGATGGTGAAGAGGCCAGCGGCTGGGGGGCAGGTGAGCTGGCGGCGGGAGAGGGGAGCTGAGGAGGCGAGCGGGCAGTGAGGAGGCAAGCCGGGAGCGGTGGGGGGGTGAAGAGGCGAGCCGGGAGCGGTGGGGGGATGAAGAGGCGAGCAGGCAGTGGCAGCAGGAGGGAGGGGGAAGAGCGGAGCCTCAGCACGCTCGCTGCTCCGGAGAGGAGGAGGAGAAGAGGAGGGAGCGTGGCCTTGGGGAAGGGGCTGGAATCAGGGCATATCCCGTCCAGCCACTGCTATGATCACCCCCATGACCCCAACCCACCCCCCCAGCCCTCTACCCACCCTGACCCCTGCACCCCCTCACACACGCCCAGCCCCCTGCCCTGACCCCTGCACCCCCCTCACCTCCCCAGCCCCCTGCACCCCCACACCTCCCCTGCCCTGACTCCTGCACCCCCCTCACACACCCCCTGCCCTAACTCCTGAACCCCCCTCACATACACCCAGCCCCCTGCCCTGACCCCTGCATCCCCTCACACCCAGCAGCGCTTGGGGGGGGGGGGTGTTTTGGCAGGGCCAGGGGGTTTTCGGCCCTCAGCTGTTTTCTTTGGAGTAATATGGCCCTCGCCACTTTACAAGTTGTGCAGGCCTGTTACAGACTAACAGAAGTATTGGAGCATAAGCTTTCGTGGGTGAAACCCACTTTGTTGGATGCATGTAGTGGAAATTTCCAGAGGCAGGTATAAATATGCAAGCAAGAATCAGGCTAGGGATAACGAGGTTAGTTCAATCAGGGAGGATGAGGCCCTCTTCTAGCAGTGGAGGTGTGAACACCAAGGGAGGAGAAACTGCTTTTGTAGTTGGCGAGCCATTCACAGTCTTTGTTTAACCCTGAGCTGATAGTGACAAATTTGCAAATGAACTGAAGCTCAGCAGTTTCTCTTTGAAGTTTGGTTCTGAAGTTTTTTTGCTGCAGGATGGCTACCTTTAAATCTGCTAGTGTGTGTCCAGAGAGACTGAAGTGTTCTCCTACAGGTTTTTGTATATTGCCATTCCTAATATCTGATTTGTGTCCATTTATCCTTTTACGTAGGAACTGTCCAGTTTGGCCGATGTACATAGCAGAGGGGCACTGCTGGCACATGATGGCGTATATTACATTGGTGGACGTGCAGGTGAATGAACCGGTGGTGGCGTGGCTGATCTGGTTAGGTCCTGTGATGGTGTTGCTGGTGTAGATATGTGGGCAGAGTTGGCATCAAGGTTTGTTGCATGGACTGGTTCCTGAGTTAGAGTTACTATGGTGTGGTGTGTAGTTGCTGGTGAGAATATGCTTCAGGTTGGCGGGTTGTCTGTGGGTGAGGACTGGGCTGCCTCCCAAGGCCTGTGAAAGTGAGGGATTGTTATCCAAGATGGGTTGTAGAACAGTGATGATGCGTTGGAGAGGTTTTAGCTGAGGACTGTATGTGATGGCCAATGGAGTTCTGTTGGTTTCTTTCTTGGGTTTGTCTTGCAGCAGGAGGCTTCTGGGTACACGTCTGGCTCTGTTGATCTGTTTCCTTATTTCCTTGTGTGGGTATCGTAGTTTCGAGAATAGCAGATTTAAAGGATGCACTACATGCATCCGACGAAGTGGGTATTCACCCACAAAAGCTTATGCTCCAATACGTCTGTTAGTCTATAAGGTACCACAGGACTCTTTGCCGCTTTTACAGATCCAGACTAACACGGCTACCCCCTGATACTTATTTTAAACATAATCCAGCCCATTAACAGTCCTGCGGTTCCATCTGAATCTTGCATACAGTCACAAACAGTCCCCCATTTCGTGCCTAAAGTCCCATACCAAATTACAACAGGGCACAATTTGTTCTGTATTTCACCACTAATCATGAAAGGATCATACACTGTGATTAAAATGTATTATTCTACATTCATACCCCACCACACACACTAGTGACGCTTTGTGGCATTTGCCCTTGTAAGCTTTGCCCTCTACTTCACACATGGTTGTCCTTTATTTCCATATTGTGGTGGGTGCAGTGGGAAACCTTCACTCCCTTCAGAGATCTGCTCTATTGAATTCTTGCTCTGGTTCCCCTCCGTGGCTGTCACTAGGCTCACTGTAAGAGCTCTCTCTTTGGGCCTATGTACCTTTGACCATTTTGATATCCCTTTTAGTTTTCCCTGTTTTGTTTATGTCTGGTTTCTCTAGGCATTGAGCCCAGTTTACTTTTTTTTTTTGTTCTTTATAGTATCCCAGATACTATTTTTGAGATTGTGTCTTATAAATATATAACCAATCATACAGATGCACCATAAAAATGGCTGCCTTTGCATGTATCTGCATGCATGAGCGGGTGCTAAAGGGGTACTGTTGAATCATCGCATAGGTCAGACCTGTGAATATGTATTTCTGAAAAAAGTATATTTAATTATATACTAGTTATTTTGCGGGCAGAATTCCCTGGCTTGCTGCCTTTTTTATAAATAGTCCTAAGGGCAAACAAACAAACCACTATTAACAAGTAGACTTTTCTGTTTTAAAAACAGCCCTGCTCAGAGATGCTCAGTGCACCGGGGCTCAGATGGGTGAGTTAATGCAACAAAAACAACAGCCAGATGCAGCAGTCAGATGAAGCCAGTAATCAGGGGTAATTCTTACTGGCACTTCTATTAGTATAGAATTTAAAACTCATTTAAATAGAATAAACCCTATTGTTTAAAAAATATCGCAAGAACATTTCACGTACAATTTGGCACAGTGCTGTCTTGGGTCCACACCTACACAATTAAGAGATACTATGTAGGTAGACCCAGTTAAAATGTGTTTTGACCGAGTTACAACAGACATTACAACATCATGCTACAGTCCTGCGAAGTCCAAAGCTGCCATGTGATGTAACAGCATGGTTAACACTTCAGCAAACTGGCAAGACTTACATGTGTTTTAACTATGTTGTAACAAATAATGCCTAGCTCTTATACAGCCCTGTGCAGCAGAACAGCATGAAGAGGTCCTGAGTCTATGTAAAGAAAGCAAAAACAGATCTAAAAGAAGTCGCCTGTCCTCATTCACCATTTTTGGATGATAACTCTCAAGCTTAATGATAACTATTTAAGTGTTCAGTTAAATATTTTGTTATGGTGGATCATATTAAAGAAGTTCTGTATTAAAATCACAAATGAGTTTGACTCCCCATAGTTTAAATTCCAGGGTATTACTAATTAAGAGGTCTCTTGGTTTTTGGTCTCTTATTTTTACTGTTTCTCTCCCGCTCTGTGTGAAACTTGCAAGCTGCTAACTGTGTTAGTACATCCTAAGACAGAGTCTGTTCTCAAAGCAATACTTTGTAACAACAACTACTCACACAGAGAGAGACTCAAAGCAATACTTTGTAACAAGAGAAACAGGACACAGAGACTCCCCACCCTTTTGTTGTATTTATCTAAATTTGTTAACAATTGTGATTAAAATAGAGATAGAGGATGTGTGTGGATGGATGCTTGGTGTGGAGAATAAATGAATGATCAGGGAGGTGCCAGCCTAAGAATCCAGTGTCGATCAGCCGAAGAAGGCGTCAAGTGGAAACAACCAGAGGACCCCCGGAGGGCAAATTGGAATCCACCCAACAGCCTCAAGGATGGTAGAACAGAAGAACAAGATAACATCTGGCAGCACGGAGCCATCAGGAATGTGCTATCTGCTGACTGATTCAGCAACAACATGATGAAGCAATTCCCATAGACTGGCATAGGAATAAATTCCTATTAAAATGTCTCTAGAAACTGAGAACTTTGGGGTCTGATTCTGCAAACCAACTTCCAGGAGCATCAGATGTGCATCTGACAAGGCCCAGCTCCCTCCTTGTGTCCAGGCCACCTGGCCAGTGGCTTGGCACGAGCAACTCTAAGGCTGGTAACTATGATAACCTTGCAGAACCTGTGTGTGTGTGTATGAATGAATGTGTGAATAAATATGAAATTGAATGGAATGTTATAGCTATAGCTAACTGCTTACTGAAAAGGAGTACTTGTGGCATCTTAGAGACTAACAAATTTATTTGAGCATAAGCTTTCGTGAACTACAGCTCACTTCATCGGATGCATACTATGAGTCTTTCTGTATTCACAATAAATAATGGCATTTTGCCTTTTCCCCTTTAATAAGATCCTGCTGGTTTTTATTGTATTGGTATAACAATTTCACCAATCTTATTAGCACAAATATCCACCTATCCTGTGCAATTTTCCTCACTAATCTGATGCAGGACTAGAGAAAATGGCTTGATGATCGAATGGTTGTGTCATGGTGTGGTGCAGGCCCAAGAAAGGAACACAGAGAGGCATGAGCAGTTGCAACATTTAGTAGCAGACTGCTAGAAGTGACATAGAAAAGAGAGTCGGAACTATTTCTGGCTGGATTGAGACCTACAGCATTAACTCTCAAAGTGCTTTCCAGCACATCTTTCATCAGCCAGCTACAGAAACACTCTGAATCACGGCCAACATCTAAACACATCAGTAGTAGAAAACCTAACAAGGTCTAACTTTATCAGCAAGACAGACTAAGCTACTTAAGACTCTGAGCATGCTGAGAGCATTATTTCATTTGGCTTCAGTCAGCTGGCTCTTGAGTAAAGTAGATTGTGCTTTTTTTTTTTCTTCTTTTCCTTCTAGTTTTAGAACTGGTATTTAGGCTTGTTCTTTTCCCTCTTCCTTCTTCTTTGGTTTGTCTTGCTTTAACTTGCTTTTCACATAATTTAGCATTTCTTGACCAGAGCAACTGGACAGGCCATTTTTTTCTATGGCATCAGGTCAGTCATAAGGTTTGCCAAATACAGCTATAAAATTTTCTACAGCTTCAGCCATGTGCTGGGTGGGGCCTGCATCTGTGGGGAGAAAACGCATTCTTCCTGACTTCCTAACTACAGTCTGCAAGATCACCAGTGAGTTGGACTTTATTTGCAAAGTGGGAGCAAAAGCTTTGCAGGGAGACTCCAACTGTACCTAGCCAATGAACTAACTGTGTTCATCAGCGAATTACAAATCAAACTGACTCACTCAGCTCCATTGGTGTCAAAGTTCTGACATTTCACTGCTGATCTATTACATTTGCTGCTGTACCCACTACTGAGTTATGATGATTATAAACTTCTGCATACTGCTCCTCACTAGGATGTGGAGGAAAAGAAAACTCAACTACTTTCTCTGCACTCCGATGATCAGAGACCAGTAGCTGTGTAAATAAGTCTAATGTTAAGACTTCTCTGGTCGTGTCCGTCCCCGTCCCCCCCCCCCGCGCAATGTATCATTTCTGCCCCCTTCAGGATCTATATAATGTTGCAAAATGTTCCTTTTTGACTGTTATGGAATTCAGTTTCTCAGGCTGGGTAGAGCTGTCAGGAATTTTGATGCATCTCTCCACAACTTCTCCCTGTAGTTTTTCATTCCATACCCGTCCACAAAGCCTGTCTGAGTTGATCTGGTTTGCTGCTTTTCATTTCTTCAGATTTGTGTTGAAGCCCAATATACTGAAATTTGCATCCTTGGGTTACAGTTCCCTCAGTGTTTCACACACATTCTTCTAATCAGAACTTTGGCCTGATATTGTTAACAGGTGACCTACCGTGGTATGTGTAATGGGATAGAATAGACATCTGTTTGAAACAGTCTATTCCTAGGGAAAGTTTTCCGGGGTAGTGAAAGGCAATTACCGCCACTGCCTTTTGGGGAGGGGTGCTGGGGTGGTGGGGGTGGAGGGGAAAGATTCCCATCCTTCCTGGTTGTAGTTGCTGTATTTTTCACCTGCAGCCCAATTTCTCTCCTGTTCAAGGTGTTTAATTTCCCCTACTCCTCCCTGCTTTTCCTTTGCCTCCTCTTTGGAGAGCTCCACCTGCCCTCAAAACCCTTCTCAGAGCCTTGGCTGTTCTCTTATAGAATCGTAAAATCGTAGGACTGAAAGGGACCTAGAGAGGTCATCTAGTCTAGTCCCCTGCACTCAAGGCAGGACTAAGTATTATCTAGACCAGGGGTGGGCAAACTTTTTGGCCTGAGGGCCACAGCGGGGGCACTGCGGGTAGGGAAGGCTGTGCCTCCTCAAACAGCCTGGCGGCCCGCCCCCTATCCATCCCTTCCCACTTCCCGCCCCCCTCAGAACCCCCAACTCATCCAACCCCCCCTGCTCGCTGTCCACTGACTGCCCCCTCCCGAGACCCCCTGCCCCAACTGCCCCCCTAAGACCCCACCCCTTATCCAACCCCCCCTGCTCCCTGTCCACTGACTGCCCCAACCCCTATCCACACCCCCGCCTCCTGACAGGCCCCCCAGGACTCCCACACCTATCCAACCGCCCCCTTCTCCCTGTCCCCTGACTGTCCCAGGGGACCCCCTCCCCCTTATCCAGCCCCCCTGCTCCCTTATCATGCCGCTCAGAGCACCAGGACTGGCAGCCGTAAGTAGTACACCATAAGTAGCACATTCCTACGGGGAGCAATTTAGCCGCGCTGCCTGGCAGGAGCTCGCAGCCCCACCACCCAGAGCACTGGCAGCATGGGGAGCTGAGACTGCTGGGGCGGGGGGGGGGGCATTCCAGGGGATAGCCTCCCCGGCCGGGAGCTCAAGGGCTAGGCAGGATGGTCCCGCGGGCCATAGTTTGCCCATCTCTGATCTAGACCATCCCTGACAGGTGTTTGTCTAACCTGCTCTTAAAAATCTCCAATGACAGAGAATCCACAACCTCCCTAGGCAATTTATTCCAGTGCTTAACCACCCTGACAGTTAGGAAGTTTTTCCAAATGTCCAACCTAAGCCACACTTGCTGCAATTTAAGCCCTTTGTTTTTTACCCTATCCTCAGAAGTTAAGGAAAGCAGTTTTTCTCTCTCCTCCTTGTAACAACCTCTTATGTACTTGAAAACTGTTATGTTCCCCCTCAGTCTTCTCTTCTCCAGACTAAACAAACCCAGTTTTTTACAATCTTCCCTCATAGGTTACGTTTTCTAGACCTTTAATCATTTTTGTTGCTCTTCTGGATTTTCTCCAATATGTCCACATCTTTCCTGAAATGTGGCGCAGCCAGAACTGGACACAATACTCCAGTTAAGTCCTTATACCTTCAATTCAGCATTGGCAGCTCAGTCTGTTTGTGAGTGAGAAAAAAAACCTATCCCTTGCTGATGAGGAGTGCCACTCTTTCCTTTCCCTTTGTTTACCTCTCCCTCTGGAGGTACGATATAGCCAGTTCTGACACCAAGTCCTATTGGGGTGCAGGCAGGCAGGAGCAAGAGGCATGGAGAGACACGTGTTATTGCAACAGAGGTAAGTGATTTCTTAGTAATGATCCAGCAATGAAGAGTCAGCATTACTGTGAGATCTACAGCTTTACTATTTATTAATTATTATTATTATTAATTTGTATTAACTCTGATGCTGTGTCTGCACAAACATTTTTTAGGGAAAATGTTGCAGTTTCAACAGTGGCAGCAACAGCAGGATTGCAGGTGAAGCCAGATGAGGTCTAGGTAACAGTGGGAAAAATACCTGCACCCTGAAAAAAACATTGTTCTCCCCCAGGGGAGTTGCACCGATGATGGTGTAGTGGCAAGAGATTTCCTGAAAATGCTAGAAAAAAATATGCTCTCAAGAGCATTCCAGCACAGTCTGGGCTCTCTCCATGGGTATCAGCCACTGAGATCTGAAGACTTTCCATGAAGTGAGGTCAATTCCATGCAGCACTCCTGGAGAATGTCTTTATTAATACATTTAAAAACTTATTAAGCCTACAAGCAATGAGTTTGATGTCAGCTGAGTTTCAGAAAGACAGGTGTCTACATCACGCAACCACTATAATTGGAACCATTTTAGGGCAGCCTTAGCAGAGAGGTCTTGGACTGAGTGGACTGGGAAACGGACACCTATCACCTTCTACAGGTGGTCCTTCAATTCAGGGTCAAAGGAGGCCTTCAGCACAGCTGTCTCTGCTGTACCAGCTTTCTAGATAAATGGAAGACTTTGGTCATCAGGGCTGTTAATCTGGAGTCTTTCCGAAAAGCACAAAATCTACATGCAGGAAAAAAAATCCTAACAAAAGCACAAGCCCTACAAAATGGACTGTTTACATAATTTGACTATACTAGTATCAAGATACATTCAAAACAGTTTTCTTCTTGAACTCAAAACTTTGCTGCTTTCCCAGTGGTTATCTAGCAGCACAATAACCCCTCAATGCACCTGCTTACAAAGTGACATTCCTTTCAGCTTTATTGAAAAGAGCAGTTTTTGTAAATTTCTGATGCTCTGCTACACAACAGCTGCTCTAACCCTACTGTCAAATTTAATCTATTGTAAATCATCAATTATCAGCACACAATACAGCTGAAAGCACATTCAGCGGGTAGAGCTGCTGGAAAGAAAACATTATCAGTCCGGATACAGTATTACCCTTTTATGTCACTTGAACACGACTACTGAAACATTATTTGTATACATAATGTGGCCCATACTGTCCAAAGGGGCCAGAGAAAACAGAGACATGAAAAACAGATTGAGCCCAGGGATAAGAGACAAGCTTACAGAATGCAGGAGAAAGAAAAACAACAAGCCTTTAGTAGCAACTCCAAACATTCACAGAGTCCCAACTCCAGATGGGCTCAGCACCTTTCAGAATCAGGCCTTTTATTTGCTCCTCTCTCTCCCCAAGAGACAGGTGTGAAAGCCAGGCCATGCTCATTACAGTATAAACAGTGACAGACCAACCTCAAAGAGAATGTCTACCCTTCGAGCTGGGAGAGTAAATTCCAGCTTGAGGAGACATACTTGCAAGAGCTCAAAGCAAAACAGAGTAGCCATTGATTACAGCTAGCACAGGTACGTCTCCTTGAGATGAAATTTACACCTCCAGCTCAAAGTACAGACATAGCCAAAGCATGAGTGGGATCAGCTCTAGAGGTTCTGCTCTTTTAGGCAAACCAAACTTCTACCCTGCCAGCCTCTAGTCATTCCCACGGTTACTGTATTTTTCAATGCCTCAAGTGGCCACCTCTGCTACCTGTATGGCAAAGGCAGCCCTGAATGAAAGAGCTTAGCCGAAACTTATATTTAGTGCTTTGATTGGAAAATCAGTCTGTTCCCATGAGACAAACCGGTCTCTCTTCTTTTACATTACTACAGATGGAGCTGGTATCACGGCCAATAGTGAAGGTTGCCCAACAGTGTTCATTGTACTGCCATATTTTTAGTTGCTTTAACTTTATCAAACTTTAACTCTTGACAGCTGGGAGGGGCAATTGTGAGAAAAGTCCTGTTCAGATCCAGGATGGAGCATGCTCAATAGAGATGGAATCTTCAGCTACAGATGGACTCTCCCAAACTCTAATGGTCATTGAGTATGTGTGAACTGTGATTTCAGAGGCTCATAACTTGGCCAAATTTGGGTGGATTTTTATAGTGATAAGAGAAGGCACATGCCTACCGTCAGAGCAGTCCTCTGCCCATATTTCAAGTCTTTTCTCCAAAGCATGGCAGCACTAGAGCTTCTCAGTGAAGCAGTTGTCGTAATTTTTTTTATCACATGGGCAAACCAATGTATTTCTCTTTAACCTCATTCTCAAAAATCGCTGGGCAGAAAAAAAAAAAAAAGGTTATAAGCAACTGAAAATAGGGTCAAATATAATGTAAGCTGTCAGGCAAGCTTAGCTGTAGACATCAATTCCAGCTCTGCCTTGAACAGATTTTAAAACAATAAGCCAAACCCAACATTTTCCAGAATCACAAGTCTTGTTTACTTTTTACAACCAGAAAAATGGGTAATATAAATATTGTTAAAAGTGGTTTCTGATATAGAGAGCTGTAGTGTTTCCCTGACAGAGATACAGTATTGCTAACCTCAAGAGAACACAAATCACGCGTCAGACCTCCCAAAATCATGAGATTTTTTTTTTTAATCAATTCACGTTTTTTTAATTTGTCTTCTGACTTTTTAATGTCCCTCTACTCAATGTGTGTGAGATAATTTCAGGCTGGAAACTCAACCTTTAATGCACACAAAAATGTACACACCTCTCCCCTGGCTGGTCAGATGCAGACTCCACTTACTATTTCCTCATTCCTAAAGTAAGGGAATTGCCAACCATTTCTGACTACTGACTTGACACAGAAGCACCACTTCCCCACTCCCCTACCTCCTGCTGCCCCAGGACCTTCTTTCTGCTATAGGGCCATACATGGAGGGAGGGCTCAGTGGCAGGGAAAGTCTATATCCTCAGCCCTGTGGCTCTTGCACCCAAGCTCTACCCACATACCTACTCCTGTAAATCGCAGGATCAGAGGATCTTCTCATACCACCGCAACAGCTCCTCCTGCAAATCACTTAACTCGCTCACCTTTCATTTCACGGTCTATGAAATGGGGATAAGAAAGCTTCCTTACCTCACAGGGGTAGCAAGAGGAGCTATATAATAAGATTCCAGCATTATCATTCTGAAGCCTAAAATGTCTACTGAGTCAGCGTCAAGTGATGGAAACAGCTACGAACATGGTTGACAGCTCTTTTTGTTCAAAAAAATTGAATCATCATTGGTTGCTTGTGGAACCCTGCACATACGGTGAATTACTTGGCCCAACTGCCACACCTGTGTGTCCAACTGCTCGGAGCACAATCAACTCCCAGCTCAACCCTCCCCCCTACACACAATCACCCACACACAGAAATGAACACACTCATCCACACAATACTACAACCAGCACACACAATAACTCCAAGCATCACTCTGAAGCTTATGTCTGTTGAGTCAGGGTGAAAAGATGAAAACAGCTACAAGCATGGTTGAGAGCTCTTTTTGTTTAAATTATCACCAGGTTCAATCATCACTGGGACTTGCAGACTGTTACTGTTTTGTTTTTTAACATGACTTTACGATAGCACGGAATTTCAACTACTAGTTAATTCATTTATGTTTGTGAAGCACTTTGAAATCTTCATATGGAAGAAGCTGTCCATGCAATGCATTACTATTATTATTGTGTTGGATCTCTCACCAGACTCTGTTTAGGAGAGCATTAAAACAAACTCATCAGTAAGAGCCTGAATACTCTCCAAGAGTCCACTTCAATGGCAAGTAAACCAGGTTCCTCCTGGGTTTAGGGCATTAGCAAAAACTACCGCAGATAGACTGTTGATATTATGGAATGCACTCAGCTGATAAGAGAACAAATCTATGGAAAACAAACAGAACCATACACAGATAATAAGATTAAACTGAAGCACACCAGAATCCTGGATGTATCTGATGACCAAGAGTCCGAAGATCAGTGACATTTTTTTATATTTCAAATTCAAGTTAATTAGGGAAGTGATACATTAGAGATCACACTTCGTCCAAATTAGTACTATCAATTCTCCAACATGGTGTTGGCAGACAGAGCACTACAATGAAGTTTAAATAAAAAGGAATAAAAAAAAAAAAAAGGTGCTCCTTTACAAACAAAAAGGTAAAACCAAGATCCTGACCCCATGGTCATTTAAGATCCCAGGGCTCTTTTTCCTTTAGAACATGGAGTTTGATCCCCAGTCTCCTGGCCAAATTCTAAAATTTAGATAATTACATTCTGCAAACCAAATTCTCTCTACAATATCAGCCGGATAAAGTACGTTTTTCTGGTCTACGTTTGTCTAGTGCTGTTATGTACCATGAAATATCTGTTGCTCTCCATCCTGGACAAGGGAACATACCAGTAGCAGTAGAAAAAATACCAGCAGATATGATCTGTAAACATTCTGGGACCCACTGGTATGAAAAGCCTATTAATTAGCAGCTCTAAAATCAGCCAAGCAACTACCTGTTCCAAAAAAAAAAAAAAACAGTGAAAATGTGAGTCACGTTGTTTGAGTTACATGCTGGCTTCAAGGCCCATGACAAAATTCTCTGAGTTCGTAGGGCCCAGACTGTTACGATTCCCAAAACAAGGATATCCCTTTTTCTCTCTAGTCTACAGTCCTGCCTTATGGACGGAGGATGGCAGGGTCCAAGATAAAGAGAGTTTATGGTTGGAAGTCTGAATTCCTATACAGCAGTCAGGCTTCTGCAAGCAGATCTATATTTTTAGGACTACCGAGGAGACAGATGTTCATCAGCTAATTCAGGGACAGAAGCTTTCAGATGAATCTGTTAATGAATTACCAAGTGTGGCTGTGTTTATGTTGGACTGAGTTTCAATGGCCAGTTTAATGAATACACACACTTCAAATACTTATCCAAGATGAACATTCATGCTTTTACTACTCTGTCATTATAAATAAATACACAAACGCACTCCATGGCATGTCAGTTAAGGTAGCCCTTTACATAACTTTCCTAACACAAAACATAAAAAGGAAGGAAAAGTCAAGGCTACAAAGACACACACTTCACACACAGCACAACTGAGCTAACTGATCACCACACGCCAAAAAAAAAAACAAAAACCCACCATTTAGCTCTGCCCCAGTAGGGATTCTAGACTCCCAACATTGCCATCCCCCAATTCCACCCCACACCTTCACCACAAACAGATTCCTTATACCACTCCTGCATAGTTCTGTAAAGTTACACACACTCTGTTTTGTGCAAGGCAGTGCTGAAAGACTGGCAAAATGGAAAAAAGGCATGAGACTCTGAATGTGAACTTTTGGGGGCCAAGCTTTAATTACAACTAAATGATTTTCTTGAAACTTCTCGGGAAATTCAACCTCTACTGAGAGATTTTGTACTGAAAATTTGGGAAAGATACACTGTGTTCTTCCTATAAGACAAACAGGTTGAACTCCCACATTAAGTACAAAACAGAATGCAACATTAATATGCCATCAAAACAGTTCCACCATAAAACCCACATGTGTGAATATACATGAACAGACACACTTAAAAGGTCATGCAGACACACATGCAATTACATGGGTCTTACGCAGCCTATATACTGAAGCATAATTAACTTCAATGACAATTACAAAGTTACGTCAAGGACATTATATAGCCTTATACACTGGCCTTTATCTGTATTGCTGTCATGCCTTTGATTAAACAGGATTTGGCCTTTTATAATATTGTCTGGCCTATTTATAAAGCATTTTACCTCCATTAAGTGGAGGCAAAACGGTAATGCTGAGCATGTATTTATTTTGCTCTGGGCACTTTCTACCTGCATCCCCATTTAGGCCACTGGAAGCAACTAGAGGCACAGGATACCAGCTATCTCCCTATACTACTTGTGTTGCTGGAAGAAAGTTGGATCTGTCTGCCAGTCAAGCACAAAGTAAAAAAGATATTGATAGTTTTGAGTTGCCTGTTTATCGATACAGCAGGGTATTATGCTAAATTATAGGATTTAGATATCGGCAACACTCCTCTGATTTAAGTGGTTTGCCCCTCTCATCTATTCCCTGGCAAAGCCCGACAGATATCTTGAAATTTAGGTCCCGTGTACAGGCTGTGGCCTTGATTCTGACCATAATTACAGCAGAATAAATCAGGAGCGACTCCAAGTAAGTCAGCGGAGATACATCACTTACAATGATGCAAGACAGTCATTCTCAACCAAGGGTACACGTACCCTGCGGGTACGCAGAGGTCTTCCAGGAGGTACATCAACTCATCTGCAGTTGCCTACTTTTACAACAAGCTACATAAAAAACACTAGCGAAGTCAGTACAAACTAAAATTTAATACAGACAAAAGGAGGAAGTAAGGAACTTTTTAGTAATAGCGTGCTGTGACACTTTTGTCTGATTTTGTAAGCAAGTAGTTTTTAACTGAGGTGAAATTTGGGGTATGCAAGACAAATCAGACTCCTGGAAGGGGTATCGTAGTCTGGAAAGGTTGAGAACCACTAATGTAAGACATGACAACAGAATGAGGCTCAGCATATCTACTGGTTAGTGACTGGTACAGTCAGCGGTCCATTTCCAGCTGTGCCACTGACTTCCTGTTCAACACTGGGCAAGTCACTTAAGCCAAAATTTATTTTAAAAAACTTAAAAAGCATCCACTAATTTTAGGTACCAAAGCTGAGATCTCAGGTGCTGCTTATCTGAGGTGCTGTAGCTCCTACTGAAGTTGGCTGGAGTTGTGGATGTCCCAAATTTGGCATCCTAAATTAGCGGACCATATTAAAAATTCTGGCCTTATCACACATCTCATAAGGGTGGCAGGAAGCTTAATGTTTGTTTAAAAAAAAAAAGAATGAAGATGCGACATGTATTTTTTTGCACCTGATTGATTATTATATGAATGTTTTAGTAGTTCTGGCGATAGCGACTACTGCTTTAGCTGGAAGGCTCTGGTCAATAGAATATTCTTTCTGTGTGTGATACAGTGGGTCTGACTAATGCCATTCACAAGGCTACAGAAGAAGAAAAGTTCAATACAAAAATTAAAAAGCAATCTGATGTGGGGACTGGATGGCTCAAGGAACCAGTAACAGGACTGGGATCCTACTATCTCTGGGCTGCTTGTCCAAATCCAGCCTTAGTCAGCAGTAACTGAAAGCTGTTACCGCCCTCTGATGGTTTGATGCCATGTATGAAATAAGGCAGGTTCTCAGTCCTATGCTAGCTGTGCAGGTTTCTACACCACTGCCATGCATACCTTTGCTGTCAGTCTCCCGGAGACTGAAACAGCCTCTCAGGATTGAAGCACCATGATGGGGCACTGTGAGGAAGCTTGCATTGCCACTGCTCACGATGAATCAGACCTGTAGTCCACCAGTCTCCAGGGCCATCAGCATGGCACCAGTACTTAATTCACGTCACATTTTTAAATAAAAAAGGAAAATGTTGATCCACCTGCTCCTCTCCATTCTCACTCTCCTGCACAGCTACCAGCACTGTCAACAGCATCTCATTTCTACCAGTGAATAGTTTTCCAGCTTCCTCAACTCTAGCACCATCCTGCATTTAAGATCCATTGCAGCACATTCAGACCATGTCTACAAATCAGTTAGCTCTAATATTTGTCTGAGAGGGAAAGAAACTGCACTGACATAATCAACTTAGTAACGATAGGACCATTACTGAATCAACAAATCAGTGTCTTTTGCTGGCAATTTCCTCTTTGTGTAGCCTCCATAAAAGAATAATTTCTGGTTCAGTAAGAGAGGCATTTCAGATTTATTTAGTAAATGGATGATTTAAGCATTTGGATTTTCACCAATTATGTTGCATTGTATTGATCATCAACTGCAGCTGACGCATTCCAATCCAGAAGTGCCTACATTTTAGTAGTGAGTAAAAAAAATCCTACAGGCAGCTGACTTATCTAGTGTCATGCAGATGGATTGTGTCTTTTGTCTTTTTTTGCTAGACTCTTACAAGACTGTGATCCCTTCATCTAATTGATTTATAATAGGACACCACCGGTCACTTTCCCTCTGTAGCTAAGGCTGAATAATATTTTCATTCTATCCCAGTCTCCAATCACTCATAACATTATATAGTTTTTACATTTCAGGCTACATTTTTTCCATTCTTGGTCTCCCTCTGAAGATAGATTGTTCCGTTCCCACACCCGCAACCCCTTTTAATGTTTAAGCGAAAAAATGTTCAGCCATTTTTAGGTGCAATGAGACTGGGATGAAAATTACGTCTTCCATTATGAATTTTTATTAAAAAAAAAAAATCTTGTGACTTATTTTTTTCTTTTTGGAAAAAAATGAAGGTTGCAAGGTGAAATAGATGGAAACCGTCCTCATGGAAGAGGGATGTCCCAGAAGAAAAAACAGCTTTTGATTTAACCAAGTTTGGAACATTTGAAAAATTACATTCTGAAGCTACTCAGATTTTACCCAGAATGCTCATTAAGGCCCTGAACCTGCACCACTGAAGTCAACAGGAATTTTACTTGCATGCACAGTAAGGTTATCTTCACAGTGAACTGGCCAGTCACCTATGTTGTTGTTGAAATGGGCAGGAAGAACTGGTGCTAAAGAAATGACATCTGCATACCTTCCCCCTCACTGAGCAATGCACCCGTTGATCCTCCCCCTCCACCTTAGAGGTGGCTACACTTCAGTTCTCCTGTACGTTTATAAATTTGCCAAGCACTTTGGAATACTCTGGCTGAAAAGGCACCACATGAAATACATTTACCTGCACATTTAAAATTCAACCCAATGCCTCCAACAGAGTTTATTTTCAAGACAGAACAGATTCTTACCACCCCGGTAAATTAATAGTTAACACACTTCAAACTTCCTATTTCCAGTATTTAGGGGGCAGTACCATATAAATAGGGCCAAAAACTTCTTAGGGGTGTTTCTGGAGCTAACTCAAGTAACACACCTCAATGGCCACTACAGTTCTTTATCCTTACAGCCCAAGTCCCTTAATAACCAAGAGAAGGAAGGCAAGTGACGAAACAGTCTCTGAAGCAATACAAAACAAAACAAAAACCAAAAAACTACAACACCACTAAAGTCCTCTGGCTGGGGCTTACACACATCCAAAGCAGAATATTCCTGTCACAGCAGTTATCCGTTGCAGTATGTCAGCTACCCAACCAGCAAGCCTGAGCATATTTGTTTTTACACAGCAATTTCCACACCAAGACACATTTCTATTCCCTCCCCCTTCTCACGCTTTTGTATTCCATAGTCCTCATCAACAATTAGCGGAAATGACTGGCTGTGCCTGTTCTCGCTGTTCCCAGACATTTCTCTCCCCCTAGTGAGCTCTGAAGACCATGCAATATTTGACATGACAAGACTTAGAATCCTTCTACAACAACAGTTGTATGTAGGGAAACAGAGAAAACCAAAGAACAAGGAGGTTAGTCCAATTTACCAGATGGGGATCTGACAGCAGTAGGCACCCAGGGCAGTGGGAGTCATACATTTTAAAGTGTCCTTAATCTCTCAGGACACTGGCCCAGAAGACTGGAATTTTAAACTACTGAAAGTTTTTGTTGTTTAATAAAAAAAAACATCAGAATAAAGGTATGTTTACTGAGTCAACTAGCTCTTCTGCTGGTTTAATGCCATTAAAACAACAGGATTTTAAATGTAAATTAACTTTAGAACAACCAAAATCTAAATCCTGTTTTTACTTTAGAAGGAAACATGTTCATGCAAAGGATCTGAAATACACCACAGCTCCAGAACTTGTTCCAATGTTGTATATCCCATTGCTGCTCACTCCCCTCCAGCATGCACAATTTACCATCCTGTAACATACACAAGTATGAATTCAATTTGTTATAAATAGTTGTGCACAGAACACAATTAATTCTCTCTCTCTCTCTCTCTCTCTCTCTCACACACACACGGACAAGACCAATACTGTTTTGTATCCTTACCACATTTTTCAAAATTAATCAAACTAAGTGGACAAAGCTTCTGAGCTCTTAAAGAACCACAGAAGCTGGAGATGGAAAAGAGCTCTTAGATCATCTAGTTCATTTCTCCGTCAAGATTGGATTGTTCCTAACAGTACATTTTTATTGTTTTATCAGTCTTGTTTTTAAAGTCCAGAGCAATAAGTTTTTACTACTTCCTTTGGGAAAACTATTCCACAGATTCCCATGATATTCTGCTCAAGTTTTCCCATTCCTATTAGTTATACCCTAGGAACCACTCTAAATAATTCCTCTCCCTCACTAGTGTTAACAACCTTTAAAAATTATAAATGTATGCATCCTCCCTTAGCTGTCATTGCTTTGCCAATCTACACACATGTACACAGAAAGACTGAAAGAGCTAAGTCATCCCACTAGCTCTTGAGAGTTCAAGGAGAGCCCAAAAAGCATTAATTCTCCTCACAGGGCCCAGAAAAGTTCAAGCCCACCACAATAATTATTTGTGACATGAATCAGCCTTCAGCCCACAAGAAAAGCGGACATTAGCTCCTGGAAAATCCAAAAAGCCAAAATATGTTTTAAACCCATACTTCAGTTTTATAGCCTAATGAATAAGATACCAGAAGAAAGGCTGTCTCCCATTAAGATTATTCAATACACCAGGGTGGATAAAATCCATTTTTAAAGCAAAAAATCAGATATTTTAATTGAAATTATATGCAGGTTATAAAACGATTTAAAATTAAATTTGAAATTGACAACCTATGCTGAAACCTAAACTTATTATTTAAATTAAATGCAAAAATAATATTAAGCAGTTCATATTTGCTGCCAAGTTTTAAAGAAAGTCAAACCACTGAACCAGTGGAAGTCACTGGCTAAGCACCTGAACCCTGAGTTGGCTGAAGTGCTCAGCCAGCTTGACAGCAGTAGACTCTTCTGCAGATGCAGAGAGAATTTGTTTTTTTTTTTCAGTTCAGTGTATCCAACTACATCAATTCAATGACTACCACATTCAAAGTTAAAAAAACAACCGAGAGTGGAAAAAGCAGGAAAGTTTGTTTTCTTCCTCCAATCTATGAATAAAGACTAGGTGTGAGAGAATGAGAATTACTAGTTTTAAAATCTTGAAGGCCACAGTAACAAGAAACAATCAGCTCAATTAACTAACTACAAATAATATTTCCCTTGTTTATTAAATCCGTTAGTATTAAATGCAAAACGTATTTTGATAATTTTTTTCTTATGTAACCAGGAACAAAAAACATTTTTAATTTAAATTTGAATTTCCATCCAAATAAAGCTTGACACAAATTGCAAGTAAAAAATGAATAATCTAGTAAAGAGTTCAGCTATATAATTGCTTAAATAAAGGTTATAGCATATCCTCCCGGTTAGCGCAAAGAAACACCACTGCTGATTTGCAAATTTACACTAAATTTGGTTTGGTAACCAATGAGAATCAATCTTTCTTTAGGAAAATAACTAAAAAGCAATGGTTTAAATCCTGCTTGCTGATTTAAATCATGATTAAAATTAGTAATTTAAATCACTCTGATTTAAATCAATCCACCCTACAATACAGTGTCTGAGTATATTCAACGCCCATTTACTTTTAAAAGATAGCAATATATCACCTACCCAATTGGGTGGTGCTGGACAAGATTTTTGCCTGAAGCAGTCCTACAGACAGCCTCATTCACTACACAATTCTGTCACATTCCCAGAGCATCCTGAAAGAGGCATGGGTCCTGTAGTGCAATAATGTAATTAAAGAATATCATAATGCATACACCCAATAGGGCATGGGCAGCCTTAATTCTGACATTGCCTAACTTCTGAATTCTTGACTTTGCAATCTGAACACTGTTTTAACATTTTTTGTTTTGTTTTGAATGCATTTTATACACACACAATACAGGATATTTATTACATAACCAATCTTAAGTTTCAAGATAGCTACCCAACTTTTGTGGCACATGTGCAGCTCTTAACCTTTGTCACTTTTTTTCCCTTTGAAATACTATATTCTGCAGACAAATCAAGCTGAATGGTTTTAGCAACAAGCATTTCTTAAATTTTTCATCTCTTAACCTCTTTTCATCTCTCCAAACCTAAGATGTTCCACTAAAGATACATGCACACCCAGAGAAACAGAACCACTCATATGAGTCAAGTTGCTCATGTGGGTAAGTGTCTGCAAGATCAGGCCCTGAAACTGAACTCATTCAAGCAGGGACCATGGTTCCATCTTTAGGCTCAGTTCTACCATCCTTGCTGATGTTGAACCATTCCTTTTTTTTCCACATATTATCCTTTTGTTTCACTGAAACTACTTGTAGAGTAAAGCACTACTCCTGTGATTCCAGGTGGCAGAATTTGTCCTTGTATTTGTACAACACCAAGCACCTTGTCTGAGCTTAACAATAACCTAACCTAGACATCATGCAATGTAAAGTGAATTCCATTTCCATGTGGCAAGACCACACAGCCCACAAAGAAAATAAGTTTATTATGAGGCAAAGTAAAGACACTAACTTATGTTCTTAGATAAGATGTTTCCTCTTTACTTTTTACTCTTTTCAGTATTTCAAAGTTAAAAATCCCAATAAAAGATTTAAATTAATAGTATTTTTGCATGCCAGATGAAGTTGGTTGCACAGGTCTGAAGGAGTTCAAGGATCTGGGACTCTTTAAATACACCACACAGATAAAAGAACTGAAATAATTTTTTTTGAATGCTGAATTACGGGCATAACATCATAAGGAAAAACACTGGCATGTGCCCTCGTGCCCCTGAATAACTCAAAGATGCATAAAGCAATTCTAAAAAAAAAAAGTGTATAATTAGATTCTATTTGAATAAACTAGTTCTTAAACTAGTATTAGCTTTACCTTGGACTAGCTGAGCAGAGGGTGAACGGGGAGTACTGGTCACCTTTTTACCTCCCAGCCCTCTTTGTATATGAGTTCAGTGTTTGTGCACGATGTCAGCTTGACAGATCAGGAGGCTGAAATCACCTCCCCACAGAGCAGGTACAGGACAGACACCAGCGGAAGTCTGATGAATCTCCCGCACTGGACTGCTATTGGTCAGGGGCGGGGCGAGGCGAGGGTGAGATTCTGTGGCAGATAGGAGGACAATCAGCAAAGAGCTGGTTACAGCGGCTGGGTGTCTGGGGACCCTGGGAGGAGTGTGGTGGTTTGAAGGCAGTTGGAAGTGCTGAGTGGGACACACAGGATGCGAGAATCTATGAAGGTCTAGCAGATGATCTACCTTAGAACACTTCCCTCAAGTAAGTTGCCTGTTGGGCTACCAGGGATTCGGAACAAAAAACATTGGTGTGTCCTACAGCCCCAGACCCCATGGAGTGTGCAGTAATCACACAAAGTTCACCACACTGCCTCACCTGTATTCCTCAAACCTGCCCTAGTGGCATCACCTCTGGAGGTGTGGCCACCATTCCATGCTTGGTCCCTCTGACCAGAAAACCTATAACAGTCCTAACTACTGTGGTGGTTTGTGTGTTGTGGACACCTATCCACAAGGAACTGAACTGGGATCAACAACTGATTTCACATATACTATCAAACAGATGTTAGATGTTAACAACTTTCAGTCAAGTTGTTACCAACCAAAACTGGGCCTGCATGAGAGACCTATGGGTGGAAAGCTATACAAAGAGGGAAAATGGTCTTGTGGTTAAGGCAATGGAGACTACTCAGGAGATCTAGGTTCAATTCCCATTGCCATCCCAGACTCTTTGCATGACATGAGGCAGGTCACTTAATCTCTCTATTCCCCATCTGTAAAATGGGGATAACCATACTTCCTTTGTCCTACCTCTTCTCTGTAGTGTCTATGGAGATTTGAAGCTCTTCAGGTAAGCTTTCCTACTGTGTTTATATACACCTATACATTGATATATGCACCTAGCACACTGGAGCCCCAGCCTTGGTTGAGGACTGTAGGTGCATAGACATAGCAGTCACGGTAGCATATTGCTACATTAAAAGTAGTTAATATTTCATTAGCTACAACATTAAAACAATGGAAAGTTTACAGGGAACTTTTTTTTCCCCATTTGAGGGGTGGAGTACCTGAGCCCTCAACCATTCACCAACGCAAGGTATATACCTTCCCAGCCCCAGGCAGTAACTAGAGTACAGAGTCAGATGGCTGGAGTGATGATTTTAAAAGTTCCTAATCCTCTGCCTCATCTTCTCCTTTCCAGCCTGAGCTACCTTTCCACAGGCCACATCATTTAGTTCCCATTTCCATCACAGACGCTTTGATTAATACGCACTCAACAGCAGCAAATCCCACTCCAACAATCTTCTGTTCCAGAGGGAATACTAAAGCAAGATGAAAGCTGCATCCCAGTGGCTGAAACACTCTTTGAAGAAGTGCTGCTAAACTTCCAGGTTCTGTACGGACTGATCACCATTCTTAGCTTTGGGTCACCCAGGTACACTACCCAGGAGCAAACCGTAGGTCTGACATCCTTCTTGAAGAGTGGGACCCTAAAGTCTGACTACCCAGACCCCTGAACAAGTGACTCAGCCCTCCCAAGTCCCCAGTTGATTTGACATATCCCTCCCAGAGTCCACCTGACTGTAGGAGCTCTGAGTTCCTACTTACACCCTTCAGGGGCAACGTGACAGTAAAGCACAGCAACAATGGCTTAGCAAAAGAATTTCTTAAAAACACACACACACTTTTCTCTTTAAAAAGCAGACAGGAGTTACAGATCTATGGAAAACAAACTGCTGAATCCAACTCCTTTAGTCTGATCTTTACCCTCATCTGCACGTCCATGGGTTTGGTCCAAATCTTTTAAAGGTGGCAAAGTCCCTCCTGCTTCCACTCCCTCCAGTTGTGCCTTCTGTTTCTAGTGATTAAATTGCTACCTCTGCTTAGAGAAGCACCCCTTTTTAAAAGAGACTCTGTACCTGTTTGGTCAAGTGGAGCAACTGTAGCTCTCCCATCCATGTGCTTTTCTTAGACCGTGCACACGGAGGGAAGGGGAGCATCCAGGCCTCTTCTCCCTCCACCCCCACCAGTTTCCCTGTAAAGAATCCAGAAATCCCCCTATTTCACCAGGGGAGAGCCATTCAATGCAGATGGTCCTTGATGGCCCTGTCACAGCTTCCCAGATATAGCTTCCCCACCAAGTGTCAAGTTCCCACTATCAAAATAAATGCTCAAAGCCACACTACAGATTATGATCAAAACAGAAGCTGAATTACAATAGGCATTCACAAAACACAAATGGAATTCATAAGCTCACTCAGATATATTCCCCCCTTATGGACAAAAACTGGGGAACCACTATGGCATGTGATAACACCTTTACTCTACCACTTGGCTTGCTGTTGCTCCCCATCCTTCATCTGTATGTTGTCTATTCAGGCTTTCCAGAGCAGGGACCTTAGGTACTTATAAGGTCCGCATTACTGTAGCATCACAACATTTCATAATTGTTAGTGTATTTATCCTCACAACACCTCCACGAGGTAGGAAAGTATTATTATGCCCATAATAATGAGCTGAGGCACAGAGTGACTGATCTACCCAAGGCCATACAGGAAGACTGAGGCAAAGCAGAGAACTGAACCAAAGCATCCCATGTCCTAGGCTAGCACTCTAACCACTGGTTTATCCTTCCTCTCCTCAGGTTTGGAACTGCTGGAAGATCAAGAGCAATTTTATTATTTACACAGCACCAACAGCATGCTTGCTTGAAAAGTTGCCTGTAAAGTATCTAAAGCTTTGCTAGTGCTATGTAAATTAATTACCACGTCTGGTTTTTCATAACACTGTAGGTAATGCATATATGTACCATTGCTCCCTACTGCTGGAATGTCAAATCTGTGTGTATGTGTGTACGTCTGTAAGGTATAGCTGACAACCTGAAATATATGCTGCAACAAATCTGTTATACTTCCCATTACACCAACTCTACATAATGTAAATTGCCATTCTAAATTATATAGCAATGTAAAAAACCCTAGATAGTACGTTATAAAGCTAAACTTTAAGTGTCATAATTAAGGATAATAACAAAAAATGTGGATTGCATTTTGGTTCTCTACAAACAAAACGAAGCTCCCAAACTATATAGAATTCACATCAAAATATTTCACGTAATTTAGAGCAGCAGCTCTCAAACTGCAGGTTGGGACCCCAAAGTGGGTCGTGACCCAATTTTAATGGGGTCGCCACGGCTGGCTTAGACTTGCTGGGGCCCAGGGCCAAAGCCCAAGCCCAACTTCCCAGGGCTGAACCCAAAACCCAAGGTCTTCAGCCATGGGCGGTGGGGTTCAGGTTATAGTCCCCCTGCGTGGGGCTCGAGCTTTGGCTTTGCCTCCCCCTGACCCAGGGCAGCAAGCTCGGGCAGGCTCAGGCTTCGGTCCCCCCTCCTCTGGTCATGAAGTAATTGTTGTTCTCAGAAGGGGGTCGTGGTGCAATGAAATTAGAGAATCCCTGATTTAGAGAATGCACTATTATACAAGTTAGCATTAATTAAACTGAAGCATTATACTCCAGATACTGAGAACATGTGAATAGCTGCAGTCTAGAATTCTTTCCTCTAGTGTCCACCTTAAGAGTAAACATATCAATCAGACACAGCAGCAGAAATTGCCATGCCAAAATTGTTTCCACACATTACGATTACTAGAAACAGTTCAATGGCCACACAGTATCATGCAGCCAAACCTCCACTATCTGTCTGTATAACGCCTCTTTTTCTTTCCATCATGTGCAAAATATATTCCACTCAAGGACATCAAGTTCAAAAGTCTTGTTCTTTTGCCTTCACAGCCCTGCATTGCTCTGCCCCTCCCCACCTGTCAGGCCTTGTCTCTTACCACAGCGCTCTCTTCCCCAGCAACCTTGATGCTCCATTTCTCCCACAACCATCTCTGCATTGTCTTTCATGGCACACGAGGTATGGGGCACCTTCTGATATAAATGCAGTTTTAGTCTGAAAAGTGACTATGTTAAACAGTACCTTACTCAACAGATCTGTTCAGCATATGTATCCAGAATCAGCTTTACTGACTTCCATGCCAGTGAAGCTTTGGCTACTTTTTACTCCTCTTAGCCCTGTAGAACCAGTACAGAGGGGTACAAGCTGGATTCTTAAGTCTCCCCACATGTCAGGAAATTCTTGTAAAATTCTCTCTGTTACATCTGTATAGCTCCCTTGAAGGTAGCGTGGCTGCACAGGAGGAACCGTTGACATAATTTGAAGTCCATGGGCCACACAGGTGTTACTAAGTGCACAAATTAGCCCATGGAATATTTATTACTGGAAACGATTCATGAAAAAGAAAATATATATTGTCTCTCAGATCTCAGGGCTGGGAGGTGGGGGGAAGCATCTTTGTCATTGAGACAAACATAATGCTCCATCATGCCATTTTTACAGTCACTTTTCCAAGTAGACCTGACCTTCAAAACTTCAGCATCACTGTCTATACCTACTGGCAAGAAGGACACATAGAATCATAGAATATCAGGGTTGGAAGGGACCTCAGGAGGTCATCTAGTCCAACCCCCTGCTCAAAGAAGGACCAATCCCCAACTAAATCATCCCAGCCAGGGCTTTATCAAGCCTGACCTTAAAAACTTCTAAGGAAGGAGATTCCACCACCTCCCTAGGTAACTCATTCCAGTGTTTCACCACCCTCCTAGTGAAAAAGTTTTTCCTAATATCCAATCTAAACCTCCCCCACTGCAACTTGAGACCATTACTCCTTGTTCTGTCATCTGCTACCACTGAGAACAGTCTAGAGCCATCCTCTTTGGAACCCCCTTTCAGATAGTTGAAAGCAGCTATCAAATCCCCCCTCATTCTTCTCTTCCGCAGACTAAACAATCCCAGTTCCCTCAGCCTCTCCTCATAACTCATGTGTTCCAGTCCCCTAACCATTTTTGTTGCCCTCTGCTGGACGCTTTCCAATTTTTCCACATCCTTCTTGTAGTGTGGGGCCCAAAACTGGACACAGTACTCCAGATGAGGCCTCATCAATATCGAATAGAGGGGAACGATCACGTCCCTCGATCTGCTGGCAATGCCCCTTCTTATACAGCCCAAAATGCTATTGGCCTTCTTGGCAACAAGGGCACACTGTTGACTCATATCCAGCTTCTCGTCCACTGGAACCCCTAGGTCCTTTTCTGCAGAACTGCTGCCGAGCCATTCGGTCCCTAGTCTGTAGCGGTGCATGGGATTCTTCCGTCCTAAGTGCAGGACTCTGCACTTGTCCTTGTTGAACCTCATCAGATTTCTTTTGGCCCAATCCTCTAATTTGTCTAGGACCCTCTGTATCCTATCCCTACCCTCCAGCGTATCTACCTCTCCTCCCAGTTTAGTGTCATCTGCACACTTGCTGAGGGTGCAATCCACACCATCCTCCAGATCATTTATGAAGATATTGAACAAAACCAGCCCCAGGACCGACCCTTGGGGCACTCCACTTGATACCAGCTGCCAACTAGACATGGAGCCATTGATCACTACCCGTTGAGCCCGACAATCTAGCCAACTTTCTATCCACCTTTATAGTCCATTCATCCAGCCCATACTTCTTTAACTTGCTGGCAAGAATATTGTGGGAGACCATGTCAAAAGCTTTGCTAAAGTCAAGGAACAACACGTCCAGTGCTTTCCCCTCATCCACAGAGCCATCCACATAAGCAGAGTCTTTCTATATCTGCAGGATATCACTTTCTTACTAATACGTATTCTCTTAAAAAAACAAAACAGTAAATAACCTTACATGCTGCATAGCAGTAATTATAATGCAATGATTTAACCCTTAGCTCCATAAAGAATCATAGAATCATAGAATCATAGAATATCACGGTTGGAAGGGACCCCAGAAGGTCATCTAGTCCAACCCCCTGCTCAAAGCAGGACCAATTCCCAGTTAAATCATCCCAGCCAGGGCTTTCTCAAGCCTGACCTTAAAAACCTCTAAGGAAGGAGATTCTACCACCTCCCTAGGTAACGCATTCCAGTGTTTCACCACCCTCTTAGTGAAAAAGTTTTTCCTAATATCCAATCTAAACCTCCCCCATTGCAACTTGAGACCATTACTCCTCCTTCTGTCATCTGCTACCATTGAGAACAGTCTAGAGCCATCCTCTTTGGAACCCCCTTTCAGGTAGTTGAAAGCAGCTATCAAATCCCCCCTCATTCTTCTCTTCCGCAGACTAAACAATCCCAGCTCCCTCAGCCTCTCCTCATAAGTCATGTGCTCTAGACCCCTAATCATTTTTGTTGCCCTTCGCTGGACTCTCTCCAATTTATCCACATCCTTCTTGTAGTGTGGGGCCCAAAACTGGACACATTACTCCAGATGAGGCCTCACCAGTGTCGAATAGAGGGGCACGATCACGTCCCTCAATCTGCTCGCTATGCCCCTACTTATACATCCCAAAATGCCATTGGCCTTCTTGGCAACAAGGCCACACTGCTGACTCATATCCAGCTTCTCGTCCACTGTCACCCCTAGGTCCTTTTCCGCAGAACTGCTGCCTAGCCATTCGGTCCCTAGTCTGTAGCGGTGCATTGGATTCTTCCATCCTAAGTGTAGGACCCTGCACTTATCCTTATTGAACCTCATCAGATTTCTTTTGGCCCAATCCTCCAATTTGTCTAGGTCCTTCTGTATCCTATCCCTCCCCTCCAGCGTATCTACCACTCCTCCCAGTTTAGTATCATCCGCAAATTTGCTGAGAGTGCAATCCACACCATCCTCCAGATCATTTATGAAGATATTGAACAAAACCGGCCCCAGGACCGACCCCTGGGGCACTCCACTTGACACCGGCTGCCAACTAGACATGGAGCCATTGATCACTACCCGTTGAGCCCGACAATCTAGCCAGCTTTCTACCCACCTTATAGTGCATTCATCCAGCCCATACTTCCTTAACTTGCTGACAAGAATACTTTGGGAGACCGTGTCAAAAGCTTTGCTAAAGTCAAGAAACAATACATCCACTGCTTTCCCTTCATCCACAGAACCAGTAATCTCATCATAAAAGGCGATTAGATTAGTCAGGCATGACCTTCCCTTGGTGAATCCATGCTGACTGTTCCTGATCACTTTCCTCTCATGTAAGTGCTTCAGGATTGATTCTTTGAGGACCTGCTCCATGATTTTTCCAGGGACTGAGGTGAGGCTGACTGGCCTGTAGTTCCCAGGATCCTCCTTCTTCCCTTTTTTAAAGATTGGCACTACATTAGCCTTTTTCCAGTCATCCGGGACTTCCCCCGTTCGCCACGAGTTTTCAAAGATAATGGCCAAGGGCTCTGCAATCACAGCCGCCAATTCCTTCAGCACTCTCGGATGCAACTCGTCCGGCCCCATGGACTTGTGCACGTCCAGCTTTTCTAAATAGTCCCTAACCACCTCTATCTCCACAGAGGGCTGGCCATCTCTTCCCCATTTTGTGATGCCCAGCGCAGCAGTCTGGGAGCTGACCTTGTTAGTGAAAACAGAGGCAAAAAAAGCATTGAGTACATTAGCTTTTTCCACATCTTCTGTCACTAGGTTGCCTCCCTCATTCAGTAAGGGGCCCACACTTTCCTTGCCTTTCTTCTTGTTGCCAACATACCTGAAGAAACCCTTCTTGTTACTCTTGACATCTCTTGCTAGCTGCAGCTCCAGGTGCGATTTGGCCCTCCTGATATCTTTCCTACATGCCCGAGCAATATTTTTATACTCTTCCCTGGTCATATGTCCAACCTTCCACTTCTTGTAAGCTTCTTTTTTATGTTTAAGATCCGCTAGGATTTCACCGTTAAGCCAAGCTGGTCGCCTGCCATATTTACTATTCTTTCGACTCATCGGGATGGTTTGTCCCTGTAACCTCAACAGGGATTCCTTGAAATACAGCCAGCTCTCCTGGACTCCCTTCCCCTTCATGTTAGTCCCCCAGGGGATCCTGGCCATCTGTTCCCTGAGGGAGTCGAAGTCTGCTTTCCTGAAGTCCAGGGTCCGTATCCTGCTGCTTACCTTTCTTCCCTGCGTCAGGATCCTGAACTCAACCAACTCATGGTCACTGCCTCCCAGATTCCCATCCACTTTTGCTTCCCCCACTAATTCTACCCGGTTTGTGAGCAGCAGGTCAAGAAAAGCGCCCCCCCTAGTTGGCTCCCCTAGCACTTGCGCCAGGAAATTGTCCCCTACGCTTTCCAAAAACTTCCTGGATTGTCTATGCACCGCTGTATTGCTCTCCCAGCAGATATCAGGAAAATTAAAGTCACCCATGAGAATCAGGGCATGCGATCTAGTAGCTTCCATGAGTTGCCGGAAGAAAGCCTCATCCACCTCATCCCCCTGGTCCGGTGGTCTATAGCAGACTTCCACCACTACATCACTCTTGTTGCACACACTTCTAAACTTAATCCAGAGACACTCAGGTTTTTCCAAAGTTTCATACCGGAGCTCTGAGCAGTCATACTGCTCCCTTACATACAGTGCTACTCCCCCACCTTTTCTGCCCTGCCTGTCCTTCCTGAAGAGTTTATAACCATCCATGACTGTACTCCAGTCATGTGAGTTATCCCACCAAGACACACACACCTCTCAGGCAAGGAACTATAAAGAATTCATTCCTCTTCTCCCTCTACCTTTCAGCAGTTCCTGTCCCACTCCTGTTCTCTCCACAAACATACAAAGCTTCTCCCACCTCCCACATCTCCAAATGATTAACACAACATGGTCAACAGCCTCATGTTCCATGCTTCTGCTCAGCTTCCACTCCCTCCTTGGTTCTTCCATGCCCATGGCCTACTTTTCTGATGCAATTCACCTCCTTCCTGCTGGTCTACAGCCCAGAGGAGCTGCAGGGGACAGGGAGGGAAGGAAGGAGGGAGGGGGCAGGGCATATCAGAAGTGCAAACTGGGAGAGAGAGGAGGTGGTTGAAAGGAGCAACTGTATTTTTCCATAAACCTAGCTGGTGATCAGCTTGTGGAATGTCAAGAAGCATAAAGATTGAGAGCCCTTGTCATTTTTCTCCTACCTACTGTAAGTGCAGTTGCTAATCCTTTTTATCTGATGCACAGGAGCTTTCAGATTTCATTGTGAAAGTTCCAGGGCTTCTCCTCACCTTCCTCAACTCTTTAGTCCATTAAGGGAGATCTGATTTCAAAATTGCAAGAAGGTAGACGTTTGGGACACATTGTTTTCTGGGTCTCATGAAGAAGACACAGGGACAGTTCCAGATTCCATTTTAGGGAGACATTTCCCTCTCCTCTCCATGCTGAAAGAAAGTCTTTCCAGATAAGTTTGTGCTCCAGGGTCACACAGGTAGCAGAGTCCCTCATTAGCTCCTTTGGAAAAATTCACAACTTAGCACTTTCATCTGTTGCTGTCACAAATAACTCCAAGAATGGAGTGTAGTCCTCTTCTTGCCCGACCCAGCATTCATCTGACAAAACAAAGTATATTATACGATACTGGAAAGGAAGAATCATTTTATGAATGTGATTTATTAACTGGAGAAACACTAGGTGGGTGAGATAATATCCTTTATTGGATCAACCTCTGTTGGTGAAAGAGACAAGCTTTCAAGCTACACAGAGCTCAGAATGAGCTTATGTCATTCTGTTTATGTCAGAATGAGTTCTGTGTACCGCAGAAACGTGTCTCTTTCACCAACAGAAGTGGGTCCAATAAAAGATATTATTTCACCCACCCTGTCCCTCTCATATCCTGGGTCCAACACCGCTACAACACTGCAAACGTTTATGAACTATGCAACCACTCACTGCTTTGCTATAATGGAAAGCAAGAGATGGAGGGAGAGATCCTCGGTTGGTGTAAATTGTCATAATGCCACTGAAGTCCACGAAACGAAGAGAATTTACACCATCTGAGGATCCGCCCCAGGGTCTCTACGCGACAACAGGCATAGGTACAGCATTAAATCTGCTCCCAGAGATGGCTCCTTCAGAACTGAAGCACTATGAGGAAGAAATGTGGGAAACAGTGGAGAGCTGCTGCCCATACTACATCTGTTCTGTGCACAAAAAAGGACTGTGGTCTCCACAGCTATTATTAAGAGACCTTTCCCAAGTGGGAATATATCACTACACCAACCTATAAATATCACTACACCGACCTTTCTGTCAGGGCAGGAGGACAGGTGGCAATAACCACTTCATTGGACAGATATTTTGGCCTCACTGATTACTGTACACAAAGGAACAATGAAATTTTTCACTATCACCTTCTAACATATTTAGGTCTAATACAGAAAAGTGCCAAATAGCTGCAATTCCCACTCATTGGGGGCTGCAGTGGGACTCAGGTGACGATCTTGAGACAGATTCCACTCTTCATTACACTTAGTGTACATTCAAAGTAACTGAGAGCAGAATCTATCCCGTTTGCAGTGAGATGAAGTTACAATGACATTTTTTAACATATTCCAACAGAACAATTCTGTAAGAAGATTACACAAGGAAAGTATTGATCTCTCTGCTAAGAGCTCTGAGTCAGCAGACAATTGCATCTAGCCTTAGAATGGAGACGACAGTGCTTTTAAAATATGTACCAAGCAAGATATGTTTGCAATTTGTATTATTACTAATTCTGTTGCCTTCTAATGTTTTAAAACGAAACTCTGTAAAAGCTAAAATATCTACATTAGAGATGAGCAACAGCCACAAAGTTGAGATCTGTGTCTGAACTTTGGCATACAAGGGGGACATTCAGACCTGGGATTTCATTTGAAGCCATCTCTACTTTAAATGTATAGAAAGTATCTTTTCAAGATTTCAGAAAGTGGTGCTATGAAAGGGAGGAGCAGATTTCGCCTCTTAATGTATCTCATATTGGCTCCTATGGTCTAGCTCAATTACTAGTCTGTCATTATAAATCACTTGGGTAATTGCAAGAGTAAGTTCACTGAGCACAGGCCAGTGATTTAGCAACTAGCGCCTCACTCTGCCATGCTAGAGAATCTAATGATATGAGGTTTATCTTGGCCTATCACAAATCAGTTTAGCAGGTGATGTGATCTTTAGCATCCAGTTTACAGGAACTCAGCAGACTGCCCACCTTCCCAAGAGCAAGATTTGGGTGTCACAATGCAAATGCTTCACTTGTGCAGAAGGGGGAGATTCAGCACAGAAAGCACTGTTTCAGAAAGAAAGTTTGTAAGAAGAAAAGGAGTACTTGTGGCACCTTAGAGACTAACCAGTTTATTTGAGCATGAGTTTGTAAGACTTTTCTATTATATCCTACAGTTCTGCCCCCAACCCTCCATTCTTGCTTGAAATTCCCTCCTTGGGTTGTGAGCCACAACAAAATGGCCTCTTTAAGACTGATCAATTTGTTCCCACTGTATTCAACCCCTAAAAAAGGAAACAATGAGAAAGAAGGAGAATATTTACACCTTCCATTCAGGCACAACTAATATCTTTGGTTTTCTCCTCACACCTAATTATCTTTTTTTTTTTAAAAAGTCTTCTGTGGTTTTCATCAAAGTTTGTCAACTTTTTCTAGGTCAAGTCTTTCAAGTGGCACGGATGCACCCCCACTGTAGGACTAGAAAGTATCACTGACTCACAACCAAATCAACTTTATTTCTTGTGTAGATTTCTCTCTCAATACTTTCTCTTAAAATTACACTCTTTTATTTCACTTTCTGTTCACACCTCCTTAGTCTTCCCCTTGTTGCCCCTAATCTGACAATCTCAATGAGCAAGAATTAAATGTCTGAGCAATAAACACGATCTCACAGCAAGACACAGAAGACGAGGATGAGCAAAATAAAAATTTCTGTCTGATGAAAGCTCCCTTGACAACTACAGCAGCACTGACAGGCACCACTGAAATAATAGGAATGATGCTCCAAAACAACAGCCAAGAAAATGTTATGAAACAGAAAAAAAAAGTCTAAATTGATCTTTCCAAATGAAAATTCCACTGTCAAGTGAGGAGTATAACAAAAGGTGTATTGCAATTACAACAGAAGATAAAAAACTACTGAAAAATACCACCAAATCTGAAAAAATATGACCCGTTTTAGAAATACTATAGACCTCAACTCTGCAGAAAGAGGAAAGGTGTCTATTGGTTCAGGGTGGGGGGAAGAGATCAGGTCTTTGTTAATTTTTAAGTCTTGAATTGATCCCAAATGAGCAAACAGCAAAATAATTACTGACTTCACTGAGAGCAAGATCAAACCCTAATCTGATCGTCTACACGGGGATAAAAAACCCACAGCTGGCCTGGGTCAGCGGACTCTGGCTTGCAGAGCTCAGGCTCCAGGGCTGAAATACTGCTGTGTAGATGTTCTGGCTCAGGCTGAAGCACAAGCGAGGGTGGAGGGTCCCACACCTCCAGCTCCAGCCTGACCCTAAATGTCTACACAGCAATTTTTTGTCCCGCAGCCCAAGCCCCACTATCCCAAATCAGCTGACTCAGGCCAGCCACAGCTGTACCACGGGGCTTTTATCCCCATGTAGATGTGCCCTTAGTGGCATACATGCAAATATCTACCACTGTCCAGGTGGCAACTTACAAAGCAGGCTCAGCAAAGAGGCCACGAACTTAACAAACACAGACAATGAATTTGTCCCTCTAGGACAAGACTGAGGCAACCCTGGGGAAGAAGATGAACTTTGTGATTAAGAAAGAGAACTAGAAGCAGGGGCGTGTGCAGGAATTTAAATTTGACCCCTTTTGGAGAGGCACATTCTGGGCCCTCCCCCTGTCCCCCACGGAACTCACTCTCCCCATTCCCCACCCGGCACTGGGAGGACCTTGCTGCCCACCACTCTCCCAGCAGGAGCTCACTCTTTCCTCTGCCCCATCCCCTGACAGGAGCTCGCTCTTCCCTGCCTTTGCGTCCCTGGGGCTGGAGAAGTTCTATGCCCTTGGCCCCAACTATTATTGGGGGGGCTTTGCCCCTGCTTGCCCCCCCTTGTGCACACCCCTGACTAGAAGCCAGAACATTTGGGTTCTATTCTTGGCTCTGCCAAAGACACTCTGATTTGGAAAAGTCACTTAATCCCTTCATGTCTCTATTCCTCCATGTATAAAATTAGGATAATTATGACCACACTGGGGTGTTCAATGTTTGTAAGGCATTTTGAGATCATCAGATTGAAGTTGTATTACTGGTGCTGTGGCAGAGATTGGTGCCTAGACACTATCATGATGGACACATTGACACATGGACACCCACGTTAGATGAGGGGGGCCTAATTTTGAGCACACTAACACACTGTAGGGTTGAAAGTTTTACTCACACTACTGGGCTCATGTTCCACTTCAGAGAGACAACGGAATTCTACAGAACTAATTCTTCCCATTAAAAAGCTGTGTATGTCTCCTTTGTTTTATACCACAGCATTCAGTATGCCCTACACGTTTGCATTTGCTTGTTTTTCCATGGGGAAAAAAAACAACCAAAAAGCATAGAAATAAAGTTAGCTAATGGTTTCCTGTTGGCCTGGAAGGGACGTGCTCACACTGCCTCCTTCCACTGGACAGCTGGAGCAAAATCTAGACCCCTCAGCAGGAGGAGCAGGAACTCTGGAACTCATTGCTAGAAGCACCATTGCCAAGAGTGGTGAATTCCAAAAAAGGAATGAAGATTTATATAAATAACAAGAATATACTGACAAAGTTTTGAAAGGGATAAACTCTCCAGCTTCAGCGTATAAGCCAACCTCTAACTATTGGACATTAGGGAAAAATGACCCTCTGAGCAGGTTATTCTATACTGCCTGCCTATTACAGAGTTTCTTGCACCATCCTCTGAATCAGCAGCTATTGGCCACTCTCAGACAGGAGGCTGGATTGCCTGCTGGTCCGGAATTTGATAAAAGGGTTTTACTTTGCAAAATGATTAATCAAAACTAACTTTTTGCAGGAAATAACTGATTTTGACAAAAGTTTCATAAGTCCAGAATGAAACATCAGGTAACAGAGTGAGCAAATGACCCCAGCCCAAAACAGCTAATAACCCCATGGTTAAGGCATTCATGTAGCATGTGGGAGAACAGGTTCAAGTCCCTGCTCTGCAGCAGGGCCTTGAACCTGAGTCTGCCACATGCCCAGTGAGTGCCCTGACCACGAAGCTATTGTGGAGTGAGACACTCACAATCTCACCTGTGGGAGCTTTTCCACTTGGCATAAATAATTAAATAGTCACTACAGCAGGGACTTGAGCCTGGTCTCCCACCTTTCAAGTCAGGGCCCTAACCACCAGGCTATTGAATCTGGGACTAGCACACACAAAAATTTTAAAAGGTCTCAATTTACCCACCTGGTTATGGCGGGGGGTGGGGGGGAGGAAGAGAATCAACCTCTTGCTCTAAATTTTCAAAAAGTCTCAGTTTCATCCCTATATGGAACTGGAGACATTTTTAAATTGTGCAAATTTTCATGGGATAGGAAAACCGTTTCCTGCCAATCTGTACACTTCTCTGTTCTAGTATGACCATTCCTCTGCACCTACCATTCCCGCAATAGGTTGCTTTGATAAACAACTGAGAGGCTTCTGAGCTATCAACCTCCTGGAAATTCAGCTCTGAATTAGTGTTTGAGGGCTTCAGATTAAAGGCTCCAATTCAGTCTCACTGAAGAGACAGGTCCAAGTGCCAAAGTTTGGGCACGTTCAGGCCAGCATACTGCTTTGAGCTCACCTCTAGTTAAAATACACTCAGACTGTACAGCACTGCACATGAAATATCAAATCCTCTTAGAACTGTGCCAAACAAATCACTTGGCTAAATGAAGGGAGCACTTAGTGCAGTGCATGCTGTCCTCTCCCTTTGCCCAGTCACACACTGCAAGCCTGGCACTCTGCATGCAGCTGGGCTGGGTTTGGTTAGTGCGTGAAAGGGAAGAGGTGGAGGGATCCAGTCCTCCCTCCCCAGCACTAGCCCAGCACCAAACTGTACCTCCTTTTCTCGGGGGGAGGGGGGTGAAGTTATATCTTTTATTGGATCAACTTCAGCTAGACAGGAAGAAGAGCTCAGTGTGGCTTGAAAGCTTGTCTCTCTCACCAACTGAAGTTGGCCCAACAAAAGATATTACATCACCCACGCTGTCTCTCTAATATCCTGGGACCAACACAGCTACAGCAACCACACAGGGAACAGCCCCAGCAGGAACAGTGTGCTCTCTCCGCCCCCCCACCTCGGGGTCTACCTGGTACAGGGGCCACACCTCTCCCCCCACTAGCTGCTATTCGCCTGTTCCATACACAGGCTCACACAATCCGTGCACTGCCCCCGCCCCCAAAAGCACTTTACCCTCTAACAAAATATTCTACTTATAAATGCTAGACTTATTCTTCTCAGGTGCAGACCTTGCCAACCCAATTTGCAGCAGCCTCTCCAGCAAAGGGCAGAGCCCTCAGCCCATCATGCAATCTGGTCAGAGGGGAGCCGTCCCTGAGGCGTGACACTGCCCGTCTTTGGGCAGGGTCGCAGGTGGGACCCTCCTCCTGGCCCCCCCCCGTGTGAAGGCTGGCGGCACACGGACTCCGGTCTGTTCGAAATCGGCTCCCTAGGGCGCGCGCGCACCCACCCACCGGCCCCACTCCGTTGGGGCTGCCGCTGCCAGGGGGCGGGAGCCTGCAGCGCAGGCAGGTCGCCCCCCGGCCACCCGCGCGTGCCGTGCCGAACGCCCGAGCACGCGCCCAACGGCAGCCGCTTCCCCACGCGCCCCAGCTCTTGCTGCTGAATGCCAGAAGCGGGCAGGGGGCTCGCCTTCTCCACCCCCGCCCCGCCCCCCCACAAGCTGTTGCTAAGTGACAGAAGAAGCAGGCACCGCCGCACGCTGAACCCCCAGACCCTCTCCGGCTGCAAAAGACCAGGAGCCGCGTGCACCTTTCTTTACCACGCCCCCCCCCCAACCTGTTGCTGCGAAATGGCATGAGGTGTCCACGCTGCCCAGGAGAAACACCCCCCTCCCCCCGCACCCCATGACAGGAGGCGCGTGTGCTGCCCGCGCTGCAGCGTGCGGACCGCAGTGGCTTCAGCCCTGTCACCGCCACCAAGAGGAGGAGGAGGGAGGGAGGGCGCAGAGGCACTGACCGGGATCTGCACTCGCAACATGCGTCTCCTCTGGCTGGAGCCTTTCCTGCTGCCGCTGCTGGAAGCATCTTTCTTCTTGGTGTCCATGGCAGTGCTTCCCATCCCGCTCAACAAGGCGTCACTCCAGAGGATGGCTCCCCAGCAAGGCTCCTCTTCCACCTCCCACCACTGTCCGCCACCAGGAGCCAATCTGGGCTTGTTTTCAAACCCTCAGGAACTGGGGAGAAAGGGGGTGGGGGAACCAAAGGGGAAGGGAGGAGTTTCTCCAGCTGCGGTTTTTTAAATGGGGGCTGGGAAAGTTGCTAGGGGCCCCCGTCTCTTCCAAGAGCAAAATCATGAGACATCCTTAAAATTGCGGTTCAGTTTATAACTCTTCCGCCCGTTCAAAAATATCCGGAGACTCTTGGTGGGTGAGAAAGTTTCCTTCCCTTTGCACGGCAAAGTGACGTGTCCCCCATTACACGTGCCCTGGGGAGAAAGAGGAAGGTGCAAAAGTTGAGCTCGACACCGTTTGCAAATAAATACAATCCCTGGAGTCCTGCGACTAGGTCCGTCCCTCTCTGTCAAGCAGGAGGCGGTGCAAGCGCTCCCTGAAATGCGACTTCTTCCTCCGTGCAGCCTCAGCAGGGCCAGAGCTACGAGAAACTCACGCAGGCCTGGAGAAGGCGGTGGTGCAAACAAACATTGCAATGTGGTTCCCCTTTCCTGCTGCAAGCCGGAATCCCAGGCAGGACTGATGATAATCAGGGACTGCAAGGAGGCAGCACCCGGCCTTGAGAAGGAGGAGTTCCAAATGCTGCTTGCAATCTGGCTCTGCTGAAAACAAGAGGCTGCGCTTAACAGGAAGTGCAGCGAATCATAAAATACTTTCTCCCCAAGCTGACACTGCTCCCCTTTACATGCGTCTGTCTCCCGGGCATCTCCGAAAGCACAATGCTCCAGTCCAGAACTCTTCCCTAATAATTCATGATCTGACGGCGACCTAGCGAGTGTTTGGGAGGGGGCTGTGAAGGCTGTTGCTAGTTTGCAATTGCTGATGCACGAGGGACTGGCTGGATTTCACATAGAAAAAGAAAAAGAAACAGCGACGTTCTTCCCCGCCCCGCCCCCTAGGCGAACCCCACTGCCTGGGATTTCTCGGGCATGCCAGAAACACAAGAGACGGGGATTATGTTCTCCAGCGCCATCAACCCACAGCCTGCAAAAGGCACCCTGTACACACCCCCTACCCCCTCGTGAGTCTGGCCGACGGGCGGCTCTCACCACCCCCTGCTTCCAGGAGCCATCAACACAGTTGTTGCGCAATTTGTCTCACTAACCACCACCTCATCGCTGCAATGACCACAGAGGGCCAGCAGGTGGCGATGACCACTGCCCGCAGCAAGGCGCCTGCCAAACTCGGTGTAGCGGGTGCGCCCGGCCTCACAGTGCGGTGCTCTCGCCACACCGGGGCTGACGGAGAGCGCCCCAGTTACCTGCCTGGGGCTGACAGCGGGACGCCACAGTTAGCCCCTTGGGGCTCCGGTCGCCAACTTTCTATTTGCAGACAAGCAAACACCTTTGCCCCGCCCCCTGCACCACCCTTTCTCTGAGGCCCCACCCCCCACTCCCTCTGTCGCTCGGTCTCCCCCACCCTTGCTCACGCGCTCATTTTCACTGGATTGGGACAGGGGGTTGGAAGGCTCCAGCTGGGGGTGCAGGCTCTGGGGTGGGGCCAGAGGTGAGGGGTTTGGGGTGCAGGACAGGGCTCCGGGCTGAGGAAGGGGGTTGAGGGGGCTATGGGGGGGGCCAGAAATGAGGGGTTAGGGTGTGGGAGGGGGATCCAGGCTGGGGCAGTGGGTTAAGATGCGGGGGGCGAGGGCTGCGGGTGTGAGCTCTGGGGTGGGGTTGGGGTTTGAGATGCAGGAGGGGGCTCCAGGCTGGGGCCAAGGGGTTCAGAGTGCAGGAGGGGGCTCAGGGCTGGGGCACGGGAGGGGGTTCGGTGTGCTGGTTCTGGGCAGTGCTTACCTCAGGCAGCTTGCAGGAAGCAGCAACATCTCTCTCCAACTCCTAGGCAGAGGCGCAATCATGTGGCTCTGTGCTCCACTTGCACCTGTAGGTGCCGCCCCCTCAGCTCCCATTGGCCGCTGTTCCTGGCCACTGGGAGTTGCTGAGCTATTGCTGGGGGCGGAGGGAGCGCGCAGAGCCCTGTGGGCATCCCTCTGCCTAAGGGCCAGGGGGAGAGGGAGATGCTGTCAGTTTCCCAGGAGCTGCATGGAGCCAGGTAGGGAGCCTGCTTCGCCTCCAACCAGACTTTTAACGGCCCAGTCAGCAGTGCTGACCAGAGCCACCAGGGTCCCTTTTTGACTGGGCATTCCGGTCAAAAACCGGATTCCTGGTAATTCTATCCTTGGGGCTAACAGAGGGAGCCCCACAATTAGCTGCCTGGGGCTTTCAGCAGGAACGCCGCCACCAGGAGCTGAGAGAGTGAGCCCCACCACCATTTCTACAGCAACAACTACCTTTCCCTCCTTCCTCTTTAGTATCATGTGCTGTCCTAATAACAAACAGTTGTGCAGTGTTTATTCCGCTGGTAAGTTTGATATTTTTTCATATCATTGTGTGGTGAAAAATGGATCGTACTTATTGCCAAACGATGGTAGTGTTCCAAAACGAAAGCCAGAAGCTGAAATGGCTAAAGTAGATACAAAGAAAAAAATCTGCAAAAACAAGAAAATATGATGAAACATACTTGGATTTTGGTTTCACTTCCATTGCAGTTAATGAAAAAATTAGGTTTCAGTGTGTAGTGCGTGCAGTAACTTTAGCAAACAATAGCCTGAAGCTAACAAAATTAAGATGCCATTTGGAAACAAAACATAGCAATCTGGTAGGAAAGAACAGAGATTTTTTCCAAACGAAAGCTAGAAGAAATTAATAAACAAAAAAACACAATGAAAAATGTGGTATCCACCCCTGCAAGTGCTTTAAAAGCATCGTATCAAGTTGCGTACCACATTGCCAAGAATAAAAAGCCTTACACAACTGGGGAAAAACTGGTTCTCCCAGCTGCAATTGACATTTGCGGGACAATGTTTGGTGACGGTGCGGCAGAGAAGTTAAAAATGATCCTGGTGTCAGACAATACAGTCAGCCACCAAATCTCTGACATGTCAGAAAATATCAAGGCACAGCTGATCTCTCGATTGCAGTCCAGTTTATTTGCAATCCGATTGGAAGAAACAACAGATATATCAAAAGAAGCTCATTTAATTGCCTACATTTGGTACTCACACAAAACATCAATATTGGAAGATGTTTTGTTCTGCAAGCCAATTAAGATGCGTGCAACTGGATCTGAACTGTTTAACATTTTGAATGACTTCCTAACTTCTCGTGAGTTGAAGTAGGAAGCCTGTGTCTGAATCTGCTTGGATGGAGCCCCTTCTATGTCTGGAGGTAGGGCAGGCTTGAAAGCCAAAGTGTTTGAAATTGCTCCACATATATCATGGACACGGACTCGTATGCTATACTGCAAAGCTCTTGCAACTCAAAACATGGATCAGGAACTTACAGATGTTCTGCTATTAAAAGCATGAACTTTATCAAGATGCAGCCCACAAAGGCACGTCTCTTTGCAATGCTTTGTGCAGAAATGGGAGTGGAGCATGACGCTTTGTTGTTTCACATGGAAGTCAGGTGGCTATCCAGGGAGAAAGTGTTTATGAAGTGAGAAATGAAGTTCAACTTTTTCTATTGGATTTGAATTTCAGAAACGCTGAGTGATCCCCGCTGACTTTACTTTTGGCTCACTTTGCTGATATTTTTGACAAACTGAATTCTCTAAATATCTCATTGCAAGGAGCAGAAAATACTATTTTTGACCTGCACAACAAGATATTGGCATTCAAGAGAAATCTAGATCTCTGGAAAACAAAGATAAAAACTGGTTTAAGCATTCCCTTCTCGTTGTTAACTGATGCTATTGAGGAAACAGAATCCGAACTATTGAGTGTTGTGGAGCCAATCAAGAATCATTTGACTTCTCTCAGAGCCAGTTTGAATAAATATTTTCCTGAAGGAAATGCACCCCTGAATGACTGGATTATCCAAACTTTTCTAGTTGAGGCAGTGACCCTGTCCCATCTCTGAAATGACATTCAGGAGAAGCTGATTGAACTTCAGAGTGATAGGACATTGGAAAATTCAGTTGAAAAAACAGTCTTGGGGAATTTTTGGTTGAAACCTGGCTTAGAATGTCCAGCTTTGTCAAAGTGTTTGATCAAAGCTCTTTTACAGTTTGGTTCATCTTATTTGTGGGAGATCGGATTCTCTGCGCTGGCTGTGCTAAAGACAAAGTACCATTCAAAACTGGAAGCAGAGGAGAACCTCAGAGTGTCGGTTTCAAAAATCTCTCCAGGAACTGATAAAGTGTCGGCAGAGAAACTGGCACACGCTTCACGTTAAATATCTGTGTATTTAAAATGTACAGGTGTAGGCAATTTAATTAAAGTTCTATTAAGTTCTGTCTTAGGTTTGTTAGTAAGCTATCAAGCATACTTTTCAGTGTGTCTATTTTTGTCTGGGTTGGGGCAACCAAAAATTGTAACTCATGGTGGGGGCTCAACTCAAAAAGTTTGAAAACCACTGGTGTAACTACTATAGATCGCGACAGACACTTTGATGCAAACTGCACTAGCAGCTAGCTTCCTTCTCTGTTGCTGGGGGGAAACATCTGCCAAATAGAAAAGGGCCTCAGTCCATTTTTTAAACCTATCATATTTTCCACTCTCTCCCTCCAACAAGCTCTCATTCTCCAATGCATTTTCAATTATGTTAGAGGAACAGGCAAAATTTATTTATCTATATTACAAATAACGCCATTGAATATTAGAAACGTAAAGCCTTTTAAAAATCCATTTCACCTGTCACTATTTATGTTGTTTGTTTTTTACCTTTCTCTCAATGCTGACAAGGGAAATCAATGAAGTCAGTTCCACCTTTGTTTACAGTCAGGTTCTCAGGGCTGTGAAGTTTGGGTTGCAAACACTGCATGGGAACCTTTATTTGTTTGAAAACCCAAACTGTTTCAATTAGACTGCTCAGAAAAATTCATCCCAAATCTCTCTGCTGGCTTTGTTTTTACAAATCTACATCTTGGGTCAAAATTTGAGTTGTGTGGTGGATCACTGTTCTCTCCCACAGACAACCTTTGTTCTGTGTCATAGCTTTCAGAATTTGGCATGTATTCTGTAGTAATAAAGCCTGCCCCTGCTACCAGAGGATCTGAACCTGCAAACACTTACACACAAGCTTAACTTTACACAGGTGAGGAGTCCCATTGAGTTCAAAAAAAGAAAAGGAGTACTTGTGGCACCTTAGA